>NC_053491.1:410422408-411622408 GCF_905171775.1 Rana temporaria
CTCATTGGCTCACTGACTTTGATTTACAGCAGCGGGAGCCAATGGCGCTATGCTGCTGTCTCAGCCAATGAGGAGGGCGAGTCCTAGGCAGCAGAGACAATCCTGCAACATCACTGGACAGAGATGGGCTCAGGTAAGTAGTAGGGCGGCTGCTGCACACAGAAGTTTTTTTTTTTTAACGTAATGCATAGAATGCATTAAGATAAAAAAACAAAAAAACAAAAACAAAAAAAAAACCTTCTGCCTTTACAATGAATGTAACCACCACATCTGATAATTAGTAAGCTGCAATATATAAAATGTTGTTTTTTAGTTTAATACACTTTAACTTATTCCTTACCATTAATTATATAGCAGGGCCCTCAGACCCCTCTTGTATTGTATCTGTTGAAGCTTATAAACACTATGGGCCTGATTCTCAAAAGAGATACGCAGACTTAACTGCTGTTCAGTCTGTGCCTAACTTTGGAAACGATTCTCAAAAGGCTTTTTCCAAAGTTAGGCAGAAAATCTGACATGTGTAAGACACTTACACGGTCAGATCTTAGGATGCAGTACCGCATCCGCCGCTGGGGGCATTTCTCATGGAAATGCAGCTTTGAGTATGCAAATGAGGACTTAAGCAGATTCTCAAAGCATTTCAGCATTGTGATTTCTGCGTAAGTTCCGATTTTGTCTGCGCAAAACTAGGGCTGGTTTTACAATGTGTAAAGTTAGTCACACCTTGTAAAGGCCCATTCAAGCGACGGCATTTGGTATGCATTCCTGAGGGAGAACTCCACTGCAATTTTTAAATTCAAAACCGGCATGGGTTCCCCCCCCAGGAGCATACCAGGCCCTTAGGTCTGGTATTGTCAGGGTACTAGCTCCATCTCTGACAGATTCCCGCACATGCCCAGTAGAATGACATTTCGGCGCATGCCTGTGCGTGGTTTGCGCGCACGCATGCGCGGTACGGCAGCGCGCCGTGTGCGTGGAAGCGCGCACGTGCACGTATGCGGCAACCCTGGGGCCAATCAGAGGCCGGACATTTCTATTTAAACCAGCAGCCTTCCCTGAACAGGTTGCTGGTTTGTCTTCAGCTCCTATGTGTTTACCTGTTGCCGTACCTGCCTGTTTTGACCCGGAATTCCTGACGACTCTCCTCTCACCTGGAACCTCTGACCCTTTGGCTAACGTTACCTGGATTGCTGTTGTCTCCTGCCCCTTGACCTTGGCTTGCTCTCATGGACTCCCTCTGAACTCTCCTGCCCTTGACCCTCGGCTTGTGACTCGGATTTGCCCTCATCTCCTGTGGACCCTACCAGACTCACCTACCAGTTCCTGCCTGACCAACGCTTGTCTCCAGTCTTCTGCACCTGCCCTGCTTCTGTCAGCTGCACCAAGTCTTCCTGCCAGCTCCCGGCGCCGGTGCCTCCTTGTGCCGTCCCTCCTCTGTCCCAACTCCAGGGAGTGGTCTGCACAGGGTCGCAAAGGTGAGCCGCCCTCAGCATCTCGGTCTCGGTGAGTACAGGTTCTGACAGGTATGGGTTGTAAGGAGACCCCCCCCCCTACGCCGAAAAATCCCCCTACAATCCATACCAGACCCGTATCCAAAGCACGCTACCCGGCCGGTCAGGAAGGGAGTGGGGACGAGCGAGCGCCCCCCCCCTCCTGAGCCGTGCCAGGACGCAAGCCCTCAACATGGGGGGGTTGGGTGCTCTGGGGCAGGGGGGCGCACTGCGGGCCCCCCCACCCCAGAGCACCCTGTCCCCATGTTGATGAGGACAGGACCTCTTCCCGACAACCCTTGCCGTTGGTTGTCGGGGTCTGCGGGCGGGGGCTTATCGGAATCTGGGAGTCCCCTCAAATAAGGGGGCCCCCAGATACCGGCCCCCCACCCTAAGTGAATGGATATGGGGTACATCGTACCCCTACCCATTCACCTGGAGGCAAAAAGTAAAAGTTAGTAAACACACAACACAAGGGTTTTTAAAATAATTTATTATTCTGCTCCGGAGGCCCCCCCTGTCTTCTTTATTAGCTCTATTACCAGGGGGGGCTTCTTCTTCCACTCTCCGGGGGTCTTCTTCCACTCTCCGGGGGTCTTCTTCCAATCTCCGGGGGGGGGTTTCTTCTTCCGCTCCCCCGGGGGGGCTTCTCCGCTCTCCGGGGGTCTTCTTCTATCCTCGCCGCTCTCCGCTGTTGACTCGGCGAACCCCGGTTCTTCTGCAGATGTCCGGTGCCTTCTTCTTCAGCGCTGGCTGCCTGCTATCTTTGTGTGTTAGCTCAATTACGAGCAGGCAGCCAGCGCGGTCTTCTGTGACGTCAGGTTCTTCTCTTCTGTTCTTCTCCCCTCTTCCGATGTTGACTCATCGCCTCTTGACACTGCAATGATGGAAGCGCGCCTTGCATCCCATTTATATAGGCATCACCGTCCCATCATGCTCCGGCAGGTACCCACGTGGTGGGTGCCTACCCACGTGCACCCACCACGTGGGTACCTACCGGAGCATGATGGGACGGTGATGCCTATATAAATGGGATGCAAGGCGCGCTTCCATCATTGCAGTGACAAGATGCGACGAGTCAACATCGGAAGAAGGGAGAAGAACAGAAGAGAAGAACCTGACGTCACAGAAGACCGCGATGGCTGCCTGCTAGTAATTGAGCTAACACACAAAGATAGCAGGCAGCCAGCGCTGAAGAAGAAGGCACCGGACATCTGCAGAAGAACCGGGGTTCGCCGAGTCAACAGCGGAGAGCGGCGAAGATAGAAGAAGACCCCCGGAGAGCGGAGAAGCCCCCCCCGGAGAGCGGAAGAAGAAACCCCCCCCGGAGAGTGGAAGAAGACCCCCGGAGAGTGGAAGAAGACCCCCGGAGAGTGGAAGAAGAAGCCCCCCCTGGTAATAGAGCTAATAAAGAAGACAGGGGGGGCCTCCGGAGCAGAATAATAAATTATTTTAAAAACCCTTGTGTTGTGTGTTTACTAACTTTTACTTTTTGCCTCCAGGTGAATGGGTAGGGGTACGATGTACCCCATATGCATTCACTTAGGGTGGGGGGCCGGTATCTGGGGGCCCCCTTATTTGAGGGGACTCCCAGATTCCAATAAGCCCCCGCCCGCAGACCCCGACAACCAACGGCAAGGGTTGTCGGGAAGAGGTCCTGTCCTCATCAACATGGGGACAGGGTGCTCTGGGGTGGGGGGGCCCGCAGTGCCCCTGCCCCAGAGCACCCAACCCCCCCATGTTGAGGGCATGCGGCCTGGCGCTCGCTCGTCCCCACTCCCTTCCTGACCGGCCGGGTAGCGTGCTTTGGATACGGGTCTGGTATGGATTGTAGGGGGACCCCCTACATCGATTTTTCGGCGTAGGGGGTCTCCTTACAACCCATACCAGACCTAAGGGCCTGGTATGCTCCTGGGGGGGGGAACCCATGCCGGTTTTTTCTTTGAAAATTGACATGGAGTTCTCCCTCTCAGGAATGCATGCTGAGCGACGCTATCATTTTTTTTTATAATTATTTGTTTTCCCGGCGCGTATATTTTTTTTCACCCGTCGCAACTTTAGTGTCCCGTCGCAATCTTCAAAGCCGCCCGGCGTCAATTACGTTCGCGCGCTGCACGTCGGGAAAATTACGTCACACGCATGCGCAGTACGGCCGGCGCGGGAGCGCGCCTCATTTAAATTTTAAACGCCCCCCGGAGAGGAGGACCGCCTTGCGACGGCGGCACTTAAGTTACACGGCCTGAAATTTCTAGGTAAGTGCTTTGAAGATCGGGCACTTAGGTAGAGATTTTAAGTCAGTGTAACTTAACTGCTGAAAGTTAAGTTAGGCAGCTTTTTTGAGAATTTGGCCCTATATTACCAAATGTATTAGGACGCTTGCCTTTATATGCACATGATCTTTATTGGCATCCCAGCCTGTAGGGTGCTCTGTATTGAGTTGGCCCACACTTTGCAGCTATAACAGCTTCAACTCCTCTGGGAAGGCTGTCTACAATGTTTAGGAGTGTGTCTATGGGAATGTTTAACCATTCTTCCAGAAGCGCATTTGTGAGGTCAGGCACTGATGTGGACGAGAAGGGCTGGCTCCTCTCTAATTCCAAAGATGTTCTATCTGGTTGAGGTCAGGCCTCTGTGCAGGCCAGTCACGTTCCTCCATCCCAAACTCGCTCATCCAGGTCTTTATGTACCTTGCTTTGTGCACTGGTCCAAATCATTAGGTGGAAGGGGGATTATGGTGTTGGGGTTGTTTTTCAGGGGTTGGGCTTAGCCCCTTAGTTCCAGTGAAGGGAACTCCTAAGGAGTCAGCATACCAAGACATGTTGGACAATTTCATGCTCCCAACTTTGTGGGAAGAGTTTGGGGATGGCTCCTTCCACTTCCAACATGACTGTACAGCAGTGCACAAATCAAGGTCCATAAAGACATGGATAAGTGAGCTTAGTGTGGAGGAACTTGACTGGCCTGTACAGAGTCCTGACCTCAACCCGATAGAACACCTTTTGGATGAATTAGATCGGAGACTGAGCCAGGCCTTCTTGTCCACATCAGTGCCTGACTTCACAAATGCGCTTCTGGAAGAATGGTCAAACATTCCCATAGACACACTCCTAAACCTTGTGGACAGACTTCCCAGAAGAGTTGAAGCTTTTATAGCTGCAAAGGGTGGGACCACTCAATATTGAACCCTACGGACTAAGACTGGGATGCCTTTAAAGTCTGTGAGCCAGATTCTCAAAGGACTTACGACGGCGCAGCGCCATGTACGCAGGGCTGTCTTAATGAGAGGGCACACCTGAGCACTGCCCAGGGGCCCCAGCTGCATGGGGGGCCCCTGCACTTTCCCCCAAAGCAGCTGGTCCTTGAGCCCACGCTGCCCCGAAATTGGGGGCCCCATAATGGCACTGAGAGTGATAGATACACAGGGGAGGCAGTCTGCCTCCTACCTACTTGATGTCTGTTTACCTGCACTGTCATCATTGTAGGGGCCCCAGAGCATTACTTTGCCCAGGAGCCCATGATGCTATTAAGACGGCCCTGCATGTACGCCGTCGTAAGTCCTAATCTGACCCGTCATATCTATGCGACTGATTCTTAGAATCAGTTACGCATAGATATCCATTAGATCCGACAGGCGTAAGTCTCTTACGCCGTCGGATCTAAACTGCAATTTTTTTTTTTGCCCGCTAGGTGGCGCTTCCGTCGAATTCCGCATCGAGTATGCAAATTAGCTATATACGTGAATTCCCGAACGTACGCGCGGCTGATGCAGTAAAGTTATGATGTTTACGTTAGGCTTTTCCCGGCGTAATGTTGCCCCTGCTATATGGTGGTATAAGTGCGTCGAAATGTTAAAAAGTTACGTTGTTTGCGTAAGTTGTCCGTGAATGGGGCTGGATGTCATTTACGTTCACCAATGTAGTCCTTGCGACGTCATTTGGAGCAATGCACACTGGGATATTTTACGGACGGCGCATGCGCAGTTCGTTCGGCGGGGGGACGCGCTTGATTTAAATGATACACGCCCCCTACCCGCCGAATTTGAATTCCGCCGGGTGATTTACCCTACGCCGCCACATCTTACGGAGCAAGTGCTTTGAGAATACAGCACTTGCCCGTGCAAGTTGCGGCGGCGTAACATAAATCGCATACGTTACGCCGCCGCCGCATAGATACGCCGATATACAAGAATCTGGGCCTGTGTGCGTGTAAAAGCAGGTGTCCCAATACTTTTGGTAATATAATGCACATATATATATATAATTTTTACAGCCAAAGATGAACATCAGCTGACCTTCAAAAAAATGAAGACGGGGGCATGTACAATAGCAGTGGAAATGAAGAAGGCCATTAATACTAAAGTTGTAACGGAAGAAGAGGTGCCGTCACAGCAATGCGTCAAGGAATCCTATTATTGTCAAGTCAAGAGTTAACCTGGCAGGTGGCGGGTAAGTGGTGATGGCGAGCAGGTGTAGAGTAATAAGCTGCGCTCGCTCGGGGCTTCATCAAATGTAAATGAGACCGTGCAGGTCTGGCTAAGAAGCGATTGGTGGAAGTGATCTGACAATCTCACATTCCAAGGAGTGACGAGGGGGGGGCACAGAGGAGATAATCATAGGGTGGGAAGTTGGGGCACAGGACAGATAATGGCATGGAAAGACAATAGAAAGCAGGAGGTGGGATCTGGGAGAGCGCAGAGAAAGGGGGGTGAAGAAGAGAGGAGAGGCGAGCTCTGGAACAATGAGCAATGGAGGAAGAGGTACATAGAAGGATAGGTACACAGTCACTGAATAAATTGACTGCCTGGCAGGAGCTGCCCCTCCTTCTGGGTCTCTGCAGTGCCAGGTGTTTCCATGGAAACAGCCAGCCAGATACACTTAAACCACACCCCCGCTGTTTAACCTATTACTTGTCTGCGGAGCAATGTTCAGAGCCGAGCATCGTTCACCTGAGACCGATACACAACCCGTCATTATTTAATAGAACGGCTGGAGGGCCTATTACTTTCCCTTGATAAATGCACACCGGCGGTTGCTATAGAATTCTGCGCTCGGCGTTTGCCCTTTAATTAATTGCATCGCCTGCTGATGGGCACATAAAAATAACAGCACAAGAAATCGGTTGCAGGTGCTGGAAACAGCAATAAATGACATCTATTTTTATCCGCCAACATTTATTTCCGGGTGCGACTAAATGCGGGCCTCAGACCGAGAACCAGGTCCTGGAGATGCGGCATTCCATACAAATACGTAATAAAAACACAAAAAAACTTGTAAATATGAAAGCTCTTCCAACTTAAAAAAAATATTCTTCTATGAATGAAATGTGTCAAATAAGGGCTTTTGGACACAGTCTTAATAAACGCCACGTTGCAGGCTTTCAGGCGTTTTTTTTTTACCAATCTACATGCATTGATTGCTTTCAAGTGGCGCATAAATAGCAGTAAACTAGCGCCGCATTTTATATCATTAAGAAGATAAAAATAAAAAACCTGTGTTACTGGTCAGTGCCCTTCACACTAATACACGTGTAAATCACTCTTCTCCCATGTTATTTAGCATTGTGGGAACTAGAAGAATTTCTACGCGCGTACACGTGCGCATTATACGGGCATTACGTTTTTTTTTTTGGGCCATGGACTTTCTACCAGGAAGAGCCAGCGTCTTCCATCAGTATTGGGGTAGATTCAGAGAGAATTTACGGCGGCGTATCTATAGATACGCCGTGTAAATTAAAATCTGCGCCGGCGTATCTTCTTTCTGTATTCAGAAAGCAAGATACGCCGACATTAGCCTAAGATACGACTGGCGTAATTCTCTTACGCCGTCATATCTTAGGGTGCATTCTGACACTGGCCACTAGGTGGCGCTCCCGTAGTTTTCGGCGTAGATTATGCAAATTACCTAGTTACGCCGATTCACAAACGTACGTGCGCCTGGCGGTAGTTTTTTTACGTTGTTTGCGTAAGTCGTTTTCGGCGTAACGTTGCTCCTGCTATTAGGTGGCGCAGCCAATGTTAAGTATGGACGTCGTTCCCGCTTCGAAATTTGAATTGTTTGCGTCGTTTGCGTAAGTCGTTCGCGAATAGGGCTGGACGTAATTTACGTTCACGTCGAAACCAATACGTCGTTGCGGCGTACTTGAAAGCAATGCACACTGGGATATGTACACGGACGGCGCATGCGCCTTTCTTAAAACACGTCAGGTCAGAACACATTAGCATAAAACACGCCCCCCTTCCACATTTGAATTATGCAGGCTTACGCTGGCCCCATTTACGCTACGCCGCCGCAACTTACGGAGCAAGTGCTTTGTGAATGCTGCACTTGCTCCTGTAAGTTGCGTCGGCGTAGCGTAAATACAATACGCTGCCGTAAGTAGGCGAGCAGGTACCTGAATCTGCCCCCCTGTGTGCAAGGACGCTAAGGCTAGGTTCAAACGTGCGTGAGTCAGGAAAAATGCGTGATTTTGTGAGCGCACAGGCAAAATGCGCTGCTCCTTAGAAGACGCGCAGGCAAAACGTTTGTGTTTACGTGGAATTGCACAGCCATGCGATCTATACAGCGTGGATTATAAAAAAAAAATTAAGTTCTGGGACTTCTTTAGCCACGTTTCTCTTGAATGAACGGGCCCGCGATGTGAACGCACGCAAAACGCAAAGCACAAGTGTGAACCTCACCTTATACTGAAAGAGAAAAGCGTTTGGTCAGAGCTGCTCCCTAGGAACTGGATAACATCTATCCTATCCCTGTTGCTATGGCAAAGCACTTCTAGGCTGATGGGTTGTCCAAACATGAAAACGGTTTGTTGCACTTAGATAACAATCAGCGCTTTAATTGTAAATTCTCCAGCGTAGAACTAAAAGTGTAAAGAGACCCGATTTGTTGCTTTTGCACAACAAGAAATGTTCATGTTTGTGCACATATTATACAGAAGCCCCCTGGCAGTTTTGGTACTCGTGTGTGTGGTCTCATTTACTAATAAATAGTGGCATAAAACGGTCTGCGGCTCCCCCTAACCGCCCTGTTACACCTATTGCTGTCTTCATTGCATTTCTAAGTTTGGGCTTGGATGTAGGAACTTTCTTAGGTATTAGCACCCCCTAGTGAGGAAAGAATGAAATGATTTTTTTAAGTCAAAAGTAAAATTCGGCAGTTCTTTTTTTTTTTAAATAACTTCCCAATCGCACATACCTAGCATTTCAGAAGGAGTTAATAGCAGGCCCAATAATTGCTTTGTGACAAGTATTCTTTGAATCCCTCCTATCTTTTACATCTGAAGGTTGCGCCATCTTAGTCTCTGTTCAGATCTGCAGTTTCTATGGTGCTGCATATGTGATCAGCTATGACATCAGTCATTTGAGGGTTTAACATTTTGGTTGAGAGTTGACATAAGCACACTGGCAACCGTGACAGTTATCACCAGAGGCATGCCTTGAGTTTAAGGCTCCATGCACACTGAAGCTCATAAACTGCAGTTTATTGGCATTTTGGTGTTTTTTTTAAAAGCCCATAAACTGCACTCTATGTTAGCCTATGTGTCCATGCACACATCGAAGTGTTTTAGCGTTAATGAGCAGTGGAGATTATGGGCTTTTTTCTGAACGCACGAAATTTGTGTTCAAAGTGCCGTTTTTCGGCGGGAAAGAACGCAAAAAGCCAATAAACACTCAAAAACGCAGCTCGCCAGCGTTTTTTGATCCATTGAAAAAAAAAGCTAAAAGACGCTACACTGAAAAACGCTAAACAACGTTGAAAGGCTCCCTGCAAAGCTACTGGCGTTTTTTATAGTTTTTTTTAGCATCCAGTGTGCATGGAGCCTAATGGTTTTGGGAAACAGTCGGTTTATTTTTGGAGTGCGGCTGTCCAGAACATTTTCCCTTCATTTTGCAAAGCCCAACTTCAAGTTTCAATGAACCTAAAAGTTTTTATAAAGGGTGAAGGTTTTTCAGCTAAAAATTCTTCAGTATGCACTTACACCCCCAACTGAGCTTGATCTTAATCCAGGGCTGTGCACAAGAGCAGCTGCTCTCTCCTTCCTTATTGGCTCAGATCACAGCCAGTGAGTAGGGAGCAGAGGGGGGGGCAGAAGCATGCTGTGCATATCTATGAACAGAGTCGGCTCCAGAGCTAGCCAGCACAAGTGCCCCTATAGCAAGTGGCTATAGGGGACCTGAGAAGAGGAGGATCGGGGCTGCTCTGTGCAAAACCACTGCACAGAGCAGGCCAGTTATTTTTTTTTTTAATTGAACGTTTACCAATTACATTAAAATCGTTTGTTTGAAACAAGCTGGTTCAAACTATTTCCTTCACTGATGCATGCGTGGGAGCTTTGTATAAACTGTATGCAGCATCAGCTACATACAGTACACAGCACTGGCTTCTGGCAGCGGCACCGGAACGTCCCATCTCACTCCCAGAAGAAAATTGATTCGGGTTGAATGCTACTCAGCCATGCAAAGGAGGCTTTGAATTTTATGAATGAACCTTCCTCTAGTTGGCTGAGATGTCTGTCATCTGCCCACCTCAGCCATTCAAAGGAAATCAGGTCAGGCTGAATGCTGCTCAGCCATTCACAGGAAGTCTTGCATTTTATGAATGAATATAAATGTTATGAATATTCGATCATAAAATGCAAGACTTCCTGTGAATGGCTGAGCAGCATTCATCCTGACATGGTTTTGTTTCGTGAGTCGAACTGGAAGTCCCCGTCATGCTGACAGACACAGCCCTATATACTATATGTAGCTGATGCTACATACAGTTTTAACTGCACACACAACAGGCGCATCTGTTAGTTTGTTTGGTCCACCTTTGTCAAAATAAACCAACCAAAACCTGGAGTTATGCCCTGTACACATGATCGGTCAATCCGATGTGAACGGTCTGATGGATTTTTCCATCAGTTAACCGATGAAGCTGACTGATGGTCAGTCATGCCTACACACCATCAGTTAAAAAAAAGATCGTGTCAGAACGCGGTGACGTTAAACACAACGACGTGCTAAAAAAAAAAACGAAGTTCAATGCTTCCAAGCATGCGTCGACTTGATTCTGAGCATGCATGGATTTTTAACTGATGGACGTGACTACAAACGATCGTTTTTTTTTTTATCGGTTAGGTATCCATCGGTTAATTTTAAAACAAGTTTCAAATTATTTAACCGATGGATAAATAACCGATGGCCGGGCCCACACACGATCAGTTTGGTATGATGAAAACAGTCCATCAGACCGTTCTCATCGGATTGACCGATCGTGTGTACGCGGCATTAGGCTTTAATGAACTGTACCTGTAAAAATGGAGTAAATCTGTATTCAAATCCATGAACCTTACTGCACATACACAATAACTTCATATAGACTATAAGGGGGGGGGGGCAAAGTTCAATTGTAGGGGTACAGATTATTCAATACATTTCTGAATGTAGGATGTAAATTAACTGTCAAAAAGAGGCAAGTGGGCACACAGGTGGCAGGAAGGGGGTAGTTAAGAGCTGTAGAGTAGGGACTGGATACTATAGCTGAACCTGAATTTGTCCTTTAGATACCAAGACTATATCCAGCCAAAACACATTTTCATTGGGTGAAAAAAGTCTGGTACACAGAGATTTGTGTTCGTTCACCCCAGTGGGCTAAATAAAAAAAACTGAGGAGCTCCCTGTACTATATGATGTTAGTACAGCAATCTCCCTGCTATTGTGTTCTAGGATTGTTGCCCCCTCCACGACAGAACATACCGGGTCATTGGCTGCAATGCTGATCAGATGCAGTTTTTGTTTTTCCAGCATGCCCGGCTTCTGTTGGACAGGCTGATGTACACACGGACCAAGTGTCAGCCGGATTTTGTGGAACCGGACCCCCATGTGTACCATGCTTAAGTCTTTACCTGTTTGCCATTTGAATGTTTTACCCGTCTGATATTTGAATGTTTCACCACATTTTTTGAGAACAAACCAAATGGCTCAGTACTTGGTGAAGCTGTTGTTTCTTGCTGTTCCATATGATAAATATTCTTGACATTGCAGTTCCAAGGATTTTGATTGCTGGCCCTAAAAGGCACTACCTGGTAGAAGGCAGTTTGGAATCATTATACGCTAGGTTTTGGAGCCCTAACACTTCATTTAAATGGGCATTAAATGGGCATCAAACAATGCAACACTGCTTGTTTCAGTATTGACCTGCACTGTATCCATATTTGCAGAAAAAAATTAGCATCTCGCCCTGTTATTCATATATTGGATTTAGAACCCTCAAGAGGCTGACAGAAAAAAAAGCCTATTTATAGACCTATAATTGATTCATGGCCAAAGTTTTGCATGAAAGCAGGGCAAATGCAGGTCAGGAGGTGGTCAACGACACTTGAAAATTCTGAATGCTCTCAGAAGCATCTCAAAATGATGCCATTGACACCCAATTAAAAAAATAGAATCTATGGAGTTAAACACATTGATAAAGGCTTTGTTGTAAGCAGAGGACTCCACCGCAGGCTGCTGGCAAATCTCAGCCCATATGCTGGGAACTTATTGTAAAGCCTAAGTTGGGTATGTAAAATATAAATTCCAAATGTCTGTATCCGGTATCGCTGACTGGTAAACGATATCCTGATTTGATGTCTGTTGTGTAAAATAAGACTACACCGATGCAGAGACAATTCCTGTGATCTCCTTCTGTAACATCTAATCAATAAGCTAAATTAAACATATCCCATTGCACTTCATTATGTATATATAATTTTATTTATTTTAACAAAATAAATATTGTTTTGTGTCAGTGGCCTTGTCATTGTACTGTTTCACCCATTTGGTTTCACACTCACATGCAGCCCTCTCCCCTCCTGCGTGAGTCTAATTTTGGCACATGCAATTATAAGGGTTTGTAAGATTTAATATTCTAACCAAAGAAAATCTCCTAGAGAATGGGTAACTACACATACACTGCAAAGGATGCTGGGTAAAGGGCCTTTAATGGTTATTAGTGACGAATGTGGATTACCCAGGATCCTTTTCTCTGTGTGCTCAGCTTAAATCTCAGATTATAAATAGAATAACAGCAGTTGTTTGTTATGTCACCTAACCAGCATGTCAGGAATGCAGTGTTTCTAAAGGCCAGTCCTCAAGGAGCCCCAACAGGTCATGTTTTCAGGATTTCCATCATTTTACACAGGTGATTTATCAGTTTCACTGCCTTAGTAATCACAACAGCTGAGGGAATTCCTGAAAACATGAACTGTCGGGGCGTCTTGAGGACTGGAGTTGAGAAACACTGCAGTAATGTATCTGTTTACTAAGGGCATTTTCTGTGGTGAAAAGTGGCATCTTGTGAAATAAAATCCTCCCCCCTCCCCACAAAAGGGTCTATGATAACATTTCCAAAAATTATTAATTGTTCATTGTTCAGAAAAAAAGTGGTCTATGCCATTTCTCAAAGTGTACCTGTCATGATTAATAGGGGTATGGCTGTTGCCAAATTCTTTTAGGAGCTGCTAGTTCCTTGGCTGTCATCCCAAAGGCTTGACAAATAACTATAAAGCTGCCAGCCACTGAAATGGTGAATTTTTGTTCTAGGTCTGTGGCTCGCTCGTGACACAATTGTGACGGCAGTGCGTAAGCATGACATGCTAGGAACTAGAGATGCTTCGAATAGGAATATAAAACAGCAACCAATGCCGGTACTCACATTTCTATCTAAATGCTAATTGTGGAAGATCACTGCACCCACTAGGTGCACTGGTGTCTCTTTATAAGCCTACCATTTAAAACCTCCATATACAGCTTGTGCCTGTGAAGGATAAGTTCACCTTTTTGCAGGTAAAAAAAAAAATAAGTGTTTTTTTTTTTTTTTATTAGGAGCCTGTAAAGCGTTGCCCTCGTAATCAGCAGATCGTGGGTGCCATCAGGAATCCTGCAGACTTGTCAGTGTATCTGTCTGCTCGTACCCCATATGGGCAGGCAGTTACTCTCTGACAGGAAAAGACAATGGACTACCTACAGCACTCAACAGTGCCCTGGTAGTCATTGAGAGCTACAAGCCAACAGCTGCAAAGGTGTCGGTACTTGTAGTTTCCCATTCATAGAACTCTGTGAATGCACGACGCTGACAGACAGGCATAGCCCTGTACACCCGTGTTTTTTTTTTTTTTAATCATGACAGCGAGCAGGGGGTAAGCCAGTGTCCCTAGATTTCTTCACTTGTATGGCATATTGTTTTACCAAAGCTCAGGTAAAAGCAGCTGGAAGTCAAAATGCAGGACATGGACTTTCAGCCTAAGGTATAGTTCAAGGGAAAACTTTTTTTGTACTAGTTTTAATAGAGTGAAGGATTAGAACTCCTGCCAGTAGGGTTGCCAACTCATCCCTTTAAAACAGAACACATATTAATTACACAGGTTCTGTGGCTGATTAAGGAGGTAATTAAACTCACTTGGTGCCTTATTTGCATTAAATTAGCCTCAGAACCTGTGTAATTAATATGTGTTCTGTTTTAAAGGGATGAGTTGGCAACCCTACCTGCCAGGGTTGTATTGCTGCCTGTTACTGTTAGGGAGATTTACTCTATTTGATGTGTATTTATCGTCAAGAGTAAGAGTGATAGAAAATCCCACATTTTGGGCTGTCACCAGAACAGGAATAATGGGAAAATTTCCAGGATTTTCTTGGACTTTAAAGGTAGAGAGTGGAATAGTAAACAGTAAATTTAGTTAAAAGGCAGCGACGCCTTTAACTGTTTACTACTCCACTCTCTGCCTTTCAAGTCCAAGGGGATCACTGCACATTTTTTTCTGTCATATTGGGATGTTGGCAGTCCCTTACACCTCTTCCCAAAACACATATTTCTTAATATAAAGATTGCATCCGACCCCAGCTATTGTCGTTCCATATTGCTGCCTGATTGATAACCAAGAGTTAAAAAAAAGAACAACTCTTTACATGTATAAAATTTACATTTAAAAAGGATATAACCTCACAATCAACAGCCATAGCCAAAAGCTTCTGTTTACAAAGACCCTTTTCTACAGCACATTGTGGCAAGCTTTCCTTGAGTATGTCAGGTCCAGCCACTAATGAAAAGATATGGATAACAATCACATGGTTTCATGAGTCTCATGAAATAAAAACCTGAAGACCCCAGCACAGAGATATGTATGTATTATCTACTGTTCTCTGAATTGTATGAACTAAAAACAAAACTGCTAATGTTTAGCCCCATTAACATAAAATGTTTAATGGTTGGCGAGGTTACAGCAGCAATAAGCCGCTTTATGTGAGTTCTGCAGTAACACCTTTTCCGGCCTCATAAAGCAAAACCACGGAGTAGAAAGGGATGTCCCCTGCGAGTGTGGATGAAGGAAGGTGGGGAGTGCAGAAGAAGGGAACAAGCAGCTGCCACTTCAGTGGAGGCCCTTGAAAGCATCCAGATTGAATGCAGTGTCCAGGAATCTCTTCAGTTCTGTGGTGTGGGTTTTCTTGTTGCCAGTGGCGGGAGCAGCTGCAGGTTCTCGTCCAGCGTACCTGGAGCAGGAGAAAAAGCAAAGATGGTTAAGGAAAGATACACACTAAATTACTCATACACAGTGTAGGTTCTCATTTTAAGGGGAGATGTAGCATCTGAATTCAAGCGCAGAACCACTACGAAGTCTATTATATGACTAAGGTGGTTATTTACTAAAACGGGAGAGGGCAATATCTGATCCAGCTCTGCATAGCAACCAATCAGCTTCCAGGTTTTATTGTCAAAGCTTAATTGAACAAGCTTTGACAATAGAAGCGGATTGGCTACCATGTACAGCTGCACCAGATTTTGCACTCTCCCGTTTTAGTAAATCAACCCCTAAATCTTCCAATATCACCTTAGCATAGAGGCAGCCAATTCATGTTTTCAACCAGTGACATCACTGTGCCATGATGGGAGAGTCCATCTGTGGAGTGCTGGAATCCCCTTGGTGGATCAAAATATTCTAAATGGGTATGTGGGCTACAGTAAAAGTTAAATCAGGTTGGCTGCTTTTCCAGGAGCCAAGGCCAAAGTTTGGGATCCGCAGGTTACATATCAAAAAGAAAGGGGAATATCCAACTAAAATGGTCCGAAACTTTTTTTGTTTGTAGCATATGTTTGGACCTGAAGCATTTTGGCAGTTCTAAGGCCCTCCTTATCAGGACATGGACTGAGACCAAGGAATATAGGCAAGAAATAAGGTATAGGCCATCATCTCAGGCGTTTATCGGCTTTTCCTCACTCGCATCTGACAGTGCCTCCCCATCAGTGCAGCCTTTTAGTACCCATCAGTGCCACCTGATTGGTGCCCATCAGTGCCGCCTCATCAGCGCCCACCAGTGAAGGAGAAAACTGACTTAGTTACCAAATGTTATAACAAAAACAAAGAAAAGCTTTATTTTTATAATTTTTTTCAAATTTTTCGGTCTTTTTTATTTGTTTAGCAAAAAAAAACAAAAAACGTAGAGGTGATCAAATACCACCAAAAGAAAGCTCTATTTGTGGGGAAAAAATAATAAAAATTTTGTTTGGGTACAGTGTAGCATGACTGCGCAATTGTCATTTAAACAGTGACAGCGCTGAAAACTGAAAATTGGCTTGGGCAGGAAGGGGAAACAGCAATATATTGTCTGGTGCATTAATAGGATCATCCTAAATGAAAGTACCAATGCACAAAAACAACTGTTAGTGTCATGGATATGCCGTGACATTTGTATACAGTGACACTGACCAGCCACATTCTGAGCATCTTAACTATTTTCATTGCACCCAAGTTAAAATAAATAGTCACCCCACCAACTCCTCCACCCTGCTGAGAGCAGATAAATTGGTAGGCCAGCCATTTCCACTTTTGTACAATAAAAGGTTTGAAATGCTGAGATTATGTAGCTGATGCAGCTGTAAAATTGTGTGATACTGAAGGTGGACAAGACAAGCCTCCAGACACTGCAGTCAATAGCGGCTTGAAATAGCCTTTGTGGGGTACAAAAAGTGGTGAGTGTCTGCGCTGTGATTAAACTAATGGAGGATGGACAGACAAGAGTGATAGGGAAGGGGGTGTGGGAATTGGGAAAATGGAACGTGTTAAAATACAACAGAGAATAACCTAAAAGGTGGATCAATCTAGTCCGAACTGGACTGAGTGATAAAACACAAAATCAAGCAATGAATGTGTAAAGTGTGTGATATACCTGATGTATACTACAAATGACTGTAGAATAAACCGTGGTAAGTGGAAGCTCAAATCAGTGAAAAACACAGTAAAGTGCAAACGCAATAAAGTGCAAAAGTGACTACAAAGGACGATGGGTGGGATACCAAAGTCCAATAGTTAGGAGAGTGCAACCCAATTCAATCCACGGGTCGTGTAACCCACACCATTAGGTGAAATAAGGGCTTACCTCCTCATAATCACTCACATATGAAATGGCTTGCAAGTACTTCAGCCTCTAGTTTGTTGAGTATCCTCTTGCCAGATCACAATATTTTGACCATACATGTAGAGGAAAAAGATGTATATATATTGTAGCAAGGGCCTCCTGCCACTCAAAGAAAAAGAGGGGAAGGATTTCTCAAGAATGCAATGGGTAAGTGTACACTTACACAACTCACACTATGTGTAAAGGGAAGGTGCCTGTCTCGACGAGCGCCGAGCTCGTATCCTGATCTTCCCACTGTCAGCACTCAGCTCCTCGGATGTCCATGAAAGCGGCCGCTCATATCCGAGTGGGAGCAGAGAGGGGAGAGGAGAGGCCCTTGCTACAATATATATACATCTTTTTCCTCTACATGTATGGTCAAAATATTGTGATCTGGCAAGAGGATACTCAACAAACAAGAGGCTGAAGTACTAGCAAGCCATTTCATATGTGAGTGATTATGAGGAGGTAAGCCCTTATTTCACCTAATGGTGTGGGTTGCACGACCCGTGGATTGAATTGGGTTGCACTCTCCTAACTATTGGACTTTGGTATCCCACCCATCGTCCTTTGTAGTCACTTTTGCACTTTATTGCGTTTGCACTTTACTGTGTTTTTCACTGATTTGAGCTTCCACTTACCACGGTTTATTCTACAGTCATTTGTAGTATACATCAGGTATATCACACACTTTACACATTCATTGCTTGATTTTGTGTTTTATCACTCAGTCCAGTTCGGACTAGATTGATCCACCTTTTAGGTTATTCTCTGTTGTATTTTAACACGTTCCATTTTCCCAATTCCCACACCCCCTTCCCTATCACTCTTGTCTGTCCATCCTCCATTAGTTTAATCACAGCGCAGACACTCACCACTTTTTGCATTCTTTCTTTGTCCTTCATCGGAAAGGCCTCCTTTTTGTTTGCTGCAGTGTCCACCCCCTATTTTACACCCCCTTTCCCTGGCCACTTCATTGTCCCCACATCCATCCATTACAGCGCAGGAGTACCACCCAGTTTCATACTTTGTGGGGTACAGTCACCTGTTTGGATCCAGTTTAGCAAACTGAAATTTCAGCAAAGTCCTAGCTCTAGAACACTTATGCCGCATACACACGATAAGAATTTCCGACGAAAAATGTCTGATGGACTTTTTTTATTGGAAATTCCTATCGTGTGTGGGCCCCATCGGACTTTTTCCAGTCGGTGTTTAGAATTAGAACACGTTTTATTTTTTTCCGATGAAAAAAAAAAAAAACGATAGGAAATTCCTATCATCTGTGTGCAACTCCCACGGAGAAAAAAATGCTTGGAAGCATTGAAATTCATTTTTCTCGGCTTGTCGTAGTGTTTTACGTCACCGTTTTGGACGGTCGGAATTTAGTCTGACAGTTTATATGCAAGACTGATGGAAGTCAGCTTCATCGGAATTCTGACGGAAAGTTCCATCAGAAATTCCGATTGTGTGTACGTGGCTTTAAAGTGTGTTGAATTTTAAACAGACACTTCAAATAATAAACTAATACTTTGGCACTCCACTTTTTATACTTTTGATGACTGTCTCATCAGGCACTTACTCGGTTCACACTGCTGCGACTTGGAATCTGACTTGTGAGACCCCAAGTCGCATGACAGGTGAAATCCCATGTTAGTCAATGAGAGTTGCCTTAATTAGCACTACTGAAATCGCTCCGACTTTAGAAAAGGTTACTTAGGATTACTAATACGACTGTGCCATTAGGACAGTGACATCACTCTATGGCATAAGACAATGTTTTCTTCCATAGTGACATTACTAACTTCTGCTTTAGTGACACCAACTCCAAATCACAAGCATATTTTTTTCTTCCATGACAAAGTCAGTGATACTGCTGCTTCCTTTAAAAGGCCGACCAAGCTTTCTTTTTTTGTACATGAGTGACAGGTAAACTTTGAGTGAAACTTGTCCTAATGTAAAACCTATACAACCATAAGTTAGAGCAGGCACATGTACGGTCTGCACATGCGTTTTCTTTTTAAAGGAAGTGTCTCCCCAATATTCCAAACCCAATGGCAAACTACCTCCATCTCTCAATGCAATATGTAGACTGTATTTATTTTATTTATAATAAATCCAAATTTATTTATTTCAATACAAAACAAGGCTTTCAAAGCTAAAAGGCTGAAAATTTGCATACTTAGTGCCCAAGGTTTGTGCCCCAGGGGCACGTAGGACAACACTTAGTGATTATGTAGGTTTTACATTTAAACACGCTCAGTTTAAAAATTGGTGATGCACAAGAAATCTTTGAACTCACCAGACAGGTTTAGTGCGGTGTATTGTGGTACGTAATCTTGGCTTTACATAGTCATAATAACCCTGATTCTTGTGTTCCTCCTGACACCAGGCAATCTCTGCATTAGGATACTTGTTCACTTCTTTCTCCACAAGGTCGAAAGGGAATGGAGACAGCTAGAGACATGGAAATTGTCAGAAAGTTATACATGGCATTTCAAGGGAAAAATACAGAAGGTTTTTGTCAGTTTTTATAGATTCAGAAGTTTATATACTGATATAGGTCTAAAATCTGGATGGTGTCTTCCCACTTGTTGGTTGTTTCTGCAGACTGAAAAAGCCAACACGTCACATTACTGCTAACAAAAAGTAAAGCAACGGTGAACCAACGCTAAAGCTGGCTATACACTCATTTAGTTTGATGAGAAAATCCAAAGGAGCAAAATAGGAAATTTTTCTTAAATGTACAAAATCCCCAACAGTCTATGTGGTTTTCATTTGGTAAAGACCATTTGAAAGGCTAGAGTTCCCCCATAGATATCAATGCATCGATAGGCTATAGTTCACCTATACTAATAATGCATTATAAGGCTTGTTAGAGTTCCCCCATAGATATCAATGCATTGATAGGCTATAGTTCACCTATACTAATAATGTATTATAAGGATTGTTAGAGTTCCCCCATAGTGATTAATGCTTGTATGAAAATGTATCCTTGAGCTTCTAGAAGAAGCCAGGAACCATGGCAATATTATTATGTCCCAGGCAAAGAGCATAACATTAGATAAGCTGCAGTAGAAACAAAATATCTGTCGGGCACAAAGAAGATTGCTATATTTTATGCACGGTGTATAATTGTGACAAATATTACTTGTATAACCTAATTACTTAAATATGATTGGCTGGGACAAGGGCGTCCCTTTCTTTTATGGTTTGATTATGACCAAGTACGCATTAGAAATAAATGGGCAGATCCACGTACATCAGCGCATTGTTGCGGCCGGCGTAGCGTATCTCTGATACACTACGCCGTCGTAACTTACAGTTTAATTTCCTTATCCTCAAAGAAGTTGCGGCGTAGTGTAATTTTGGCTGCGTAAGGGCGTGCAATTTAAATCAATGTGATGGGGGCGTGTTTTATGTAAATACGTTGTGACCCGACGTAAATGACATTTTTTTTAACTGTGCATGCGCCGTCCGTGGGGGTATCCCAGTGCGCATGCTTGAAATTAAACCGGAACAAGCCAATGTTTACAACAGTGACGTCATTCTACGCAAATCCCTATTCGCGAACGACTTACGCAAACGACATAAAAAATTCAAAATTCGAGGCGGGAACGACGGCCATACTTAACATTGAGTACGCCTCATATAGCAGGAGTAACTATACGACAGAAAAAGCCGAACGCAAACGACGTAAAAAAATGCGCCGGCCGGACGTACATTC
Organism: Rana temporaria; assembly: GCF_905171775.1. Lineage (NCBI taxonomy): Eukaryota > Metazoa > Chordata > Amphibia > Anura > Ranidae > Rana > Rana temporaria. The sequence goes on from NC_053491.1 coordinate 410,443,032, forward strand.
GTGGATCGCCGTATCTAGCTAATTTGCATACTCAACGCGGAATTCGACGGAAACGCCACCTAGCGGCCGCCAGAAAAATGCACCTTAGATCCGACGGCGTACTAAGATGAACGCCAGTCGGATCGAGCCCAGATGCAGTCGTATCTTGTTTTGTAGATACAAAACAAAGATACGACGCGGGAACTTTGAAATTACGCGGCGTATCAATAGATCCCTTGAGGGATTTATCGTATGGGACACATTTTTTTCACTGCAAATATTTTTTTGGATTGGATTTGTTTTCACTGATGCATGATTTAAATTGGATTTTTTTTTAGATTTTGCTCACTGGATCTCATTATTTATTCACTGATTATTAATATTAATATTTTTTGCACATTGCACTCTATATTGATATAGCATTATTCAGTTATTGTTTACTCTTAACAATATTATTTATTCTTTGGTCATTGCCACTATTTTATTTTTCCTTAATTTATTTATAGTATATATTTTAGGTAGCACGGTGCTCATGATGGCACATTTGTCTACTCAACAGTTCTTTATTATTAATATTCCACTCCCCTTACCCTCTACATCAATTGATTGATGCTGTGCGAGTTTTACTTGAAGTGGAACATATATATACTTACAGAAACCTTTGGATACTCCTACATGAATATTATGGTTTTATTTCTTTGAACATTTTTATTGTCATTTTTAGATAGTCCTATTTTATTCTAGCAAGCGCCACTACACCCTCCTACTTTGAATATATAGATCATAGTATTACCCTATTTATCTCAATGGAAATCTTCCCCCATAGGCAGAACCATTTCTCATCAGAATTAAACATGTGATTTTGGGACATGCAAGTGTTTAATTTATTTTATTCAAATGCTCTAGGAATTACGGGCCAAATTCTCAAAAAGTCTGCGTAACTTAAATTTCAGCAGTTAAGTTACACTGACTTAAAATTTCTACCTAAGTGCCCGATCGTCAAAGCACTTAGGTAGAAATTTCAGGCCGTGTAACTTAAGTGCCGCCGTCGTAAGGCGGTCCTCCTCTCCTGGGGGCGTTTTAAATTTAAATGAGGCGCGCTCCCGCGCCGGCCGTACTGCGCATGCGTGTGACGTAATTTTCCCAACGTGCAGCGCGCGAACGTAAATAACGCCGGGCGGCTTTGAGAATTTCGACGGGACACTAAAGTTGCGACGGGTGAAAAAAAAAGACGCGCCGGGAAAACAAATAATTAAAAAAAAAAATGACAGCGTCGCTCAGCATGCATTCCTGAGAGGGAGAACTCCATGCCAATTTTCAAAGAAAAAAATGGCATGGGTTCCCCCCCCAGGAGCATACCATGCCCTTAGGTCTGGTATGGGTCGTAAGGAGACCCCCCCACGCCGAAAAATTGACGTAGGGGGTCCCCCTACAATCCATACCAGACCCGTATCCAAAGCACGCTACCCGCCCGGTCAGGAATGGGAACGAGCGAGCGCCCCCCCCCCTCCTGAGCCGTGCCAGGCCGCATGCCCTCAACATGGGGGGGTTGGGTGCTCTGGGGCAGGGGGCGCACTGCGGGCCCCCCCACCCCAGAGCACCCTGTCCCCATGTTGATGAGGACAGGACCTCTTCCCGACAACCCTTGCCATTGGTTGTCGGGGTCTGCGGGCGGGGGCTTATCGGAATCTGGGAGTCCCCTTTAATAAGGGGGCCCCCAGATACCGGCCCCCCACCCTAAGTGAATGGATATGGGGTACATCGTACCCCTATCCATTCACCTGGAGGCAAAAAGTAAAAGTTAGTAAACACACAACACAAGGCTTTTTAAAATAATTTATTATTCTGCTCCGGATGCCCCCCCTGTCTTCGTTATTAGCTCAATTACCAGGGGGGGCTTCTTCTTCCACTCTCCGGGGGTCTTCTCCGCTCTCCGGGGGGGGTTTCTTCTTCCGCTCTCCGGGGGGGGCTTCTCCGGACTCCGGGGGTATTCTTCCATCTTCTCCCCTCTTCCGCTTTTGACTCGGCGAACCCCGGTTCTTCTGCAGCTCTCCGGTGCCTTCTTCTTCAGCGCTGGCTGCCTGCTATGTTTGTGTGTTAGCTCAATTAGTAACAGGCAGCCGGCGCGGTCTTCTGTGACGTCAGGTTCTTCTTCTCCCCTCTTCCGATGTTGACTCGTCGCCTCTTGTCGCTGTAATGATGGAAGCGCGCCTTGCATCACATTTATATAGGCATCACCGTCCCATCATGCTCCGGTAGGTACCCACGTGGTGGGTGCCTACCCACGTGCACCCACCACGTGGGTACCTGCCGGAGCATGATGGGACGGTGATGCCTATATAAATGGGATGCAAGGCGCGCTTCCATCATTACAGCGACAACAGGCGACGAGGCAACATCGGAAGAAGGGAAGAGAAGAACAGAAGACCCTGACGTCACAGAAGACCGCGCCGGCTGCCTGTTACTAATTGAGCTAACACACAAACATAGCAGGCAGCCAGCGCTGAAGAAGAAGGCACCGGAGAGCTGCAGAAGAACCGGGGTTCGCCGAGTCAAGAGCGGAAGAGGGGAGAAGATGGAAGAATACCCCCGGAGTCCGGAGAAGCCCCCCCCCCGGAGAGCGGAAGAAGAAACCCCCCCGGAGAGCGGAGAAGACCCCCGGAGAGTGGAAGAAGAAGCCCCCCCTGGTAATTGAGCTAATAACGAAGACAGGGGGGGCATCCGGAGCAGAATAATAAATTATTTTAAAAAGCCTTGTGTTGTGTGTTTACTAACTTTTACTTTTTGCCTCCAGGTGAATGGATAGGGGTACGATGTACCCCACATCCATTCACTTAGGGTGGGGGGCCGGTATCTGGGGGCCCCCTTATTAAAGGGGACTCCCAGATTCCGATAAGCCCCCGCCCGCAGACCCCGACAACCAATGGCAAGGGTTGTCGGGAAGAGGTCCTGTCCTCATCAACATGGGGACAGGGTGCTCTGGGGTGGGGGGGCCCGCAGTGCGCCCCCCTGCCCCAGAGCACCCAACCCCCCCATGTTGAGGGCATGCGGCCTGGCACGGCTCAGGAGGGGGGGGGCGCTCGCTCGTCCCCACTCCCATTCCTGACCGGGCGGGTGGCGTGCTTTGGATACGGGTCTGGTATGGATTGTAGGGGGACCCCCTACGTCAATTTTTCGGCGTGGGGGGTCTCCTTACAACCCATACCAGACCTAAGGGCCTGGTATGCTCCTGGGGGGGAACCCATGCCGGTTTTGAATTTAAAAATTGCCGTGGAGTTCTCCCTCAGGAATGCATACCAAATGCCGTCGCTGGAACGGGCCTTTACAATGTGTGACTAACTTTCCACATTATAAAACCAGCCCTAGTTTTGCGCAGGCAAATTCGGAACTTACGCAGAAATCACAGTGCTGAAATGCTTTGAAAATCTGCTTAAGTCCTCATTTGCATACGCAAAGCTGCATTTCAATGAGAAATGCCCCCAGTGGCGGATGCGGTACTGCATCCTAAAATCTGACCGTGTAAGTGTCTTACACATGTCAGATTTTCTGCCTAACTTTGGAAAAAGCCTTTTGAGAATCGTTTCCAAAGTTAGGCACAGGGATACGCAGGCTGAACAGCAGTTAAGTCTGCGTATCTCTTTTGAGAATCAGGCCCTACATTTTTTGTTGTTCCGAGTGTGATGGATTTAAACACACATTTTTAATATCTTATACAAATGCTTTTTTTTTTTATCCTGGAGTTCTAAATTGAAGAGAAAAACACAAAACCCAATAACAGAAGTGAGGGTTCATTAGGAACATTGGGCCAAATTCTCAAAAACTGTGCGTAACTTAAAATTCAGCAGTTAAGTTACACTGACTTAAAATTTCTACCTAAGTACCTGATCGTCAAAGCACTTAGGTAGAAATTACACGCTGTGTAACTTAAGTGCCGCCGTCGTAAGGCGGTCCTCCTCTCCTGGGGGCGTTTAAAATTTAAATGAGGCGCGCTCCCGCGCCGGCCGTACTGCGCATGCGTGTGACGTCATTTTCCCGACGTGCAGCGCGCGAACGTAATTAACGCCGGTCGGCTTTGAGAATTTCGACGGGACACTAAAGTTGCGACGGGTGAAAAAAAAAGACGCGCCGGGAAAAAAATTAATTATAAAAAAAAATGACAGCGTCGCTCAGCATGCATTCCTGAGAGGGTGAACTCCATGCCAATTTTCAAAGAAAAAACCGGCATGGGTTCCCCCCCCAGGAGCATACCAGGCCCTTAGGTCTGGTATGGGTTGTAAGGAGACCCCCCCACGCCGAAAAATTGACGTAGGGGGTCCCCCTACAATCCATACCAGACCCGTATCCAAAGCACGCTACCCGGCCGGCCAGGAAGGGAGTGGGGACGAGCGAGCGTCCCCCCCCCCCTCCTGAGCCGTGCCAGGCCGCATGCCCTCAACATGGGGGGGTTGGGTGCTCTGGGGCAGGGGGCGCACTGCGGGCCCCCCCACCCCAGAGCACCCTGTCCCCATGTTGATGAGGACAGGACCTCTTCCCGACAACCCTTGCCATTGGTTGTCGGGGTCTGCGGGCGGAGGCTTATCGGAATCTGGGAGTCCCCTTTAATAAGGGGGCCCCCAGATACCGGCCCCCCACCCTAAGTGAATGGATATGGGGTACATCGTACCCCTATCCATTCACCTGTAGGCAAAAAGTAAAATGTAGTAAACACACAACACAAGGCTTTTTAAAATATTTTATTATTCTGCTCCGGAGGCCCCCCCTGTCTTCGTTATTAGCTCAATTACCAGGGGGGGCTTCTTCTTCCGCTCTCCGGGGGTCTTCTCCGCTCTCCGGGGGTCTTCTCCGCTCTCCGGGGGGCTTCTCCGCTCTCCGGGGGGGCTTCTCCGGACTCCGGGGGGCTTCTTCCATCTTCTCCCCTCTTCCGCTCTTGACTCGGCGAACCCCGGTTCTTCTGCAGCTCTCCGGTGCCTTCTTCTTCAGCGCTGGCTGCCTGCTATGTTTGTGTGTTAGCTCGATTTCAAACAGGCAGCCGGCGCGGTCTTCTGTGACGCCAGGGTCTTCTGGTCTTCTGTTCTTCCGATGTTGCCTCGTCGCCTGTTGTCGCTGCAATGATGGAAGCGCGCCTTGCATCCCATTTATATAGGCATCACCGTCCCATCATGCTCCGGTAGGTACCCACGTGGTGGGTGCCTACCCACGTGCACCCACCACGTGGGTACCTGCCGGAGCATGATGGGACGGTGATGCCTATATAAATGTGATGCAAGGCGCGCTTCCATCATTACAGCGACAACAGGCGACGAGGCAACATCGGAAGAACAGAAGACCAGAAGACCCTGGCGTCACAGAAGACCGCGCCGGCTGCCTGTTTGAAATCGAGCTAACACACAAACATAGCAGGCAGCCAGCGCTGAAGAAGAAGGCACCGGAGAGCTGCAGAAGAACCGGGGTTCGCCGAGTCAAGAGCGGAAGAGGGGAGAAGATGGAAGAAGCCCCCCGGAGTCCGGAGAAGCCCCCCCGGAGTCCGGAGAAGCCCCCCCCGGAGAGCGGAAGACCCCCGGAGAGTGGAAGACCCCCGGAGAGCGGAAGAAGAAGCCCCCCCTGGTAATTGAGCTAATAACGAAGACAGGGGGGGCCTCCGGAGCAGAATAATAAAATATTTTAAAAAGCCTTGTGTTGTGTGTTTACTACATTTTACTTTTTGCCTACAGGTGAATGGATAGGGGTACGATGTACCCCATATCCATTCACTTAGGGTGGGGGGCCGGTATCTGGGGGCCCCCTTATTAAAGGGGACTCCCAGATTCCGATAAGCCTCCGCCCGCAGACCCCGACAACCAATGGCAAGGGTTGTCGGGAAGAGGTCCTGTCCTCATCAACATGGGGACAGGGTGCTCTGGGGTGGGGGGGCCCGCAGTGCGCCCCCCTGCCCCAGAGCACCCAACCCCCCCATGTTGAGGGCATGCGGCCTGGCACGGCTCAGGAGGGGGGGGGGACGCTCGCTCGTCCCCACTCCCTTCCTGGCCGGCCGGGTAGCGTGCTTTGGATACGGGTCTGGTATGGATTGTAGGGGGACCCCCTACGTCAATTTTTCGGCGTGGGGGGGTCTCCTTACAACCCATACCAGACCTAAGGGCCTGGTATGCTCCTGGGGGGGAACCCATGCCGGTTTTGAATTTAAAAATTGCCGTGGAGTTCTCCCTCAGGAATGTATACCAAATGCCGTCGCTGGAATGGGCCTTTACAAGGTTTGGCTAACTTTCCACATTGTAAAACCAGCCCTAATTTTGCGCCGGCAAATTCGGAACTTAGGCAGAAATCAAAGTGCTGAAATGCTTTGAAAATCTACTTAAGTCCTCATTTGCATACGCAAAGCTGGATTTCAATGAGAAATGCCCCCAGTGGCGGATGCGGTACTGCATCCTAAAATCTGACCGTGTAAGTGTTTTACACATGTCAGATTTTCTGCCTAACTTTGGAAAAAGCCTTTTGAGAATCGTTTCCAAAGTTAGGCACAGAGATACGCAGGCTGAACAGCAGTTAAGTCTGCGTATCTCTTTTGAGAATTTGGCCCATAGCACCTGCTTTGGCACACACATAACGTGAACGCACTGGCATGTGTTTTTTGTTTTTTAAACTCAAGCCACAATGCATTTTTAAAGCTAAAGTCCAGGAATTACAAATAATCTTGCAAACCCCTGCACTGCAAGAGTTAAAGGGGTTGTAAAGGTACAAATTTGTTTTCCTAAATAGCTTCCTTTACCTTAGTGCAGTCCTCCTTCCCTTACCTCATGCTTCCATTTTGCTTTTAAATGTCCTTATTTCTTCTGAGAAATCCTCACTTCCTGTTCTTCTGTCTGTAACTCCACACAGTAATGCAAGGCTTTCTCCCTGGTGTGGAGTGTCGTGCTCGCCCCCTCCCTTGGACTACGGTAGAGTCATGAAGCCCACTAACACACAGCTCCTTTCTCCATCTGCAACGTAGAGAGCGTCCTGACTCTCCTGTAGTCCAGGGGACGGAGCGAGCACGATACTCCACACCAGGGAGAAAGCCTTGCATTAATGTGTGGAGTAACAGACAGAAGAACAAGCAGTGAGAAGTGAGGATTTCTCAGAAGAATTAAGGACATTTAAAAGCAAAATGGAAGGATGAGGTAAGTGAAGTACGACTGCAGGTAAAGGAAGCTATTTAAGGGAAAAAAATTGTACCTTTACAACCCCTTTAAAATGCTCATTAAAGTGATTGTAAAGTCTTGTTTAAAAAAAAAAAAAAAAAAACAACGAACATGTTATACTTACCTCCTCTTGTGCAGTTGGTTTTGCACAGAGCAGCCCAGATCCTCCTCTTCTCGGGTCCCTCTTTCCTCCTATCAAGTGCCCCCTCAGCCAGCAGCTCTCTATGGGGGCACCCAAGCCGAGTCAGAGCTCCGTGTATCCATTCAGACACAGAGCCCTGACCCCGCCCCCTCTCACCCCTGATTGGCTGACTGACTTTGATTGACAGTCGCGGGAACCAATGGCGTCACTGCTGTGTCTCAGCCAAATCAGGAGGAGTGTCCCAGACGGCTTAAACACTCATGGACATCACTGGAGAGAGATGGGGCTCAGGTAAGTAATTGGGGGGTGCTGGGAAGCTGCTACACAGAGAAGGTTTTTTATTTTTTATTTTAATGCATTGAATTTATTCATTCCTTTACAACTCCTTTAAATCTAGGGAATGAAGAATAAGCTGTACTACCTTAATCCTCATGTCCCGAAGCTCTCCTCTGTTTCAGGATTGTGGGCAGTCCCTTCTCCATATCATGTACAATACAGGTTTATTTTTTTAAAGAGTACTTTAGGTATTTCTCAGAATTTAGCTTTAACCAGCATTGCAGTACATTTATTTTATAACTATCTTCTTTTAACTTGATGCTTTTACCTTGAGCTGCAGCATAATGTGATGCATTGCAGAGTGTTGGAAATTAACTTTGCAAAAATCCTGCATGAATCCCCCCCCCCCCCCCGGTGTACACCGACAAATTGTACTGGTATTAAATAAAGCCTAAGGGCATAAGGCTATCAGTCCTTGTCCTCCTCTAAAATTGCTTTGGGCAATACCAAATAATCACTTGAGAAATCCTCTCACCTGCTCCACACGTGTAATAGCCACTTCAGACTCCATTCCTCTGGTGCTGCGCTCTTTGGTCAGATCATAATATACTTTGCCTGTGCAGAAGACCACACGTTTCACCCCAGTGGGGTTTTCAGAGGCAGGTCCGGCATCTGGGATTATTCTTTCAAAGTGAGTGCCTTTAGTAAAGAAAAGAGTAGAGAACACGTTGCTAAAGGCTACTGATACTGGATTTCTGAACAAGGTCAGTTTTGCAGAGGAAAAATTATTTTCACATTTCACCCTGGTTTCCTGCTGACAAGCTGAATTACATGATCTCTCTCAGATTCAAGTACCATGAATTGCTTGCCCAAATTTTCAGTTATTGCTCGTGTAAATCCAAGAAGTTGGGTCATGCTCCCCTGAATTTCACATAAAATATTTAATACCAGGGGATTCCAGCTGTGAGATTGTCATGTCATTTTAGCTTTGTGGATGAGGGTGGAAACACAAATACATGCAAGAAGTCTCAAAGCTGGAATGAGACTCCAAATAGTTTTGATGAAGCCTGTTAGTGGTCCCCAAAATCTAAAATGCAATTTGAGAGAGGAGTGGAATTTAAATGGCTTCTGTTCTAGTAATGTCATCAAATCCTATCCATTAACGTCATTTAAAAAAGTCAACATAAATACAGTAATTTGTTTAATAACTTCATTATTGGTCCTTTCAAATCTGCCTAGGAGGTTTACAGTCACGAGAACCTTAGATCGGGGAGGAGAGCGGCGGTAGGTCACGCAACTGCACAGTGGCGCTCTTGAATAAAGTTTTTAGCGGCAGCATTTTTAGAAAACATTGCAAGTCCGCTTACCAGATAGAAATGGTCCCTTGTTGAGAGGAGACCAAAACAGCATGTAGTAATTAGCAAACAGCTAGGCTCGGTGAGAGAGGAAGGCAATTCAACTTGGGTCATCCGACAGTGGCTCCAATGGCAATGGTCACATAAGCATAAAAAGAGACAGAGATGCCTCGATAGTGTAAAATCACTTAAAAATGTATTGTACAAAATAGTAAGGAAACGCACTCACATTTTGCAGTATAAAATAAGGCCTCAAACCTGCAGCTCTGGTTGGCAGCATGCAGGTAAACCTGTGTAGTATCAAGTAGTCCAATGGGGTGATGGCAGTGTGCCACTCGGTACGCCCTGACTAGTTTCGTGGCAAAGCACTTTCTCAAAGGGCACTTTGATCCAGGTTGGGGACTGGTGAGTACAAACCCCCCTTGGAAAAGGAGGAGGAAAAGGGAGTGAGAGGTCCTGGCTTCCAGGGTCTGAGACCATGGGGCCAGCCAGAACAGGAAACTGGATTTCACTTCTCACCTTACCTTTTCCCCTCCCCAGTACAACCTGCAGTCCCAGGGGAAGACAGAGTAATGTTACACATATGTTTTATATCTCTTGTCTTACAGACTCCCCCAGCGGAACCCAGGAGGCCTCAGTACAGTCTCCTGCCTCGACAGAGCATAGTCCCTCCAATAAATGTGGGAACTGTAAGGATAAACTCCCAAAGTCCCACTCAAAGCCCTTTTGCTATAAATGCATAAACAATTTAGCAGGGAAGGAGGCTGCTGCAATCATGAAAAGATTCCTTGCATCCATGCAGACGGAAATGCTGGCAACTGTTAAAGCCGGACAGTCAGCAACTCAGAGTCCTGACACAGAGGAACTTACCCCTAGAGAAGGCACATCCTCTCAAGATAGCCTCTTTACAAGGGGACCCAGTGCCCTCATCCCACCCTCACAAGTAATCCCTCTAGGCCAGGCAGAGGAAGATGAAGGCGGGAGACTTAGAAAGCCAGGCCAGATCAGGACACAGCTCAGAGGGAGAGTTGGATATAGACTCCTTTAGCCAGTCCCAGGAAGAGACAAGGCTAAGGAGACACCTCTTGCTGTTGAAGATCTGGACAGACTCCTCCAGGCAATATATGCCACAGAGGAGATTCCAGAAACCCCTAAAGTAACCTCAGCACAGGATAAGGTTTATAGGGGGCTGAGCAAATCTCAATCTAGAGTGTTCCCTTAAGGATCTAGTCCTACAGGAATGGAGGGAGTCTGAAAGGAGGATTGTCAGACAGAAAACTTGAAAAAGAAGATTTCCCTTTCACCAAACTCATAAGGAGACTTTCTTTAAGCTCCCAAGACTGGATGCGGCCTTGTCGCAAGTCACCAAGTTATCTGACCTCTCCTTTGAGGACGCAGGCAGTATTAATGGACCGCAGAGCAGAATCCCTCCTTAGAAAAGCTTGGGAAGCTAATACAGCAGCCATGGTTCCAGCCTTAGCAGCAGCCTGTGTAGCCAGGAATACAGATTTCTGGGTGGAGAAGCTCACCAAGCACCTGTCCCAGAGAACCGAATCAGAGGATGTTATCGATTCTCCAACAGTGATAGGAAAAGCTGTTGCTTACCTTGCGGATGCTGCAATCGAATCCGCAAGAGCTTCGGCTAAAACGACAGCATTCATCAACTCAGCTAGAAGAGCTGTCTGGATTAAAGCCTGGGAAGGAGATGTAACATCTGAGGGCCAGGGCCTGGATGATGTCCTGTCAAGGTCATCAGAAAAAGGTAAAAAATTTCCAGTTAAACCCAAAAAGGATAGGTTTAGAAAAACTTTGAGGCCCCTCTGGGCAATCAAAGCACAGAACCAAAAAGGAACCCAACAAACGGTGGGGTTATGGTAAGGCAAAGAGAAAGAACAACTTACTGTTCCCCTCTCCCAAAGCTGGCGACAAGGAAACTAAGTGACGCCAAGATCAGAGTGGGGGGACGACTGTCCCAATTCGTTCCTCAGTGGGAAAAGATTTCGGACAGCACTTACATTTGCCGAATCCTACGAGAAGGTTATCATCTGGAATTTTCGGCAACACCCCCCTCTATGATCACTCTTACACATCCTCCCAGGGATGCCCTAAAAAGATCTGCTCTCCTGGAAGGTATCCAGGAATTGATTCGAACAACAGGTAGTGGTACCAGTACCAAAAGAACAACAATACCAGGGATTTTATTCCCACGTATTTGTTGTCCGCAAGCCATGGGGAAAATACCGCCTGATAGTAAATTTAAGAAACCTGAACAAGTTTCTGGAATACAGAAAATTTACTATGGAAAGTATCTACTCGGTACGGAAGAACCTCATGAAGGAAGCCTTCACAACGACTCTGGACCTCAAAGATGCCTACCTACACGTGCCAATCCACGTGGATCATCAGGCATATTCGAGGTTTGCAGTAATGGTTGGAGGAGAGATTCTTCACTGGCAATTCAGAGCCCTACCACTTGGACTAACAGCCAGCCCAAGGATTTTTACAAAAATCCTAGCAGATGCAGTAGCCTTTCTGCATCTCCAGGGTATATCCCTAATACCTTACCTGGACGATCTACTGATCTCCGTGCAGTCAGCCTCCCAGGTGACGTTGAATACCAACAAAGCAGTATCAGTCCTGGAAAACCTGGGTTGGATAGTCAATACAGAGAAATCCTCCCTCAAACCAGAACAGGTCAAGACCTTCCTGGGCTACATAGTGGACAGCAGAAGCTCTTCTTGCCAGAAGTCAAAGTGGCAAAATTAGCTTCAGCAGTAGGGGATCTGATAAAGACCCAGTTGCACTCCAGAAGGGAAATTCTGAGAACCCTAGGCCTGATGTCAGCAAGTATACCAGCAATAGTCAGGGCACAACTTCACTCAAGGAAACTTAATTTCTTCTTCCTGTCCTCTTGGGACAAAAAGGATCAGGAGATACTACTCACCCCTCAGGTCCTGTCCTCCCTGGAGTGGTGGACAATTCCACAAAACCTAAAAGAAAGTCGACCATGGGCTCAGTGGAAACCGGTAAAGGTCACCACAGATGCCAGTTCCTGGGGGTGGGGTGCCCACCTAGAGAAGAAAAAAAGCCCAAGGGCAATGGAACAGCTCAGAGCAGTAGGTGAAGCCCTAAAAGACTTCCAGAGAGACATCACGGGCAAGGAGGTTCAAGTAAGCTCCCACAACGCCACGGTCATAGCCTATTTGAGTCACCAGGGAGGTACCAGGTCCAGACCCCTACTGGAACTATTCAAGGAAATCCTGGACTGGGCAGAAGGAAAAGTTCTCTCCATTTCTGCCATACACATAAAGGAGACAAGCAATACAGAGGCAGACTTCCTCAGTCATCAGCTGATAAGACAGGGGGAATGGGAACTAAACCCCCGAGGTGTTTCAAACCCTGGTGCAGTACTTCGGAAATCCAGAAATAGACCTCTTCGCCAACCGGCAGAACAGAAAAATAAAGAGAGATTTCTCGATTTCCCAAGAGAAAGAGTCAGAAGGTTTACAAGCACTGAATCAGACATGGCATTACAGGCTGGCTTACGCCTTCCTGCCCTTGGCCTTGATTCCGCGGGTCCTTCAGAAGCTCAGCAGGTCTCCAGGCCAGATCCTTCTGATAGCACCCTGGTGGCCAAGGAGAGCTTGGTTTGCAAGTCTGAAATCCACTGCTGTAGCGGAACCACTGAAGCTCCCAAACAGGATAGATCTTCTCAGGCAGGGGCCAGTTCTACACCCAAGGCCGGAATTTTTCCAGCTGACGGCCTGGTTAGTGAGCGCCAGATCCTGAAGCAAAAAGGCTGCTCAGAGAAGGTAATAAATACCCTCCCTTTGAGTTGAAAACCAGTGACTAAAAAGATTTATTCAAAAGTTTGGAAGACTTTCTGTTCTTGGGGTAAGGAAAGACAGATGACCTCAACTTCTGTTCCGGTTATACTGGAGTTTCTCAAGGATGGAGCAGATTTAGGCTTAACAGTCAGTACCCTTCGGGTTCAAATAGCAGCCCTCTCAGTATATCTTGATAGAAGACTGGCGAAAGAGGACCTCAATAAACGTTTTCTGTTAGCAAGGGAAAGAGTTTCCCCCGTCCTTAAAGGTAGTTTTCCACCTTGGGACTTAACTAGTGTGTTAGAGGCGTTATCTAAACACCCATTTGAACCTATAGAAGAGGTTCCCTTTAAGTTTCTAACTTTAAAATTTGCGTTTTTGTGAGCAATTACTACAGCCAGGAGGGTAGGGGATCTGCAGGCGCTGTCCATGAAGGAACCCTTCCTGCTGGTACAGCCAGATAGAGTCACTTTCAGGGCAGATCGTTTGTACCTACCAAAAGTAGCATCCTTATTTCATAGGACGCAAGACATAATATTGCCGTCCTTTTGTGATGAACCAATAAACGAGAAAGAAAAGAAATTTCATTGTCTGGCTGTAAGAAGGTGTCTTCTTACTTATCTAGAGAGAGAACAAAGAATTTTAGGAGATCCAATAACCTACTAGTTCTGTATGCTGGGCCCAGGAAGGGACTTCAGTCCTCAAAAGCCTCAGTCTCCAGATGGATAAGAGAAGCTATCTCCAGTGCTTATGTATGCTCCGGAATCCCAGCTCCAGCTAAAATCAAAGCTCATTCAACCAGATCTCTAGCAACTTCCTGGGCTAAAAAAGCAGGGGCCTCCTGGGAGCAAATCCGCAGTGCGGCCACCTGGTCCAGTCATCATACATTCCTGACGCACTATTGTGTGGAAATGTTGTCACAGCAAGATTTGGCTTTCGGTCGGAAGGTCCTACAAGCTGTGGTCCCACCCTGAAGGTAGGCCTGTGGTTACTTGATTATCCTCTCAGGTGTGCCGTACTGGAAGGTGATAGGAGAAAACCTACGTTGGACTTACTGGTATTTTTACGAACCTTCCAGGACGGCAGACCTACTTCCCACCCTAAGTGGAGGGAATCGATAAGCTAATCGCTAGGTGGTAAGTACCTATACGGAACTATGTCCCTTGTGAACCAGTTCAGGATTACTTTAATACATACTGGGGATCAAGGGGAAGGGTGTGGACTTATAACAAGCTGTCAATTGATTGTTTCCTGTAGGGAGGAGCCCTCATCTCAGGTGTGCCGTCCTGGAAGGTTCGTAGAAATACTGTTACCGGTAAGTCTAACGTAGGTTTTTGTTCCATGACATGAATAACGGTCGTGTGTACGCTGCATAAGTATTATACCTTGTTATAACAGAGGGGCTGGCAGGAACACCAGAAATTTCACATAAAGAAAGCAATACGAAAAGAACAGGATACTTCTTCACTAAAGTAAATGGTTTTAACAGATACATATCAGGAATATGAAATGTTGGGATACCATATTCTTTAATGCTGCTCCCTTATTAGACTGACTAGGGTTGGTAGTGTTGACTGTAAAAACTAGGCAGTGTTTGATTGACCAGGGATTAGATGACTCCAGTAGGGAAAAGCTATACAGTGTTCTGGCTTTAACAGGTCGTAACCAGTCTAGCACCGTCAGTAAGAAAAAAAAGGGAAAGGTCTGAGAACAAAAGCTTCTTGTGATTAGGCTGTCATTGGAACTGCATCTCATTAAAGATAAAACTGCATGCAAACAGCTAAATGCACAGATGAAACACATATAATAAAGACATTCTATCTGCCAAAAGATTTCTGTCAATGCAGCTTTGAGATTTACACAGCTACCCCCAACATCTCATCGGCTTCCCATTCTGCCCTTCCCCCCTTCTAGTCTAATGCCGCCTACACACGGTCGTTTTTTGTGATGAAATAAAACGTCGTTTTAAAAAACGCCATTTAAAATGATCGTGAGTGGGCTTTGTCGTTTTTTGTCTTCTAAAAAGCGACCCAAAAAAAATTCAAACATCCTTCAATTTTTTATGTCGTTTTTCAAAATGTCGTTTTTTGTGTCATAAAAAATGATCGTGTGTGGGCTAAAACAACGTTTAAAACAACGTTTTTAAACCCGCGCATGCTCAGAAGTTATGACGCGAGCTTGAATGAAACAGAGTGCCAATGTACGTGTTGTACGTAACCGCATTTTGCTAGAGCATTTTGAAAAAACGATGGTGTGTAGGCAACGTCGTTTTTTAAAATGAAGTTTGAAAAACTTCATTTTTTTTTTTTCATGAGAAAAAACAACGTTTTTTTACAAGACAGAAAACGACCGTGTGTACGCGGCATTAGTGCTGCTGTACAGGAGACTGCGGGAAGCTAAAAGCAAGCCTGCCTGGAGTTTATCTTAAACACAATGTAATACTATCAGAAAATATATTGTGCTTTTATTACCTAGTGAAGGAGTGAATTGTATGGTGTCAATGTAACAAATTTACCTGCATCCATCACCAAGGCCGAGCACCACTTATCTTATATGAATGAATGCACTTTATAGACGGGTGTCTTTAACCAATCAGTGCAAGCCTCTGTAGAGACATTTGTTTATGTGATCTCAGCAAGTTGAAGAAAGCAGGCCGGCAGGGTGACCCCTTTGTCTGACATTATCACAGACAACTGATATTTTATCACTACATATCACTGATCTATATGGCAGGTTACTAAAATTCTACTGTGAAAAGATTTAATTTTGCGGTGAATATGATGTATAAGGAGTGAAGGGGGCGCTCTAATACTTAATTCTAAAAAAAGTTTGACAAAAACTTAATAAACATAAAAAACTTGTGATAAAAAAATCACCCAAATAAATTGAACATAATATCTTGTAAAAGAAGAAAATTACAAAGTTTCAATTCTTCAAGACAAATTGTGAACAAAAAAAGTTTCCTAAACGACAGTGATTTGTCTTGTATAGATAGTTGAATCTTCTCAGTAATGTCCAACACAAAATACACCTTCAGCAGCTGAACAGTTGGTCACCCAAAGTGCTCATATGTGATATCTGCTTACCAGAGGATGTTGACCACTTTAATTAAAAAGTAGGTCTAATGCGCATTTCCGCAAGACATTACCTGCCAACAATGATGAATGTTGAATGCCGAGTAGACAAGATACACCTATGATGTATTGTATATGATGTATACGTCTACTTCTGATTCTAGTAACGGTTAGATATGCATTGTTCTATTGTTTGCTACTTTCAAATACTAACAACGTGGCTTAAAAACTTGCAGCCGAGATGTACATGGACCTGTGTACCTTTAGTAGCAATCTGACCACTGCCTGGAAGAGTCGTTCCCTGTCGGTATTAGCCGCTGCCCCATCCTCCTACTGCTATGTATGTACTGTATGTAGCAAAACATCAGGAGCATGCACAGCTACATGTTAGCAATGGTAGGACTTCAGGTAAGATCAGTGATTTGTTATGTGTTCACCCATAAAAGTAAGAAGTGCTAGCTAACTATAATATGTGCAGAATAGAGGAGGTGTCACTAATCGCTGGCACTATTCAGTGTTCTGCTGTATGCCAGATCCTACTATCAGCCCCTCTGCCCTGTAATCGGATAAATATGAGACTGTTCAGTGAGTCTTAAAACTTAAAGTGATTGTAAAGCCACTTTATTATTTTCCTACAATCCTGTGTTAGATAAAGTTATGTGCCCCAGTGTATGTGCCCTGTAAAAAAATTGCTGCTGTATACCTTATTTCAGAGCACCCCTCACGTAACTGCCCGCTGCTATCCTCTGCTGTTCTAAGTACAGCGGGAGGGGCTGAGAATCATTTGCGGACATCAGCCAGGAAGAGGGAAGAAAGAGTGGCTGGCAGTCACGTGAGCACCGTGCGCCACTCTGAAATAAGATATAGAGCAGCACAAGAGGTTATCCAATACAGGGGGTTGTAAGAAAAGATTATTATAGCAGCAGGAGGGGAGGGCACTGTCACTAGCTGACAGACGGGGGGGGGAGGGGGGCAGGAACAGAGGAGAGACAACGGGATGAACCCTTTTCATGCCATCACTTCCTAAATCCGATTCCCCCGTAAGTTATTATAGGTTATGTGCATGTTGTTAGCTTAATTCCAATTATGAGATTACCCCTCTTATGTTTGAGGAGTATATCACTACTACTACATTAACATGTATACAATTCCAAGTGGTTACTTGGCACCTTTGTATTTTCCTGGGTAAAGGCTGGATCTCCTTCAAAAGTGTAAAGAAAGCGATCACAGTTTAAATGGTCTTTGTGAACTGTTTGAGATAATTTGACGATTGACAAAAAAAAAAAAAACAGGCCGCCATTCCCCTTTACCTGGCAGCATTTCATCAAAACTTGACCTTGCTTCAGGGTGACGAAGAAGAGACTTTGGAGTGAAGACAATCAGCTGTGTGGTGGAAAAATATATAAAGAATCAGACGCAGGATTATTATAAACACAGCAACATTACACAATTTAGTAGCATACAGAGATCCTTTAAAAGCTAGAACAAAAAATGCCCACACCATTGTATGCTCTTCTTTGTTTTAAAATTCACATAATGTGAACTGGTGCATGTTGAGTTTTCGATAATAATGCCAATTTCTTTATTTTTCTTCCCCAATTACCTATATAAAGAGCTTTTTATAACACTGAACTGAGTGTGGCAGAAAAGGAGCCATTACAAAGACATGTGAAAACCTGTTCAGGATTTGCTATAAGGCATGCGAGAATGCCCAGGTGCAGGTTTTATGGACAGTGGCTAGTGGGCAACATGTTGGGTAACACTCACGTCCTGCCACTCTAGGGTCTTGTGTTAATTTTTCACATGATAACTGATTTATAGGATCTTCTTGTGTTCATAAGACCAGATTCATACTGTGTGTTGTGTAATTCATTCAACACATTTCTGTGCATTAAGGTGTGCTGTGAAAATGCAGGCCATTCATTTTGAATGGACTGGCAACACAGCCCGTTTTAGATACAAATAACATTAGGCCAGGGGATGGGTCTTGTGACCAAGGCCGTCTTAATAGCATCTTGGGCCCCTGGGCAAAGTAATGTTCTGGGGCCCCTACAATGATGACAGTGCAGGTAAACAGACATCAAGTAGGTAGGAGGCAGACTGCCTCCCCTGTGTATCTAGCTTGGGTGCAAGGACCAGCTGCTTTGGGAAAAATGCAGGGGGCCCCCCATGCAGCTGGGGCCCCTGGGCAGTGCCCAGGTGTGCCCTCTCATTAAGACAGACCTGCTTGTGACAACAGTTTTTTTTGCCCTCTGTATCTGAAATCACATCTGTACGTTTTGACTTCCTTTTTGGATATTGGTATAGTGCTATACATTTTTTAACTAAAAAGGTGTTGAGCAGCTCACCGGTTTACGGAAAGGTAATAAGATCTGTCTGCGGAGAACGTGGAAGAAATTGGCAGGAGTGGAGCAATTCACAACAATCCAGTTGCAGTCATAAAGCTGGCGGACAGCAAGGTCGTCAGAACTTTTCTGTGCAAAAAAATAAAAAATAACCCAATGAATTTAACTTTCATTCCATATGCATTTCAGAAGCCCAATAACATTTCACTATACAATCTTACATAAAAGATAAACTAATAACAAGTAAAATGTAAGTGTTCTGTGCATTGTTCAGTAAGACTGAAAGCAGTTGTGAGGTGGCAAGTGCAACAACCCATAACAGCTAATAGACTTCAATCAGTATGGAGAGAGTACTCTCAGCTGACTCGCTGGCTGGTTTATTGTAATCTGTTAAAGAGGAAGTAAACCCTAATGGGTTTTACTTCCTCTGTATTTCCCTGCAAAGGTAAAGCATAATGGGCTACTATGCATTGCATATCAGCCCATTATGTGTCACTTACCTGAAACCGGAGCCTGCGATGTCACAGATGTCCCTTGTTGCAGGAAGCGTCCATTATTCACCCCTCTTCCCTCTTCCTTCCAGGGGTTTTGCGACTGGCCGGAGTCATGTGACCCGCCAGTCATGGCATGATCTTCCTTTAGGAACGGCACGATCGCTGCTTCTAAAGTACGCCTGTGCCGTAGACATCAGCGATTGTCTCTATTGTAAATATCTCCTAAACCGTGTAGGTTTAGGAGTTATTTCCCGCACCTACAGGTAAGCCTTAATCTAGGCTTATCTGTAGGTAAAAGTGGTTGTACAGGGTGAACAACCACTTTAAGTGGCACTCTTTGTACAGTTAGAAAAGACCAGTTCAACCTGTCCTGGGTGAAATCACATTTTGAAGCTTCCGTTTTCAGTAGTGTGGATCACACAGTAAACTCTACTGCCTCACATCCTGCATAATTATTAATCCTCCCCACTTCCAGCAGAAGCCATCAATCCCACATCCCACCAGTGTAATACAGGAAGCCCTCTTTGTTCACTTTTCATGCTTCTTTCCATAATGTGTTATAAGGACCCACTTCTTTATCTGCAGGAGAGTGCATAACCCCATCATCTTTTTTCCTGCAATAGTAACACAGGAAGTAGCTTACCATCTTCTTTCTCTTTACGCATTAACACTCTTTCTCCTATATGCCAATGCACAAAACCCACCATTATATTACAATTCCCATTCCGTAAGAAATTTTAAAACAGATACTGGCCCACGTTATTAACCACGACTTACAGGCCACACATCCGGATCATCATTGCACATCTGAAGGAATCGTTCAGGTCTAGCAGAGGAATGTTCTGGACCCTAACACAGACATGAAGGGAAAAAAATCAAAATAAAACACTGTAAAACCAATAGACAATATGCTCTGTAAAAAAAAAAAACACCTTTAAAATGCTAAATTAATATTAACACTGCTTTGACAAGTAGGTTGTTCTTACCATGCCCTCCATGCCATGTGGTAGCAGCAATACAATTCCATTCTGTCGTACCCACTTGGCCTGTCCTGGGCAGATGAACTGATCGATGATACACTGAGCAGTGTTATGGAAGTCTCCAAATTGGGCTTCCCAAAGTACCAGTGCATTGGGGCTGGCTGTAGCGAAGCCAAGCTCAAATCCTAAGTGAAAGACCAGAAATGTTAGATCAAAGAGGAAATCGAGATTTACCAACATACTGCTGAAGGTATTCAGCCTTTACATACAAATACAAAATTTCATGAAACCAGTTCTATACAGATCCAACCCACTACTGGTTCCCATGTATGCTTTCCAGATCCCTTAAACAAGAACGTCCTAATAAACGACTTCTGTGCAGCCACTCAAGAAAAAGGTTTATGTTTGCGCGGAATTGCGCCCAATTCTTGTACTACTACTACTACTACTACTACTACTACTACAAGGCTGAAATTCATTGTACACTTTTTAACAGCCTTTCAATGAACTGTTGTTACCACTGCTTAAAAAGGGACACTATAAAGGCTTTTTGTCATTTTAATTAATTTATTTTTTGTACTGGCCTGTGTATAATTAAGTGAGATTCCATCTCCACTAGGAGTGTACCTCCTCCCCCCCCTTTTTTTTTTAAACAACCTGGTTTATATAAGGTGGCCCCTAACCTCCTTTTTGCGGGTCCCCAGACATTTCTGGCTCCTCCTCTCTGGCAACTGCCCCCATAGGAAGCTGCTTTCTATGGGGGGCACTAGTGCTTGCTACGAGCTTGCCTGTCTGCGTCTACCCCCCTCCCTCGTCACTGGCTTGGGTTCAGAGTAGCAGGAGTCAATCGCTTTCAGCAAAGCTTTAGAGACCAGGAAGCGAGGGGTGAGAGAAGAACTGCAAACATGCACATTGCTGGATCGAATGAGGGCTCAGGAAAGCACTCACACTAGTCATGGTCATGTGGTACGAACACGTTTGTGTGCTGTGGTGCCATTTATGTGGTATAGCACAGCAACGCACCATCATTGCAGTGAAGTACGTAGATTGTGGTGCATTGCAATAAATGAGGCAGGGCTGACATTTTTGTACCTTTAAGTGTGCTACAGCCAATTTACTTTGAATCGGGGGGCCAACACAATGTGCACCAATGCACAGAACTGTATGCGATTTGGTCAAGTACATTCAGATAAATGGAACCTTAAAGATAACACTTTAGGTCTGAAACTTTTTTTTCTTGTTTAAGTTTCTAACAGTTCTCTTTATATATCAAAGTAAAACCTAATCAATGGTTTGGTTTTCATCTCTGCAGTAGAGACAGTTGTTAATACAGAAATGAGTTGACCTCCAAAACCTAGAACAAGTAGGTAGCCCTTAGTGTATCTTTGCACAGATAAAAACTGCAAACCCAGCAGAACTAGTACAGTTTGATTATAAACATCAGCCTCTCACACTCACCTAGCACTCCATACTCAGACAGCGAGCTGTTGCATACTGTATATGGAGCTTGGTTAGGCCACAGATAGTTCATGGGAATACACGTTCTCTTGTCTACATTTTGGTCATGTAAAACATGATGACGGTGGCTGTAGAAATGAAGAAAGAACAGAATTTGATCAATTCTACTACAACAATAACCCCACTAAACTTTGAACAATAGAATCACAGAACCACAATACCTAAAAGTGCCTCTCTCTACATCTTGCCCACTGAGGCGGATATGAATGCCCTCTTTCAAGAGTGACCCAAATGCCATATACTCAGCCAAAGCCCAGTCAACAGTTCGGTTCTTCACCATCTCTCCTCGACCCTTCAAAACGCGGCTCAGACCTATTTAGAGAGATACCGTTGGTGTTTACGTGATTACGATTGAATAAAGCTGAAAACAGTCAGATATATGAGAAAGGTCCTCACCTCCATGAATAGTAAAGTCCTCTACAGGGACTGAGCTAGCCAAGTTTCCAATGTGTGAGAGATCCTCCTCATTGAGACCAGTGGAGGGACAGGACATGCTGCGTGGTTGACCATCCAGAGTGAAGAAACCTGCAAAGTGGTAGACAACAATGCAACGTCAATCCTACTATTAAAAATGTTTCCCCAATCAGTGTGTACCTAGGGGTGGCCAAGGATAGCTTGATTGCTAGTCCTAGCCAAAGGCTTCTATGTCAAATGAAGCGATTACCATGCAACAAATGAAAACATTAGGAACACTCAGATATAAACAAGAACTGCATGATAATTGTTAACTGCTCTTAGAAATGGGTGCAGTGCTTCCACTGCAGTTGAAGCAATATGAGGGCCTAATGGTACATCAACACAAAATGGTTCCAGCCATTACTGATAAGAGATCTCCTCATCTACTGCTGACCATACAGAGGAGTCATGCATTATGCTGATCTTTTAGATTGATAACATTTACCAGCATTGCAATAAGAGTGCTTCCCCAATAAATTGTTGGGTAGGTGGGGGGAGGGGCTAACACTACTAGAGATATCAAGGGCTGAATGAAGAGTATGAACAAAGTCAATACCAGGCCATGGGGAATCCAGCCAGTGCTTGATATGAAGGATCTTTTCATCTTTGGAACGGTTTAAGGCCTCCTCACAGATTTTGTCATATTTTGCAATCTCCTCCTGTAAGACACAAGTTGTATTACATCTCTAATACAACACTGAAATAACTACTTGCTCCTACTCTAAGGCAACTATTACCCTACATTCTAAGTAGACCGTACCTCATACTCCAGCTGGTTGACTACGCCTTGCGATATCAGAGTCTCTGCATATTTTTGCAGTACAGTTTTCTGTTTTCGGATCTGCTTGTACATCAGTGGCTGTGTAAACATAGGCTCATCCATCTCATTGTGTCCATTCCTGCGGTAGCAGACCTACACATAGGAGGAAATAGTTGCAAGGGTGAGAAGTGCTATAAACAAACTCTGACGGGTTATTTTGTTGGTTAATAGGGCCAAGTGCCTGGAAAACTTTGTATTTAGTAGAAGAGATATCCTAATGTTTTGTCGAACACAACATCTTGGGAATGCTCAAAGAGTGGCAGAATATAGCAAGTAACTTATGTGCAGCTACTCCCAGAACACAGAAAATACATTAAACAGTTTATTTGTGCTAAAGTATGATCAGTGTACAATAAAAGTTTTTATAATTCTTCGGCCATTTCCAAGAACAGAGAGCAGAGGACAGAACAGAATAAAGAAAACGATATGCATAACAGTGCACACCTCACATTAACAAGATAAAACACACAATCATTAACACCATAATAACACCATTAATTCAAGACACAGAGCAAAGTCACCTTGTAGTGCTAAAATCAAGAGCATGGACTATAAAACATTACCTCATCACTACTGCCTACCTTATCATAGTTCAGAAGTGTTTAGGGCAGGGGTCTCCAAACTTTCTAAACAAAGGGTTAGATTACTGTACTTTATACTTTAGGGGGGCTGAACTGTGGGAGTAGAAAATGCCTTAACATGAGTGGAAGAAAATTACATAGTGATTGTGGTAAGGAGGAGGAGGAGACATACTGCACCATCGTTGGTGTCAGCAAAATGAATGGTGCCACATCATAGGTGTCAGTGGGAGGAACACTATCCCTTTGTTTGGTGTTAGCAGAATTAATAGTGCCCCATTGTTGGTATCAGTGGGAGGACTAGTACCCCATCATTGGTATCAGTGTAAGGAATAGTGCTCCACTATTGTTGTCAGTGGGAGGAATAGCTATTGTTGTCAGTGGGAGGAATAGCTGTCCATTGTTGGTGTCAGTGGGAGGAATGGTGCCACAAGGGCCAAAAAGGGCAAGTAAAGGACCACATTTGGCCCCCGTTGGACGCAGTTTGGAGACCACTAGTCTAAGGAATCAAAGCATACAGGTACAGAAAACAAGGTCTTAAAAACCTTGCAGGGAAACGGTTTCCATGTCAAGGGATTCTTATTTTCATTGAGGCGGGCATCAAGGATAGCTACAGCACATTAGGCTAAATAATTGTTTGTGTTAATCTGATGTTCTTAAACACTATCTTGAAAAGACTTTGAAAGACAAGGGAGAATCAATAGGGCTCCCACTACTACAGCCTTTTGTGTTCCCGGAATGCCAGAGTACATAGGATAATGCTGTCTTCCAATCAATCTCTTTGCACTGTTCTAACTACCATCATTATCCTGTACCACACACATTCCTGCCAGCCTCTTCCTCGTGTTAACTTCTACACTGCCGAGAAAGGTGGTCAGTAAATGGTCACTGGCACAATTGGGTAACCATGGCACAAGTAGGATTGCACAGAATACTAGTTCTCATAATGGGCTTAGACCATTGCAGATGCATGGAAGATCTATACATACCAAGTCCACAACCACATCCTTGTGAAAGGTAGCCCTCCACTCTGCAGCCACGTTACACACATACACAACAGCCTCTGGATCATCTGCGTTGACATGGAAAATAGGAGCATTGACCACCCTAGCAACATCGGTAGGGTATGGAGAGGAGCGTGCCATTCGAGGATCAGTTGTGAAACCAATCTGAAAACATATGTATATTATGAAGTTAGGGATGGAATAGTACAACTGCATATAACATGACATAACTGAATATAAACAGGACATGCGTGATAACTTAAAATTGTGGCCAGCAACACAAAAGATGACTGGAAGTTTAAGTGTAAGTGTAAGTTAGCACAAAATACGATATCCCACATGTCTAGGTTTACATGTACTTTTGATAATTTAGCCTATTGTCTTTATGAGCTGTGATCCTGCCAATCCCCATTCTTTTATGTTCTAATCTGTCCTAGCACGGTAAATTTCTGAAGTAATCTGTCCTAGCATGGTAAGTTTCTGAAGTCATCTGTCCTAGCATGGTAAGTTTCTGAAGTCATCTGTCCTAGCATGGTAAGTTTCTTAACCTTGGACCGTGTCAGTGTGTTTTTTTTTTTTATTATTTTCTACAATAATATATATATATTTTTTTTCAGCCCTGTTGGGGGGCTTTGGTGAGATATCAGGGGTCTTAACAGACTCTGACATCTCCCCTTTGAGACAGAGAAAGGGACTAAGGACACAGATTCCCCAGTCCCTTTCTCAGCAGTCTCAGCTGCGCTGAAAATGAATGCAGAGAAGACGCTGTGTTCTCTTCATTCATAAACTGAAACATTGTAAACACAAGTTACGATGTTTCAGTTATGTGAATGGACAGAGTCAGTGATCACTGACTTTGTCCATTCGGAGCAGTAAGGAGCCGGATTTACCGGCTCCTACCCCACTCTCCATCCTGACAGTTCCAGGGGGTGGAGGAGGAGCACGGAAGGAGAGAGAAACACGGCGGATACACAGCGGGAATACACGGCAGGAATACACGGAGGAATACACGGCGGGATACAGTGACGGAGAAATACACAGAGGGAGAGAGAAACACGGCGGGGGACACGAAGGGAGGGACACTGCAGCTAAACGGAGGGGGGCTGGAGGAGGACACGGGACAGTCAGCGGTGATCGTGTGTGGGGGAGTTACAAGCACCGATTACCGCTGATTTTAAAGCAGCTGAAAGCCGCACGCGGGGGGGAAGGGGGAGAGAGAAGAGGAACTTGTAACTTCACCATGCACTGATCACCGCTGACAGTACATGTATCGAGGGAAGCATCGGGAGCATTTGCCCAAGTACAAGTACTCGGGCAAATGCTTGGTATCGGTCCCGATACCGATACTAGTATCGGTATCGGGACAAGCCTAAAATGTACCAAGACATTCTGATAAAGATCTGCTGCCATCTACCAGGATGATGAAGATGAAATGAGGGTGGACATTTCAGCAAGACAATGATCCCAAACACAAAGCCAAGGAAAACGCTAAAATGTTTTAAAAAAAAAAAGAAAATAAAGGTGTTACAATGGCCCAGCCAATCACCTGACTTGAATCCAATAGAAAATCTATGGAAAGAACTAAAGATCAGCCTTTTATAGAAATGGCCCACAGAACCTATGAATTGTTACCAACATGTGGTGAACATTTCATGTCAACAGCACCTTTAGAAATATATTTTCCTAGAAAAATGGTGACGCTTTCAATACTTATTTTACTTGCTGTATTTCAAAACACAATACGTTTCTAATACGCAAATGTGAAAAATAATAAACACTCATGTGTGTGTGTATATATAGCGCTAACAGTTTACGCAGCGCTTTACAATATAGAAAGGGAGACAAAACCGTTATAATACAAAAAAATACAAGAGGATTAAGAGGGCCCTGCTCAGAAGATATAGATATCCAAAGTTGTGAATTACAAGAATATCTAGTCCAAAATAAAAATCCAAACACAACAGATGTGAATAATAAATAAAGCACCAAATGCAGCCCACTATCGCTTATATGGACATACACTCACCAATATGCGTCAACTTGATTTCGAGCATGCATGTTTTTTTTTTCACGTCGGAATTGCATATAGAACTTTTCCCATAGGAAAAATGAGAACCAGCTCTCAAATTTTTGTTGTTGGAAGATCCAACAGAAAAAGTCAGATGGAGCCTACACATGGTGGGAATTTCCAACTAAAAAGCTCACATCAAACTTTTCTTGTCGGAAATTCAGACCGTGTGTACGCAGCATTACATACACTTCAGATGAAAAAGGTCATACTCCCAAGAATATATCCAAATAAAACAAGTACATCCACATAGTGTTCTGAGAGGGAGAGTGGGGTGTTGGGCACTAGCACCCAGTGTATGGTGCGTCCTAGCTAGAATAAGCTAGGGTCTTACAATGGGAGCTCTTTGGACAGGCTTTGTGGATGGAGCTCATGGCCTACAGGTATGGCATCTAAACTAAGCAGTGTATTGGTGGCCCTTGACTACATAGTCAATTTTACTCAAAAAGGTAAACATACTGTATAACCCATGGTTAACAGTTTATAAGAAACCTAAAGATACACACCTGGTTGTTGACTACCACATGAACAGTGCCATGTGTTGTGTGAGATGGAAGGTCACTCAAGTGGAAGGTCTCATATACAATTCCTTGTCCTGCAAAAGCAGCATCACCATGTATCAGTAGAGACATAACCTGTATTCGTAAAAAAAAGGAAACAAGTAAGCAAAACGTCTATTAGAAGATCAACGCTCCTCATTGTATCTGGTCATTGCTCACCTTTTTCCCCTCTGTGTCTCCACAGTAGAACTGCTCAGCTTTGGTTTTGCCCTGGACAACAGGGTCTGCTGCTTCAAGATGGGAAGGATTAGCTACCAAAGACATTGTGATGTTTCGGTCAGTTACTCTGTTTATCCGCCTGTGGTACATTCCCAAGTGGTACTTCACATCTCCAGAACCCTACACATAATGGAAAAGAGTAAGGTGAACCTTGTTACTCCAATATTCCAGGAAACAACATTTTTTTCACAATCCTCACTTGGATAATCACTTAATCCATCAACTATCACATTTTTTCCCCCCCTATGAACAGAACATCCTTCAAAAACATCAATCCTTTATGTGCCATGCAATTAACTTTTTCTACTGATGACCGACTTCCCTAGCCAGAAAACTTCCTCTGTGCACCACGCAATTTACTGTGTTACTTGTGTCTGACTTGCCTAACTTCTGGGCTAAGTCTTGCTCAACCACCCATGTCCAATAAGGATGCATCAGTGGCCAGTAAGGAAAATATCATTGGACAAGTGAATGGCAACTACCTGACTTATTTCCAGATGTCAGACCTCAGTAACAAAGTAAAACTTAATTAAAGGAGCACGGAAGAGCCTTAATTGTGTAACAAAGGTAAAGGAAGGCATCCACTGGTGTCTGCATTAAAGTAGTAATTTTACTTTTCAAAATGACAAATAGGTTCTCTTAAAAGCAGAAAAAAATAAATCAGCAATACATACCTCATCTGCGGCTTCAAGTTTGGAGTCAAACTGACAGAAAATCTGTTCCAGCTCCTTCCTGATCACATTGGCCAATACATTAAGACGACCTCTGTGAGAGATAGAATATGTTATTATACTGCATTATACACAAATATAGATCTTCACATTCATTCTATAGAGAAAAGAAAATCGAGAAGGGTGAAAAACAGAATCAATTTAGGTCTTTCATCTTAAGGACCGCTATTGTGAAAAAAAGGAATTTTGACTTAACTCCAAATTCTATAGATTGGAGTACAGTACAGGCTGAGCATTCAAAGCTCCTGTGTTATTGGCTCGTACCTTCAGGTGATTGGACACTGGAAAACCTTTTGAGGATTCCTTATAACTCTTACTCTGAGTTCTCAGTTTTGTAGCAAGCAATGCAGAGTAACCCAGGAGTAGAAGGGAGGGTGGCCTATGTCCTGCCCTGTACTCCAAGATATGGAATTACAGGCAAGTCAAAACTCCTCTCCTTCATTGTACAATACAGGACACAGGCTAAGTATTCAAAGCCATGGTGTTAAAGTGATACTAAAGTCTGTGTTTTTTATTTATTTTTGTTAAAATTAACAAACATTATACTTACCTGCTCTGTGCAGTGGTTTTGCACAGAACAGCCTGGATCCTTCTCTTCTCGGGTCTCGCTTCGATGCTCCTGGCCCTTCCCTCCTGTTGAGTGCCCCCACAGCAAGCAGCTTGCAAAGGGTGCACCTGAGCTGAGCTGTAGCTCCCTGGGTCTATTCAGACATGGAGCCGCGGCCCGACCCCCTCTCTTTCCTCATTGGTTTACTAACTTTGACTGACAGCAGCGGAAGCCAATGGCACTTCACTGCTGCCTCAGCCAATGAGGCAAGAGAGTCCCAGGCAGCCGAGTCTCTCGTGCAACATTGCTGAGTCAGATGGGGCTCAGGTAAGTATTAGGGGTGCTGAAGGTTTTTTCTCTTAATGCATAGAATGCATTAAGAGGAAAAAAAAAAACAATTTTAAAGCTAGTGACTGAGAAACCGGATGAAACAGAGGGCCCTGAAACAGTAGGTCAAGCCAGTTGGGGAGAGGCCAAGGGTCGTCTGCGAGTAGCCGAAGTATGGCTGTGTCCCAGGTTCTTCTGAGCCAGTTTGGTGCATCTCCTTAGCATGCTAGCTGAGGACTTGCGGAGTGGGGTAGGGTTATAGGGAAGGAACCCAGGAGGCATGTCTTCAAAAAGTTTGCCAGTGTTAAATCAATTAAAAAAAAAGGTACAAGCCTATAACACTTGTAATGGTAGTATTAGGTATATACACATTTTGAGAGGACAGATGGCATTAACAAATACAGTCAGTCAATGTTGAACATTTAGAACTCAAAAAAACACCCTTCCCACATACCTGTGTGGCATTCCCATGATGACATATTCAACGCCATTCAGACTGGACTTATCGATGATGGTCTTCAAAGCAGGAATCAGCACTTCGCAACCCTCCAATCCAAAACGTTTCTCAGAAGACCACTTACGATGAAGGAACTCTTCAAATCTGTAACAAAATCAATGGAATTTATGAGAGGCCACAGATTTAGCTGGAAACCAGGTAGGAAAAGGTGCTCATGGGGCCCCCTTATTATGATTTCTATGTTATACACATGTATTTGACACCTCACACAGCTGTCCAATCCATCCTAAAAATGGCAGATCGAAAAGCTGTCATCTCCTGTCTAAGTCCTGTCACTAACCTGCATATATTTCCACTGAGAATTATCTACATGCGTGCATGTCACTGAATTTCAGCACCCTAAATGTTAAACTCTCCAAAAGTGCAACAACAATACTGAGGAAATCACTCAACATTTCTGGGCATCAATAAGGACCCCATCGTTACAACCAAATTCTTCCTCTCTTGATGAGGAAGCAAACATCACCATTTTGGATTTGGACTTGCTCTACAAAAAGGAACTTCAGGTGCATGCATTGATGCACCTGGCTTTTGGGTTGGGTGGGAGAAAGGGGAAAATAGGTGTGTATTTAGGATTAATGTCCACTTTAAAACTGACCAACATACCTAGTAGATCTAACCAGCCTGGCTAGCATTGTACGTTTCTCCTCACTGGTGAACTGCATGATTCCTGGGGTCTCAAACTTTTCACGGATCCATTGACATTGTTCCAAATCATTGATAAACATGAACTCTACTCCTATGTGCTGACAATAGGAAGTCTGCAGAAACAAGGTAGATCAGACCAGAAAAGGTATACAGATTTTTCAGTTCGACAAGACAGTAAATATTCAGATGCATAAACTCAGTTTGAGTTTCTCTCCTTACCTCCAGCCTCTTGATGATTTCTCGGAGGGGCAGTGCCGTCTCATTGCCTCCAATGAAAGTAGTGGTTGGTAGATGGAAGACTTTGTCTAGGTCCGATTCCTCCAGCCCATAAAACCCTATGGGGGCAGCGATCAAAAGACAGACAGATGGAGGAAGCGTTACAGGAGGAGCAACACAATGCAGCCAGTCATGCAGAGGGTTCAATGGTGTTAACAACCACGTGGCATATTCAATACGAAGGAGGGAAAGGTGACAGGACAGGAGCAAAGGACAGTGATATGACCAGCACATAACAGGACACAGAAAATGGACACAGCACAAAGTCATCATGGTGTAATTGAAGCAGGGTTATTATTAAATGATTAACATCATTTTGTCACATGAAACATTGAGAATTTGTAAGATTTGGTGCAGAGGAGAGTAAAAGAATGGGAAGCAGATGGGGATACAAGCAGAATGGCAGGTAGTGGAGCGGGGTAGAAGAAAGGCATTAGTCTACAACTGACCTGAAAATAAATTTTTTCCTCAGTACAACAGTTTATCAATTATAATAGGACCCACATCAGTACAAATAACTCGATATATGATAAATAAAGTACCACTCATACACACACACAAAACCTTAACATTAAAAACGATGAACATGAGCAATAAGCGACTTTGAAAAGAAGGTTGGACAAATCCCAGAAGCCAGAAAGCCATGGCACTTAAAGTGCTGCAACTGGTATCCAATACACGCTGAAGCTATTTTTACTGTGAATTTTTACTTCAATGTCTACTGTGTCAGTTTGGGTTTTGAGTGTGTAGTTGTCTTGCATAAGATAAGAGAGTAGCCAGCCGAGACTCTAGATACACCAATATTACACCCATTAATGATGGCTTCTGGAAGCTACAGCCTATGCACCCACATGGAAGTGCATAACCCCAAGTGCCGTAATGCTCTCAGATGCAATTAGCTACGTATGTGAAACAAATCAGCTCACAATTCAGTTTGAGCTCAAATATCTTTGCCGAAATTACTGCATATCTTTATCTGTAAATTGCTTTAATGCTATTCCACAAACATCTGCCTGAATTTTAGATTTACAGGTTAAACGGTGACATAATTGCTTAATTCCACATCCTAATACATTTTACATTTTAGTTGTAATACTGATGTTTAATTTCTACTTGCTTACATAATCAATAGATCTAAGCTGAGGAATGCCGACCATATATGGTTCGAATTTTCGGCTGGTTTTAGCAGGAACTGGCTGAGATTTAAACCGTGTATGGGCAGGCTGAATAAACTGATCGACTGATCAAACTGGGAACATGATGGATATTACTTGGGATTATCGCTAGTGGCTGTTACAGCCGCTAACAAAAATCACTGTCTTCTCCCAGCAGGGACGGCTTCCCCTGGAAATTCGCAACAGGTATGGCAGAGAGGGCAACACACTTATCAAAATTTGTATGGTTCTTGCTAAACCAGACCATTGTGATCTGTGTGTACCCAGCTTAACAGTTCGCCCCTGTTGCTTGGAATATAGCACTCACCATTTGTTGCACTATATTTTGCTTTTCACTGTATGCAAGGCTCCTTTGGTGCATGACACATTGTGCATGTGAATGACTGCAAAATTGGATTTTAATTTCAAAAACCTGATTTTCAGGTCTGAGTTTTTTCACAGCTGCTATCTAGGGATTGCTTGCCAGCTGTCACAGGAGAGAGAGCTTACAACAGCATCTATGCACAGGTACCGTTAGATGGGATAACAAGAACAGATAGAAAAAACGGTTGGTCAGATCATGGTCACACGTTGACCACCATTTAGAATCTCTGCTCTACTTTAGTGTTCCTCTGAAGAAAACACCTCTTCTGGTGTATATGCAAAGATATCAAAAGACAATTGCCATCGGTATAGACTGTTCCCGCCACTGTAAAAAAAGTCTTTAATTTAGGTGTGCTGGCCAGCAGCTTGTCATTCCAGCTGGTTTCTTCAAAGATACAAGCCAACGCCTTAGCCCATGTGTTCGTTTAAGCCTGGTACACACGATTGGATTTTCCACGGACAAAACGTAGGACTTTTTTCTGAAGGAATTTGTCTTGTATTAAAAATGGCACACAATTGTCGGCCAACAAACAAGGAACTACGTGGTTTTTCAGCTCTTTAGCGCCACCCTTTGGGCAACTTATGCTAATGTTGTGTTATGGTGACGACAACAGCCTGTCATCACACATTTCCTGTCGGATAATCTGATTGTGTGTATGAGGCTTTAGGCTGCTGCAAGGGCTGGTTTAATCACCACAGTGATGTCTTGTTCTGTAAGATTGTTTCCAATAACACTGCTTACACCAGAGAGTTTTAATCAATGGGATGCGTGAACATCTCATCCGTCCCTTATCACTTCAAATTAGTCTGCTTACATGAACTTCGAGCAATTAATTTGCAGCAGCACTGGAGAGACGATTAATCACTGATTAAGAGTGTTTTAGCCAGCCATACCTGACAGAACATTTTTCCTCTCTTGCCTAAACCTCTTTCAATTACTACAGCATGGAGTATAGAAATTCGTGACCACAAGTTTGCACGCTACATAAAATGAATGCAAAGTAGATTTTTACTGTTGCAAAGAAATCAAAGTCACTATGCAAACTACAAACATGCCGAGCGTACACATTTTTGTATTTAAAGGCTTTAATAGGGATTAATTAACATAGGTGTAGAGGCCCATACAGCATGCAAGAGCTTTTTGTTTATGCTTCCAGAGCAGTCAGTCTATATTAGTCAATGGAAGTGAAGCAGCTGTATGGATATGGACATGTATGCAGGTGCACAGCCCTGAATGCAGACAGTGTGCATTCGGGGCCGTACACTTGTCTGTCGGCGCCTATCAAAACTTGGATGTCTGTATAACCACTGCTCCTTCATTGAGTAACATAGGCTGCTGTCAATGTTTTTCTAATGACACGCCAAATGCAGATTGCAAATGCAGTGCATTTGCCTGTACCAGATGTCATGGTACCCTGCATCGGATGACGGATGGAAAAATAGGGTTTTCCTCCGCCTGCAGAATCGGAGGATTGCGGAAAGGGGTAAGATTGGGTGTCAGCGGATCATCCGATGACACCCGCAATCTCATAGGGGCCAATGTATGTCCCTTTTTCATCCGTACATGGATGGATGAAAAAGCGGACATACGGTCCGCCTGTGTGAAAGAGCCCTAACTGTATGTGTGTTCATTTACATTCTAAACCATGCATGACACCTTATTTCATATATGGTGCCATACAGTACAGTATAGGTCAGCATTACACCATACAGCACAGAAAGGAACCCCATTTGATGATATGCAGCAAATCTTTCATGTGTATCAGTTATTCTGTACAAGTTACACTTAGTATTAGATTAGAGTTCATCTATAGCAGTGGTCTTCAAACTGTAGCCCAGGGACCAGATGCGGCCCTTAATGCACTAATACGAGACACTATTCTGCCAACTGACATCAACAATGTTGCACCATTTCTCCTACTGACACCGACAATGGGGCATTATTCCTTCCAATGATACCAACAATGGGGCAGTGTTCCTTCCCCGAATACCGAATGTGAAAATGTTTACTCCCACTGGTGCCAGGGAAATGACCATTCCTGCTGGTCACAGTCCAGCCCCTCTAAAGCCTGAAGTACAAAAAACTGTCCCTTTGTATAGAAAGATTGCAGACCCCTTGATCTATAGCATCATATGCTAAGCTAAATCATTAATATGTTCATATATTGTGCACACCTCTCTTCTATGTAAAACTTTAGCACCACCATATGAAAAACTGTGTAAGGATAACACATCACAACTGCAACCTTTGAAATATGTTAAGTGCAGAATGCCAACAACTGTGCAATAAATGTATGAATAAGAGCTGTAATTAAGGCTGCGCTACTCCTTATCTAGACTGCGACAAATATCATTTATAAGGCAGTAACTATCTGTTATGTTTAGATGGAAAGACAGAAGTGTCAAAGAAACCCTGCAGATACACACTTAAATATTTATATTAATATTCAATTAGTTAGCATGAGATTATTCTGAGGCGTCTGACACTGCTTTTTTTTTAAACCACTGTCTTATACCAATGGATAGCTTTGGAGGATAACAAGCTGCAAATGAGAGAAACACGAGAACCATCTGAAGTCGTCAACTGGTAGGCTCCACATACATGAGTGTCAAGTAGTCTGGTACATCCATCTTGACAACTTTGCACCGCAGAGCTGCACTATGGCTAGCTGTCAACATTAGACAGGTATAATGCATGACGAGATCTTCATGCCTGTGTACATGGAAACTTGTACAGTGAACCTATTAAACAACCAAAGCTTGGTCATGGGAAGATTTCTCACATGGATTTATTTCAAATACACTCTGTGTGCATATAAGGCTGGTCATAGGCTACAGGAAAGCAGTTATCATTGGTTAAAGTTTGCCTGGAATTCCACTTTAACATCTCCTAAAAATCATCCCGACATGTTTCGGTCGCCATTTTCTTATATATTGACTATGATGACTGATCATTTTTGTACTCAAATTAACTACTTTATTGTTACCTGAAATCCTAATAAAAAAAATGCTCCCTTCCCCTCCTAACACCTATTCTGATTAACCTGATCTGTATACTTACCTATTTTCAGCCTGCTTCAGTCCAGTCTCATGCTCTCCCCTGTGTCAGCCAGTGCCTGCTACAGGGGAAAGGAGAGAGCGCTTGACAGCAGCTAGTAATGCCTGGGAGCGGAGACAAAACTCATAGGCCCCTAGGACCATCCATTGTCGGTGATCCCTGCTCAACCCCGAAAGCAGCAGCTGATTGACACAGGGGAGTCGGATCACGTGACCGGCCCAGGGCAGGGTAAAAAAAAAAAAAGTATACAGGTCTTTCTTATACAGATAAGTCAAAATAGGTGTTGGCATTATTAAAAGTAGATTTTGACTGAAATTCTTTCAGGGGGAGGGGGGTGCAGATACCTGTCTGAGACGGGTATTTGCGCCACTTCCGGGTTCTGACTCCCGCGGGAGTCCAACCTCGCGTGACGTCACCCCCCCCCCCCCCACTGTCTTCTAGGAAACACTGTTCCCAGAAGAGAGCGGGGACCAGTGACAGCATGCCGCGATCCTCGCGCATGCGCAGTAGGGAATCGGGCAGTGAAGCCGCAAGGCTTCACTGCCCGATTCCCTCAACGAGGATGGCGACGGAAGCAGCCGTGGACCGAGCGATTGCTCAGCCTCGTCTGCTGACATCGCGGGCGCGCTGGACAGGTAAGTTAATTAATGAGACCCTGCTACCAAACCATTCATTTCAGCATTTTTTCTACACCCCAGTTCCTATGTTTTAGCATCCTATACATGAAAACATAGGAACTGAGGTGCAGAAAAATGGCAGCAGGTGCTCTGGACTAATGAGTCAAAATTTGAAAAGTTTGGCTGTAGCAGGAGGCAGTTTGTTCCCAAAGACCTGGAGAGCGGTACAATAATGGAGTGTCTGCAGGCAACAGTGAAGCATGGTGGAAGTTCCTTGCAAGTCTTGGGCTGCATTCTGGAGATTTGGTCAGGATCAATGGTGTCCTCAATGCTGATAAATATAAGCAGATACTTATCTATCATGCCATACCATCAGAGGGGTGTGTGATTGGTCCCAAATTTATTCTGAAGCAGGACAATGACCCTAAACATACAGCCAATGTCATTAAGAACTATAGCATAAAGAACAAGGAGTCCTGAAAGTAATAGTTTGGCCCCCACAGAGCCCTGATCTCAGCTCTGGGATTACATGAAGAGACAGAAGAATTTCAGGCAGCCTACATCCACAGAAGATCTGTGATTAGTTCTCCAAGATTGGAACAACCTACCTGACAAGTTCCTTCAAAAACTGTATACAAGTGTATCTAGAGGAGTTGACGCTGTTTTCGAGACAAAGGCTGGTCACACCAAATATGTATTTGATTTTCTCTTCTATTTATTTTCCATTTTGTTAACTGATAAAAATAACTATTAGCACTTCTATTTCTGAACGCATTAATAATTTACAGCATTTTTTCACACCTGCATAAGACTTTTGCACAGTACTGTAAATTACTTTTGTACCATTCACTAGTCGAGGGGCAAATGTTGGTCGTCAAGTACACCTTCAATAGACTTGGAAGCAGCACATCCAGCATAGGCCAGTTGTTTTCTTTTTATATATATTTTCACACCTACTGGTTCAATCACAGAACACTTACACCCATTCTAACTGAAGGGAACTAAACATTGATGACATGTGCCTGGGGTAGACAGGGTTGAAGGGAAGGGAAGGAAAGGCAGGGAGGGCAGTTAAGAAGGACATTTTCCATACCTCCCACAGTGAGCACTCGAAGCCGATCCAGGAATGCTGGTAGGTCTGTGTAGGGTGGGAGTAGGGGACGCAGCACAACAGGGTTAAGGTTAAAAAGGAAGAAGGGCGCAGCATAGGGAAAACAGAGAGGAATCTTTAAATATTAAATTTGAACAGCAAAAACAGGGGGTCATACAAGCTGCAAACCATCTCTGCAACATAATCTGGAGGGAAGAAAAAGCACTCAAGCACATAATAGCTTCTTGCAAGCAGCCACATGATCCCTCCTGCAATATGCACACTGCATTGAAATCACCTCTGAAACGCATAGTTCTGCAGTACACTATGTGTTTGGATTTCTACCTCACAGGCTCATGAAAAAACAAACAAAAAATGAGCACTCACACAACACATATTGATATAGAGGCAGAGCAGAAGGAAACAAATTGGACACAAGCACACTATAAGAAAAAAATACTTCCACATTAGAATGTCCAAACTAAAGTGCTAAAAACACATCCAAGTGTATGACGATTTTCAAACTGTAATGCCCCATACAGACGGTCGTTTTTTGTGATGAAAAAAAAATGACGTTTGAAGTGATGAAAAAAAACGACATTTTTGAAACTTCATTTTCAAAAACGATGTAGCATACACACCATCATTTTGAAAAATGATGAACAAAGTGACGGCACTCTAAAGGGGAAGTTCTATTCGCCTTGAGGCTGCTTTTAGCTGGTTACTTGTTAGTAAAAGATGATTCGTGCTTTTTTGTCTGTTAAAGCGTGATGAATGTGCTTACTCCATTATGAATGGTAGTTTTACCTCCCGTCTCAAAACTTGCTTCTGGGCATGTGCGGGTTCAAAAACGTCGTTTTGCCCACACACTATCATTTTCATTGACACAAAAAATGACATTTTGAAAAACGACACAAAAAATTCGAGCATGTTCGAATTTTTTTTTGGTCGTTTTTCTGAAGACATTAAACGACATTTTCCCCACACACTATCATTTTAAATGACGTTTTCAAAAACGTCATTTTTTTTCATCACAAAAAACGACCGTCTGTATGGGGCATAAGGGATATCACATAGGCAATCCTGTCATTTATCCCAGCAATAGGAATGCTAAAGAGTGCTCACCTGCTCCTACGACGGTGCATTTTTAATGGCTGAAACACTGCAGAATTCTGTTTGCGATCATGGAAACTAAAACAGAGCGTCAACCTCCCCCGCCTGGTCAGAGAGACAGCGGCACTATAGCTTCAGATGAGCACACTTAGGGCCCCAATGCACATTTGTGCTGTGCTGAAAAGCACCACTGAAGACCAGGCTGCTGTGAATGGGCCTTAGCAATCCTGATGAGATATTCTAAGGTCCATTCCACATTTCACTTCCCTAAAACTCCTGTGCATTTTTTCCCCAAAATGTGCATTTTATAATGTTTTGCATTATTAAATTGTGCTTTTAGAAAGTCCTGATTACTGCAGTATCCGACAAGCTAATTTTCCATTAGGATGAACAGTACTACAGGTAAAAAACACTATATATGGGATTTATATACAGGTGGACACTTAAATGGTGGTTGTAAAGGTTGATCTTTTATTTTCTAAATTGGTTCCTTTAAGCTAGTGCATTGTTGGTTCACTAACCTTTTCCTTCCATTTCCCTTCTAAATGTTTTTTTTCTTTGTTTGAATTTCTCATTTCCTGTTTCTCCTCAGTAAGCTTTCCACCAAGCTTTATCCCAAAAGAAGACATAGCAGTCGTGGTGGGAACAATTATCAATTCCAGACTCGACTACGCAAATGCCCTCTATCTCAGACTCCCTAAATACCAAATCACTCGTCTGCAAGTCGTTCAAAATACGGCCGCTCGACTTGTGACTGGGAAAAAACCATGGGAATCAATCTCACCTTCACTGAGATCCCTTCATTGGTTGCCAGTAAAAGACAGAATTACTTTCAAGGCACTCTGTCTAACGCATAAGTGCGTTCAAGGAAATGCCCCCCAATATCTATGCGAAAAACTAAAAGCTCACAACCCCAATCGCGTTCTGCGATCCACAAACCAAAATCTACTCCAGATACCCAACGCCAGATACAAGTCCAAAGGAGAACGAAGATTTGCAGTCCAAGGACCCAGACTATGGAACGCTCTTCCAACCAGCATCCGATTGGAGGTGAACTACTTGGCCTTCAGAAGAAAAATCAAAACTCATCTCTAAGCGCCCAGAGGCGATTCAGTTCGCATGTGTTGCACTATATAAGTTTCTCACTCACTATCATCCGAGCGGTGGAAAGTAATTTAGAACAGCTTACTGAACACATTACTGAGGAGGAACAGGAAGTGAGAAATTCAGACGTAGAATAAAAACATTTAGAAGGGAAATTGAAGGAAAAGGTAAGTGAACCAACAATGCACTAGCTTACAGGAACCTATTTAGAAAATAAAAAACAAGAACTCCACCCAGCGGATGCCGAAGTATTGCATCTAAGATCCGAAGGCGTACGAAGCCATGCGCCTGTCGGATCTAACCCAGATGCCGTCGTATCTTGGTTTGAGGATTCAAACCAAAGATACGACGCGGGAAATTTGATACGACGCAGGAAATTTGAAAGTACGCCGGCGTATCAGTAGATGCGCCAGCGTACTTCCTTTGTGGATCTGCCCCTTTGTCTTTAACAACCTTGTTTTGGTATGCATTTACAGGCTTTTGAAGTACCTACAGTGTCCAATGATGTTCAGAATGGACACTGGATGAGTCCATGTTCTTTCACAGAGGCAAAGACAGAATCCTTCACAACTTCACAAACCTTGTACATTAGCCTTTTCAAAGCACAAGGGAACTAGGCCAGTAATAAATATTATGCAGTGTAGTGATAAACCTAACGATATCAAGTTTGTAAATTACTGTTTAAAAGGCACTTCTGCCCAAGTTTACATTTTTAAAAGTTGTGTAGCCCACAAAACTGGGAATTTCTTGACTTTTGCCAAGATTACACAGATTTGCTATTTACCATAAAAACCATATCCTCTCCCAACAGGGTTGTGGCAGCATGCCAACCTTGTCATTTAAAGTATACCTATCTGCATTTTATATATATATAAAAAAAAAAATTTAATAGTCCCCTAGCAGCTGTAATACTCACCTCCTATATAGTACTGTCCCCTACAGTGATTTGTCAAACAGGTAAATAATGCAACCAGCCAAAACTAACCTAACTGAATATTGGTATAGAAGCTGCATAGCATTAGTTTGATAAAGCTCACCATCTTGTCTAGCAAGCCCTTTTTTTTTTTTTAAACACAAAAGTTAACCAAGTCATTTGAAGCAGATGATGTATAATGTACAATAAACCCAGTATGGGACATTCTTAAAATGCTGTGAAAAAGTATCTCCAGCTTTTAGTGAAGTTTAATGAGTTTGTTTGGACCAAGCGTGTCCAAATTAATTATTCCCTTCACTTAGGGCTGGTTTGAACCATAAAGGTGCGTCCAAGCGAGTGTTTTTTGCACGTTTAGGATACCATACCGCATGGTACTGCCTTACCATGCCTTAGGGGCCGGGAACACCTGCACGTTTCCCAGATGCGTGACAGTCCAAATAACAATTAATGGCACTCATGTGCGTTGGCAGAGGGCAGTGTGTTCTTGTGTTGTTTGAAAAAATGTACCATTTTGCACACGTTGCCATACAGTGAATCGTGTGAACAAACTGTATGTAACCTCAGTCACATAGAGACTACAGGCTGTCTTTCAACAGTGGGATTTTCCTAATACAAAGCTTCCTCTGATTGGCTGAGTCAGAGATCAAGACACCATCTGCCTGTCCCAGTCAATCAGAGGAAGCTTTGTATTAATTTACTGAATACAAGACTTCCTGTGAAAGGTTGAACACAGCTCAGCCCAACTCAGTTTCTGGAATGCATTGAATCAGCGATCAAAAGATCGTCATGCAGGACTCCTGCGTACTGTCAATGTAATCTGTCTGCCCCGTACATCGTACATGACAGGAAGAACCAATGAACTCCACAGAGCTCTCAACAGCTCCACGATAGTTCATTGAGAACTACAAGCCGACGGCCGCAAAGGATGTCAGTACTTGTAGTTCATTTGTTCACAGAACTCTGGAAGCCACTTTTCAAAAAGTGACCGTTGATACAGGGAACTTCTCCCAGTACTGCGGTCACACAGAGGCAGCAGAGCATCGAGCGGCTGCAGGAACATTTTACATGCTCCACCCTAAAAACAGATGGGACATGTAACATGTTCCTGAAGGTGAACTTATCCTTTAAGCCAGTTGTAAAACTATGGTCATAAATACTGTAGAACACAGGGCTCCCTAATAAAGAAGAAATGGACTGAGCCAGGTATAGGGGATTATGGGAAAACTACTATGTGCAGCAGAAAACCCGCAATCTTGCACATCTTCATCTTCTTTGCAGGAAGCCCTCTACTGTGCAGGTTTATTTTAGAGACCATGTCGTCTTATATCTCTGAAGGAATTTTGTCATAAAGGGACCCACAGCTGATGAACACCCGAACAGTAACTGTACTCAATTGGATGCCATCACTGTTCGGTCAGCATATCTCTACCCGGCTCCTTTGACAAGTCAACTAAAAAATCGACTTTGTTGAGCCTGGTTGTGGCCACAGACTCGGTCAGCCTAATTGGAAGCCCCGCCCAAATAATCCAAACATATTAATATCAGTTCAGAGTGCACTGACTTTATTTGTTTCAAAAATGACGAAAGATGTGAGCGTAAAATATATAACTTTGCCCATAAAAAGCAAGATCTTTTTTTTATTATTAAAAGGTTCACACAGAACAGGTAATCAGCAACCCCAATTGCTACACCTTCTTTGACCGTAGATTCCGTCTATTCATAAACATACAGAACAAGTGAACAGAGATCCATTTCCTTTTTTTTTTTAGCGGACAACTTATCGCTGTTTCATGCCTAGCCGTACAAGAATCTTTTTTGCTACACAGACAAAACAATAACCATAGACCAGAGTGTGCTGCTTTTGTATCAGCATTACCGAATTACAGTGTATGAAAGAAATAGGCTATAAGGCAGGGGTAGGCAACCTGGGGACCTCCAGCTGTTGTGGAACTACATTTCCCAAGAGGCATTGCAAGGGCTAGTAGTTACAATCACTCCCAGAGGCATGATGGGACTTGTAGTTCTGCAACAGTCAGAGGGCCCCAGGTTGCCTACCTCTGCTATAAGGGAACGTGTTGGTATCTCACTATGCTGGTTAGTCAAGCTTTGGTTTTAAAATTGTCAGTAAAAAAATAAAATAATAATATGCGGTTACCAAAAAAAATGTTTTACAAATGTATCTCCTAGGGACCCCATAAAACACGAGAGCCCATCTGGGGTAACTACCCTCAAATTGTATACTTATGATTTCTGCTAGGTAGTTACACTGTGAATGATATATAGGAGAATATTTTATAATAAATATTCCCAGAGTGATAGAAAACAAAAGGCTGCCAACTTGCTGGGTTTTGTTCTGCATTCCTCTGAAAAATATTGCCAGATTATAGACGGAGACAAACTACCCCCTCACTTCTTACCTTGCCAACTAGAGCTTTCCAGTTGTCTGAAGTAATCATACACCCATAACGGGATACAGATAGTATGGCTGAAATCGCACCACATTCGGACTTAACTCCCAAAAAAAACTTTTTTTTGGTCCGCACCAGAATCGGAGCCGAAATGGGGGAGGTGTCATTAACAAAGTATTGATACTCCCCAGCAGTTCGCATATGGCAGTGTGAACTGCCGTGTGAGTCGGGTGCGATGTGGGAACCCACAGTGGATTCCAGGGCTATGGAGTCGGTAGATAAATGTTTCGACTCCTAAATATTCCGACAATCTAAATTTAGTAGGAGTCGGAGTTGGTGCATTGTTTGCTTACTCCGACTCTGACTCCAGGTACCCAAAATTTCCTCCGACTCCATGTACCCAAAATTTCCCCTGACTCCACAGCCCTGGTGGATTCGCAGGGTTTCCACATCGGACTAGTGTGAGCCTAAGATTTACTGCACAAAACAAGATTTTTGCCCCCACCTAAAAACTACTGATTGTGGCCTCCAGAACTGGAGTCGTGCAGCCTTGCAACAAACAAGTTACCTGGTCAAAAGAAATCCCATCTACAATCGATTTTACATGATTATACCGGTAGAATAAATCAAATCTTTATAGATGTGTGCAACTACAACTGAAAATCTGGGATTTCTAAAAGGTACAAATCAAACGTAAACATTGAATGTGCTCTTACCAAATCCTGCAAACTTCGGAAGGTAAAATCACAGATTATTCAAACTTGAGACAGATCAATACAAACAAATTGGTCCTCATGCCCACACACCACATGCTCCACTCCCAAAGCAGACAATCAAGCACCCGGTCTGTTTCCAGCACACACCCTCAACATGCCCATTATTCGGTTAGTGGTGGTTACTCAGTGCACTAGTCTAAGTTAGCAGTTTTGGCGTGAGAGCAGTGTGAGCTTTGCAGTCTAGTAACCGCTACTGTCCAATCTACACATATAGCCCAACTAACAGCTTTCCATTTCTAAAAAGGCAGGAAATATACTGGGTGAACAGATGCCCAAACTCCACTCTTCCTGACCTATATGACCCTGTAAGCAGGCCAGAAAAATGATTACCTATATCTTGTTCAATCACAGATTTCTGTACAGACTCCTAAAGCATTGCCATGTCAAAAGTAATGCTAAAATTTGTAGGATAATGCAGGAGTTAAAGATATGTATATACAAAGCGTTCTTCAAAATGTTTCTGCGCTTTTTTTACTTTATTAAATATAAAAAAAGGTAGGAAACTTTTTGAAGACCATATATACAGTGTTCATATTTTGATGGTTGCCACATAATATATAAATAAAAGGAGAGGAGGAAGTAACCCACCCTATTGTTTAATATTTTATACGGTATATATATATATATATATATATATATATATATTTAATATTATATATCAATCAAACAATAGGATGGGTAACTTCCTCCTCTCCTTTTATATATATATAATTGTGTGGCAACCATCAAAATATGAACAATTCCAGCTTACACAGGAAACCCCAACAGCCTGTACAGGTTAAAGTGAAATAACAGGCTTTATTTATGTAATTGTTTTCTAAAAATCAAATGATAAAAAATAAAAAAAAGCAAACTCGCATCCTGCTCAAGCACATACGACCTGTACACAAATTATTTATGTATATAGCAGTGTACAGCACATTTGAGATCTTGGCTACTAAAGTTGCAAAGTAAATAATAAGAAAAAAAAAACATGTATAAAAATCATTCAAAAACCTGATAAAAAAAGATGTCATATCATGAGGCCACCTTACATATTGTATTTTATCTGAAAAATGTCTATTCATCAAAAATCTGAAGAAGAATTATCAAAATCATTTGTTTCATATCTGCCCAATGGATGGGTGACACATTTATATATCCCAGTTCTAGAGATTTTCGAATATAGAAATTTATGTCAAGTTTGAAAAGATGTCTTCACTGACTGAAAATATCACTGGAATGGAATAAAAGCCCTGAAAAACTATGACAAAATAATTTAATGTTTCATAAACTAATAGTTGATAAGTCAAAGTAGTTACCTCCATAAATGTTAGGTATGTACTAAACATAGCACACCTACCTAAATGGACTGGTGTAATATAGTTATAGACGTGTCCATGCAGACCAGTGTGTACATTTTGGTGATTAACCCCTTCATGACAGAGGGCAAATAAATCCAAATGCCTGAACACAATTTTGCAACCCGATGAGAAATTCCTTAATCAAAGCAGTCCGTGTTAATGGGTTAATCACTCCCGCAGTGCTATTGTGTTCTGCCGGCGGGGAGACTCCCCTGCCGGCAGAATACAAGGATTGAAAAAATTTAAATGGGAGATGCCCAGAAGTGACTTCACTGGCTCCACTCTGATTTCTACACGCTTTACCCAAAGCTTTTTACATGTGAGTGCAACTACTTATTATAATTAAAAGTGTTTTTTTTTTTTATGACACATACTGCGCTATGAATGGATTTGCTTATGTTTGAGTACTGCTTGTGACCCTGAGGAGGTTGACAAAGCACGAAGCCGACAGCCTGAACCGCATGATGGATGATTAACACCTTTATCTGCCTTTACCGATCGTTATGGTCGTTTCTGAAAATGAATGAGCATTGCACCTGGATCGGATAGACTGGAAGCACATTTGGCTATTTACTTTATCAATTTAAATGTAGACTATATTTTAAGCACTGATTCTCACTGGAGATACATGGGGGCTTATTTACTAAAGGCAAATCCACTTTGCACTACAAGTGCACATGGAAGTGCAGTTCCTGTAGATCTGAGGGAGACGCGCAAGGAAAATAAAAAAACAGCATTTTTGCTTGTACATGATTGGGTGATAAAATCAGCAGAGCTTCCCCTCATTTCAGATCTTTCCCTCAGGTCTAAAGCG
Organism: Rana temporaria; assembly: GCF_905171775.1. Lineage (NCBI taxonomy): Eukaryota > Metazoa > Chordata > Amphibia > Anura > Ranidae > Rana > Rana temporaria. Next base: position 410,487,743 of record NC_053491.1, read on the forward strand.
ACTGCACTTCCACGTGCACTTGCAGCGCAATGTGGATTTGCCTTAAGTAAATCGACCCAACTGTGTTTTTTTTTTATGTTTAATAGCACGACTCTGACCGGTAGTATCTTTATTAATTAATTTATATACAATTACTGTATATTGCCTACATATGATATAATAAGGTAGCTGTAGGTGTGTGTATATATATATCCCTATTTTAGCACGTACAAGTCAAAAACACTTGGTACACTGCACTGCACTGCAGCCAAAGTGCAGCGGGTCAGTCTGAAGCCACCCTAACTTACCACCAAAATAAATTCTCCTGCTCCTGGTGATTGCAGTGATACCACGTTTGTATGTTATTTGCACCTGTAGTAGGGCCCAGAAAATAAAGTGCACATTTTGCCTTTTTCAGCCTACCTAAAACACACTGCCACTAATTTAAAAAGATACTTAAAAAAAAAAATCCTAAAATATAGTGACCCTGACCCCCACTCTAACTCTGATCTAACTATTTATTCTTTATCTTTTCAATAAATGTATTTATTTTTACACACTTTTGTTAGTTTACATTTTTCTCCCCTAGCAAGAAAGAAAGGGCTCTTTCACACGGGCGGACCGGACCGTATGTCCGCTTTTTCATCCATCCGTGTACGGATGAAAAAAGGGACATACATTGGTCCCTATGAGATTGCGGGTGTCAGAGGATGAACATCCTCTGACACCCGATCTCATCTGGATCCGCAATCCTCCAATTCTGCAGACAGAGGAAAACCCTATTTTTCCATCCATCTGCGAATCGGATCGGATGAACACAGACAGACGGTCCGTGTTCATCTGATGCCCCCATAGGGGAGAGCAGAGATCTGACAAGGCGGTCCCTGCACAGTGTTCGGGGACCGCCCTGTCATCCAGCGGCTCAGCGGTGATTAACGGAGCGATCCACGCTGAGCAAGCGGAGATTCACGGGGCGGATCATAATGGAACCGTTCCGCGTGAAAGAGGCCTAAGATACAATGTATCTTTTTCTACATTCAGAGGAGAGAAAAAAAGCACAGGGGCTGATCATCGTAGTAGCCAATCAGAGATCATCACAGTGATTAGGTGATTGGGAACCAGGATTCCCGATTTCAGTTCATTAGTACTAGCAGCGTGATCCCAGTACAAACACATGTACACATGACCCACTTCAGTGAGGCCGCATATATGTGTACAGATGGCAGCAAGGGGTTAACCTACATGATCAAAGTTCATTAAAGAGTTGTCAACGTAGATACCCAATATTTGTGGATAAAGTCCTTTATGTGGAGATACTACTTCGACTTGTGAACTTTGAATAATTTACGGAACAACAAAGAGCAATACTCACAATATATAGATACAACTGGCAGATTTTTGTGACATAGATATACAGGACTCTTATCAAATTCCAATATAAATTTTCAGCCAGTGAAGAGATATTTTCAAAGTTGACGGATTTCTCCCGGTTTGCAAATTATACAGAACTGCATATATAAACTTGTGCACATATGGAACAAAAGATCTTATTCTTCTGAATTTGAATGAAGATATTTTTTTCAGATAAAACACAATATATAGGACTGCCTCACTATATGGAGATACTAATCTTTTTAGCAGGTTTTTTAGGGATTTGTATACATATTATTGATTAAAAATAAAAAAGTTGATGTTTTTAAAATTTTGTTTGCATGTTTTTTAGTCTAGTTCTCTATTAAGCTGTATATGGATATGCTGTATGTCCCCTGTCAAGTGAGCAGTAAGGTCCATATACTGAAGATTGTGCCACCTACCCATAAGTACTCATATATGGAAAAAGGATTTGCCTTGATCCATTCTGTATGAAGCAGGTGTAGAAGTGCCTGGTGCTAAAAGAAGCAGCATAGGAGAATTACTAGATCTGTATATTTTCTGCCCAGGAGGAATTCAGCTGTTAGTTGTAAACTCTGCAGCACCTACAATTCTGTTGAGCGGGGGGAGGGGGGGGGGAGACATACATGGTGGGGGTGAGAGGGAAGCGCAAAAGCAGTGACCATTCTAGCAGAGCTATTGGCCCTCACCGAGTTTGTCTGAGGACGTGATAATATCAGCTGGCACACAGGAGTCCAGATCTGCATCCAGAATGCCAAGTGGGTCAAGCTGGGCAACATGGTGCCCACGGATCTATATAGAGGAAAGGTGCCAGAAGAGGGTTGTGGAAGGGAAGAGGAGAAAAAAAAAGCAGGACAAGGACAAGAAACAGTAAGAGGTCAGGTAGGTTGGGAAGAATGGAGTAAAATAAATGAGATGATGGAAGAGCCAGAGGGCAGAGGAAATACAGTGGCACCACGTAAAATAAATACAAAACAAAAAGGGGGAGAAAAAAAAAAGAAGGGAAAGCAGAGAAGAAAAAAAAAAAAGTTACAAATTTAGTACAGGAATCCTCACCAACATTCGGAGGACCGACAATAACTGGAGCGTCATCAAAATTAACAGTGCTAATTCCGAGAGGGTCAAGTTTTGCAACGTGGTGACCCCTTACCTGGAAGCAATGACACAAATTGGTTAATGATACCTCCCCTCCCCCCACAACAAAACTGGGGAAGTAAGGAAAGAAAGGTTTCCCATAGTATCCAATTAACAGCTAACAAATGAGATTGTTTGATAAGGACTTCACCAACTTTCCCCACCTCTCCAGTTTTTACATGAGGCACAATGCTCGCACAGTTAATAGAAAGTGACGATTTCAACAACATATATTTATTTATGGATTCTTTAATGCTTTGGCCGTGGGGGTAATTTCTAAGCCGGCCATAGACTGTTCCAATCTCAGACTGGCACAGATTCGAACCATGTATGGGCGGGCTGAATGTACCAAGTTGATCAATTGATCAACCAGCTTGTCAATTTTACATGCGATTGTCGCTAACAGCTTGTACAGCCGCTAGCAATAATCACTGCCTTCTCCGATCAAGGACGGCTTCTCCCAGTGGAGACGGCTTCCCCCCACTTGGAGAATACAATGGCTTGGCAAGAGGGATTCCCTGTCAACACTGATTTTGTTGATAGGGAAATCAAGTAAACCACAGGTTGCTGGAAAGAAATTCACTCTGTGTATGGGCTGCTTTAAGCACATCTTACATGAGGGTAATGAGTCACTGAGCAAAGTGAGCATCAATTTCCTTATGTAGATAATACATCCATTACCATATACAGTACAGTACTTGCATGTCTATACATAATTCAAAGGGTCTATTTGGCTATGAAAGTGGATAGATTGATAGCAGCACAGCCATTGGCTCCCGCTGCCGTCAATAAGATCCAATTACGTGGCCACCGGGGCCTGAGTCATACACTCGGCGGATATGGACGCTGATTGTATGACACGGAAGCGCACCCGCAAGGTAATCCCCTCGGGAGAAAGCTTCCCAAAGGGGGTTAGCTATTGTGGGGAGGAGCCACGAGAGCCGCAGTGGAACCCCAGAAGAGGAGGATCAGGACCACTCTGTGCAAAACAAACTGCACAGTGGAGGCAAGTATGACATGTTTGTTATTTTATTTTTTTAAGTGGGCCTTTAGTGTCACTTTATTACATTTAGACTTTTTCAAATATGCATTTAGCTCTTTGCCTGGGGTTCTGCTTAATTACATATCGAACTTGCCTTTGGGTCCTTAATGCTGTAATTCGGATATCTGTAGGGAATTCTGATACACACAAGAAAATGTACTGTATCACTAAGGTTTGAAAGATGTAGTGCTAGCTGGGAGACTTTTTGGGGAACAGGTTGGGGTAACCTATGAAGTTAGTCCCATATGTTTCAGTTTCACCCTACTCTCCGGAGGTCTCCTTTAATGGCTATTCTAGTTCAAGGTATAAATGAAATACAGAATGTGCGAGAGCCAGAGAAGGGGCTGAAGACATACCTGGTAAGCACGGATGAGGGATTGCACAGCCAGATGATCTTCCACTAGCTTCTCGATATTTGGCTGACCCTTAACTAATGACTGTGCTTGGGTCAGTGCAGACAGGCTGGTACCAAGTGGTGGGGGGCTCTGATAAGCGGTTCCAGGTGCAGCACCGGCATTGGCATTTCGGAAGAAGATGTCCCAAGACTGCAAAACATGACAGATAAGTGTAAGCCGGCATTAGAACAACATGTACATAACAGCACAGGGACAAAATGGCCCCCAAATCTTTGAAGGAAAACAAGTATACTATCAGTCACTTTAGGTAGGAGCTTGCAAATAATATGCTTATGTTGATGGGGGAATCATGCAAAGAAGTTTGCATCGTCTATGACAGTGGTTTCTCAACTCCTGTCCTCAGGACCCACTAACAGGCCAGGTTTGCAAGATAACTGAAATACATCACAGGCGAGATCATTTGCTGCTCAGTGATTGCAGTATTCTAGTCTGCATCTCCCCAAGGTAATACTTAAAATCTGGCCTGTTAGTGGGCCCTAAGGACAGGAGTTGAGAACCACTGGTCTATGGCCTGCCTTAGTTCAGGCTCACACAATTGCATTTTGTGTGTGTCACATTTATATGGACTGCTGTACTTTTGGAAAATGCAGGGAAAAGGTCGCTGCACCTTTTCTAAGATGCAGCTGCACTACAGAAAGCAGTGTGTGGGTTCATGCACCCAAAAACGCGCTGTGTTCTCCAATATGCAGGGGTGCCTTTAGGAATTAATGTCACCCTGCACAAATAGCAATGCGTTTCGGGTGCGGGAATGTGTGCGCTGTCCTGGACCCGCAATAGTGTGAACCTAGCCTTAGAACTGCTGCACACTCCATTCATACACTGCTAGCATGGAGAAAGCCAGAGGCAGAGCTATAGAAAAACGGCATGGTTTATATACCATCACACAATGGGGTACTATGCACAACTGGGAAAACTAAAACCAACTGTTGCAAGGCAATGAAGGACACTGCAGGTTACTTTCCACTTGTTTTAATCAGATTACTGAATGGCGTGACTAGGAATCTCTTTAATGCAGTCAGCTGTAACTCGATACATTACAGGGCTAGCCCCTTACCTCATTGTTTTTACCAAATATTCTCTCATGATTTGTATTTTCAGCAAGTAAAGATCAGACTTTTGCCCAGGCAGGACTTTGCGGCGAGCAAGTCAGCAGAATACCATTTCCTGTTCTGTTTGGGAACATAGAGTTCTAGCATATCTCGAGTCCCCTCCCCAAGACAGCTAATAAAAGCAAAACAAAACCTACTCCACCCGACATCACATCACTGTATCAGGATTCCATTACTAAAACTTAAAGCAGAATTCCAGCTTGCATTTGACTTTAGAATTGGGCCAGCCTGGCTCCAATTAACCATTTCCATTACTAAAAGGGGTTGTAAAGGTTTGTTTTTATTTTCTAAATGGGTTCCTTTAAAGCGGGAGTTCACCCAATTGCTTTTTTTTTTTCTATTTTCCCCTTAGATTCCTGCTCGTTTTGTCTAGGGGAATCGGCTAGTTGTTTTAAAATATGATCCGTACTTACCCGTTTTCGAGATGCATCTTCTTCCGTCGCTTCCGGGTATGGGTCTTCGGGAGCGGGCGTTCCTTCTTGATTGACAGTCTTCCGAGAGGCTTCCGACGGTCGCATCCATCACGTCACTCGTAGCCGAAAGAAGCCGAACGTCGGTGCGGCTCTATACTGCGCCTGCGCACCGACGTTCGGCTTCTTTCGGAAAATCGCGACGCGATGGATGCGACCGTCGGAAGCCTGTCGGAAGACTGTCAATCAAGAAGGAACGCCCAGTCCCGCAGCCCATACCCGGAAGCGACGGAGAAGATGCATCTCGAAAACGGGTAAGTACTGCACATATTTTAAAACAAATAGCCGATTCCCCTAGACAAAACGAGCATTAATCTAAGGGGAAAATGTGTAAGCTATGGGTGAACCTCCGCTTTAAGCTAGTGCTTTATTGGTTCACCTACCTTTTCCTTCAATTTCCCTGCTAAATTTTTTTTTTTTCTTTGTCTGAATTTCTCACTTCCTATTCCTCCTCCATAAGCTTGCCCCCATTATCCGAGCCGTTCTGGCTGGAGGTTAGTCAGCCAGAACAGCTTATTGAGGAGGAACAGGAAGTGAGAAATGTAGACAAAGAAAAAAAAAATTACAAGGGAAATTGAAGGAAAAGGTAAGTGAACCAACAATGCACTAGCTTAAAGGAACCTATTTTGAAAATAAATAAACATTTATGTTTTTAGTAGACACCATAGGGCAGTGATGGAGAACCTTGGCACCCCAGATGTTTTGGAACTACATTTCCCATGATGCTTGTGTACTCTGCAGCGTGCATGAGCATCATGGAAAATGTAGTTCCAAAACATCTGGGGTGCCAAGGTTCCCCATCACTGCCCTAGGGAATAAAATGGCAGCCGTTGCAACTTTTTATGTTGCATCGTATTTGCGCAACAATTTTTCAAACGCCTTTTTTAGGGAAAAAAATGTTTCATGAATTAAAAAAAATCAAAACAGTAAAGTTATCCAAATTTTTTTTGTATAATGTGAAAGATGACGTTATGCCGAATAAATAGATAGCCAACATGTCACGCTTTAAAAGTGGGCACACTCATGGAATTGTTGTTCACGCTCTAAAACACACGGGGATACCTCACATGTGTGGTTGGAATAGCGTTTACATATGTGTGCGGAACTTACGTGTGTGTTCGCTTCTGTGCACTTTAAATTGTTATTATTTTACTTTATTTTTACACTTTCTCTTTAATTATTTTTTTTTGATCAATTTTATTCCTATTACAAGGAATGTAAACATCCCTTGTAATAGGAATAGTGCAGGACAGGTCCCCTTTATGGAGAGATGTATATCTATAAGATCCCACATCTCTCCTCCAGGCTGAAAAGCACGAGATCAAAAAAATAAAAATAATTAAACGATCCCATGCTTTCCAGCCGTGATCGCGTCTTTACAACCGTGGCCCAGACGTGACGTCATAACGTCGCGCCCCTGCCTCCGACGGTCATAAAGATACAGATTCAACCAACAAGCTTGTTTGGTTATACTTCTCCTGTGGATAACAAGTGTGCACTCCTGTGACCTGTTTTCAGCAGACTGACAGTCACCAGCTCTCTGCTCATGGAGCAGTGAGAACCGAGCAATCAGCGCTAATCAATCGCTCAGTTCTCAGTCTTAGAGGCACCGGAGGACAGATGCTGCTTCCACCTATGTACGAATCTTATGGAAAAAAAAAAAAATAAGAAAAAAAAAAAAAAAGGAAAACCCATACATCTCTTTCAAGTACCTAGTTGTTACATATATAGAATCGCTTTTCTTTTAAAATAATGCATGGCATGGTGATTCATCTCCCCCTACTGTAAATCTTTTAATTCTGCAATCTCCACCTTGGACCACTCCTTCCTGCCTATTGGTGTTACAGAACTTGCAATTCCACAAGTCTCTTAACTTTCTGCTGGTATGTGGCAACCTAAAACAAAAAGCCATAAACGGACTTAAAGTGGTTTTATAGTCATTTTTGGAACTTTTATAATAAGGCTTACCTGTAGGTAAAAAAAATATCTCCTATACCTTTATGGAGATATTCCCCTTGCAATGAGCCGCTGACTGCAGCGGCGCATGCGCATAGGGGATTCTCAGCTGAAGGCGCGGCAGACGCCGGACCTTTCCGGAAAGAACCTCCCACGTGCATGTGCGGGAGTGACATCGCGGCTACAGCCACTCACATCGCTGGTGCCACGATACCCGGAAGACACGCAGAGGCAACATGTCGGCTACCGTGGCGTGGACCAGGTGAGTTACCGACGCCTCGTTCTAAGGTAAGTATTTCATAATGAGCTAGTATGCGGTGCATACTAGTTCATTATGCCTTTTGCCTTACAGGAGGAAAAATAAATTGTTTATGGGACTATACAACCGCTTTAATTACACTATGTGGATGTAAAGGGTGGTGGGCCATACAGGCACTGTGCAAATGCCCTCTAGCAGATGAATGCTGGGCTGTTAGTTCAGTGTAAGAAGGCTGAAGGTTTTCCAACACGTCATATCCTCAAAATGTCTTCCTTGGCTTTGTGCTGGTCACAAGAACTTTGACGCTCCAAAGCAAGCTGATCATTTTGACTGCAGTAAGCACACAAGAATGCTGCTTGTTCTGCCTGGGTGTGTTCACCACAAGTAAATAACAGGCCTGTATGGAAAATGTACAACTCCTTGAGTGAATAGTGATCCCTGCAGTGACAGATCACCGTGGTGGTGTCAGACTTCAGTCACACAGGGAAGACACATTACTGAACAGAAAATTTATACCATGATCGGATCTACTTACTTCACACATATGTTTGAACTTCCTAAAAGCAAATGTAGCGCCTGGTTACTTCCAAGTACCGGTGCTAGTTAAATTTAGAGGGGAATCAGAGTGTTAACTGACTCTGATCCAATTATTATGTTCAAAGTTGGGTCTCTGTTTCAGCTTGGCTGTGCTGTGGGCTCATTCTGTCTCTGGGGTGCCGTTCTCACCACAGGGCGATAGGTGGCAGCAGTGGAGTCGAGGTTTGGGTGCTCTTTCCCAGCGGCCTATCCGGAGGGGTTTTTCCCTCGCTGTGCATGCTGGGGGAGGGTATTTATGGAACAGCCGCCATTGGTCTGGGTCGTCTTCTTCTTCGAGTGTGGCACCCACCTTTAGGGTGACCGAATCACGGTGCCCCGGCGTAATGGCCTTCCAGGCCGGGGTGCGCGTGCCACGTGGTGTTCCTGGTTCCAGGACCATGTTGATCCGGAACATTTAAGCTGTGGCAGGGAGCCCAGTAGTCGACTGGGTTCCCAATTTTGAAAGATCCCAAGTGAGGAAGCTGTTCGGTGGGGAGTCCATCTGAGGAGAGCCAATGAGAGGCTGGCGATCCAATAGGGTCTAGACAAACCATCGGGGATCAAGGTAACTGGACACTGAGAGGCTGGTCACCTGTCAGTCGGTAACCTGAAAAACTACCTGAAGTAGTGCTACACAAATACAAACATTAGCAGTGCTAATTGGTCAACATTCAGATCAACATATAAAAGTCCTTCTTTGACACACCACGATTATAAAATCTGTGAGCCTGTTTCCAATCTGGATTGAATGGCAAGAGATTGTTGCAATAATGAATGTTTCTGTCACCACACCTTGTGACAAACCCCCCCAATGGGTATCAACTCACCAGATCGCAGAAAAAGCAGAGCTTTCTACGGTAATGACGCTTATCTTGCGGTCTGTTGAATGTCACACTCTTCATCTTTATCAACTCGCCACCATGAAAGAGACACTCGCATAGCGTGATATTGTTATAAGTTAAAGCCATAACAAAAATTGAATACATTGCACTTACAAAGATAAAGGCATACAAAAGCATGCAATTCCCTCTAATAACATCAGACTGCGAGCGTAACTCTCACCACCCTTTTGTTGAAACAAACCAGGCAGTACCCGCGTTGAGAAGCACAATCACATCTGTACAGATCGATCACGTGAGCGTGTCTTTTATGGTGGCGAGTTGATATAGATGAAGTTTGACTTTTAACAGACCGCAAGATAAGAGATATTATCATAGAAGGCAGGCTTTTGCTGGGGTCTGGTGAGTCGTTACCCATTGGGTGGTCTGTCACAAGGTGTGGTAACAGGAACTGTCATTATTGCAACAATCTCTTGCCATTCAACACAGATTAGGACCCGTGTGTAGTATCTTTATTTGATATAGTAGCAGCTTTGAAGATATTGAGACATGTGTACTGGGAGGAATCGATTATTTATTTGGTTTCAATTGTGCTTTTAATATCTACTTATCTGTCGAAAAGGTTCCAAAATATCGCTAACGGAGATGATGACATTATACTGGCTGCAGCCTACAAAATAATGTGTGTGGTGCAGGGTGGATTGATGACCCCATGAATGTGCACTACACATGCAGTTATCATTGCAAACAATTCAATGCAATTGCAGGGTGAAAAGGGTCATCTCTAACTGCACAAGGTTTATATGCCCCAAGTGAGAGTAGTAAGCAACAGACATGTTTAGGCCCCCCAAGGTCTACAATACACATGCAATTTCATGAATCTGCTGACAGGCCAGTCTATAAATACTAACACCCTGATTACAATGTCACATTAAAGACCAGAGGTCGTCTAAAGAGTGAATTCCCTACTACCACTACCATGAGTCCAGACTATTTTAAGAATCCTGGTAAGTCACGAGAAAGCGCACGGGGGGGATGGGCGTATCTAAAGGGGTGAAGAATTCAGACGCACTAGGACTGTAATTACAGTTAGTTTAATCATGAATGATTACACATCTTAACCAACTAACGCCCAGGAATAAAACAGCAATACCAAGCACAACTACAGCTAATACTACACCTAGAAAGGGTTACATAAGCACTTCCGCTTCTATTGTGGCTCTGCTTGGTGTTGCCGAGTGACATTGAGACACTGGGGACACTGTGTCCTTTCATTCACTAACATGCAGCTACATGTGATTTCCTGCACACCCCCCCCCCCCCCAGATTTTTCCATAAACCCGCCACCAGGTACAATATAATATCCATGGCCATTGCAGGACAATGAAAATACCAGATACTGGTATAATAGCCTATATTGTGTACTATTATCCTTCCAAAAATAATAAAATGACCTTTTGAATTTGAAGGACATTTCCCAGAAATGCATTAGTTTCAGGTAACATATATTTATGAACAAAACACAAAGCTATTGCTCGGTTACATGTGCCGTAGTGGGAGGATCAATCTCCATTCTCCAGACACACGTATGCACACTCATGTCAAACACACGTGACTGTCACTCCAGACTATCTCTATTCTGGAACCTGTTCATGCTAAAACGTCACAGATAACAAGATCTGTGGGCAAGGAACGCAGGAACAGCGTATATAGCTCGTTTGTGTCGTGACCTTCAGGCACAGACCTACACTGTCTGGTTACATTTCAAAGGACGCTTTTAGATAGCAGTCAGTTAAAGAGTATAAACCCCATTCATTTTATATCTGTATATTATGGAACTCTTATTACAAATTAGGTCAGTTTCTTCATTGTAGGGTAATGGGCAGAGTTGTGCAAATTATTCCTTTATGATACAGTGATCAGCTGTGCTTTCATAGCAGTCACCTACAAGGACAAAGAAAAACTCTTTATCCAGAGCAGCATGGTTTTCTTAAAAATGGAATTCACAGATGGCCTCTTCTCAAATCTCTCCACAAGGGAGTCCTTGAATCCATTGAAACCTAGAAGAGGATGACACCTACTCCAATCTGACACTCAAAATGGAGAAATTGATGGTGGGTGGATTTAGGATCCATTCAGATAGAGGCATTATGAAATACAGTAAAAATGCATGCTTTACGGTACATTACCGCAATGCATACACCGTGTACATCTAAAATACTGTACAGTAGTGGACAACAGATGAAGCAACGCAGCACAACGCAGCGCTGTAAAAAAACAAAAAATGGTGCATGTCTGATTTCGGGGTCTTAAAGATGAATTCCAGGTATGGTATATTTTTACTGTATATACTCGAGCATAAGTCGAGTTTTTCAGCCCTTTTTTTAGGGCTGAAAATACCCCCCTCGGCTTATACTCGTGTCAGTGTACCTGAATTCTTGACACTGTGTTCAGTGTTCTGCCAATCACGGACATTCTTTCATCCTCGGACAAGAGGACGTCTGTGATTGGCGGGAACACTGAACAGTGTCTGCTGGGAAACGGAGTCCGAGGATGAGAGGACCTCCGTGATAGGCGAAACACAGTGTCAAATGCCTATCATGGAACGCCAGGAGGAAGCTGTGACTTTTGAAAAAATGAACGCCTGTCAAGAATTTAGATACTTAGGCACAGTGAGACTGCAATGGGCACAGTGAGGTATGGCAGTGAGACTGCAATGGGCACAGTGAGGTATGGCACAGTGAGACTGCAATGGGCACAGTGAGGTTGCAATGGGCATTGTTGACCCTCTTTACCGCTTACAGTAGCTGCTGCATTCTCACCCTAGGCTTATACTCGAGTCAATATGTTTTCCCAGTTTTTTGTGGTAAAATTAGGTCCTCGGCTTATATTCAGGTCGGCTTATACTCGAGTATATAGGATACATTGGTGCAGCTTGGACCAATGAATATACCATACATGGCCAATGCCCCTGGAAGGTGGAAATCACTGAAATAAACACTTCTCCGGGGGATCATAAAAAAAAAAAACAATGGAAAACGTTCTGGCATATACAAAAGAAAGCCACTGGCAGAGACAGTCAGACACACTACACTGCATTCAACAAAATAAACAAAATTCTGCAACGCTAATAATATAAACCACATTACATGTGCATAGATAAAAAAACTGTCAAAAGTGACATCCACCAAAGCTTCTATATTCACCACGTAGGCCATCACCAGTAGTTTGAAGGACTCTTATCAGAATCGATGGCTCTATTACGGAGTCAGAAAGGCCTACAAACAATATCCTAGTATTCGGTGCCGAGACCCAGATGGTTACATCTAAACCTCATGATACCTCCAGTTCCTCAGGATTAGATTGGATATATGGCCACAATGATGGTACAAGATTCCTCATAGAATGAAAACAAATATGCCGGGGCAGCTGCGGAACGCACTGCAGAAGGGTCCTGTGCTCCTTTGGCTTTGTTTCAGGTCCAAATTCTGGCAAAACTTTGTACCCAATTCGCCCTTGAAAAGGAGGACAGGGGCGTACCGGACCCCCTGCTGCGAGCCGTGCCGCACACAGTGTGGACCCAGCCTTAGAACTGAACTAATTCGGTGCAACGTCTATGCGCAAACTGCAGCAAATTAGGTTCCAGCTTACCAATGTATGATCAGCAAAAGATTCATTGTGCGTTGTTATTTTGGGTTACTGCACTTGAAACAAAGCTTAAAACAAAACATGTCCACTTATAACAGTACAGTTATTACTATCAACATCGTTTAGGCTAATGAAGAAAATAAAAAACACTGTATCTGTCCACTGAAAACATCTAGTGACTTGCCGCCAATTTGCAGTGTTAAAAACATTATATTAAAACAGGAAAAAAAATGGGATGGAAAGGCAGGGAAAGAACATGACAAATATATACAAATAAACCAGGTAACCGAAAAATGAATTGGCCATTAGGGGGATCTTTTACTAGTGGAAAAGACTGTTGCCCCTCTGAAAAGCAATCCACACTCAGATCGCTTGTTCGAGGCATTTTACAGGCAGTAAAGTTTTAACCCCTAAATGCCACACTATCTCACTCCATTGTGGGTGGTTAAAGCGAGGCCCCATTGCGGGCGGTAGTGCCCTTCGAACACGGCATGAGATATCATTCCTGCATGGTTTTACTTCCCACCAACAGATAGAGTAAATGAGCCCTTACATATCTGCTCATAAACAGCATGGTGCCAATCAGTTTGGTCAGCAAGGTTAAATGGTTACATTTTACATTTAAATTTATAAATACTAGAATAAAAGAAGGATAGGCATTGCCCACAGTAACCAGATTCCAACCACTAGTGCAGGTTGAAGGATAAAAGCAGATGCTATGGTCAATGTCCCCCCTTTAATACATTTCCCCCCACTTTTACAGGCTTCCCCCAGCAGTAAGAACAGAATAAAGCAAATGGTTAACAGCTGCATGATAAAACCAATGACCCAACCCCTCTTGGAAGTGTCTTTCCCTGTTCAGACTGGATCTGTGCCAGCCATGGATGACGTGCTATTTATTCCAGCAAGAACTGGCCTGTACTGAGTGACTTCTAACCCTCCGTGCAGACTGAGCCAGCAGGAGGACTTCCAGTGTTCTCAGATGAACCAAAGGCACAACCACGACACCAGCTACCGGGGACACCAGCTACCGGGCCACGCGCAGTCCAGCAACCATCTGAGATTTATCTCTCGTTCTTGAACAACCGCTACAAAGCTAAAACTGAGAGTTGCGTAGCGTGTTCTTTTGGCAATTTAGGGGTAGATTCACGTACCTTTAGGCGGGCGTAGCGTATCTCCTATACGCTACGCCGCCGTAACTTTGAGAGGCTAGTTTGATGTTTTCAAAGATTTTGACGCCGAAGTTACTGGCGTAGCGTATTAGGGCCGGCGTAAGCCTGCCTAATTCAAATGTTGAAGCTGTGGGCGTGTTTTATGTATATTAACTGTGACCCCATGTAAATGACGTTTCGATCAAACGGCGCATGCACCGTCCGTGGACGTATCCCAGTGCGCATGCTCCAAATGACGTCGGCAAATCGTCATGCTTTCGACGTGAACGTAAATTACGGCCAGCCCCATTCACGGACGAGTTACGCAAACGACGTAAAATTCGAAAAATTCAACGCGGTTCAGACGTCCATACTTAACATTGGCTGCGCCATGTTTTTGGTGGTTTATCTTTACGCCTGAAAACCCCTTAGGTAAACAGCGTATCTGTACTGCGACGGCCGGGCGTACGTTCGTGAATAGGCGTATCTAGCTGATTTACATATTCTAGGCGTAAATCAGCGTACATGCCCCTAGCGGCCAGCGTAAATATGCAGTTAAGATACGACGGCATAAGAGACTTACGCCGGTCGTATCTTAGCAATATTTAAGCGTATCTCAGTTTGAGAATACACTTAAATATACGACGGCGGGGATTCGGACTTACGACGGCGTATCTACTGATACGCCGTCGTAAGTTTTTATGAATCTACCCCTTAAACTTTATTCTGCTTATACCTGTGCATCTCAAAAAATTGAAATATGATGAAAAAGTTAATTTCAGCAATTCAACAAGTGAAACTCATATAGTATACAGATTCATTACACACAGAGTGATATATTTCAAGCGTTTTTTTCCTTTAATTTTGATGATTATAGCTTACAGCTAGTGAAAACCCCAAATTCTGTATCTCAGAAAAATAGAATATTGTGAAAAAGTTTGAAATTGTAGACTCATGGTGTCACGCTTTAATCAGCGAATTTACTCAAGACGTTTCTAAGGGCCGGTTCACACTGCTGCGATGTCAGAGTTTGGATGCGATTCACGCCGCACTGCAGTGC
Organism: Rana temporaria; assembly: GCF_905171775.1. Lineage (NCBI taxonomy): Eukaryota > Metazoa > Chordata > Amphibia > Anura > Ranidae > Rana > Rana temporaria. Next base: position 410,502,774 of record NC_053491.1, read on the forward strand.
AAATCACATGCGCTGTCCGTGCAATGTGATTACAGCCATACAAATCGTATGGTTGAATTTGCACGAACTCGCACAGGACCATTTTTGTTCGCAGCAGAATCGGATCGCTCCTGTCCGAGTTTGCAAACTTAATATGCAAACTGATTTGGGGGCGTCATTAACTTTTAACCGACACTCCCAGCGGTTCGCATAGGGCAGTGTGAACTGCCGCCGGGAAACATGAGAAACCCGCAGTGGATTTGCAGGGTTCCCGCATCGCAGCAGTGGGAACCGGCCCTCAAGGCTTTCCAAGCCTTTAAAAAAGGGTTTATAAAAGGCAGGTGTTTTTTTATCTTAATGCATTAAAGGAGTTCTCTGACCTAAAACTTTTAACCCCCGCTGTGCCCGGGCTGTAAAAATATACAAAATAAACTTTCACTTACCTGCCTACGATCCCCCGTTGTTCCGATATCGCCGTCCCGTTCTCCGGTCCCGGTCTCTTCCGCTTCCTGTGTGTCGGTGACTCATAGTGCGCTCAGCCTATCAGCGGCCGCGACGGGACATTGCTGCGGCCGCTGATAGGCTGAGCGCACTATGAGTCACCGACACACAGGAAGCGGAAGGGGCCCGGGACCGGAGAACGGGACGGCGATATCGGAACAACGGGGGATCGTAGGCAGGTAAGTGACAGTTTATTTTGTATATTTTTACAGCCCGGGCACAGCGGGGGTTAAAAGTTTTAGGTCAGAGAACTCCTTTAAGATAAAAAGCCTTCTGTGTGCAGCAGTCCCCCCCCCCCTCATCCCCTTAATACTTATCTGAGGTCCCTCTAGCTCCAGCGCTGTTGTAGGAATGTCTCGGCCAACCCCACAGCAAGGCACACAACAGGAGGGAGGGGCCAGGAGAGCCGAAAAGTGACACGAGAAGAGGAAAGTCCGGGGCTGCTCTGTGCAAATCCACTACAACAGAGCAGGTAAGTATAACATGGTTGTTGTTTTTAACCTCTTCCATACAGGGCAGTTATACACACTTCCATACCAGGCCTATTCTGGCACTTCTCTCCTACATGTACAAATCATAATTTTTTTGCTAGAAAATTACGCAGAACCCCCAAACATTATATATGTTTTTTTAGCAGACACCCTAGGGAATAAAACGACGGTCATTGAAACCTTTTATCTTGCACGGTATTTGCGCAATAATTTTTCAAACGCCTTTTTTTTGGAAAAAAATTGTTTCATGAATTAAAAAAATTAAAAAACAGTAAAGTTAGCCCAATTTTTTTGTAAAATATGAAATATGATGTTACACCGAGTAAATAGATACCTAACATGTCACGCTTTAAAATTGCGCACACTCGTGGAATGGCGCCAAACTTCGGTACTTAAAAATCTCCATAGGCAACGATTTGAAATTTTTTACAGGTTACCAGTTTAGATTTACAGAGGAGATCTAGTGCTAGAATTGTTGCTGGCACTCTAACGCACGCGGCGATACCTCACATATGTGGTTTAAACGGCGTTTACATATGTCGGCGGGACTTGCGTGTGCGTTCGCTTCTGCGCGCAAGCTACCGGGGACAGGGGCGTTAAAAAAATAAATTGTATTTCTCTTTTTTTTTATATATATTTATTTCTTTTTTTACACTTTTTTTTTAATTTTTTATTTTTTTTGATCACTTTTATTCCTATTACAAGGAATGTAAACATCCCTTGTAATAGGAATGTGTGTGACAGGTACTCTTTATGGAGAGATGCGGGGTCAATAAGACCCCACATCTCTCCTCCAGGCTAGAAAGCATGAAATCGGTGAAAAAAAATTCACCGATCTCATGCTTGTGGTTGCTTAGCAGCCGCAATCGCGGCTTTGTTTACTTACGGGGACCCGGGCGTGACGTCATCACATCGCGCCCGGGTCCTCCGACGGTCATAGAGATGACTGGTGACCATCTGGTCACCAGTCATCTCTATGCTTCCTGCGAGCGCCAGACGATTCGTTCTCCGGAGAAGCACCGGATGGCGGCGGGAGGGGGGGGAACCGCCGCTATGATCGTTCTTACGTTGTGCAGAATCGCCGGCACAAGAGAAGGATATCTGAATGATGCCTCTAGCTGCAGGCATCATTCAGATATCCACCCGGAAAGCCCAGGATGTCATATGACGTCCACTCTGAACGGCAGAGGTTCTTTGTGGACGTCATTTTACTATGGGCCGGTAGGGAAGTGGTTAATAATAATAAAAAAAAAATGAGACTTTGCAATCACTTTAAAGCGGAGCTCCACCCTAAAGTGGAACTTCCGCTCATCAGAACCCTCCCCCCCTCCCGTGTCACATTTGGCACCTTTGAGAGGGGAGGGAGGTGCAGATACCTGTCTAAGACAGGTATTTGCACCCACTTCCGGGAGCACACTGCGGGTAGTGCGTCACTTTTCGCCCCCCCCCCCCACGTTGTGTTCTGGGAAACACACAGCTCCCAGGACACAGCAGGGGACCAGCGAGGACGGCGCACCGCGTCTCGTGCATGCGCAGTAGGGAATCAGGCAGTAAAGCCACAACGCTTCACTTCCTGATTCCCTTACCGAGGATGGCGGTGGGGGCAGCAGAGTGACGAGCGATTGCTCATCTTCTGCTGCCGACATCGCTGGACTCCAGGAGAGGTAAGTGTCCTAGTATTAAATGTCAGCACTGACACGGTACACCCCCCCCCCAAAAAAAAGAACGCATTATAAATCAAATAAAAATTGTTAAAAAATTAAAAACTATTTGTTAAAGATAAAAAAAAAAAAAACTACTGACACATGTGCCGCTGTCACATGAGATTAAAAAAAAAAATATCGGTACTCGGTATCGGCGAGTACTTGGAAAAAAAGTATCGGTACTTGTACTCGGTCTTAAAAAAGTGGTATCGGGACAACCCTAGCTCAAACATCAGTACCGTGTGCAAGAGGCCTTAGGAGCACTCATGTTTAAAGCAAGCAGTGGGCTGGCTTCTGGGAGAAGTTATGCAAATATCAACATTTGAGGAGTGATGTCAGCCTGGAGGAGTGGATGATCCTACGCAGACTGCTCTAGGTTAATGCTTGCCGATTAAAATAAATAAATTCAAATGAATAAAAAGGGACAGGCCAGGGAGCACCAGGCTGGGGTTAGATGATCCTGGGTGTAAGTCAGCCAGTAAATGAGGCATCCTCTGACTTCCTGCAATATACTGAAGTACATCTTAAGAAGCTCACAGTGTGCAGTGAAATTATAGTAAAGCCTGGTACACACTATTCATTTTTTTTCGCTGGGTTGAGCAAAAACAAAACAAACAAAAAAAAAAACTGCCAGCTCCGGTCAGAGCCGCTGTACTCACTTTGCGCTCGACTGAGCTGTTAAGTTCTGACGGGGGACAGACACCCCGCCAGAACACTCCGATCAGCGTTCTCTGCTATTGGCTGAGATCACTGATCGGAAGTCGGTCAACTGGCTGCTGGTTTTCTAGCATGCTCAGCTGGCTTCGGTCAGACAGACCAATGAATGTCTGCCGTTTTTTTTTTTTGAACGGGCAAATGTCTCCCAACATTAGGGCCCGTGTGTACCCGGCTTAAGCAAGTTTAGGAGGGGAGCATGTACAACTGAGCAAGACTCGAGTATAGTATCTGTTCATATCAGTGTCCAGTAGGGGTGCTGCACCTCAAAGGGTTTGTAAAGGAAACATTTTTCTTATCTTAATAGCTTCCTTTACATTAATGCAGTGCTGTTTTCATGTCCTCATTGTTCGTTTTTGCTCTCAAGTTGCTGTAATTCTTCTCTGATCTCCACACTTCCTGGTTGTCTGTTTCCTGATAACCACAGTGCTGGGAGCTTTCTCTCTGTGGTTACTAATCAAGGAGGTGTGATTACTGTGTGTCTATTACCCCTCAGCACCAATCAGTTTCGTTTTCCAAACCATCACTGCCCTGTATTGGCTCTGTGGCTCTGTACATCACAGAAGCAGGAAACAACATGCAAAAACCAAACTAGAAACTGCAGGTACATTATATGATTGATTTTTATCTATTTTTAAAAGGAATCAGTTAACTAGTATGTCTCTATACCCTGTAAACAGTCATTTCAGCAAAAAAAAAATATTCCTTTACAACTCCTCTAAACCCACTGTGAAAATTGAGCACATGGCCACGGCACTGATGCTTTTTCTGCACTTCGCCTCTTGGGCTAGGTCCGGGGCAATTTTTGTTACAGGCCTCAGTGCCTAGTCAGTAAACCTGCAACGGGCACCATTTATGCAATTTTTTTTTCTCTCGTGTTTTGTCACTTTCCACTTTTGTCTGTGTCACCATTTTCTCACCAGGATGGAGAGTGTTGGTTCTTGGCCTACCCTAAAGACTAGGGGGAAGATGTGTGGCCATTAGGTTCCTTCCTCCCCCTGAACCAGGGGGAGGGGGGGGTGTGGTCTCTCTTTGGGAGAGCCCCTCGCCTAGTACTCATTGGTCGGCTTTGGTTGACCATGAGAGGGGTCCGCCAGGCCTTTTGGCTAGGTGGGCCAAGTTGAGCCTTGCCCTTGTCAAGAGCCTTGTGCCACAGGAGGGTGGGGTTACAGTAAGGTCCTACTCCTTTGAGGGGTGGACAAATAGGAACAAAGTATGTCCCTCTGTTGTGTGTACTTGTCTCAATTAAGAGCACAAAGTGCCATTTCTGTCTGCTGCTTTGCCATCAGCATGAGTCACTTCTGACAAGTTTTCCTGACACCAAGAGAAAAATGGTGACAGTGAAGGGAGCACCAGCTGATTGACAGCCTCAGTTCTGTTCTTGTGTGCAGGGGGTGTGTCCATTCCCTCCAATCGGTTTACAGAGCTCTCCTCACTGAGCTGTGTAACTTAAGCTCCCCATCTCCTTTTTTCTCACAGCTCAGACAAGCTTTATCAAATTCTGGACGTGGAACAGATGTAGAAAAGAGAAGACTTGCAGATAAACAGGTACAACTTATGTAGGAGGATTTGCTTCTTCTTTGTGTATCACTTCACTGGGTATATAACGGTTTGCAACCACTTTAGGTTTTGTGCGCTTTTCACATGCACATTTTTTGTACACTTTTTGTGAACCATTACGGGCATCTTTTTAGTTACGATTAGCAACAGCTCCACTTTCCTCTATTAGCTGTTATAAGTCAGCACCTCCAAACTACCATAGAGCCTGCACAGCCCACAACAGAGAATGTATCACATAGATGTATATATTGGCACTTTATGCAGGTTATCTCTTTTCAAAGACAATTAAAGCCTGTTTTGTCACCCCTACCCAAGAAGAGGCTCACCATGTAGAAGTTGCTGTTTCAGCTCGTTTAAACCAGTTTCCTACATTTCCATAGTACAAGGAGACATTTATGAGAAGATAAAGTCAACGGTGTAGATCCGTGTAACACTGCAGGAGCTGCAACCTTTAGCATTAAAAAGATTATGTTCTGAAAAAAACGCCATGGATTCAATAACCCAAATATGACCCTCTGACAAAGGTCAATAACCACAATGTACTATCAGATGGGCATGAAACGTGGAAAATATCAGGCCAGATCTACTTGGTAACAAGTCTTAATTATTTCACACAAAAAAAGTGGTCACAGATCTTTTCCCCTATGCCCTGGTTAGCACTTATGCAATGAGGGAAACGCCGTGAATCCTGTGCGTTTCCTGCACCGCATTGCACAGCATCCATGTGATCTGCTGCGGATGTCAATGTTATTTTACCAGCACCCCGTACAATGCGATTCCGGTGCGGGAAAGAAAAGGGGGGGGGGGGTTCCTGCACCATTTTGGTGCAGATGCGTTGTGATTTCAGATATATGTGGAATGGCTGAAATCGCACGGCTCAGACATCGCCTGCGATGTGCACAGGAATGCGGTGCAGATCAAACGATGTGGTCTACATCTCACAAGTTAGAACCCAGGCTGAAGCTATCCATAGACATTTTATTTTTCCTTCTTTCAACCAGAAGTTCCCTAATACACACAAATTCCCCCCATCAAAATGCTGTGTTCTGACACTTTCAGAATACTCAGAACACTTAGCAGATATAGTCAAGCTTCTTCAGTGGAGCAGGAACGGCCAAACACTGATCAGAATTCAGCGGGTTCAATCTGTCCACTCAGTAAGCCAGTTTAAAGCTGATCTCCAGGTTTACCTTGACTTTAAATAGTTCATTTGGCCCAAACAAACTATTTCTTTCACCAACGTGCACCTGCTGGGTGCTTTGTATAAACTGTATGTAGCCTCAGCTGCATACAGTATATAACACTGTGTTATGTGTGAGAAACAAGACCTTCCTGTCCCACACTCAAAACAAAATAGCATGGGGCTGAGCGGCACTCAGCCATTCATAGGCAGCTTTGTATTCTATCAATGAATACAAAGCTCTCTGAATGGCCAAGTCACAGATTGTGACGTCATAAGCCCAACTCTCAAACTCAGACAATCTGAGGAAGCTATGTATTGATTGATAGAATACAAAGCTGCCTACGAATGGCTGAATGTCACTCGGCTCGACTGTTTTGTTCCAGGTGTGAGACCGGAGGGTCTCATCTCACACCCAAAACAGTGCTGCATATTATATGTAGCTGAGGCTACATACAGTTTATACAGCATTCCCGGCGGGTGCACTTTAGTGAATAAAATTGGTAATTTGAGCCAAACTATTTAAAGTAAAAGTAAATCTGGAATTTCAGATTCATAAGCAGGTATACAAAGTTCCATATGAACTTGGTGTTCTCTATTCCATAGGTGTGACAACAGGACAGGCACAGCATTTCCCTTTTACCTCTGAACAATGCACACAAGTGCAGTTAAGCTGACATATTTTGCACTTATATACCTGGAGTTTAGCTCGAAGGCCTTGTACACACAGTCGGACCAAACCGATGAGAATGGTCCGACGGACCGTTTTCATCGGTTCACCGCTGAAGTGGCCTGATGGTCTGATGTGCGTACACACCATCGTTCCAAAAACGCGGTGACATCAAACACACGATGTGCTGAATAAAACAAAGTTCAATGCTTCCAAGCATGCGTCGACTTGATTCTGAGCATGCGCGGGTTTTGAACCGATGCTTTCTGTACTAACCATCGGTTTGGACCGATCGGGCAGCGGTCCATCGGTTCGGTTTTGAAGCATGTTTTAAAATTTTGAACCGAAGGAAAAAAGACCGATGGGCTGTACACACGGTCGGTTTGGACCGATGAAACTGAACCTCGGTCCATTCTCATCGGTTTTATCCGACCGTGTGTACGGGGCCTTAGGGGGGTTTTAGCCATCATTAAAGCACCCTCTCTACTGATATACCCTCAACCTTAGTCATACTCTGATGCAAGACATAAGCTAGAACACAAAGCATGGTCAAAGAATCAAGTTAAAATAGGGTTAAAATTGGACACCCCTTTAGTCTGAGGAAAGAAAAAGGGAGGGATTAACAACCAATGATATAGTTATAAGACATAAACTAGCTACCATGGGTCTCACCTTCACTTTCCTTCCCCAGAATCACACTGCAAGTGATATTTTTCATGTATTATAAACAAGGAACTTATTTGGTATAAAATATATCTAAAGCAATGCAAAAAAAAAAACATAAGGGCTCAGGCACACTGCAGCTCAAAAAAGGCTCCTACAGGCTTTTTCTGCCTGGAAACTCCCCTTCATGTTAGCCAATGTGTCCATGCACATTGTGGCTTTTTCAGGCATATGCTTTTACAAGCAGAAAAACCCTCACCATCAAACTCATGTTTTTGAGAGGAGCTAGGGCCCCAAAGGGCTTGAAAAAAGCTTAAAATGTGCAAAAACATTTGTTCCAGCTTTTTGTTTAGTTAATACAGCGGTTAAGAATTTTCATAACTAGGAGGGTTTGTTTAAAAAAAAAATGCTTATGCTCAAAACAGGAGCTTGAAGTAGCTCAATAAAAATGTGCACAAGAGCACAAGCTTCTTCAAGCTGAAATAAAAGCAGCTTTTTTTTTGTTTTTTTAACTGCAGTGTCCATGAGCCCTTATAGGCCTGATGCTTTGTCGCTGGTCCCCCCATAGCAGAGATATGTTATAAAGAGTTTTCTAATAAATGATGACCAGATGGATGAATCCTATAAAGACTGATGTACATGACTGCACTGATCCATAAAACGATATCCAGGGCTTCTGTAATCAGCCATGCCTGTATCCATTAAGAATTCCTCAATGCGGCAAATAAGCCAGATGAAAGCACATTAAAAAGCCTTTTCCTCCAGCATCCAATATCCAGGTATTGTTCTTCAGGAGTCCCTTCTTTCACCCAGAATATGCTGATGCCATAGGCAGAGAGCAGTTGTAAAACCACTCTGTTCCCTCCTTACCTTATGTACACTCTTGGGGTTCTCCAGCCATGCATAGTACATTTCCTCTACATAGTTAGAACTAGTCCCACTGAGAAAAGGCTCTGCGGCCACAGGTGTGCTAAGACACCTGATTTGTTGAAACGTCCTTGGGGTCACAGGCTTACTCTGTGACAGCGCTCGTATAGTCTGAGAGGCCGTTAAAGGCCTAAGCTTAGAAGCACAAGTCCTTAAATGAAACATATTTCTGTTCTTGTGGGAGACCGATTACCAGAACCTGGAAGGGAAGAAAAAAAAAAAAAAAGTCAAATCCAAGATAAAAAAGAGACATTAGAATCTGAGATCTGATCTGCGTTCTTGTGGTGTTAAGAAAAGTTATCACAAACACTTATTATTATGTCAGCCTAGATGGAAATTCCTATGTGCTGCCAGTTTTTATGTTGTCAGTGTACCCATTAAGTAAAGGTGCCTACAGACATTAGATGGCCACAATGCATGCAAGATCTACCCGCCAAAAGAAAAACATTTATTATATTGCAGCTTGCCAATTCTTAGGCCTCTTCCACACAGGCGCAAGATATTCTTCCAGCTCTTCCTTAGCCCTCTTCCACACAGGCGGACTCGGAGTCCCTCTCTGCTCACTGAGCAAGGAGGGGCTTGTGCAGCGCCGCTGTATATGGGGAGACCTGATGAAAACGCATGTCTGTTTTCATCAGATCTCACCTGACCTGATATGGATGGATGGGGACGTATCGCCATCCGTATGATTTTGGCAGATCGGATCGGATGTCAGCAGACATGTCTCGCTGACATCCGACGCTCCATAGGACTGCACGGAGTGGCCGTTCAGGTCCGTCGTCAAAGCTGACAGGTGGACCTAAACGGTCCGATCGCATGAAAGGGGCCTTAGGATGTAATGGCTGTATTCAATTTATTTATTTTTTTAGGCTTTCTTATTCCTTCTATTTTCATCTGGCGATCCAGCCAGTAAGTCTGCTATTTTTCAAAAGGAAAACTCTCTCACAGTTATAGGAATGACACTGGCAGAGGTCCTTAAAATGATCAGTTTTTATTTATGTAAAACCTATATCCCAAAAGGATTGCTTTTAGGGCCGGTTCACACAGCTGCGATGCCAGACATCACATGCGATTCGCAGCGAACTGCTGTTCACATTACATGCGATGTCTGTGCGATGCAATTTCAGCCATATTGCTACACTTAGAGGCGCCTCTCTTCTCTTTTATACTCTGTAGCTCCTGCTGGATTTTGCTTCTAATCCCCTTGTGGAGGCTTCCATTTGTGGATGGACATTTTATGGTTACACAACCAATCACATTGCTATAATCTTTTTATATGGACTTTAAACGGAAGGACTTATGAATGGTTGTGGAACGAATCATTTGAGTTTCCATTATTTCTTATGGGGAAATTCAATTTGATATAAAAGTGCTTTGGATTAAAAGCATGCTTCCGGAACGAATTATGCTCGCAATCCAAGGTTTTATTGTTCCAAATAAGTCTAAAACCATAATTCATAAAAAGACAAAAACAATAAAACAATAAAAATAGTCCTCTCTTAAAACGGGGGTTCCACAGCCAAATTTTTTTTTTTTTTCAGCATTCACTGGGGTATAAGCATAGGAAGGTACACTCACTACTTTGGTCGCTGTATATAACCGCGGTCCGTTTTGTCGGCAAAGAAGGACTTATAAAAATCAGTATGAGGGAGTTTCCATTTTGCTTGTGGGCATTGTGAAGCCCACAAGCAATCACTTCCTGGAAAAGGTGAAATCTCTCAAGCTTTCGCAGCACTGTGTCTTGTCACATTCGGCTTCCCATCACAGGTTGCTCTGGAAGTGACGTTTTGTCGCGGCCATCTTGCTACACTCCACACTCCTGCACAGTAATGATAGAGTGAGAAGGGGGCAAGTGGACATCTTGTTACACCCACTGGGGTTTTAGATTTTACAGTTATTTTCAACACAAAACGGATTTACAAATACTGTATTTAAGCATATAAGCTCAGTTTTATGTTAAAAATAACTGTGAAAATCTAAAACTCCGGTGGGTGTAACAAGATGTCCGCTTGCCCCCTTCTCATTCAATCATTACTGTGCAATGGTGTGGGGTGTAGCAAGATGGCGGCGACGAAACGTCACTTCCAGAGCAATCTGTGATAGGGAGCCGAATGTGACAAGACAAGTCCTATATCGCATTTTCGGCGCTGGGGAAAGGATAAGATACGCCTACTCCCGCAGGAGGGGAATCCTGGAAGTCACAGTTTAGATGGCTATACTAAGGTATTTTTTTTTTTTTTTGTGGCAATTCAGTATGTGTGCTGTGCAATGATTGTTTTAGAATAATGTTGTCAGTTTGGGTGAACCTCCGCTTCAAGACCCTCTTGACCATATATTGATTTTATTGAAGAATTGTTTGTTGGCACCTCAAGTCCATCTTGCTCCTTTCTCTTTAAAATATAATATAGGATTGTTGGGCGCCTTTTGGTGATCCTTGATCTTCTATAGATTAACGAGAAGAGAGACCTTCCAGCTTGCAATTAGTGCTCAGTTCAAAAGCCTGCATCTCGGAATGTATGGGAGGTGTATTTATGCGTATGGCACTTGCACATCTGGAAAAGCACCTGAATGCTAAAAGATATATTCAGGTGTTAGAGCGGCACATGCTCCCATCCAGACGTCTTTTTCAGGGAAGGCCTTCACATATTTCAGTAGGACCATACAAAACTGCCCATATGAGAACAGCAGGACTTCACAGTAGCAGAGTACAGGTGCTTAACTGGCCTGTCTGCAGTCCAGACCTTTCACCAACTAAAACCGTGTGGCATCTTGAAACTAAAAATATGACAAAATAGACCCAGGACTGCTGAGCATTTAGAATCCTATATTAACAAAGATGTGACAGCATTCCTCTCCCAAAACTACATCTAATGTTCTGCTCAGTTCCCAGGCGTTTACAGAGTGTTGTTAAAGAAGAGGGGATGCTACACATGGCCCATTGTCCCAACGTTTTATGAAACGTGTTGCTGCCGATACTTTCAATCTACCATATTCTTTTTTTTTCTTAAAATGGTAAATGTTCTCAGTTTAAACATTTGATATGGTGTCTATGTTATATTGTGAACAAAATATAGGTTTATGAGATTAGAAAATGATTGCATTATGTTTTCTGTAGATTTTACACAGTGTCCCAATTTTTGGGGAATTTGAGTAACTGATACCGTTATTCGTATTCGTTAAAGGGGGGGGGTGGCCTTTTAAGTTTTCTAATAGTACTCTTTGCAGCAATGACTTAATATTTCCATGTATAATGCAAACTGTTGTGCAAAAACTTCAAACCCATATACCATAGCCAACAGTGTGCACAGCACTTTTTTTTCTTTTTTTTAACAATAGCTGAGTGTGGCAGCAGAATCAGATAGAATTTACTGTATAAACAGTATATGATAAAAGGTGCTAAAGCCCTTTATTTATGCTGCACTACAGGAAAAACATTCAGCCCTAACTAGAGACCCATCACTAGCTAGAAAAGACAAAGGGAAAGCGAGGGAGAGAGAAAAAAAAAACCACAACACGTACCGATTGGTTGTGGTGAGTTTAAAACAAATTTGCTCTATTATTGTAAAGGCTAGACTATTTGAGAGAGATTATATTATATATATATATATATATATATATATATATATATATATATATACACACACACACACACATACATACATATACACATACACACACATAATGTGTTTGTGTAAGAAATTACCATGCCCAGTAAAATATATATTTGTAGGAAATGTATGTACAGAATATATTTTTATATGACATGCAGAAATACATGGTGAGATGTACTTGTGTACTAAATAGGACAGGATTACCACTTCCCTGCCTTTAGTGTCAAAGCCAAACGATAGGCATTGTAATTAAGATTGTCCCTTTTGTCTTGGGGGCTGCTGACCAGACACTGTGTCTCCATTGTGTTATAGGGTTTTAACATGCTAATTTGGGGACTTTTTACCTAAATTCTAGGGTAATGCCAGACTTAACGAACGTAAACATGCTGTAGACATCAGGTCACCAGAGTTTTTTATTATAGAAAAAGCATTATAACAAAGAAGGCTTCAGTTACATCCAGTCACGTTCTTGAGAAAGATTTGATTGGACCAATCAGGGTTTGCTCAATGAAGGTAAATGGAGGGAACTAGTAAAAATGGCCAAAGACTGGACTTTGGGGAACCTGGGAGGGAAGCTGGACTGGTAACCTGACAGGGAGCCCAGGGAGGACAAGGGGAGACGCAGTCAGGATTTCAGCTGCAACATTAAAACGGTAGGGTCATGAAAGCATGAATCCAACCTGCCTTGTATCAATGGTTCATGGTGGTGGTGTGGAGAATATTTTCTTGGCACACTTTGGGCCCTATAGTACCAATTGAGCATCGTATAAATGCCACGGCCTACCTGAGTAATGTTGCTGACCATGTTCATCCCTGTAGGACTACAGTGTACCCATCTTCTGATGGCTCCTTCCAGCAGGATAATGCACCATATCACAAAGCTCAAATCATCTCACCACTGGTTTCTTGAACATGACAATGAGGTCACTGTACTCCCCTAGGATGAGCTTTGACCAGTGTTGTCCTATAGACACTGAGGTCTGCTCCGTCTAGGGCAGTCTTTTTCAATCGTAGTGCCATCTGGGTTCTTCAGGGGGGCCATGGCATAACAAAGCCACATGTTTTAATTCAGCAGCATTACAACCTTGGACACCATACATGACAGCCACCGCCCCCCTAAAAACCGATTACATCACAAGTTGATAAGGAGCACACTGGATGCCCGCATAGTAACCTTTGTGTGCCACTCCCCATCAGGACTGGGGTCACATTAGCTGTGGGCAGAACAGAACCACTGGAACGTACTAGTCAGTACCAGTGTCCAAAGGTATGTTTGTATTGTAGACATAAATCACATCTAATGTTGGATGTTCACATTTTAGAATGTGGGGCCTCGACATTATACATCATTTTTAAGGATGCACTGACTGAAAAAGTTGAGAAACACGTCTGTGAGCAACATTAGATTCAGTGGTATTCATTATGTGATATCATCTGCTCCATTTAGTGTAGTCTAGTATTGATTACAAATTCACAAGATTTGTATTGGTAAAATCTGCTAGAATAAACAAAGTCTTCACACCAGAATAGCAAACGTCCACAATCACTGAGGTCAATCACATTGTTCCTTTACGTGCTAATTAGATTGAATGCATTCCAAGTGTGAAATTCTAATGAACAGAACAACATTCCCATCATTCCACAACATTTCAGCAAAGAATGCTCCAAGTGTGGAACTCTGCTGTGTGGAGTGGGATGTTAAATATAATCGGTGCATCGCGATTCAGACGTTCGGGAAGTTTTGAGTGATCCAAGGACTAATTTTTCTTTCGTTCATTTTTGTTGATATCCATCACATTAAGTTGGGCATCAATTTTGTTTTTTTCACAAGTGATTTTTATTGATTTTACTGATCTATGTTTGCAATTTTGGAGGGAATCTTAAGACGCGCACTCGTTTTTTTCTTGGATTAAACCATTTAAGGGCACAGAAAACCTAGAGATCGGCTTTGAAACCTGCCCTAGAAAATGACACAACAAATAAAAGTTTACAGCCAATTGGCTGATGTTGATTACTGTATATACTCGAGTATAAGCCGAGTTTTTCAGCACATTTTTTGTGCTGAAAATGCCCCCCTCGGTTTATACTGAAGTCACCTTTTTGCCCCTGATCTCCCGGACTTTGGGGACCCAGTAACGACCAGTCGTAGGTCCTCCTGGACCCCAAACTTGGCACACATGTAGCCTCACTCTTCCTCTACAAGTGTGCAAAGTTTGTTGGCCAGGGAGCACCGATTTATTTAAATCCAGGCACCCCTTCCATAGACTCCAATGTTAAAACGGTAATTTCTCCAGTGGTTTTGGGGACCCGGTACTGGCCGGTCGTAGGTCCCCTGGACCCGGAACTTGGCACACATATAGCGCCATTTCTCCTCTACAGGTGTGCAAAGTTTGTTGTCTGGGGGACCTACGGCTGGGGAGCACCGATTTTTCAAAGCCAGGCAATCCTTCCATAGACTCCCATGTTAAACGTCAATCTAGTCATGGGCACAGCGAGGCATACAGATGGACACCCTAGGCTTACACTCGAGTCAATAAGTTTTCCCATTTTTTTTGTGGTAAAATTAGGTGCCTCGGCTCATACTCAAGTATATACGGTAATATAGTTCATTTTCTTATTAACAAAGCCTTTTAGTTACTGTGATAAACTAAATTGTATGTCTTCAAAGTATGTGTTGATCTGCTATAAATCCAGTGAGCGCCTAGTTTCCTGTAGCGAGTGGACAATGCTGCTTCTTCTCTAGTGAAACCCCAAGCACCATTGTCAGGCATGCCCATGATCACCCCAGATAGTTTAAATACGGTAACATGTCCTGCTGTCCCTCGATGTCGGCATCGCAGCTGATGTTTCCATCAGCTGTCGGGTGCTGCCGCCGCCATTGCGGTTAAGGGAACCTGGCAGTGTAGCCTTTCGGCTTCATGCGGGGAACCCTACTGCGCATGCGTGAGACCCCGCTCCCCTCTCCTATTAGCCTGACGGCCAGGGGAGGAGGGAGCCCCGCAGTGACATCACTGCTGAAGCTTTCCCTGAAAGGTT
Source organism: Rana temporaria (assembly GCF_905171775.1). Taxonomy (NCBI): domain Eukaryota; kingdom Metazoa; phylum Chordata; class Amphibia; order Anura; family Ranidae; genus Rana; species Rana temporaria. The sequence goes on from NC_053491.1 coordinate 410,517,809, forward strand.
CAAGAGAATTATTTTCTTTTTTTTTCATGTCACAATGTAGAGAATAAGATTTCCTATCACCTGTGCCCAGTCTTGCCACACAGAGTTAATCCGGCTCTGAGCAATCCTCTTGTATTGTTCAGTGAAAATAAAAAGACCTGCAGAGAAAAACCTTTCCGCCCCCTTGCTTCGAGTGAAAGGTTATTTACATATCTCGTGCACCAGCTTGGACACATGCACAGCCTCTGTAAAAAGTTCACAATTCACATCCCCCTCCCCTTCAGCTCTCCCAGGATTGGCTGCCTTTCCTGGATGTTTATCATAATATGGGGTGTGATCCACAGTTCAGTGTGATGAGGAAATATATGGTGCAGTGATACAAACTGTATGGCTGAAATCGTATCTCATTTGGACCAAACACACACAGGGCCCTTTTTTGGTCCACACCAGAATCGCATGGGTTTTCACACTTATACTATCCATGTCCAAACTGTCAGTTCGCAGTGCGATATGCGAGCTGAAATGGGGGTGGCATTACCATTGTATGACACTCCCCATCAGTTCGCATATGGCAGTGTGAACTGCCGTGCGAGTCAGGTGCGATGTGGGAACCCACAGTGGATTCACAGGGTTCCCGAATCGCACCAGTGTGATTTACATCCACTTTAAGACAGATATGGAGCTCAACATGCTACCTTTTAGAATAAGCACAGCAACCCTACAGGACACCCAATTTCCACCAAATGTATGTGTATTCCACATTCGGTATTACATCACCCACTAATATATTGTAAACTGGTAATAACCACTGCAGTCAGTAATAAACAAGGGAAAGACTACCTGATTTTTGGCTGCCATGTAATCTCCACAGCCTGCATTCCTCTAACATATCCGACAATAATAAACCAGTATTTTGGCAAGTGTTCTCAGACTATTTACATCAGGAGTTTGGACTAAAGTGATGACTGATGGAGTTCCTTCAGAGCTGGTATATCCAGATTAAGGAATAGGCAGATTTCAAGCAATTAAAACACATTCCAAAATGAATTCTCACAGGTGATAACACCTAATGTATTCACACTACCTAAATACTGGGAGCACCGGAAAAGCATAAGTAATAAATAAAACCATCTAAAGCTAGGATTTCTGTTTTGGATGAAGGAAAAATAAATACCTTGCCATGTAAAGTTATAATTCCTGGATTTCTTGCCAGCACATTTGTACACTATACACCTGACTTGCTCCCAATCCCGTCCCTCTCTCTCCCAGTCTAAGGGCTCCTATATGGCGAGGAATTGACAAGGCGGCAATACCTAGTCCATTCCTGACACTTACATGTTAGATTTAAGAAAATACAAAGATGATGAATACATTAAAGAATACTTAAAGGAGTTGTAAAGGAAAAACATTTTTTGCCTAAAATTAATGTCTGCAAGGTAGACAGACAGAATAGTGTAATGATTCTGTTAAAAAAACTAGTAAATACCTATTAAATTCCTTCATCTATATCACCTCCTGCATTCTAGTTTCTGTTCTCTCATTCACTTCCTGGTTTGCAGCGCTCGTTCATGTAAGAACTACATTTCCCAGTATGCATTGCGGCACGCCCAGTAATTCACACCTCCTTGAAGTCTCTAACACGTAGAGAGCGTCCTGCCACACAGATGTAGTTCCCAGGAGGGGGTGAGCACGTCACTGACCACCGCAATAAAGCCTCGCGTCACTGTGGTCAGTAACAATCAGACAAGCAGGAAGTGAACAGAACAGAGAAGAAATAGAGCAACTTCTGAGCAAAAACGAACAATGAGGAAGTGAAAAGAGGAATGTCTGCAGGTAAAGGATGCTTATTATGAAAAAAAAAAAAAAATTCCTTTACAACCCCTTTAAGCTGCATGAACGTGTTTTTTTTTTTTGTAAAAAGGTCACAAACACTTTCTGCTCAAGCTACTATTTAAGACGATGTGTAGGAAAGCTGGGGGGCATTTCTGAAATCTATTATGAGCAGTGCAAACCTGGAGCAATGAAGAGTAAAATGTTGTTGGGTCACCTTCTGAAACATTGCTACAACACAGAAGGGTGTGTAAACATTCTCCCACTAGCAAAAAAAAACAAAACAAAAAAACACTGACGTTTCTTCCTGGTGAACCGGATAATTAATTGCATAACAATGTACTCGTAGACTATTTAACATGTCAAATATTTCCAATTACAGCCCAACTTATGAATGCAAAATTACATTTTTCCGTGAGTTAGGCCTCATGCACACTGAACGTTTTTTGGTGTTTTAACAGCAGCTGTTTTTGACAGTAGACTTTTTTTTCTACAGTCATTAAACTCTCCATCATGTTATCCTATGTGTCCATGCACACATAGGCTGTTCTCAGCAGTTTTGGGCAGTGGCATTTTTGAGCAGTTAAAAAAAACAAAAAAAAAAAAACACTAGTGGGTTCTGAGAGACGTTTTCAGCTGTAAAAAAAATGCTCCAACGCTGATAAACGCAGATAAATGCTCAAAAATGTCACTCACCAGCGTTTAATGTTTTTGATCCATTGAAAAAAAAAAACACTAAAAACCGCTAATGCGGAAAAACGCTATTGCAAAAAGGTTGAAAAAAGTAAAAAAAAAACTGCAAAGCTACTGGCGTTTTTATAACATTATTTTAACGTCCAGTGTGCATGAGGTCTTAGAAAAAAAAAAGGTAATAAAGAGTCAAATGACAGTTGTTGCCAAGTCAATGCTGATTACAACACAGAAAACTAAAAACATGTCTACCTACTTTACTAACTGGAAATATTTGAAGTACTATCAGGAATATAAAATATTTTTTGACTCAAACATAATATATTTGGATTCATGAAGTCTCCAAATATATAAGCAGCTTTTCTATGGGGAAGTGTTGAAAGCTGCAAAAAATAAACTGACACGTCTGCTTGAGCTGGCCTGCTACAGGGAACCTGGTGGTGACCTTCAAAGAAAGACACAGAGACTGACGGACATGGGCCAGGCCTGAGCTTGCAAATCTCTACAGAAATCAGGGTTCAAAGGGCTGAAACAATACTGGGTTCTATTTATCAAAGGGTGAGACATTATAAGTACATTCTCTCCTGTCACCCAGGTTTTCTATGACTTTAAATACTGTAGTTTGTTTTGAGCAAGCTGGTCCAAAAGAACTATTTCCTTCTTTGAGTGCCGCAATGTCTCTATAAGTAACTTCAGCTACATACAGTAGACAGTGCTGGGTTCCGACTGAGACAGCAACTTCCTGTCTTCCACCCAAATAAAGCAGTCGGCCTGAGCAGCACTCCGCTATTCTTAGGCAACTTTGTGTTCTGTGAAGAAGGCAAATCACAAGAGCACCCATCCATGTTTTTTGTTTGTGGTGTGAAACCACTTGGACATGCACTTTAAAGCTGGATTATCTGCCAGGGATGATAGTGTCTCCAATGTTTTGAGTGATCCAAGGACTAATTTTTCTTTCGTTCATTTTTGTTGATATCCATCACATTGAAGCGGAGTTTCACCTAAAAATGGAACTTCCGCTTAATCCACTCCTCGCCCCCTTACATGCCACATTTGGCATGTCATTTTTTTGGGGGGGGGGGGGGGGGGGGGGGGGCTTCAGTAGTGGGACTTCCTGTCCCACTTCATCCTTCCGCCGAGGGGCTGGTAAGGCGAATAGCTTAATCGCCTTATTGCAGCCCCTCCCTGTAGGCGAGCGTCTGTCCAATCGGACGGTGGCGTGCCGCTCGCGCATGCGCAGTGGGTGCCCAGCCGTGAAGCCGAAAGCCGTCACTGCCGGGTGCCCACACTAGGAATGAAGACGCCGGCCAACCAGAGTTCTCTACAGGTGTCATGTGTGAGGGTTATTGTTGGTAATGGATGCAATGAGCCCAAAAGTTGATGTTGATTTTCTACAGCCTATGAGAGAGTGGGAAATGCTTAGCTGAGGCTATAGACTGCATGCACTTTAGTGCTGTTGTGGAACTAAACACACTGATTTACGTTTCCTAAAAGAAGTTAGAAGTGTTTAAAGCCTACCTCCAGGTTTCATTGTAAACAGCATGGGTCAAACATCAAACTATTTCCATGCACCCAACTGTCCCTGCTGAATAAACTGTATGCAACATCAGCTATACTGAGAGAATTATAGGCCTGGAGAAAAAAAATAGATGGATGTAGCATTGATCCGATGCTGCATGTGCCCCTGCTGCCTCCAGACAGAGAATTGAGCAATCAAAGGCCACTAATCTCTCAGCTCTCGGGCCTCAGCCTGCATAGAGCTGGTAACTGTCATCACCGTCCCCCTGCTCTTCCCCTCCAGTGCTCACTAGAGTGCTGGGCTGTGGAGGGGTTGGGAACGCCTGGCTCAGGCTCTCAGTGGCTCGCTTGGCATCTGGGTGGATCCCAACTGTAACGTCGGGATCTCTCCCAAGCCTTGCTCGGTTGAGCGACATCAGCCAACAGCAGGCTTTAGCCTGCTGTCTGCTGAAAATGTATTACACAATTGCAGAATGGAGTGTAATCCTGTGATCACCAGAAGTAGGCCTGAAATAGCTATGGCTATACTTCTCTTTTAAATATACAGCTCCAGCAGCAATAAATGGACTTCCTATCCCCAGAATAAAATAGAGTCAGACTGAAAGCTAATCAGTCTTTCACAGAAACACTGTATTTTTATAAATGAACACAAGGCTTCCTCTGATTGTCTGAGCTTCAGAGACAAGCAGATATCATAATCTCTACCTAAATCAGATGAAGCCTTGCATTCATTCATAAAATACAAGGCTTCCTGTGAGGGGCTACTCAACCCAACTCAATTTCCGTAGTTCTATGGTTCTAAGTACTTATGCTGCAAAGCTTGGTCTGTGAATGTAAGGAAACCTGTGTAGGCCACTCAGATAGTGTATAGGAACAAAGTCCTGTGCCTGCCACTGAGAGTGCTGACTGGGAATGGAGCTTGCCTGTTCCAAACAATACTGAAAATGACATGTCCCGATAGCCGCACATCTGATCAAAGCCTGCTGTGAGATAGTAAGTGGCAGTCTCAGCCGGACCCACGTTCTGCCCCTGGAGCTTATGCATGGGGATTCATGAGTAAGTTCCAGGGTAGAGCAAAACACATTGGGGGCGTGGTCTGGGTCCCAACTGAGACGGTCACTTACCATCTCGCAGCAGGATTTGATTGGATGTGCGTCTATTGGGACACTTGTCATTTCCAGTATTGGTCTGTTAAAAGGAAGCTAAAACCTCATAGCAAGATCAACAGGTAGGATATTTTACAGTGCTGTGTTAATGCCAGTGGCACACTGCACATTGAATGCTGAATTGATTTGAGTAAAAAAAGAAAAAGTTTGTTGGAAACACTTGCGCTAGTGCTCTTAGGCTGACATTAATTTGTCCACCAATGCACTAATTATATGGGTACAAAACGGCAAGATTCAGACACTACTAAATTTGGTTTAACAAAGATGTAGCAACCTATCAGCCAGAAGTACAACATGTCCTGACGACACTGGATTTCTCATGGTAATAAGCCAAGTAAAGACTGGATGACCGACTGTCTACCATCCACCTAAAACTGGCTAATAGTGACATACACACGGCAAGGACTCAACACAACTTGTTGGCCCTGGTTTTATCTTGACTTCAACAATCACAACCTACAACACTGCAGCAGTTTGACAACTGATATTTAAAGCTGCCTCTGAAAGATACCCAGAAAAAAAATCCCTAAATACGTAACACTGTCCAATAGAAATGATCCTGTACACCTAGTGTTTAGCGGAAATAAATTACAGGGTAAAACTTGATTGCAGATTCCTCTGAATGATGATGGTGGTGGTTATGCAAATAGATTTTGTGCATGCCATTACTTCCTCATACAAAAGAAGCCAGCAGCCTCCAATTGTATTTGTTTTTAGGTCAAACAAAAGCACATTTCAAAGCCTTGTAGTGTCCCTTTATCATGAAAATGTGTGGAAAGCGATCATTTTGGAGCACAGGTGACTTCTGGTTTCTCCAGTTCGGTATTTCAGGACAGCATCTATTGTAGTCACTATGAGCACACACCCGCTAGAGTGATCATACTTGTTTTTCAAGTGGCATTAAAGAGTTTTTAAAAAACAACCATGTCATACTTACCTGCCCTGTGCAGTGGTTTTGCAGAGCGGCTCCGATCCTCTTCATTTCAGGCCCCACGACAGCACCCCTGGCTCGTCCCCCTCGAGCAGTGCCCCTAGAAAAAATGTTGCTTGCCCTGGGGGCACTGCTGTGTGCTTTTCTTCCGAGCCGCTGCTCTATGTGTCCATTAGACCCATAAAGCCGCATCTCGGCCCCACTCCCCCGCTCTCTCCTCATTGGCTTAATGACTGTGATTCACAGCAGTGGAAGCCAATGGGCTCCTGCTGCTGACTTAGCCAATGAGGAAGGAAAGTCCATGGACAGCCGAAACTCTCGTGAACATGGCTGAATTGGAGGGAGCTCAGGAAAGATTTGGGGGAGCTGCATACGGTAGTTTTTTTGCCTGACTGCATAAAAGTTAAAAACCTTCAACCTTTGGAACCACTTTAATACAGAGCATTTTCACCCCCTTCCTGCCGAGGCCAATTTTTCGTTTTCAGCGCTGTCGCACTTTGAATAACAATTGCGCGGTCATGCAACACTGTAGCCAAATGAAAGTTTTATGATTTTTTTTCCCCACACAAATGGTTTTCTTTTGGTGGTATTTGATCACCTCTGTGGGTCTTGTTTTTTTTTTTTAATTGTCAAGTCTTATCATTTATCTAATAAAAAACTGTGGCATTTACCACAAAATCTATGTGTAAAAAAAATATATATATATAAGTGTAATTTGTGTATAGTTTTGCATGATCACACAATTGCCAGTTAAAGTAGCAGAGTGCCAAATAGCAAAAAATGCTCTGGTCATGAAGGTGATAAAAACTTCCAGGAGGTCAAGTGGTTAAAGGTGTATGGCCAAAAGCTCTTTTGATCATACTTCTGTGATTCACAGGAGTGCACTTAGTTCTGTATTCTTGTGACGCAGATTCAGCAGGCTAAAATCTGCCGTCACACTTCTCTGCAAGGATCCCGACAATAATGTCGGGATCTGCCCAGATGCCAAACAGGAATAGAGTGGTGACCAACAGTCAACAGTCTGTGCTCAGAGCTGATCCAAGGCAAGTCTGGCTGTTTTTTTTGTTTTTTAAAACCCACAATTGTCTTTAAAAAATTAATTTAAAAAAAATACACAAACCCATTCAAAAAATGATCAGAACATCAAAGTTTGGTTTGATCATCAAGGGTTACTACATTTTGTAGTTTCTTGAATATGGTTGCTTCTCTTGCCTAGAAAAGTCCAGATCACGATAGGCATGTCTCCCTCTAAGAATAACTCCACCTGTTACATTTTTACAGTTTGTCATTGCTTTAGCAAGGACAACATAGAACAAGCTTAACTTGGTGCTTTCAGGTGCAAATAATCCACACTGACCTTCTGTTCACCAAAGAAGAAAAAAATGTGTATGACACTGCAACGTTTATAGTATAAAATGGGGAACATTTTTTTTTTGGGGGGGGGGGGGGTGAGACGATAGAATATCACAACCAAAACAGGAAAAAAATAAAAAAAATAAACATTTAATTAAGCTGAACACCCATGCTATGGATTGTGGTATTTCTGAACTTGACACTTCAACATTCACATGAAATGGCCCAATACGCCAAGTTGTCATACAGATCTCAGGTAAACTAGTTGGGGAGAAGATAAATTGCATAATGTGGTCATGTTCTTTAAGTCCTACTTTACTGAAGTCACTGAAGAATGACTTGTAGGAAAGCACAACGTAATGATGTAGCACTATTGAATCTAGCGATTAAACCACGAGATCCATTCCATTGCAGGCATTAGCTGTGTGCAGCAGCCATTAAACTTTGTAGGACTGAATGCATGCGAGTGGACAGACAAGTGCTTTTGTATCAGATTAATTGTTGCTACAAATTGCTCGTGCCAACAAGAGCGATTGTAGCTAGCGATGCAAACGCACAAGTCCCTGGTGATTTAATGCTAAAACGTCACTGCTACAAGCTAAACTAGTGTTAGGCCCCTTTCACACGGGCAGACCGTTTAGGTCCGTCTGTCAGCTTTTTATTGAACGGACACTCCTTGCAGGTCTATGGAGCGACGAATGTCAGTGGTGACATGTCCGCGGACATCCAATCCGCTAAATTCAGATGGATGGAATCTCTATTTTTCCCATCCGTCTGGCAGGTCGGGTGAAAACGGACTCTATGGTCATCAGATCCCCCATAGAGGAGAGCGGTGCTCTGACAGGTCGGTCCTTGCACAGTGTGCATAGACCGACCTGTCATCTGCCTGCTTAGCAAGAATCAACGGAGCGCGATCCCTGCTGAGCAAAGTGGAGTCTGTACACAGAGACATCCGTGTGAAAGAGCCCTTACAGCATTAGGTTGGTGTGCTCTGCGACAAACTGCTCTCCTTCAGTAATATGTACCCAAGCACAGAGAGCAATGAAGAGAAATTGTCACTAGTGAAAGAGGTAGGAAAGAAGGCGAGTACATGCGTACGTCCATATACACATGAAAAGCCCTCCACATAAACCTGAAGAACATTCCATGCCCACTTCTGTATAATGTATGCCCGCTGGTGAATTGCACATCCACGTGGCGACGTGACCTAATCAAGCACTGCAGCTTTTCATTTTTTTCTTATAGATTAACTCATATAAAAGGAATTCTGTGTTTGGAGGGATATCATGACAATCCCCCACCCCTCCTCCAATCACAGAAGGCCTTGTGCTCAGTATAAAACAAGACATTTTACGAGGTGGACACCGTGCGATCCGCTATGGGAACTGCACTCCAGTTGGAATTGTAAGCTTCAGCAACAATTACTGTGGTGTCTGGAAATTATGAAGCAGTTTTGCTAAAACTACAAGTCCCATGAGGCTTTTCAAGGCTGACAGTTAAAGCACGACTCCCACACACAGAGGCATGATGGGAATTGTAGTTTCGCAACAGCTGGAGGGCAGCCAGTTTGAGACCCCTGGCATAGAGGGGTTAGAACAACTCATATCTGTCCCGTTATTGAGATTATGGATGCACTTATACCAAGTATATACAAGAGTATTCGTGAAAATACTCCCAATACCGAACTTTGTGGTGCGATATGCATTCATACAAAAATAGGTGCAAATCACACTTCAAAGAATCGCATGCGATTTGAACAAGAATGTACTGCGATTCCTGTCCAAATCAGATGGCATTTCACCCACCGCTCCTGTGTGAACCCAGTATAGAAAGGGAAGCGCCATCTAGAGCAGCAATAAGCAGTTTATCAAAAATGATTATAACTTACATTAAAGTACATATCTAGTCAAATCCAATTCTTCATCTTGTCCCTCAGATGATAGAAAAGCATGGCGGCTGAAGGTGCTCACAAGGCTGGAGGAGATGTATAGGCGCACTGCCCCCCAAGCGGACATCACTTCTGCTCTATACCCACAGGGGTCCCGGAACATCTCCAACGGCCGTTTTCTATCATCGGCGGGATGGGGACACTATGCAGATTTGGATTTGATGAAATAAGTACATTTTAATGCAAGTTATATTTTTTTTTTTTAACCATTTCTCACCCAAGGACGTCAAATGACGTCCTAGACTTTAAGTGGGGATATCTGAATGTTGCCTGCCGCTACAGGCATCATTCAGATATCACCGTTTTCTGCTGGCGATTCTGTGCACCATAAGAACGAGTTCCGCCGCTTGATCGTTCTTATAGGTGACGGGAGTGCGTTAGAGCGAGAGCAACAATTCTAGCACTAGACCTCCTCTGCACCTCTAAACTGGTAACCTGTAAAAAAAATATTAAGTGTCGCCTATGGAGATTTTTAAGTACTGAAGTTTGGCGCCATTCCTTGAGTGTTCGCAATTTTAAAGCGTGACATGTTCGGTATCTATTTATTCGGCGAACGTAATCTTTCACATTATACAAAAAAATTGGGGTAACTTTAATGTTTTGTTATTTTTTAATTCATGAAACTGTTTCTCCCCCCCCAAAAAAAGGCATTTGAAAAAGTATTGCACAAATACCGTGCAATATAAAAAGTTGCAATGACCGCCATTTTATTCCCTAGGGCAGTGATGGCGAACCTTGGCACCCCAGATGTTTCGGAACTACATTTCCCATGATGCTCATGCACTCTGCAGTGTAGTTGAGCATCATGGGAAATGTAGTTCCAAAACATCTGGGGTGCCAAGGTTCGCCATCACTGGCCTATGGTGTCTGCTAGAAAAACATATATAGTGTTTGGGGCTTCTGAGTAATTTTCTAGCAAAAAAAAGTATGATTTTTTGCATGAAGGAGAGGAGTGCCAGAATAGGCTTGGTAAGGAAGTGGTTAATAAGCTGGCGACTGCGGCACCAGATGGCGCTTTCCTTTTAATACAGGGTTCAAAATCAGAAGCCGTGTGGGAAAAATAAATAAAAATCGCATGCGATTTGGACAGGAATTGCAACGCATTCCGGTACAAATAGCCTGCGGTCCACGCCCCATTTCTCATTTAGTATAAAAATCGCACTGCAAAGTATGGGTATCAGCAAACACTTGACCAAAACTATCGCTATACATCCAAAAAAAAAAAAAAAACAGTATCAGTGCAAGCCTATTTGAGAGTCACGGTTTCCATTTGTCTTGGTGATCATCACAGAACAGACCCACCACAGCGCTTTACCGCTCCAGAAGCTTTCCATGTCGGCTGCAGTGGGAGGGGCAGTATAGTGCGAAATTCAGCACACCACACGGCTCCTTTTTTGCACAGATCATTATAAATATACAAAACGTACACTTCATTCATGGCAATGTGCTGCCGTACATTCCCATGTGACTCGGCACGGTGCAACAAAATGCAGCCCTAGGCTGTGTTGTAGTGCGAACACGAAGAAAACTGCTTCCAGTGTTTACTTGCTGTGACAAGCCCATTACCGCTGTATGTGTGACTTTACCACGAAAGTGAAGGAAAATCCCAAAAAGTGGTCACCGTAACAGGAAGAGAAGGGAACTCCTAATAGGGGACACTAGTTCTGGAGACCGCAAAGGATTCCCCCACTTTGGAGGGATTTACTCACTTCTTGTTGTGGGAATGGGACAGGAAGCAAGGCCGAACCCACCCCACCATTGGGACAGGAAGCGGGGCCGAACCCACCCCCCCCCATTGGGACAGGAAGAGAGGACGACCCCTCCATTGGGACAGGAAGAGAGGACGACCGCTCCATTGGGACAGGAAGAGGATGAGCCCCCCCCCCCTCCATTGGGACAGGAAGAGAGGACGAGCTCCCCCCCCCCCCTCCATTGGGACAGGAAGAGAGGACGAGCTCCCCCCCCCCCCCTCCATTGGGACAGGAAGAGAGGACGAGCTCCCCCCCCCCCCTCCATTGGGACAGGAAGAGAGGACGAGCTCCCCCCCCTTCATTGGGACAGGAAGAGAGGACGAGCTCTCCCCCCCCCCTTCATTGGGACAGGAAGAGAGGACGAGCTTCCCCCCCCTTCATTGGGACAGGAAGAGAGGACGAGCTCTCCCCCCCCCCTTCATTGGGACAGGAAGAGAGGACGAGCTCTCCCCCCCCCCTTCATTGGGACAGGAAGAGAGGACGAGCTCTCCCCCCCCCCTTCATTGGGACAGGAAGAGAGGACGAGCTCTCCCCCCCCCCCCTTCATTGGGACAGGAAGAGAGGACGAGCTTCCCCCCTCCTTCATTGGGACAGGAAGAGAGGACGAGCCCCCCCCCCCCCTTCATTGGGACAGGAAGAGAGGACGAGCTCTCCCCCCCCCCTTCATTGGGACAGGAAGAGAGGACGAGCCCTCCATTGGGACAGGAAGAGAGGACGAGCTTCCCCCCCCCCCCTTCATTGGGACAGGAAGAGAGGACGACCCCTCCATTGGGACAGGAAGAGAGGACGAGATTCCCCCCCTTCATTGGGACAGGAAGAGAGGACGAGCCCCCCCCCCCCCCTTCATTGGGACAGGAAGAGAGGACGAGCTTCCCCCCCCCCTTCATTGGGACAGGAAGAGGACGACCCCTCCATTGGGACAGGAAGAGAGGACGACCTTTCCCCCCCCCCCCTTCATTGGGACAGGAAGAGAGGACGAGCTTCCCCCCCCCCCTTCATTGGGACAGGAAGAGAGGACGAGCTCCCCCCCCCCTTCATTGGGACAGGAAGAGATGACAAGCTTCCCCCCCCCCTTCATTGGGACAGGAAGAGAGGACGAGCTTCCCCCCCCCCCCCTTCGTTGGCACAGAAAGAGCCCCCCCCCCCTTCATTGGGACAGGAAGCAAAGACAAACCTCCCCTCCAATGGTACAGGAAGTGAGGACAAACCTCCCCTCCAATGGTACAGGAAGTGAGGACAAACCTCCCCTCCAATGGTACAGGAAGTGAGGACAAACCTCCCCTCCAATGGTACAGGAAGTGAGGACAAACCTCCCCTCCAATGGTACAGGAAGTGAGGACAAACCTCCCCTCCAATGGTACAGGAAGTGAGGACAAACCTCCCCTCCAATGGTACAGGAAGTGAGGACAAACCTCCCCTCCAATGGTACAGGAAGTGAGGACAAACCTCCCCTCCAATGGTACAGGAAGTGAGGACAAACCTCCCCTCCAATGGTACAGGAAGTGAGGACAAACCTCCCCTCCAATGGGACACTGAAGCCATAAATGCCTCACAAGGGGGTATAACCGCCCCTCACTCCATCCAAGATGAAAAGTGTTGCTTTCCCATGATGTAGGTCATACGAGATTCCAGGGACGGTTCCTCTCCGCAGGGTGAGAAGCATATACCAGGGAAAGCCAGGAACACCGGACCGGCCCTCCAGTATCCCTCAACCCAATCCCAACTAGAGTTCTGACAACTTTTCCTCAGTTCAGGTGATTCCTGAATATCTAACGGAGCATTTAGACTCCTGATGGCCTCAGTCAGAATGATACCTGGTATAGGGACTCTCCTGGTGTCCTTGTTAGGTGGAGGAGGTTCTCTCACCATGCCTCCAGTATTACTCACACTGCCAGCCCCTGTGTGCCCTCCACACACCATGCGGGCACAAGCCCACCTAACATGACCTCCCTACAGTTCAAGACACACTACCTTATATGCAGCAGTGCATGACACGCCCACGGGGGCTCTCCATTAGCCAACAGCTGACGCCCTAGTGTCCCTGCGGCTGTTAGGACCCCTGTGATTGGCTTCACGCCTGAATAACACCAGCGGGGAATTACACCGAGCAGCTTCCCGGAGCCCCGTCCCCGAGGCCACGCTTCTATGTAGCCCCTATGCCCGCCAACTCCTCCCACGACCCCTCCGCTGCAGGCCCGTCTCACCTTGGCGTACAGTTCGCAGCCCTTGCCGTCCGCTCCGTCCGGCTCCCGCCTGGCGACTGGCTGGGAGAGTTGGAGGGCGCGGCCACGGCTGCGAACTCCACGCCTCACGCATTTTCCCCGCCTCCTGCAGCATTGCGTAGGCGCCACACCCCTTCCGGCTTTATCGGCGCTTTTCAACTCTTGCAAAACTTTATTAGTAGCCTTGTCCTTGTGACAACATAGTTCAAGTCAGAAGGGCATAGAGGAGGTTTATCTGGTGAAGTCAGAGTGGATTTTTTATTTATTTTTGCCAAATAATCCCTTTTGGGAAAATTGACACCCAAAGTGCCTTGTTTTTCTTTTGGACAGGAAGAAATATACTTGTATTGAGGCATTAAATAAAATGAAGATGGGCATTTGACCTTTTTGCTGCCAGAGACATTTTTGCATATATAGAGGCTAGATTCAGTAACACTTACGACGGGCGTATCGGTAGATACGCTGACGTAAGTCCGAATCCACTCCGTCGCAACTTTAAGCGTATGCTCAAATGGAGATACGCTTAAATGTTGCTAAGATACGACCGGCGTAAGTCTCCTACGCCGTCGTATCTTAGGATGCATATTTACGCTGGCCGCTAAGTGGCGCTTCCGTTGATTTCAGTGTGGAATATGCTAATGAGCTAGATACGCCGATTCAGAAACGTACGTGCGCCCGGCGGATTTTTTTACGTCGTTTGCGTAAGGCTTTTTCCGGCGTAAAGTTACTCCCGTTATATGAGGCATAGCCAATGTTAAGTATGGACGTCGGGACAGCGTCGAATTTTACGTAGTTTGCGTAAGTCGTTCGCGAATAGGGCTTAGCGTAAATTACATTCACGTCGAAAGCATTGACTATTTGCGACGTGATTAAGGGGCATGCACACTGGGATACGTTCACGGACGGCGCATGCGCCGTTCGTTAGAGACGTAGTTTACGTGGGGTCATGTTTTATTTACATAAAACACGCCCACCTCCACACAATTTGAATTAGGCGCGCTTACGCCGGCAGATTTACGCTACGCCGCCGTAACTTAGGGCGCAGGTTCTTTGAGAATACAGAACCTGCCTCACTAAGTTACGGCGGCGTAGCGTATCTCGGATACGCTACGCCCGCATAAAGTTACGGCGGGCTTTCTGAATCTAGCCCAATATGTGTATATATATATATAATTTGCACAGTATATTTTCTGTAAAAAGACCCTGGAAAATAAAATAGTGGTAGTTCCAATATATTATGTCACACATTGTTTGAGTAAAGGTTTATCAAACACAATTTTTCAGTAAAAACAAAAAAAAAATAGTTTTAGGGCACATAAATGCAATATATTCATTTTTGGGGGTAAAATAAAAATGGTGAGGTTGCACCCAGTGAATAGATACCCAACATGTCAAGCCTAAAAATACAACTTAGGAGAGGATACGGACCTTCCTGTCGCTCACTTGCCAGCGCCACCATCTTCACTGACCGGCAGGAAATGACGCATCCATACCTCCCAACTTTTTGAGATGGGAATGAGGGACACCTATCAGCAAAAGTATGTAGCATAGGACACACCCCTGGCCATGCCCCCTTAAAGGAGAATTGTACAAAAAAAAAACAAGATTGGTTAAACCCACAAGCACTTTTTTACAACTACTTATTCCTTTATATTGGCTTTTAGAATTTACAAATGCAACAATGTAGAAATCAGATGAAAGGTTTAGCGCTGGAAAACACTTTTTGATAGATACAAAGTGCATTTTATATACAACTATATAGATCAGACCAAAATGAGGGACAAATGAGGAGGAATGAGGGACATTGCTCCAAATAAGGGACATTCCCTGAAAATCAGGGACAGTTGGGAGCTTTGCACATACACAACAGCTAGTCATACCGGCGCACAGAATTGGCCTGGTGATCACTGTAAGCTAAGCTGTGCATGCAGCATGCAGGTTTACATTCCAAGGATCACTATGAGCAGGCAGATACCATACCTCCCAACTTTTTGACATGGGAATGAGGGACACCTATCAGCAAAAGTATGCAGGCATAGGACACACCACCAACCACGCCCCCTTAAAGGAGAATTATACAAAAAATAAAATTGGTTAAACCCACAAGTGCTTTTTGTACAACTACTTTTCCTTTATATTGGCTTTTGGAATTTACAAATGCAGCAAGTTAGAAATCAGATGGAAGGTTTTGTGCTGGAAAACACTTTTCTGATAGATAAATAGTGCATTTTTTTATGCAACTGTATAGATCAGACCAAAATGAGGAACAAATGAGGAGGAATGAGGGACAGAGGGACATTGCTCCAAATCAGGGACATTCCCTCAAAATCAGGGACAGTTGGGAGCTATGGGATTACCAAAAGTATTGGGACACCTGTCTTTACACGCACATGAACTTTAATAGTCCGTAGGGTTTAATATTGAGTTGGCCCACCCTTTTCATCTATAACAGCTTCAACTCTTCTGGGAATATCGTCCACAAGGTTTATGAGTTTGTCTATGGGAATCTTTTACCATTCTTGCAGAAGTGCATTTGTGAGGTCAGGCACTGATATTGGACAAGAAGGCCTGTCTCGTAGTCTCTGCTCTAATTCATCCCAAAGGAGTTCTATCGGGTTTAGGTCAGGACTCTGTGCAGGCAAGGAAAGTTCCTCCACTCCAAACTTGCTCATCCATGGCTTTATGGACCTTGATTTGTGCACTGGTGCGCAGTCATGTTGGAACAGAAAGGGGCCCTCCCCAAACTGTTCCCACAAAGTTGAGACCATCTTTTTGGTGGAATAACTTTAGGCCTGAAAACGCCTTACGTAAACGGCGTATCTGTACTGCGACGGGCAAGCGTACGTTCGTGAATAGGCGTATCACGCTGATTTACGCATTCTACGCGTAAATCAGCGTACACGCCCCTAGCGGCCGGCGTAAATAGACAGCTAAGATACAACGGCGCAGACGGTCGTATCTTAGTTAGATTTAAGTGTATCTCAATTTGAGAATACACTTAAATATAGGACGGCGCAGATTCAGAGTTACGACGGCGTATCTACTTATACGCCGGCGTAACTCTACATGAATCTGGCTATGTGTCTATGCTGCAAGAAGCACTGCGATTGTCCCTGAGATGTCATTGTCCTTCTGAAGACACACCCTCCATGGGAGAAGAAAAGTACTGAACACCATGATGACAGCAGAATTCTTATCACAAATAAGTGATAAGATACCTTCCACAACCAACAGACAGAGAACAAAATTTATGTACTATTTTAGCCCGGACAAATATATTTACATAAACATAGTTTATCATCATATACATTATGTAAATATGATCTATATCCTGATAAATGATACAATACTAAAAAAATGTATAGGCAAGCAAAGTGCATATTTTCATGCTTACATTCAGGTTTCTGTTAAAGTAAGGGCGGGTTCACTCTTGTGTGAAGAGTTGCATTTTTTCTGCAGAAAAATTACTGAATACAGCTTTCCGCAAGGGCAGACAGAAAACAATGTTTCTTCATAATTTTAGGCCAAAATGTATACTGCTACATTTCTTTGGTGAAAACAACCCAGATCAGTGTATATTATTTAGTCTGCAGGAAAGTTATAGGGTGCACAAACTATGGCATATACAGCAGCCCTCAAAATTTCCACTCGCCTGTTAGCATTTGGCGAGTGGATTTAAGCTGTGGGCGAGTGATAACAGTTCTGCATGACCAACAGTCCAATCTGTGCCTACACTTAGAGCCACGCTGCGATTGGCGGCCGAAGAGGAAAGGTGCGTGCCCAGGAAAAGTAGTCGGGTGAGCCGCACACATGCAGAGCAGTACACAGGTGCTCTCCTTACAATTCTCGTTAAGCCATGGGACCTGATAGTATGACCTCTCTGAGCCTGGCTTCCCAACCTGACCAATGCAGCTGGAGAGCAGAGAGCAGGAAGGAACAAGTGAGCTGGAGGACTGCGATTATCACCACTCTGGGTGTCCCAGGTAGGCAGTGCAGCACAGCGCTCACCAAGAGTTGCCCTGACAAGAGAGCGGCAGTATGCTGTGCGATGTCAGTGTGCGCTGTGTTGTGGTGTCAATGGCTATGCAGGTGTGTGAATCTTGGTGCTGGATTGTACTCCCTCCTCACTGCCCGACTGAATGAAAGGGGGAACAGGGGCTCCTGATTATGAGAGTGGGTAGAATAGGAGAGGGAGAGAGAGAGAGGAGGATGGATGGGGGTTGCAGAGGAGACAGCAAGAGAATGGGGGAAAAGACCTGGTTCTAGAGAGAGAAGGCAGAGGAGGAGGAGGGAGTCTTGTACATAAGAAGAGGGAGAGCAATATTTGCAGAATTAAAAAAGTCCATGTCCCTCTGGTTTGCCCCAGTGCCATGTCCCTCTGGTTTGCCCCAGTGCCATATCCCTCTGGTTTGCCCCAGTGCTATATCCCTCTGGTTTGTCCCAGTGCCATATCCCTCTGGTTTGCCCCAGTGCCATATCCCTCTGGTTTGCCCCAGTGCCATGTCCCTCTGGTTTGCCCCAGAGCCATGTCCCTCTGGTTTGCCCCAGTGCCATGTCCCTCTGGTCTTCCCCCCCAGTGCCATATGCTTCTGGTTTGCCCCAGTGCCATATCCCTCTGGTTTGCCCCCGTGCCATGTCCCTCTGGTTTGCCCCAGTGCCATGTCCCTCTGGTCTTCCCCCCCAGTGCCATATGCCTCTGGTTTGCCCCAGTGCCATATGCCCCTGGTTTGCCCCAGTGCCATGTCCCTCTGGTCTTCCCCCAATGCCATGTCCCTCTAGTCTGCCCCAGTGCCCTGTCCCTCTGGTCTGCCTCAGTGCCCTGTCCCATTTTGTTAAAGTTGTTGTTGGTAATATTTCATTGTGTAACTTGATTTGGCATAAAACATTTAACAGTGTCATTCCAAGAGATAATCTACAAGGGCGTGTTTAGGGGCAGAATTAGGGGCGGGGCAGTGTATGGGTTAGGTGAGGCAACAGGTGGCGAGTAACACTTGAGGCCTGGCTAGAAGCTCAGGGCTTGAAATTTTGAGCCCTGATATACAGTATATCTGAAAATCTACCATTCCTGATGTACTGAAGGCCTATCTCATTTCTTGAGACCCAAAAATGCTAGGACAGTACAAATATGCCCCAAATGTTTTTTTTTTTTGGAAAGTAGACAGTCAAAGGTATTTAGTAAGCGGCAGGGCGCATTTTTTGAGGTTATAATTTTTTTTCTCTCAATTTTTGAGAAAATTAAGAAAACTACATATTTTTCACATTTTTGTAAAACAATTTTTACATACTGTCAACAGTCAGTAGCGGGCCGGTACACCGATCAGTCATCTGCTGGGTCCGGTGGACGTAGCTGGCTAGAAATCAAGCCGGGTTCCTGCTTGACTGTTATTTTACAATGGCGCGGGTGGAAAGCAGTTAAAGGGGTTGTAAAGGTAAATGTTTTTTCACCTTAATGCATCCTATGGATTAAGGTGAAAAAACATCCGATGGTACCGCTGGGCGGATTGATAGCAGCGCAGCCATTGGCTGGCGCTGCTGTCAATCACAGCAGATGACGCGGCGCGCTGGGGGGCGGGGCCGAGTGATACAGTCGGCGGCTATGGCCGCTGCTGTATCACTGGAACGCGCACGCAAAAGCTTTCCACCATGCGAGCTCCGAGACAGCCGCCGAGGGACCCCAGAAGACCAGGATCGGGGCCACTCCGTGCAAAACGAGCTGCACAGTGGAGGTAAGTATAACATGTTTGTTATTTTAAAAACTAAAAATTTTGACTTTTGTGTTCCTTTAAGGCCTTGTACTCACGGCAGGACATGTCCGATGAAAACGGTCTGCAGACCGTTTCCATCGGACATGTCTGGCCGGGGACTGCCCGGGGACTTCTGTTCGATGGCTATACACACCATCGAACAGAAGCCCGCGCGTAAACATTACGCGGGGCGTGTCCGCGGTGTCGCCGCGTCGATGACGCGGTGTCGCCGCGACAATGACGCGGCGACGTGGGCGGGCCGCCTTAAAAATGCTTCCACGCATGCGTCGAAGTCATTCGACGCATGCGAGGGATGCGGGCGGCAGGACATGTACGGTAGGTCTGTACAGACGACCGTACATGTCCGGGCGGACAGGTTTCCAGCGGACTGTTTTAAAACAAGTCCGGGAAACAGTTGTCCGCTGGAAACCTGTCCGATCCGTCCCAAAATGGTCCGCTCGGGCCAACACACGGCCAAACATGTCTGCTGAAACTGGTCTGCGGACCAGTTTCAGCAGACATGTTTGGTCGTGAGTACGGGGCCTAAAGGATAAGTTCACCTTTGATGAAAAAAATAATAAATGAACATATTTTTGCAGGAAAAAAATGTGCATTAATTATTTTTCATAACTACAGTGGAGGAGTTTGTATAGTCACTCAGAGATGAAAAGGTTAGGATTCACAGGATCACCAGTTGAAAACAAAGGGAAAAATCTGGAAAATAAAATAATAAATGCAGCCACATCTAACAACTAAAACCTGGAAAGCTGCAATTTATTACATTTTTGTTTTGGAGTTTATGTACACACCATGACCCGACTACTTTAAGGGCCAAAAGATGCCAGCGTCAGGAACCCGGAGACTAGTGAAGAATCAGCCCTGTCCTTACTCATAGTTGCCCAAAAATTTATAGGGACATTTTTTTCGTCCGTAGGCAAGGTCTTATTATAAAAAGGGGGCAGGGAATTCATTTCTAGGCATGCCATAGTGGGGGAAGAAAAATGTGGGAGTCCCAGAACTCTGGCAGGGGAAGACACTATCAACCCTCTTCACCCGGGTGCGGGCCGCACCCAGTAGTGATGCCACTGGTGATTTGGTCTCCACGCCATTTACAAAAGACCAGCTTGTGGAGGCCGAAAGGAAGAACCAAGAGGCAGAGCCTGGGTTCCGCCTTTTGTTTCTTCCTCACGATAGCTGGTCTTCTGTAAAATGGTGGCCGGTGGAGACAATTCACCAGTGCCGGCCACGGACCTCTAGCAGCGGCGAAAAATCTGTAAATCAGCGATTTCCTGGGACATTTCCCGGGATACGGTAAGACCGGTGATCTGTTGATATGGTTCCGGCTATCGAGATGGTTCCTGTAAGGACTGCACAGGCGCAATCCTTGCCGACCGAAATCTCCGAACCTCGGCCGGCATCCAGGGCGACGTGGAATTTGAGGAAAGTGGCCAGTCGGCCTTACATCCTCGCTTCGCTCGGCCTCCTGGCTCTTTTTTTAACATCCTCCAATCCACGGGGATGTTAAAGAATGAGCCTGGATGTTAAAGAATGAGATTTCCGTCAGCAAGGATTGCGCCAGCGCAGTCCTTACAGGAACCATCCCGATAGGGGAACCTTAACGACAAGTACCGGGAATGTCCTGGGAAATTCGGGACAGTTGGCAACTATGCAACTTACTCTATATTTAAAGTCAGCAGCTACAGTAGTTGTAGCTGCTGACTTTAATTTTTTTCCAGAAGTGAACAACATATTTAACTTATTAGAAATGTCACAAAGTGGCATTCCATTCATTTTCACGTGGTGCAGTTTTCCGTACCCCTCTGCCCCCTAGCTGACAGCTGTGTGGAAGTGCGAACAGGGCACACTAAAAAAGATTATTTATTTGCAAGATGTTATAACAGAGATGAAGAAAAACATATTTTTTTCAACATTTTTGGCCATTTTTTTATTTATTTAGCAGGAAAAAAAAAACAGTGGTAATTAAATACCACCAAAGGAAAGCTCGATTTACACAAAGAAAGAAAGAAAGAAAGAAAGAAAGAAAGAAAGAAAGAAAGAAAGAAAGAAAGAAAGAAAGAAAGAAAGAAAAATTATAAAAATGTCATATGTGTAGTTTACAGTGTTGTATAACTGCGCAATTGTCATTCAAAGTGCAACAGCACTGATAGCTGAAAATTGGCCTTGGCAGGAAGGGGGTAAAAGTGACAGGTATTGAAGAGGTTAAAGCTGGCCATAGATAGATTTTTTTTCATTCAGCTGAATGAAAAAACAAACAAAAAACAGATTTCTTCATCCACATCAGTGAGATGTATGCAGGAATACTTCCCCATAGGACTCTCCACTGTCAAAGTACACTGATCAGCGGTTGCAGTCGTCAAAATATCAACAACATTTTTTTAGCATTTCTGGTTGACAAAAGTTGATCTAATGATCCACTTCTGTTGTGCAGGGGTGACCATGGGAATTTGGCTGGTCCCTGCTGAACCAAATTTTGATCCATCTATGGCCAGTGGCGGATGGTGGTATATTTTTTGGGGGGGGGGGCAAACAATCCAAAACCTCATTAGAATCCATGCGTTTATCGCCCCACACGTAGATAAGGGGGCCTGGTGCATGGATTGGGAGGGTGGCGCCCGTGCACCTTGCATTAGGGGTCGCCACTGATCTATGGCCAACTTAAAGTAGAATTCCAGGATAATCCTTACTGATCCTAAAATCCTCCTAACACCTATGCTTACTAACCTGTGTAAGATAGATGTATATAGAAACTTATTTTTATGCTGCTCTAATCTGGTCACGTGGTCTGGCTCCCCTGTTTTAGCCAGTGGCTGCTGCAGGGAAGGGGAGGGAGCGCTGGCAATGAATGGGATATAGGAGCCTATGGGGGAAGTCACTGCTCCCAGCCATTTCAGCCACTGTCAATCTCTCTCTCCTCTCCTCTGCAGCCAGTGCTCGCTGATGCCGCATACACACTATCACTTTATGTGATGAAAAAAAACGACATTTTCTGTGAAGTAAAAAACTTCAATTTTCAAAGAAGAAGTTGCCTACACACCATCGTTTTTCTCACAATGTTATAGCAAAGCGAGGTTACGTTCCACCACGTTTTTCCATTAAAGCTCGCTTCATAAGTAGCTTCTGGGCATGCGCGGATGAAAAAACATTGTTTTAAACAACGTTTTTGCTACACACGGTCAATTTCTGTGAAGTAAAAGTTGACGTTTTGAAAAACGACACATAAAATTGAAGCATGCTTCAATTTTTTTTGGTCGTTTTTTAGAAGACATAAAACGACGTTTTCCCCCACACACGGTCAATTAAAGTGACGTTTTTAAAAACGTCATTTTTTTCATCACAGAAAACGACCGTGTGCATGACACATGGGAAATCACATGCCTGGACCAGAGTGGCATAAACACATTCAAAGGCTAGGTCACATTGGGGACATGTTGTTTAATTTGTGCTTATTGTGTACAGATCAAGTTGTTAAAATGATTACAATTTAATATATCAGTACAAGGTGTTTTATACAAAATGTGCAGCCTGAATTGCCCATCAACTAAGTGTCCCTGGAAGTTGTTATCGCATTGTGTCTTCTATGGACAGGATCAGCTGTGGGATTCCACATAATGTGTGTAATGATGACGCATGGTTCCTGGATGACCTGATGTCCTGTATGTTTGACTTCAGCAGATAAGAAACTCTGTAGAAAAACAGCGTTCAAGGTGAGAACTAGTGAGAGAGGTCATACAATAAAAACGTACTGCGCCCACAAGATCAAAGCGTAAAATTACACATTCATGCAAAACAGATCCCATCTGAAAGGTGCTGTAAGTTCTTTATAAATTAACATGTAGCCAGGGTCAGGTTGCTTATAATTTAGAGACATTTTCTGTGTTGTTAATGTGGGGTTGGCTCCCTCTAGTGTTTGCTGGACTCTATGTGTTAATTTCCCTTTTCCCATGTAAGGATGTAGAGCAAAGTATCATGGGACGTGTAGTTCAGAATGCTGAAGTGACTGTGCAAGCAGGAATGATCTGAACTACAAGGAACAGAATGCTGGCGCAGCCTAGATCACCCTCTCTGGACGCCGTTTTGACTCTGCCAGCAGGAGGTCTGTGTAACAGTAAGTTTGCTGATGATCCGTGGCCTACACAGCGAGTTGCTGGACAGCTATACCCAGAGGGATCTCTGCGGACAGCATCGCTTCTTCAGTGCAGTGGACCGGAGGGTGTTCCAGGTCATCCAGAGGCGACTGCAATTCAGATTCCAGTGAGCTGCAGGGTGGCGCGGCGGACGCCATTATCCAGGGCCAAGATACAGAGAGAGAGTTCCGGCTGGAGTCTTCTCATCATCTGCACCGTTATGTAATCCATCAGAGTTCCAGAGTGGTGAGCAGGCATAGCCCATGTTATAGTTAAGGACACTGCTGTTAAACATCACCCACACAGTTTAGCATGTGGTACTTGTAGTCCCACAGCAGTTAAATCCTATTTTATAACGGACACAGCAAGTAGATGCCTATGCTCAGTACACGCATTACTGATTTCAGTAGCCACATCAGATGACATCTTTAGGTTCATAAAAGAAGGAAATTATAATACTACCAGGATAAGTTACAGTGAAACCTTGGATTACGAGCATAATCTATTCCAGGAGAATGCTCGTAATCCAAAGTACTCGCATATCAAAGCAAGTTTCCCCATTAAAGTATTGAAGTCAATGTAAACAAAAATAATTAGTTCCACATTGACTTCAATGGCATGAAATACCGCATGCAGCCAGAGGCGGGGGGCGCCAGAGAGCCTCCGAAATGGGAAGAAAGGCCCAAGGACAGTTCGGCTGACCTCGGCAAACCTCGGAAAGACTCAGTTCGCGAGCCTTCCGGAGGTTTGCCGAGGTCAGCAGAACTGTCCTCGGGCCTTTCCGTGCATTTCTAAATGGCCACGATCGGCGCCTGCGCCCCCTCCAACCTCAGGCCAAAAGCCATACTGCACAGCCCTTTGGACTGAATCCTGCTCGTTTTGCGAGACAACACTTGCAAACCGAGTTAGGATTTTTAGAAATACAGTGCTCGTATTGCGAAACGCTTGTTGATCGCATTACTCGCTATCCGAGGTTCCACTGTACAGCTTTGTTATTTTTGCTATACCTTGCCATTTTGGATTCCTTTATCTACAACATAAAGAGGCTAGCTGAAGATATCTGGATTTCAAGGAATACACTTTTTTTCACCCTTTTGTCATCTTCTCCCCTCATCTGTTCTAATTGCATTGAACTGCTAAGGCCTCGTACACACGGACGGACAGTCCGCTGAAAACGGTCCGCCGGACCGTTTTCAGCGGACATGTCCACCCGGAGATTTCTGTCTGATGGTTGTACACACCATCAGACAGAAATCCGCGCGTAAACAATACGCGAGGACGTGGCCGTGCCGTCGCCGCGACGATGACGCGGCGACGTGGGCGGCCCTGGAAGTTCAAAGCTTCCACGCATGCGTCGAATCAGTACGACGCATGCGAGGGATGGCGGCCGATCGGACGTGTCCGGTGAGTCTGTACAGACGACCAAACACGTCCGACGGACAGGTTTCCAGCGGACAGATTTCTTAGCATGCTAAGAAATTTTTGTCCGCTGGAAACTGTCTGATCCGCCGGACAATTGTCCGGTCGGGCCTACACACGACCGAACATGTCTGCTGAAACTGGTCCGTCGATCCGGTCGTGTGTACGGGGTGCCATCCTATTGATTATAAGATTGTTTATACTGTTTTTCCATATTGTGCAGGATTGCTGGCCTGTGAGTTGAGGAGGCAGAAGGGAGAGATCTGACACATAAGATTGTCAGGCATCTACTCTCCTGTTAACCTGTTCACATAGGTTTATGTGATTTAGTTAATAGTTGTCTTCAATTACAACTAAGGGGACCTTACACCAATATATATTGTGTTTTTTGATAAGTTTGGGATGAAGGGCGGTGTATACAGGAGTGTTTCCATTACTGACAAAGTTGATATATGTATCTGTATCTTGTGTTGATAATACAAGTAAATATATTTAAACTCTTTCCTTAAAGCGGATGTGCCATGGGAACAAAATATTAAAAGTCAGCAGCTACAAATACTGCAGCTGCTGACTTTTAATATTAGGACACTTACCTGTCCTGGAGTCCAGCGCCGATCGCAGCAGAGCACGAGCGATCGCTCGTCACTCTGCTGCTCCCCCCGCCATCCACGCTGAGGGAACCAGGAAGTGAAGCGCTGCGGCTTCACTGCCCGGTTCCCTACGGCGCATGCGCGAGTCGCGCTGCGCCCGCCGATTGGCTCACACGCTGTGTGCTGGGAGCCGAGTGTTCCCAGCACACAACGGGCGACAGACGGGATGTGACGGAATGCCCGTCTTTCGCCCGTATCGTGTGGCCGGAAGTGGGTGCAAATACCTGTCTTTAGACAGGTGTCTGCACCCCCCTCCCCCCTGAAAGGTGTCAAATGTGACACCGGAGGGGGGGAGGGTGCCGATCAGCGGGACTCCACTTTAGGGTGGAGGACCGCTTTAACCACTTTACCCACCGGGCCAATTTTGGCACTTCTCTCCTTCATGTAAAAATCACAATTACATTTTTTGCTAGAAAATTAATCAGAACCCCCAAACATTATATATATTTTTTAGCAGACACCCTAGGGAATAAAATGGCGGTCATTGCAACTTTTTTTCTTGCACGGTATTTGCGCAATAATTTTTCAAACGCCTTTTTTTGGAAAAAAAACGGTTTCATGAATTAAAAAATAACAAAACAGTAAAGTTAGCCCAATTTTTTTGTACAATGTGAAAGAGGATGTTACGCCGAGTAAATAGATACCTAACATGTCACGCTTTAAAATTGCGCACACTCATGGAATGGCGCCAAACTTCGGTACTTAAAAATCTCAATAGGTGACGCTTTAACATTTTTTACAGGTTACTATTTTCGAGTTTCAGAGGAGGTCTAGTGCTAAAATTGTTGCACACGCTCTAACGCACGCAACGATACCTCACATGTGGGGTTTGAACAGCGTTTACATATGTGGGCGGGACCTGCATGCGTGTTCACTTCTTCATGCGAGATAACGGGGACAGGGGCGTTTTGAGAAAAAAAATGTTTTTTTTTTAATATTTATTTTACTTAATTTTTTTAATTTTTACACTTTTTTTTACATTTTTTTTATCACTTTTATTCCTATTACAAGGAATGTAAACATCCCTTGTAATAGGAATCAGTGTGACAGGTCCTCTTTATGGAGAGATGTGGGGTTAATAAGACCCCACATCTCTCCTCCAGGCTTACAAGCATGAAATCGGTGAAAAAAAAATCACCGATCACATGCCAACAGCCGCGATTGCGGCTTTGTTTACTTCCGGGTACCGGGCGTGACGTCATAATGTCACGCCCGGGCCTCCGACGGTCATAGAGATGACTGGTGACCATATGGTCACCAGTCATCTCTATGCCTTCCAGCGCCAACCGATTCGCTCTCCGGGCCCCCGATGGCACAGGAGAGCCCAGAAAGCACTGGATGGTGGTGGGGGGGGGACGTCCCCTCCCGCTGCCTCTAAGAACGATCAAGCGGCGAAACCACCACTTTGATCATTCTTATGGTGCAGAGAATCGGCGGCTGAAGACAGTGATATCTGAATGATGCCTGTAGCAGCAGACATCATTCAGATATCACTGCACAAAGCCGAGGACATCCCACGGACGTCCTCGGTCGTCAAGAGGTTAATACTGCGTGAGTCTCTATTTACTACCCCAGCTGGTGAGATGACGGAACCCAAGGTGTCAGAGGTATGGGAGGATTTTCAGAGTTGAGGTAATCAGTGGGGTAGAGTCTATTAGCAGCCCTTACAGGTGTACCTCTATAAACATAATATATCATTTATCTCATACCATGCCCCACATGTTATTTTCATTTGCTGATCTCTCTGTACTGTTCAGGCCTGCATCATGCTTTAACCATTTCAGCCTCTGAAGCTTTTACAGCCCCCCCCCCCTAATGAATGACCAGGCCATTTTTTGTGATACGGCACTGCTCTGACTGGGTGAAGACAGAGATCCGTGTTCCTGGTTAGCAAGATCTCTATCTTCTCCCCTGTCAGAATGGCAATCTGCCTTGTTTACATAGGCATTCTGCCTCTCTCTGGAATGATCGTGACTGGCAGTATGTACAGGAGAGGAGTGTGGACGGTATGATACTGAGCGGTATGTACATGAGATGAGTGTGGAGGGTAAGACAGTGAGCAGTATGTACAGGAGAAGAGTGTGGAGGGTATGACAATAGGGAGTATGTACAGGAGAGGAATGTGGAGGGTATGACAGCTGGCACTATGTACAATAGAGGAGTTTATGAAGGTGGGCAGTATGTACAGAAGAGAAGTGTGGATGGTATGATACTGAGCAGTATGTAAATGAGATGAGTGTGGAGGGTAAGACAGTGAGTAGTATGTACAGAACAAGAGTGGAGAGTATGACAGTGGGCATTATGTACAGAAGAGGAGTGTGGAGGGTATGACAGTGGGCACAATGTATAGGAGAGAAGTGTGGAGGGTATGACAGTGAGCAGTATGTACAGGAGAGGAGTGTGGAGGATATGACAGTGGGCACTATATACAGGAGAGAAGTGTGGAGGGTATGACAGTGAGCAGTATGTACAGAAAAGAAGTGTGGAGGGTATGATGGTGGGCACTATGTATCGGGGAGAAGTGTAGAGGGTATGACAGTGGGCACTATGTATAGGAGAGGAGTGTGGAGTGTATGAGAGTGAGCAGTATGTACAGGAGAGGAGTGTGGAGGGTATGACGGTGGGCACTATGTATAGGAGAGAAGTGTGTAAGGTATGACAGTGGGCACTATGTATAGGAAAGGAGTGTGGAGGGTACGACAGTGGGCACTATGTACAGGAGAGAAGTGTATGACAGCAGGCACTATGTACATACAGGAGAGGAGTGTGTAGGGTATGACAGCGGGCACTATGTATAGGAGAGAAGTGTGGAGGGTATGACAGTGAGCAGTATGTACAGGAGAGAAGTGTGGAGAGTATGCACAGGTGAGGAGGATGAAGCAATCTGGAAAGGAAAAATGTAAAGGTTTGTGGAAGGATGTTTAGGGACTGCTTAGGGCATAAGCGGGCCATATATGGATTGAGATTACGCCAATTAAGCAGAGACCAGCCATAGTCGATCTATGTATGGGCTTGCTGGTTTTACATAAGTCAACCTGTCTGACAAGTTTTTCCCAAAACAATCAGTGCTGCCAGCTATAGTTAGCAACACTGATCATTGTATTCACAGGTAGACACAATAACACTGCAGGAGGGATTCCCCCCTCCACAGGTCAGCAGGTGAGAGGGTGTGTGGGGACAGGCTGGGGAGAGATACTAGTAGTCAGTGGCTGTGTTGGCACTGGTTAGTATCAGAGCCAGATACACACAGGTTACATACTCCATGATCGTTAGAGCGAGAGCAATAATTCTAGCACTAGATCTCCTCTGTAACGCTAAACATGTAACCTGTAAAAAAAAATTAAAGCATAAAACTTTAATGTTTTTTGTTTTGTTTTTTTATGAATGAAACAGTTTCTTTAAAAAAAAAAACACGTTTGAAAAATTGCTGCGCAAATACTGTGTAACATAAGAAGTTGCAAAAACCATCATTTTATTCCCTAGGGCGTCTGCTAAAACAATGGCTCAGATTCAGGTACGACTTGCGCGGGAGCAAGTGTGATTTGCGCCGCGCAAGTACAGATTTGCTCCCAGGCAAATTTGCGGGTGACCCAGAAAGCAAGCTAAGCCTGAAATGTGCCATTTTTGCACGGAGGCAGTTTCTCTGCCCCGGCGCAATTAAGGGGCAATTTTGCTCAGGGAGCAACTTGCGCTCTCATGGTTTTCCCTCAGCAAATATGCAAATGAGGAACTGCCACTGATTTATAAACTTGCGCGTGTGAGGCGCATTTTGCTCCCAAAGCGCGCAAGCTGTTTGGCCGGGGCAAATTTGCACTTTATAAAAGCAGGGGCAAGTTAGCAACAGATGGCCACAGGTCAGCTGGAAAGCAACTACAGCAGCACCAAGACGGACGAGCTGAACAAGCAGAGCACCCACACTTTCTGGATCTCACATCTGTGTGCCAACATGCCAGGGGCAGCTACAAAATAAAAAAAAAGCTCATAATCTGAGCATCAATTAAAAAAAAAACTCAAAATCTGAGCATAACCAAAAAACAAGCTCATAATCTGAGCCACCAAAAATAAAAAAAATGGTCATAAATAATTTTTTTCTTTTGGACATCCTTGGGGTGCCCCGGCTCTGGCTCCTCAGACGCCGTGGTGGAGCATGGGGTGGGGATGGAGGGGGGGGAGCATCAACCCCTACTTCATCTCTCCTGGCAGGTGGTGCCTGCAAGCCCTCCATGGCGTTGGCCAGGCGGTTAAGGACGGTGTTGGTCTGTCCCAACATCCTCATCTGCCATGTGGTGGTGATCCTCAACTGCCGTCGGGTAAGTCTCCCCTCCTCCCGCACAGCAGCAGTGTTGGCCTCCACGCACCTGCCAACCTGCTCACCTCCGAAGTTAATAATGCAGTGGCATCCTGCTGTTCAACCAGACAGGTCACAATGGCTGCGCAGTTGCCACTAACATCCTCCAGGGTCTCATTCTGTCGGTCCCCCCGGTCAGCATGGTGGGTGAGGGCCTGCTGGACAGAGGAGGAGAAGGATGCCAGGCTGTCCGCCACCCACCTCAGGTCTCCGACCATCTCCCCTATATGGTGGGTCTGCCGGGCCTGCTCCTCCTGCAGACCCTCACGGAGGCTGGAGGGTACACCCCTAGTTTTAGAAAGAGCCTTCCTTGGAGGAGAGGCTGGGGCACAAACTGAGGGAGCAGAAGGGGAGGGGGTCACACAGGAGGGAGTCAGATCCTCATCTTAAAGTGATTTTTATTTATTTATAACAAACATGTCTATACTTACCTGCTCTTTGCAATGGAATTGCACAAAGCGTCCGCAAACTTCCTCTATTTGGGTCCCCCCGCCAGCTCTCCTGACCCCTTCCCTCTTTTCAGTGCCTCTATGCGAACACGCTTTCCCATAGGGACACTCGTGCGTGCTCGCACCCGAGCCTCGCTGCTGCGTCCGTTGACACAGACAGTGGGGCTCGGCTCGACCCCCAGCTCCCTGGCTTTGATTGATTGACAGCACTAGGAGCTTATGGCTCCCAGTGCCCCAGCAAAGCCAGAGAGGTCCGGAAGTGAGGGGAGAGAAAACCTGCTGATATGCACAGCGCTGGATCAAAAGAGGGCACAAGTAAGCAGAAGAGGGGGTGAGGAGGGATGCTGAAACCTCAAAATTTTTTACCTTAATGCAAGGAATGCATTAAAAAAATGTTTAGGCTTTACAACTTTAAAAAGGAAAAATTCAGCGCTGGAATAATAACAATAAAACCAATAATAATGCAAGCCAGCACTGAAGCCAGCACTCCAAGATCAGTGACCCACAGGAAAGAACCTCCACCAATTTGGTGGAGGTTCTTTCCTGTGGGTCACTGATTTTGGATTAATTGCACTCAGTCACCTTTATACTGGAGCACGTTTGGACTTTATTTTCAGCAGTGCACTTTATGGACTCTTTTTGATATCTTAGGCCTCGTACACACCACCGGATCTATCCGCTGGAATTGATCCGCGGATCAGTTCCAGCGGATAGATCCGGTGGTGTGTACGTCCGAGCGGACATTTATCGGCGGAAAAAATTCCAGCCGACGGATTTCCAGCGGATAAAAATTTCTTAGCATGCTAAGAAATCTATCCGCTGGAATCCTGTCCAGCAGATTGATCCGGTGGTCTGTACAGACTCACCGGATCAATCCGTCCGATCCTCTCCCTCGCATGCGTCGTAATGATTCGACACATGCGTGGAAGTCTTTATCTTCCAGCGACGCGCACGTCGCCGCGTCATCATCGAGGCGACGGCGCGTCACATCACCGCGGATGGATTCCGCGCAGATTTCGATCTGATGGTTAGTACAACCATCAGATCAAAATCCGCCAGCGGGTCTATGGGTGTGATGATGTCAGGAACAGTCCATTCACAAGACCGCTAGTGTGCGGGGGGATATCATGAGCAGCGGGTGGATTAGGTAAGTATATCTCTGCTCTGCAATCCCCTAGACAAAAACAAGCACAGCCCACACTGCATGGGAATTTTTTTTTCCCCCTGGAGTTCTTTATTAGGGCAACCTGCATTGTTCTGTGCAGAAAAACATAGATCACCCGATATAGCGAGAAGCCCTAACAGTGCTGGTGGTGGTGTCTGGAATAAATGGTGCTGCAAGAAACAATAGTGCAGCCCTCAAATTTTCAGCTCAGCGAAGCTGGCCCCCCTACAATCAGCACAAATAAAAACTCAAGTGTGTTTCTTTAGTGCTACGTTTGTGCTGTTTTGTGCCGCAAAAATTTACGTTTGTGCTGCTTTTATTTTGAAGATATTAGCAATTGTTTTTTCCAGACTATGACATCACACAGCCCCCCTACAACCCCAAATGACACAAAACTGGTCTCGTTGGTTAGTGCTACGTTTGTGCTGTTTTAGTGCTATGTTTGTGCTGCTATGGTTTTTAAGATATAACAGCTTGTTTTTATTTCATAACAACCCACTCACTTTGCACCCCATGTTATTAAATCTTAAAAACAAACATACTATTTGTTAGTGCTACGTTTGTGCTTTTTTGTGCCATAAAAATACAAATTTGTGCTGCTTTTATTTTTAAGATATAAGCAGTTTGTTTTTTCCCAGACAATGACACCACCCTGCCCTCCTGTCCCATACCTGGTTAGTGATCTCCTGGTTAGACAGCAGCAATTGGAGCACAGCAAGGTATGGGTGCCTGTGATAAGTCCAGTAGACTGCGTGGTGGCAGCAGAACCGGCTGGTGGCATATAAGCTGGCACTGAGCTTGGCTGGCAGCATACTGTGGGTAAGCAGCTGGAAGCAGGAGACAGGTGAGACCTTGCTGGACTGAAGAGCTGTAGCAGGCTTGATGAGCAGGATGCATAATGGTCCATAATGGTCGGACAGATCAGGCATAGACGGCAGACAACAGGATAGTCAGGTCAGAAGCCAAATCAGCAACGGGAGTTAGATCAGGCAAGAACAGAAGGCAGAATCCAGAGACAAGCCATGGTCAGGGCAGGTAGCAGTCAAACTCCATTTTGTTTGTTTGTTTGTTTTTAAGATTTAATAACATGGGGTGCAAAGTGAATGGGTTGTTATCAAATAAAAACAAGCTGCTATATTTTAAAAACCATAGCAGCACAAATAAAAATATTAGCAGCACAAACATAGCACTAAAACATTTGAGTTTTTATTTGTGCAGATTGTACGGGGGGGGGGGGGGGCAAAGTGAGTGGGGTTTGAAAAGAACAAAAAAACTGTTATAACTTAAAAACCATAACTAAAAATTTTAGCAGCACAGACCAGCACAAACGTAGCACTAACCAACGAGACCAGTTTTGTGTCCTTTCGGGGTGGTAGGGGGGCTGAGTGACCTTTGGTGACCTTTAATAAATCATTAATAACACAAAAACAATAAAAGATAGAACATAAATTTTAGCAGCACAAAACAGCACAAACGTAGCACTAACCAACGAGACCAGTTTTGTGTCATTTGGGTGTTGTGGGTGGTTGAGTGACCTTTGGTGACCTTAACGATAAAAGATAGAAAGAAAATTTAAACAGCACAAACGCAGCACTAAAGAAACACACTTGAGTTGTTATTTGTGCTGATTGTACGGGTGGACAAAGTGAGTGGGGTTTGAAAAAACAAATAAACTGTTATAACTTAAAAACCATAACAGCACAAATAAAATTGTTAGCAGCACAAACCAGCACAAATGTAGCACTAACCAACAAGACCAGTTTTGCGTCATTTGGGCGTTGTAGGGGGGCTGTGTGACCTTTGGTGACCTTTAATAAATCATTAATAACACAAAACGATAAAAGATAGAACATGAATATTAGCAGCACAAAACAGCACAAACGTAGCACTAACCAACGAGACCAGTTTTGTGTCATTTTGGCATTGTAGGGGGGCTGTTTGACCTTTGGTGACCTTTAATAAATTATTAATAACGCAAAAACGATAAAAGATAGAAAGGAAGTTTAAACAGCACAAAACAGCACAAACATAGCACTAAAGAAACACACTTGAGTTTTTATTTGTGCTGATTGTAAGGTGGGCAAAGTGAGTGGGGTTTGAAAAAATAAATAAACTGTTATAACTTTAAAACCATAACAGCACAAATAAAAAAAATTGCAGCACAAAACAGCACAAACGTAGCACTAACCAACGAGACCAGTTTTGTGTCATTTTGGGGTTGTAGGGGGGCTGTGTGACCTTTGGTGACCTTTAATAAATCATTAATAACGCAAAAACGATAAAAGATAGAACGGAAATAATAGCAGCACAAAACAGCACAAACGTAGCACTAACCAACGAGACCAGTTTTGTGTCATTTGGGGTTGTAGGGGGGCTGTGTGACCTTTGGTGACCTTTAATAAATCATTAATAACGCAGAAACGATAAAAGATAGAAAGGAACTTTAAACAGCACAAAACAGCACAAACATAGCACTAAAGAAACACACTTGAGTTTTTATTTGTGCTGATTGTAAGGTGGGCAAAGTGAGTGGGGTTTGAAAAAAATAAATAAACTGTTATAACTTTAAAACCATAACAGCACAAATAATTTTTTTGCAGCACAAAACAGCACAAACGTAGCACTAACCAACGAGACCAGTTTCGTGTCATTTTGAGGTTGTAGGGGGGCTGTGTGACCTTTGGTGACCTTTAATAAATCATTAATAACGCAAAAACGATAAAAGATAGAACGGAAATAATAGCAGCACAAAACAGCACAAACGTAGCACTAACCAACAAGACCAGTTTTGTGTCATTTTGAGGTTGTAGGGGGGCTGTGTGACCTTTGGTGACCTTTAATAAATCATTAATAACGCAAAAACGATAAAAGATAGAACGGAAATAATAGCAGCACAAAACAGCACAAACGTAGCACTAACCAACGAGACCAGTCTCGTGTCATTTGGGCGTTGTAGGGGGGCTGTGTGACCTTTGGTGACCTTTAATAAGTCATTAATAACGCAAAAACGATAAAAGATAGAACGGAAATATTAGCAGCACAAAACAGCACAAACGTAGCACTAACCAACGAGACCAGTTTTGTGTCATTTGGGGTTGTAGGGGGGCTGTGTGATGTCATAGTCTGGAAAAAACAATTGCTAATATCTTCAAAATAAAAGCAGCACAAACGTAAATTTTTGCGGCACAAAACAGCACAAACGTAGCACTAAAGAAACACACTTGAGTTTTTATTTGTGCTGATTGTAGGGGGGCCAGCTTCGCTGAGCTCAAATTTTCCACTCTCTACTTGCATTTTTATTTTTTTATTTTTTTTTTTTCTTTTTTTTCAAATATTTTTATTAGGTTTTTAAAATGTATAAATACAGATTATCGTTACATATTATTGCATCGTATTCATAACAAAAAGAAGACACAATGTATAAACAGTGAAGAAGAACGTTGCATATACTGTACGGGGGAGGCATAACAACAATATAATCTCACACTCCGAAAAAGAGGGTAAAGCGGGGGATTTGGGAAAAAAGGGGGGAAAATGCGATGTTCATCCATGTCAAGAGGGACGATGACCAAAGAATACAGAAGAAGAAAAAAAAGAAAAAACTTAATGTGTATAGATCAAAATATTCGATTGTCATATTCCTTCAAAAAAATAAAGCTAATATAAGGAGAGTCATTTAACAGAACAACAATATTAACCACTTACCCCCCGGACCATATTGCTGCCCAAAGACCAGAGTACTTTTTGCGATTCGGGACTGCGTCGCTTTAACAGACAATTGCGCGGTCGTGCGACGTGGCTCCCAAACAAAATTGGCGTCCTTTTTTTCCCACAAATAGAGCTTTCTTTTGGTGGTATTTGATCACCTCTGCGTTTTTTATTTTTTGCGCTATAAACAAAAATAGAACGACAATTTTGAAAAAAATGAATATTTTTTACTTTTTACTGTAATAAATATCCCCCAAAAATATATAGAAAAAATTTTTTTTTCCTCAGTTTAGGCCGATACGTATTCTTCTACATATTTTTCGTAAAAAAAAATCGCAATAAGCGTTTATTGATTGGTTTGCGCAAAAGTTATAGCGTTTACAAAATAGGGGGTATTTTTATGGCATTTTTATTAATATTTTTTTTACTAGTAATGGCGGCGATCAGCGATTTTTTTTCGGTATTGCGACATTATGGCGGACACTGCGGACATTTTTGACACATTTTTGGGACCATTGGCATTTTTATAGCGATCAGTGCTATAAAAATGCATTAGATTACTATAAAAATGCCACTGGCAGTGAAGGGGTTAACACTAGGGGGCGGGGAAGGGGTTAAGTATGCCTGGGTGTGTTCTTACTGTGGGGGGGGGGGTTGCCTCACTAGGGGAAACACTGATTTTCTGTTCATACATTGTATGAACAGAAAATCAGCATTTCCCCTGCTGACAGGAACGAGAGCTGTGTGTTTACACACACAGCTCCCGTTCCCCGCTCTGTACCGAGCGATCGCGTGTGCCCGGCGGCGATCGCGCCCTCCGGGCACACGCACGGGAGTCGGGGGCGAGCGGGGGGCGCGCGCGCGCGCCTCCGGCGGCGCGCGTGCGCCCCTAGTGGCGGCTAATAGGCAGGACGTCCATTTACGTGGTCTCGCCTAGGAGAGCCACCTTGTGGACGTATTTCGGCGGTGCGGCGACGGCAAGTGGTTAATTGTCTAATAAATTTCTAAATTCTCCGGAGTCTATAAATTGCAACCAGCATGCCCATTTCTTGTAAAATTTTCCGGAGGAATCCGAAGATTGACTGATCAAATCTTCCATATTTGCTATATGTTGGGTTTTTCTCAACCAGTCAGAGATAGACGGGGGAGAAGGTTGAAGCCATTTAGCGGGAATACAGAGTTTAGCTGCATTTATTAGGTGTAAGATTATTGAGTCTTTGTAAACTGAATTGGGCAATGTAGAATGATGCAGTAAGTATTGTTGGGCGTTAAAATCTGGAGCATACGTAGTGATTTTATATATCATATCGTGGACTTGTTCCCAAAATGGTTTGATGTTTTTACAATCCCACCATATATGGAGTAGTGTACCTACTTCAGAATTACATCTCCAGCACAGGGGGGATACATTGGGACTAAATTTATTAATGATATGGGGAGTCCTGTACCATCGCGAATACAGCTTGTATCCGTTTTCTTGGGTAAGTACGTTCAGAGTGCCTTTGTGTATTCTGCGAAACACTGTTTCCCACTGTTCCGAAGAGAGAGATATTTTTAATTCTTCCTCCCATTTGAGATTAGATGTGTCAGTTTTCAAATCAAATCCTGAGTAGAATAAAGAATGTAGTGTAGAGATCAAATGTTTTTGGGGAGATTTTTTCAGACATAAAATTTCGAAAGGGGTTTTCAGTCTGTGCCAGTTGTAGCAAGGGTGTAGCTTATTCGCAAATTGACAAATAATCTCAAAATCACTCTACTTGCATTTTTCGAGTGGAAAATGAGGACTGGCAAGCATGGTATGCCTCAGAGCAGGGGAGGGCAATACCACCAGCAGGCAGGGTTAAATGGAAGCTGCTCTCTTGGCGATCGCCCCAGGGAAGAGAGAGGCCAGATCATAAGCTTGCTGAGGAAGTAGGAACATCACTGCAACAGCTTTTATTAGAATTGCAGAGTGTTCCCTGCACTTGCTGTCACACACAGTCCCGCCTCCTGGCCCAGGTACTTTTATAGACAGATCACCCGTCCAATGCCGGGATGTGTGATGTGTATCAAAGTACCAGGGCCAGGAGACGGGGCTGTTTGTGACGGCGAGCGACGGGAACACTCAGCAATTCAAATGAAAGCTGTTACAGTGATGTTCCTCAGCGTTCTGATGATCCGGCCGGCAATCCTCTTCCTCTCCTTTCTTCCCCTGCACAGTTAGGCTACATCGATGGACCCAGGTAGGCTGCATTAATGGACACAGGTAGGCTGCATTGTTGGACAAAGGTAGGTGGCATTGATGAACACAGGTAGGCTGCATTGATGGACACAGGTAGGTGGCATTGATGAACACAGGTAGGTGGAATTGATGGACACAGGTAGGCTGCATTCATGGGCACAGGTAGGCTGCATTGTTGGACTCAGGTAGGCTGCATTGTTGGACTCAGGTAGGCTGCATTGATGGACAGAGGTAGGCTGCATTGATTGACACAGGTAGGCTGCATTGTTAGACACAGGTAGGCTGCATTGTTAGAAACAGGTTGGCTGCATTTTTGGGCACAGGTTGGCTGCATTGTTGGGCACAGGTGAAACAGCATTGATGGACACAGGTAGGCTGCATTGTTGGGCACAGGTGAGGTTGCATTGATGGGCACTGATGAGGCTGCACTGATGGGCTCTGATAAAGTTGTTCTGCATAAAACATTTAAGTGTCATTTCATGAGATAATTTATGAAGGCGTGTTTAGGGGCAGGGTAGGGGTTGGGTGGGGCAACTGGTGACGAGTAACACTTAAGGCCTGACATTGTGACGTCGCAAAGCTAGGGTTGCCACCTTTTCTTCAAGCCAAACCTGAACACTTTAGTGGCCTGGGACACTTTTGGGTGCCCCAAGGAGAGCAGAAATGCGGTGCGCATAGCATGCCACACCGAACAGTGGGTGTGGCCAAATTGCTTTCGCTGACATCATCACCCTGCCCCCCAGTGATGCCAAATCTTCCCCCAGACAGCTGCCTGCAGCAACAGATTTGTGTGTGACTATCTTGGTTACTTGGGGAGCCACAGCCCGGTCTGAATAATGTGTCCGGGTTTCAGTCCGCCTGCCACGGACATATTTTTTGATACGGCACAGCGTCGCTTTAACTGACAATTGCTCGGTCTTGCGGCACTGTACCCAAACAAAATTGACGTCCTTTTTCCCCCACAAATAGAGCTTTCTTTTGGTGGTATATATTGCTATAAAACACACCCAATAAAAACATTTAAAAAATCAAATTTCTTCATCAGTTTAGGCCAATATGTATGCTGCTACATATTTTTGGCATAGCGTCTACAAAATAGGGGATACATTTATGGCATTTCTATTTTTTTTAACTAGTAATGGCAGTGAGCTGCAATTTTTAGCAGGACTGCGACATTGTGTCGTACAGATCGGACACCGAACTGAAATTTTTGACACTTTTTTGGGAACCAGTGACATTATTACAGTGATCAGTGCTAAATATAGGCACGGTTATTGTACTAATGGCACTGGCAGGGAAGGGGTTAACTTCAGGGGGCGATCATGGGGGTAAATGTGTTCCCTCACTGTATGTTCTAACTGTATGGGGGATGGGCTGCCTGGAATAACACACAGATCCGCAGTCATCCCCTGACAGAACAGAGATCTGCCTTGTTTACTATGGTAGATCCCAGTTCTGTCACTACAGGGGAACAATCGCGGGCAGCCATAGAGTCCGCCGGAACCCGCTGATTGGCTCCCCCGCTCACCAATGGGCACGCATGCACGCCCACAAATTGCTGTGTACAAGCCCGACGTACACCTATGGCGATTTGCACAGTCGAGACAACCTGCGGCAGCTGGTTGGCAAGCGGTTAATCATTACGATACAAAATGTCATATTATATTATAGGCGTAATATCGCTAGAATCAATACACTGGCACAGAAGCACCATCCTAATTCATCACAATACAAGGTATCAGATGATATTTTAAGTGTAATATTTCTAAAAGCCACAAGATGGCACAAGCGCATCATACTTCACTACTAGCGATGAGCTGAACACCCCCAGACCCCCCCCCGGTTCGGGTTCGTATCCAGAAAATGCAAACGGACCGAAAGTTAGTTTGCGCGAACATTTGAATACCGTAAGTGGTTGTAAAGTGGTGGTAAAGTGGTTGTAAACCCTCTGGGGAAGTTACACCTATAGGTAAGCCTTGATTAACCACTTCCATACCAGGCATTTACGCACCTTCCCGCCCAAGCCAATTTTCAGCTTTCAGCACTGTCGCACTTTGAATGGCAATTGCGCGGTCATGCTACACTGTACCCAAACAAAATTGGCGTCCTTTTTTCCCCACAAATAGAGCTTTCTTTTGGTGGTATTTGATCACCTCTGCCATTTATTTTTTGCGCAACAACTAAAAAAAGACTGAAAATTTTGAAAAAAAAATACGTTTTTATTTTTTTCTGTAATTTTTTTTGTAAATAAGTAAGTTTTCTCTTTCAATTACGGGCACTGATATGGCGGCACTGATGGGCACAGATGAGATGGCACTGATGGACATCGATGAGGTAGTACTGACGGGCACAGATGAGGTGGCACTGATTGGCGGCGCTGGTATGCGGCACTGATGGGCATTCATAGGCGGCACTGATGGGCACACATAGGCGGCACTGATGGGCACACATAGGCGGCACTGATGGGCACCACTGATGGGCACTCATGGGCGGCACTGATGGGCACTCATGGGCGGCATGAGTGCGGCACTGATGGGCACTCATGGGCGGCACTGGGCACTCATAGGCGGCACAGATGGGCACTCATGTGCGGCACTGTGGGGTGGCACAGATGGGCACTGTGGGGTGGCACTGATGGACACTGTGGGGTGGCACTGATGGACACTGTGGGGCGGCACTGATGGACACTGTGGGGTGGCACTGATTTACTTATGTTGCCAGTCAGTGCCCATTTGTGGGCACTGATTGGCATCTTTTTTTTTTTTTTTCAGACTTTTTTTTTATTTTTTTCCCCCCAAAAAATTTCCCCTCTTTTTTTTTTATTTTGCCCTTCCCTGGTGGTCCAGGGTGGGCTTCCCTGGTGGTCCATGTGGCGATCCGAGGGGGGGATGTGCTGATAAACAATCAGCACGAACCCCCCCTGTCAGGAGAGCCGCCGATCGGCTCTCCTCTACTCGCGTCTGTCAGACGCGAGTGAGGAAGAGCCATCAACGGCTCTTCCTGTTTACATCATGATCAGCCGTGGTTGGACACGGCTGATCATGTGGTAAAGAGTCTCCGTGAGAGACTCTTTACCGAGATCGGTGTTGCAGGGTGTCAGACTGACACCCTGCAACAACGATCGCCGCGATGCGCGCCCCCGGGGGCGCGCAGCGGCTCAGAATCCTGAGGACGTCATATGACGTCCAGTCAGGATTCTACAACCACTTTGCCGACGTCAATTTGTCATTTGCGGGCGGCAAGTGGTTAAGGCTTACCTGTAAGTTTTTCAATATATCCTACATCTACACGGTTTAGGAGATATTTGCCTAAAAGAATGCACCGATGTCTACGGCGAATGACAGTTTTTGTCAATGGCTAATGCCGACTTTGACGGCTCCCGCGTGCAGGGAGTGATGTCTTTGCCGCTCTGGCCAATCACAGCACCGGAGCTGCGATACCCGAAAGTAACCTTCCGGAGAGATGTCTGCGGCCAGAGGGGCAGATGAGGATGGCTTTGATCTAAGGTAAGTAATCCATAATGAGTTAGTATGCTAGTCATACTAGCTCATTATGCCTTTGTCTTGCAGGTTTACAACCACTTTAAAGTCTATGGGACAGTTGCGCGGTCGTGCGACGTGGCTCCCAAACAAAATTGGCGTCCTTTTTTCCCCACAAATAGAGCTTTCTTTTGGTGGTATTTGATTACCTCTGCGGTTTTTATTTTTTGCGCTATAAACAAAAATAAAGCGACAATTTTTAAAAAAAATTCTATATTTTTTACTTTTTGCTATAATAAATATCCCCAAAATAATAAAAAAAACTTTTTTTTTCCTCTGTTTAGGCCGATACGTATTCTTCTACATATTTTTGGTTAAAAAAAATCACAATAAGCGTTTATTGATTGGTTTGCGCAAAAGTTATAGCGTCTACAAATCAGGGGGTAGTTTTATGGCATTTGTCAAAATAATTTTTTTTACTAGTAATGGCGAATTTTATCGTGACTGCGACGTTATGCATTATGGCGGACACATCGGACACTTTTGACACCATTTTGGGACCATTGTAATTTTTAACGATCAGTGCTATAAAAACGCACTGATTACTGTAAAAATTGCACTGGCAGTGAAGGGGTTAACCTGTAGGGGGCGCTGAAGGGGTTAAATGTGACCTAGGGAGTGCTTCTAACTGTTAGGGGCGTGGCTTGCCGTGACACGTCACTGATCGCTGTTCCCGATGACAGGGAACAGACGATCAGTGACATGTCACTAGGCAGAACGGGGAGATGTTGTGTTTACACAGGCATCTCCCCGTTCTTCAGCTCTGTGATCCGATCGCGGGACACCGGTGGACATCAAGTCCGCGGATCCCACGGGCACGGTCACAGAGCTCGCGACAGGGCCGTGAGTAGGGTTGCCACCTTTTCGTCGAGCCAAACCCGAACACTTCAGCGGCGCAATGGCATTTTTTTTGCTATATATACTATAGTACTGTAAAATACTTGGGACACCTCTGTGAGCCCCAGGGAAGTAGTAATGCGACACGTGCAGCGTTCCATGGTGAATAGTGGGTGTGGTCAATTGCATTAACAGTGAAAGGGGCATTGGGGCTCTCCCCATGAGGTCTGATGTTGCCAGCAATGGCTTGTCCTGTGTCAAGTGTTTATCCCAGCAAATATATATGTAGCACTACCCCCGCAGGAGCTGCTGGTTATATTTTGGGTGGCACGTTACCTCTCGCTGTCCAGGGTGAAGAGAGAGAGTCTGAAGAATTTCAATGTCCACACAATACACGTATTTTTCTTGGATTTATTTGGGAGAACTTTAGAAGAAAAGAAGGATGAGGGGCGGATCTCTTTAGCTTGGCTTCTTTAGAACTTTTAGATCCAACAGGCGACACTGTCAAGCCTCTCAGTGTATGGTGTATCCTTCAATTAAGTTTCCAGGCCTTCCCCCAAGGTACAAGCCATTTGCATGGCCCTATCCAGGATAGGTCCTCCCCTGGTCTCCTTCATCAAGTGGCGTCCTCCCGCAGGACGGACAGCAAAGGATCACCCTTGCAGCACAGGCCCCAGCCAGACAACTGGGCCCTCAAGCGAAACCGCAGCCCCGGGCCAACGTGGTCCTGGAACCAGGATTCAGGACGTGCAACTCAGGTGGGCCATGAGGCGCGGCGGACGGCAGACCCCGCACCAATGGCTTCTGTCCCTTAAGTATCCCTCCCCAGCATGCACAGCGGGGCAACCACTCCCACTGATTTGTTGCCGAGGGGGACACTCAATACACCTTGACCTTGCTGCTGCCACCCTTGGCCTGGAGTGGTAATGACACCCCCAGGCAGGCAATGCTGGATACTCTCAGCACAGCCATGGCTGGAACAGAGGCTAAATTGCCCTTAAAGCAGAGGTTCACCCAAAAAAATTTTTTTAACATGACATTCAGCCGAGTTGTCAGAATGACAATCGGCTGTTTTTTTCGCAGTCCGGCTTCTTTCGGCAACTTGTGACGCGCTGTATGCGACGGTCGGAAGCCTGCCAATCAGTTAGGAACGCAAAGCTGTGATTGCAACCTTAGGTGTAGGACACAGCTAGGTGACGCTTTATTTCTAACTTAGATTGTAAGCTCCTTGGGGGAAAGGATTGATGTGAATGTATAATATATGTAAAGTGATGTGTAAATTGACGGTGCTATATAAGTACCTGTAAAAAATAAATAATAACTTGTTTGTATGCTCCGCAAGCAATGACCTCTCAGTGCCCTAACTCCTAATGCGGAAAATCAATGTACCACCTTATAAGATCGGCAGTAACATCGCACCTGAAAACTATTTCAATCTCTAATCTTTATAACAATGAACAGGACAGCGATGATTCTGCCTGAGCGACACCAGTGACGTCACCAAGCCGGTAGCATCCAACATGGCCGCCCAAAGGTGACGTTTCCTTACAGCGAATGGTGACGTTGCATGTGATCTTAGCCAAGCCTCGCTCTGACACCTCTCTTAGCCCCGCCTCTCCGGGCTCTTCAGCCTATCCATGACGACCTTCGCTCTCCAGATGGAGGCCTGACACGCAGAAGGGGTTGCGCGCACACCGCTCTGTTCCGTGGCTGCCTGGCCGTCATGTCTCCCCTCGCCCCGGGTTGCGGGTCCCTCCGGTCCGCACTTCTGCTCCCCCTGACGGTGCTGTTGTTACATGCTGGCGTGTCCCGGGGCCTGTACTTCCATATCGGGGAGACGGAGAAACGCTGCTTCATTGAGGAGATCCCGGATGAGACGATGGTGATAGGTGAGAGTAGGGGGTGTGATGGGGGGCTGGGAGGGGAACAGGTGGCTAGCTTCTGTTGTCATGACAACCATGCCCAGGCAGTAGCTGTCTTCTAGAACGTGTCCTTCAGGGTGGATTGTATAGGTTTTGGTAACTCTAGATGAGGATGTACGATCAGATTGTAACCTATTTGGCCTGGTTTAGATAATTTGGTATTGGGCCTGATTTACACTTGTGATTGAGGGGCAGTAAAACCCAGTGGTCAAGCTGCGCTTTTACCGCCCTTCAACCACTCGCCCTTTTGCCACTGAGGCAGTGTACATATACCGTGGCCATGATTTTATGCTCTGTAGCTGCATCAGGAATTATACTGCCTGTTGGACCCATCAAGTGAACGGGTGCCATTAAAGGGGTTGTAAAGGTAAATGTTTTTTCACCTTAATGCATCCTATGCATTAAGGTGAAAAAACATCCGACGGTACCGCTCCCCCCCCCCCCCCCCCCGAACCCCTGTTTTTACTTACCTGACCCCTCGAAAGTCCCGCGCGCGTCCACGTGATCCTCTTCAGTTCCCAGCCTGGCCGTTGATTGGCTAGGCTGGATGGATTGATTTCAGCACAGCCATTGGCTGGCGCTGCTGTCAATCACAGTGGATGACGCGGCGCGCCGGGGGCGG
This sequence comes from Rana temporaria, assembly GCF_905171775.1. Classification (NCBI taxonomy): domain Eukaryota; kingdom Metazoa; phylum Chordata; class Amphibia; order Anura; family Ranidae; genus Rana; species Rana temporaria. The sequence goes on from NC_053491.1 coordinate 410,561,966, forward strand.
GGCCGAGTGATACAGTCAGCGGCTATGCCCGCTGCTGTATCGCGGCTCGCTCACATTAAGGGGTGGAAAGCTTTTGCGAGGAGGAGCCGAGGCAGCCGCCGAGGGACCCCAGAAGACAGGATTCGGGGACACTGTGTGCAAAACGAGCTGCGCAGTGGAGGTAAGTAAAACATGTTTGTTTATTTAAAAAAAAAAAAAAAGTTTGCCTTAGTGTTCCTTTAAAAACAATGGGCTGCGAATTGTCACATGACTTTGGGCTAGATTCAGGTAGAGGCGCGCATTGTTACGGCGGCGCATCGTATCGTATTTACGCTACGCCGCCGTAAGTTAGAGAGGCAAGTGCTGTATTCACAAAGCACTTGCCTCCTAAGTTACGGCGGCGTAGCGTAAATGGGGCCGGCGTAAGCGCGCGTAATTCGGATGAGGGGGCGTGTTTTATGTTAATTCTAAGTGACCCCACGTGATTGACGTTTTTCCCAAACGGCGAATGCGCCGTCCGTGGAATTTCCCAGTGTGCATTGCTCCAAAGTACGCCGCAAGGACGTCATTGGTTTCGACGTGAACGTAAATTACGTCCAGCCCCATTCACGGACGAGTTACGCAAACAACGTAAAGAAAATAGCGCTGGGCGTACGTAAATTTGTGAAGCGGCGTATCTAGGTCATTTGCATATTCTACGCCGAAAACGAGGGAAGCGCCACCTAGCGGCCAGCGTAAATATGCATCCTAAGATGCGACGGTGTAAGAGACTTACGCCAGTCGGATCTTAGGCTAATGTCGGCGTATCTTGCTTTCTGAATACAGAAAAAAAGATACGCCGGCGCAGCTTTAAATTTACGTGGCGTATCTATAGATACGCCGGTGTAATTCAATGCTGAATCTGGCCCTGTGTGTTCAAAGTGGCATGACAAGTTTTAGAAGTGTGAATGGAGCCCGAGGCCCCTCTCACACAGGGGGAATCTGTCCACGCGGGTCTGCCTGCTCAGCGTGGGATCCCTCTGTTAATCCCCGCTGAGCAGGCGAATGACAGGTCCATGTCTGCTTCACTAGGCAGGGCGGCCATGTATCCCCATCCGTCTGTTTTTGGCAGATTTTATCGGATGCCAGTGGACATGCGTCATCAGCCACCCCATAGAGAACAATGGGTGGTCCGATCGGGGCCACCTGAAAGACAGACTCGATCCGTCCAATGGTGTGAAAGTGGCCTTAATGTTTTTGCAACTTTGTTCTTGAAAAATCGCTGTTTAGATACAGTTTTGTGATGACTTCGCGGCTCCAGCCACTTACAGCGCTGGAGCCGCGATACCCGGAAGAGACGCCGAGGGGAAATGTCATCTCCCTCGGCGTGGACCGGCAGCGGTAACGACGCCTCGTTCCAAGGTAAGTATTTCATAATGAGCTAGTATGAGGTGCATACTAGCTCATTATGCTTTTTCCCTTACAGGTGCCAGGAAAAAAAAAAAGTTTTGCCTATACAACCGCTTTAATTATGTTTGTTATGATTTCTATTACGCTTTTGTGTATTGTAAATGTGGGCAGAATTGTGCAATTCTGCTTGCGATTTCAGAATTGCAGCAAAACGTGTGACGCGCTTGTGGTGCCGTTATTTTTTTTTTTTACGCACAAAATTGTGGTAAAACACCCAACGAAAAACGCGCCTGTCCCAGTGCTTGTAATATGGTACATGAGCTTCTTGCTTTTTGGAGCGGAGGGAGGCCCATTCAGAATGAATGGTGCTGCATCAAAAACACTAGGGCCGAAACAACTAATGGATTAATCGATTATGAAATTAATAGATTACAATTTTCATAATCGATTAATCGGGCAGTAACATAATGGGGTTAAAAAAACGAAGATTACCCCTGTATAGTACAAAAAAGAAAATCGCTACTGTAAATATTACTTTCACTGTCCCACAGTACAAAAATTAACCCCTTACAGTAGCTATTATTTGCTCTATTTTTGTTTTTTTAACCCCATTATGTTACTAAACATCTCAGGCCGGGGTCACACCTCTGTGTTTTTTGGTGCTTTTTGCAGAAACACACTACAGTTCATTTACATGGTTTCCTATGGGACACGTTCACATCCATGATTTTCTTTCAGCTGCTGCGTATTTGGAAAGGGCAAGGACTTTTTAACGCAAAACGGTGCTATTTTGTTTTTTTTGGTTCAATATACTTCAATGGAGAAGCTGCAGAAAAGCATGTAATGTGTTTTTGCAGCAATTTGTGTTTTGTAATCTGCCCAACAACAAATTGGCCCAAAAAAATTTAAAAATGCAATTTATTTTTTTATAAGGCTATTCAATTAATCAAAACAATAATCTGCCAACTTTTCGATTATGAAAATAATCGTTAGTTGCAGCCCTAAAAAAACGCACCACAAAAAGTGTAAAAAATTAAAAACCCGCAATACAGTAGCGTCGCTCAGATGTGAAAGGAGCCTTTTGTAAATTTCTTCTAATAAATAAATAATAGTGACCACCCAGATGCCTTTCCAGTTTCCACTTATCTTTTTATCTCCTGTCTTCAGGTACCCTTATTAGGGCCTATGGAGTACTAGCGATCTTGTTACTAACAGCAACTCGCTACACACAGGATCAAGGAGTGGGGGAAAAAAATGCAACCTGCTACTATGACATCATATCGCCCCCTTGCTGGCCAAAAAGCTGCAGAATCTGTTGGCAGCTAGAAAGTAACTTCTTGCATTTCTGACCAGCTAGGATGTGGGTGAATGTTTGTTTTTTTGCTTGCCTAGCAATTCTGTTGGTGCCAAATTACTGCCAGTGATTGGCTCACTAGTGTGTCATAGGCCAAAGTCATGTTTTGAGACTATCCCAAAGCTGAAATGACTGTGAAGAAAATTCTTGAAATCTGACCTGTGCATGAGGAGTGGAGTTGTGAAAGCTCCTCAGCACTTGGACGTCGTGTGTGTGTGTTTATATATATATATATATATATATATATATATATATATATATATATATATATATATATATATATATATATAATCTCCATTCTGTTTACTGTGCAGGGCCAGATTTGTGTTATGCTGCACAGTCCCAGATGTGGGGGGAGGGGTTGCCATTAAGAATTAATGGCACGTAGCGTGTCTGATAGAGGTTTTCTGCTTCTCAGAACCGCTCTCGATTTTTGTGGCAGTAATGTGAACCTAGGATTAAAGTGTTTTTTTTTTTTTTTTAATTCATGCTTCAATCCCCTGTTATGCTACAGCACATGCCCAGTGTATGTTAATTATAAAAAAAAAAATGCCACTGTATAACTAATTTCAGAGCGCCGTTCAGCGCTCACGTGACTGCTGAGAATCCCCTGCTGACGTCAGCCGGGAGGAGAGTGGTGGGCGATCACTTGAAAATATGTATACAGGAAATATTTTTTATAAATGACATTTTCTGGGACACATACTGTAACTGAACCTGGGGGATTATAGTAACAAAACAGTTATTTTAGCAGCAGGAGGGATGGGCACTGGCACAGCTGACAAGTAGGGGGGGGGGGGGGCAAAGAGAGATGGCGGAGGCATGTAAACTGACCATGGCGTCAGGGCTCAGCAGCTATGATTAACGTGGTCAGTTTAGAGGGGAGGGCCGTACCAAGGAGGATCAGCCAGATATTTTAGGTGATAGAATGGGCACTGTGCTGTATAACGTTTCTCAGGCTGGGTTCACACTTATGCGAATTTGATGCGGCCCTCCCCCGCATCCAATTCGCATGACAGGAGGTTGGGACAGACTCTCTATGGAGCCGGTTTACACATCTCCATTGTGGCCACAGAGCAGCTTGCACAGGGGTACTGCGCATCTTTGGCTCCATTTTCAGGTCCGAATTCAGGCCAAAATTTGGGCCTGAAACGGAGAACAGGGACGCACTGGACCCCTGCTGGCAGCCGCATCCATTTAAAACGTGGACCCAGCCTTGAAGGAACAGGATTTTTTATTTTTTGGGTTACAATCACTTAAATCTTTTTGGCAGGGAACATTTTTTTCTTTTGTCTGAACATACACTTTGCAGAAATGCTGGTTTTGGTCCTTTTTAATTAACTTCCTGCTTCTATATCTAGGTAACTACAAGACCCAGCTTTGGGATAAAACGGCTGAAACTTTTCTTCCTTCTACCCCAGGCCTGGGTATGCATGTGGAGGTGAAGGACCCAGATGGGAAGGTAACGTAAAATTGTTGAGTTGGCTTCTTTGAATTAACGGATTAAGGGCTTGTTCACCCTGGGTGGTAAAACTTTGCAGTTGAGCCACCTTTTTTTTTGTTAATGCCCCCCCAAACTGCTACCCCCTTTAGCTGCAGAGGCAATGGCCAGGGCTATACCAATGCTGTGGCCATGATGCTTTGCGTTGCAAACACTGCAGGAATACCTCCTGTCGCTTTCAGTGGGTGTAGTGCCTGCTAAATGCAATCCATTCAGGTGAATGGGGCCACTCTGCAAGCGAAATGCACATGGTTGCTAATGTGGGTTTCGAGAGAGTTAAAGCAGGCAGTGAGCAGGCAATACCTTCTCGTTACCTATCAAATGTTTTGTAAAGAGCCATCTGAACACAGATCATGCTTCAGAGAGCAAAGCATGTGTGAACAGCTCTTAAACTGCAAGTTTCCTCCTATAGATAACTATATTTTGGGTGGACACCGGTATGTTCTTGTCAAAAGATCATCTTCTGGCCTCTTGGCATTGGTTACCATGCTTGGCCTATACCAGGGATATGCAATTAGTGGAACTCCAGCTGTTGCAGAACTACAAGTCCCATGAGGCATAGCAAAACTGACAGCCAAAAGCATGACACCCAGAGGCATGATGGGACTTGTAGTTTTGCAACAGCTGGATTTCCGCTAATTGCACATCCCTGGCTGGTTGCTATTGGAGAGTAATTGTATAGCCCAAAAACAGGTTAAATTGACCTGCTTTGGGAATTCGTTGACCTACACTTAATAACTTCAAAATGTCCCTGCTATACCAAAGGAACCACATGCAGTGCTATGCTACCATCTAAACCTGATACAGTGTATTCTTCCCCCTATTGAATCCCCACAGCATAATCTTAATTGGTCACTGAGAAAACCTGCCTTTCGTTAACAATTACAGCGGGCCTGGTAAACTATCAACAGAGCGACATTTTTATTAGTGCGTCAAATAAGCAATGAGTTTCAATGCATTTTCCTGTCGCATGCGTCATTACTCACCTCCTCATGGAAAAGCTAGTTGCCTGGCTGCCTCTAGTTAAAATATTTTCTGAATTCCCGGCCTGGAAAAAGAAAAGTCAGAACTTGAGATCTTGTACCTGAGTCAGGGAGTCAGTGTATTGAAGTCAATGGATCAGCAAGACAGCCAGGGAACTAGCTCTTCAGTGATGGAGATCCGAAGTGGAAGCATACTTGGTTCCCTCTCCTTTAAAAAGTATAAGGCGATAGATTATCTTTAGAGGAGCAAAATGTTTGTTTTCCTATGCAGTTGAGCTGTGCCTGCACTGCATGGGTTAACTGCTCGTTTTGTCGAGGGGCGCAAGGAAAAGCTATACTTAGCCAATCCTTCAAACCTCCAGAAAAACATGCTCCCCCGCATCCATCGGTGGACTGTTCCTGCTGCCCTCATGTCCAGAGCCGGTCTATGGGCGTGATGTTGTCAGGAACACAGGACCGCTAGCGTGGGGGGCATGAGGAGCGGCTGGGACCAGTCTTGCGCATGGAGGATCGGCAGATTAGGTAAGTATATATCTGCTCTGCAATACCCTAGACACGAATGAGCAGTTAACCCTTGCAGTTCTTTAACCACTTTCTGCCCATAGTATAGACTAAGGATGAGCTCTGGCGTGTTCACATTGTACACGTGCAGAGCCCGCCAGGAAGTCTGCACGGCGCTGCGCTAATCACAGCCAGGGAGACATTGTCCCGATGCTCGGCTGCAGAGATCGGGAAATGTGTCCCTGGCTGTGATTAGTGCAGCGCCGTGCAGACTTCCTGGCGGGCTCTGCACGTGTACCATGCGAACACGCCAGAGCTCATCCTTAGTATGGACGAAAGACGGCTACGTCCATAGACGTCCTTTCGTGATCGCGCTGCTCTCGCACCGCATGTGGAGTGTGGGCGGTGCGCTCTGTGACCATTGAGTCCTTCAGACTTGGCTGATCGGTGTAAAGGGCCAATCACAGTGGCCCTTTATCATGTGATCAGCTGTCGGCCAATGACAGCTGGTCACGGAAGTAAACAGACGCCAGTTCTAAAAAAAAAAATATTTCTGCTCACACTGACGGCATGAGGAGAAAAAAAAAAAGAAAGCCGGTAAATTGCTTCTGTTACAGGGACATCGGTCCCAACATCTGCCCACCAGTGCCGCTAATCTGTGCCCACCAGTGCCGCCTATCGGTTGTTGTTTTTTTTTTTTTTTTGTAATTTTCGGTCCTTTTTGTTTAGCAAAAAAAAAAAAATACCACCAAAAGAAAGTTCTATTTGTGTTATTAATAGTTTGTTTGGTTACAGAAACCTCACAATATTCATTCAAAGTGTGATGGCACTAAAAAGCGGAAAAATCTGAAAATTGGCCTAGGCAGGAAGGGGGGGGGGGGGGGGTGCCCAGTAATATTGCATTAATATGGCAACAAAGTTTTTTTGTGTAAAGGTGTATGTGGTTCTAAATGTGATTTCCTAATTGGTATTTGCATTGACAGATTTGTTTGTATTTGGTCAAGAGCTGAAATCTTCTTTTCGGAGATGGGTATTATGGTTACATTTTCTCCCATGTATACTTACTTATTCTTTGTGTTTTTGATTGCTGCAACTTTCTGACTTGTTTTCTATTTTCCTCTGTCAGGCGATTCTCTCCAGGCAGTATGGGTCAGAGGGGCGCTTCATCTTTACCTCTCACACCCCAGGGGAGCACCAGATCTGTCTGCACTCCAACTCGACAAGAATGTCTCTCTTCTCTGGAGGAAAACTGGTGAGGCCAGTCACATTATTGACCACTTCCAGGATCCTGTATTCTAAAATATGGGCTGCCATATGCAAATATATAGTCACAAACTATACACTTAAACCAAGTTTTTAACATTAACCTAATGATTAATAAGATTATTTACATTGGAACTGATCACTAATCGAGTACAAAATATCCAGCTGAAATGCAAACATGGGAACTTGACTGGAAATTGATTTGTAATTCTGTGCAGCAGTTCTGTGATACAATGAGCACGAGCAGATCCTCAACCCCCACTGAGTAAAAAAAAAACTGGTTCTTACCACCACCTTGCTAATTGGACAATGAAAGAGAAGCAACACATAACGTTCTAATACAATAACTCTATTATCTTCTATTATCTGCATGCTCATTGACAGCGCATGCAGCAGGACCTAATTTGCTTCCAGGGCTGCCCCTCCCTCTCCCTTTATTCTGGCACACAAACGCCATGCTAAGAATGTCTCCATCAAATAAATCCAAGGGGGAAATTGCTCGTTACCACAGGATACTCATTTAGAGCCCTTTCACACTGGTGCGTTTTTGCTGTAAAAATAGCGCTATTAAAACGCTCCAAAAACGCCCCTCCATTGAAATGAATTGAAAACGCTGTGAAACCGCTGGGTTTTACCGATATTTTAACGCTCTGCTATAGGCGTTTTCAGTGTGAAAGGGCTCTAAGCCAAAATAGATTTGAACCAGATGGCAATAAAAAATCTAGAAAGGGGGTTCAAGTCCTATGTGGTATTCAGTCCCTCAATAGGTTAGGAGCAACAACCTCCTCAATGTCTGCATAATAATGCAGTGAAAGACTCCGCATCGTATACCCACCATCCAAAAAAACCACCTAATCTGGTGGCAGATTTTTATTTTATTTTTGTTTAAAAATAACAAACGTGTCATACTTTCCTGTGATTTTTTTGCACAGAGCAGCCCCAATGCTCCGCTGGAGCTCCACTGGAGCTCCTTGTCACTCCTTCCTGTGCCTAGTGCCCCCAGAGCAAGTAGCTTGCTTTTTGGGGGGGGGGGGGCTACATGTGTCCATTCACACATGTAGCGTGGCTTGCCCCCACCCTCTCCTCATTGGCTCACTAACTGATTGACAGTACCAAGAGCCAAGTGTCTCAGCCAATGAACAGGGAGAGACCCATAAGAGCTGAGGCTCTTGTGCACATCGCTGGATCGAGATGGGGCTCGGGTAGGTTTTATGGGGGCTTGGGGTGAGCTGCACACAGGTGGTTTTGTACCTTCATGCATAAAACACATTAAGGTAGAAGTCCTTGAGCATTTACAACCACTTTAAGGCTGGGTTCACACGTCTGGCTGCAGTTTGCAGTCTGGTGCATTTCTGTTCTCCGGTTGGGGTGCAAAATTTTGCGTGAATACGCACCTGAACTGAACCCATAAATGCACAGGACCCTTTTCAAAACTGCTTCATTGAGAGACGGTCACATTCACACGTTGTGAATTGGATGCGGTTAAATACGAATCCAATTTTCATATATGTGAACCCAGCCTTGGTGCTCTTTTACAATGGCAGCTGGGGAGCAGTAAAAAAGCGCTGCCTTAAGATCAATGCGCCTGCACCGCAACCATGACCAACCACTTGGCTTGCAGTTGCAACTTGCAGTTGCAACACGGTTCTGCATTATAATAATCGCCATGCGGAAATTGAAGAAAAAAAACAGGCATCAGTAGCACCTCCTGAATGCCTGCCAGCTGCTGCTGTACTGCTCTTTGAAAAGTGGTCCACCACAGATCGCATTTCAGAAGGTGGTAAGCTTGTACCTAAAAGCCCTTACGGGGGTTAGGGTGCATTCACACCTAAGCGACAAAACGCCCGACGCGGGACGCTTCTGCCGCTAGAGGGGAGAATTCCCATTGCTGTCTATGGAGATGGTTCACATCTCATAGACGCGCAACGCCTGTCGCCTGAAAAAAATACTTTTTAGAAAAAAAAAAAAAAAAATTGAAACATTTGTACTCGCGGCAAATCTGCCGCTACACGCGAACGCGGCTGTCGCTTAGGTGTGAATGCAGCCTTATATCCTAACCCGACAAAGCTATTTAGTCTGTTAGGAATGTAAGTCTGGGAGATTTGTTTTCATTAGCAAACAAAACATAAGATGTGCTTCATGATGTATTTTTTTTTTTTTTTTTTTTTGTACTGACTTTATCCTCTCCTCGTTCTAGCGAGTTCATTTAGATATACAGATTGGAGAACACACAAATAACTACCCTGAAATTGCAGCAAAGGACAAACTGACAGAATTGCAGCTTCGAGTCAGACAGCTGTTGGATCAAGTGGAGCAAATTCAAAAGGAGCAGAACTACCAGCGGGTGAGAGATCGATATGATTGGATGCGGATTTCTCTGCATCCAAATCGCAAGACAGGAGATTGACCAGCTTTCAATGGAGCCGGTTCACACCTCTCCGGAGCGGATTGCACAGAAGTCCTCTGCATCTTTGGCTCCATTTCAGGTTTGAATTCAGGCAAAAGTGTAGGCCCGATTTATCCCTGAAACGGAGAACAGAGACTCATCGGACCCCTGCTAACAGTCGCATCAGTTTTAAGTGTCAACCCAGCCTAAGAGCCTGTGGGTTATTCTCTGGCATTAGAAACACAGCAGCCAACGTTGACAGTGAAGCTAAAGAAAAGCCAGAAGTGTGTGTGTGTGTGGGGTGTTTTTTTTTTCTCTCCAATGCATGTCAGATTATTGCCCTTTAAACTTAAGGGTAAATGCTAAGGCAGCCCATACATTTAGGGGCAGATCCACGTAGATCGGCGCTTTTCTCCGCCGGGCATAGCGTATCTAAGATACACTACGCCGCCGTAACTTTTTTTTTCCGAATCCTCAAAGAATTTGTGCCGTAAGTTACGGCGGCGTAGTGTATCTTTGGCGGCGTAAGGGCGCGGATTTCAAATGGATGTGATGGGGGCGTGTTTTATGTAAATACGTCGTGACCCGATGTAAACAACGTTTTTTTTTTAACTGCGCATGCGTTGTCTGTGGGGGTATCCCAGTGCGCATGCTCGAAATTAAACCGGAACAAGCCAATGCTTACGACGGTGATGTCATTTTACGCAAATCCCTATTCGTGAACGACTTGCGCAAACAATGTAAAAAATTCAACATTTGACGCGGGAACGACGGCCATACTTAACATTGAGTACACCTCATAATAGCAGGGGTAACTATACGCTGGAAAAAGCCGAACGCAAACGATGTAAAAAAATGGGCCGGCAGGACGTACGTTCATGGATCGCCGTAACTAGCTAATTTGCATACTCGACGCGGAATTCGACGGAAACGCCACCTAGCGGCCGGCGGAAAAAATGCACCTTAGATCCGACGGCGTACTAAGACGTACGCCTGTCGGATCGATCCCAGATGCCGTCGTCGTATCTTGTTTTGTAGATACAAAACAAAGATACGACGCGGGAACTTTAAAATTACACGGCGTATCAATAGATACGCCGGCGTAAATCTTTTGTGGATCTGCCCCTTAGTTTTTTTTTTTTTTTTGCTCAGCCGGTGGTTTAAAAGAAAAAAAAATAAGGGGAGTGGGGGGGGGGGGTGAGAGAGGTAACCCCCTGAGATATTGTTATCTGACAGCAGGGAGGCCTCTCCACCATCGTCATACACAGATCAGTGCTGCCAGCTATAGCCAGTCTCACTGATCAAACTGGTAAAAACCCGACATGGTGGTTGTACGGAAGTCAATTGGTAGCTCGGCTTCTGTACAACCAGCTTGCCCATATGTGGAGCAAAGATCCGTTGATCCCTGCTGACCTGCCAAATTTTGATTCATGTATGACTTGTAATGTATAACAGTGTAATCATAAAATATTTGTAAAAATGTATAGCTCTTATAACTTGAGATATTTACTACAGACTGAGTCATTGTTGAGGATAGAAATTTAAGTTTTTTTATTTGATTTTTGGCTGGTACACTACGAGTACTACATTTTATTTCTTAAGCAAAATTAAATTGTTCTAGATGTGTTTAGGATCTTTAGTTATAAAAGGCACTTGTGTTTTTGTGCATTTTGAAGCCATTTAATAACATTTTTAATTTTTCTTGTTTTTTTCCCTCAGTACCGAGAAGAGAGGTTCCGCTTAACCAGCGAGAGCACTAACCAGCGTGTCCTATGGTGGTCCATTACCCAGACTCTCATCCTCATCCTCACGGGCATCTGGCAAATGAAACATCTGAAAAGCTTTTTTGAGGCCAAGAAACTTGTGTGAAGCATCTACCTCCTGTGTCCAACTTTATACTATATCCCTACACATACAGAAACAAACCTGGTTGTCGCCCTGCATTATATACGGTCTCATGTACATTGGAATAATAGCCTTTGTACATTGACACTCATAATTAATGCCAGTGGGGCAAAAACCACAATGGTCCATTTCTCGCACATTTGGAAATTTTAGCTGCTGGCAGGAAAAGTCTGACTGAGGAGGCAGTGTAGTGAGGTTTATATTTGTGTACAAGTTATATCTTCTGTCCTGTTTATAGCCGGAGCTGTAAGATCCATGTGCCCCTAATATGGGCAGTTAACATGCATCTTAAATTCCCTTTCCACCTACCTCCTTTAAGAGCTTTCCCACCCTAATATCTGCAATACAATTCAAACTGTCATCTTTTTTAAGAGCCTCTATAGTCAGCCATCTCCTATAAATCAGTAATTTGGTGGGTTTTTAACTTAACACTGCAGTTGGCTGTATGTGAGCACGTCAATTCACATAGGCTAATGCAGTCAACATCCAGAATGATGACTCTTTACCGATAATGGAGTAAAGAGCCTTGTGTGTAAAAGAGAGGGGAGGTGGCACTTTCCCTCCTCCACTTCCTTTATAAATAACGAGGATTTGTAGTTCAATCACTGCACTGCAGATAATAGTCTGCTTCTTGGTTATAAAGACTGGATCTCTGACAGTAGCCTGTGATTTTTTATTTTCGTTTTGTTTTTATGTAGCTTTACTGTAACTCCTGTATATAAGGTAAGATCTCTGCAAGAAAGGTGGGGTTTGATGTGACCCCTTTTAAAAAACTGGGGATATTTATGAAAACAAGTTTTGAGTATTTGCAGAAAGAGATTAATAATTGAGGTACTGGTATTTTTATTAGTCGTTAAAGTGGAGTTCCACCCAAGTGGAAGCTCCGCTTATCTGCCCCCCCCCCCCCCCTCCTCTCCAGTGGCACATTTGGCATCTTTCAGGGGTAGCAGTTACCTGTTTTTGACAGATACCAGTCCCCACTTCCGTGAGATCTCGCCGTGGCAAGATCACTCAGGAGGTTCAGGCCTCCCCCTCCCCTCCTCCTTTCTCTCCCGCCGGGCCATTCAGAAGGCGATTCGCACATGCACATTAGGGAACTGGCTGTGAAGCCACAAGGCTTCACTGCTGGTTTCCCTTACAGGCAATGGAGGCGGCAGCACCTGAGAGCTGATGGAAACATCGGCTGGGGTGCTGACATCGCTGGTTTCCAGGACAAGTGTCTTGATATTTAAAAGTCAGCAGCTACAGTATGTGTAGCTGCTGACTTTAAAAATAATTCTGGGGTGGTGGTGGAACTCGGCTTTAGGATTGCAGGATGTACAAAAGTTCGAACAGCATTTATTTATTTTTTTATCTGTGAACCATTTTGCCTCCAAACAGAAGGTCCACTTTTTTTTCCCCAGGCAAACACTGGGGGAAAAAATGACTTCTGGTGCTTCTCGGCGGCACATGTAATGAAACTGGGCCTTCTGGCAGAGATGGGAGGCTTCAATTCCTTAAGAAGGCACTCTTGCAATGAGTTGCGGGGGGGGGGGGGGGAGATTTCTTGGTGGGAGGAGAAGGGGGGGCTTACAAGCTGGCAACCCTTTTGTTTGCCATGTGAGGTCCTCTTTAAACAAACTATTTGTAAACTGGGAAATATAGGGGAAAAAATTAACCTAAGTAGGTAGGGGAGGTTCACAATAAAATCATTGGAGTCTTTTATTAAATGCTAAAGTTACTTTCCATGTACATGAGGTATAAAATAAAATTCAAAAGAAATGAATCTCTTAGCTGCCAGCAGTAAGCTTGGCGTATTTTCAAATATATACAGATGGGAGCAAAAAGTAGTAGAAGTCATCTTTCTCTGAGTTGCTGGCGCTCAGTCCAGATGATGGTAACTACTCTTTTTTATAGCGGTAGACACAGGGGCTGAATCATGGTATGTTTATATTTCTGGGGCAGATAGATGAAAGAAATGAGCCTTACAAGCCATACTTTCATAGCAGACAGCACATTTGGAAACTAATATGTCTGAATCGTTGAGCAACATTTAATACACGCCTGTCTCCTTGTGCTGATTTACTCCAACAGGGTGTTGTACCGAAACTATACTTCCAAAACATACAGTATAACATGTCTGCCTATATTGAGATAATGGGGGTTATTTACGAAAGGCAAATCCACTTTGCACTACCAGTAAATCTGAGGGGTAGATCTGAAATGAGGGGAAGCTCTGCTGATATTATTATCCAATCATGTGCAAGCTAAAATGCTGTTTTTACTTTCCTTGCATGTCCCCCTCGGGTCTACAGCAAGTGCACTTGTAGTTTGCAGTGCAAAGTGGATTTGCCTTTCACAAATGACCCCCAGTGTGTGAATGCCAGCCCCCCTTCTTGCAAAGCTCCATCCACTTTTTCCTCTGACTTTGTTGGGGATTTCAAAGGTTTTTCTACCACAACATACATGTGGGGGCAAATTTAGGAGCTGTCATTTCTCTCTCCTGTCAGTTGACTCCTCTGCCTCAGGATCTTATTACTTGGCTATCATCATTTGAGTTCCTTGCTCTGCCAGTCTCCACTTTAGAGTCTCACTTCCCCTGTTGCATTCTCTAGTGTAAAATAGCTTGACCTGAAGCATTAGATTGGACTAGCTTTTTACTTCATTACCTACAGGAATAGTCCCTTGTTTGCCTGAGAGATTATAAATAAATGTGTTATGTATATCAAAGTGTGATCATGTCGGAACATTCGCACCTATTCTGCAGGGCATAATAGAGACGGGGGCGGGGTGTTACACAACAAACAGGATTTATAAGGTTTTGCCACTAATTTCTGTTGCCCACAACTTCTCAGCACTGATGGTCTTCAGGATAACACTAATTATTCATCCTTTTGCCCCTTTTCTCCTGCCATTTTGGCCTCCAAAATATTTCTAATATATTATTTTGTAAGTTTTTGGGATTACAAAAAAATAAAGTTTCATTTCTGTGACTATTTTGAATTGTAATAAAAGAATACTATTTCCATGTGTACAGCGTATAATAGATCTACTGGGTTCATGTTGTGAGGGGTATTTTACCTGGTTTTAGAGAGACCTATAGACAACTGATCTCTGCCTCAGAGTACATTTTAGGGCTTGTTTACACAGTGCGGTGTGACATGACATGTTTTCCTGTAATTCAAAAAATGGAGGGTTGGGACTTTAAATGAGATGCGATTAGCAATATGCGATTATATATATATATATATATATATATATATATATATATACTTATATATGGAAAATATAAAAATTATTTCCATAATAACCAGGCTCAAAAATACCAAACCAAGTTTGCCTGTAATGCACAAAAATGTGCTGCCTTTTGCTGACACAATATGGGTGCCATGAATTCTCAATAACACCCCCATGCATCTAGCAAATGGGCATGTGTTTGCGCCTGCTGAACTACAATTCAAAGTACAAACATGCATGCTCGGAAACCAATGCTAAACATCAGACAACAATAGCAGACGTTGCCCAAAGGGTGGCGGTAAAGAGCTGAAAAACACGTGATTTGGTGAATGTTGGCTGAAAATGTTGTGCCGTGTATATGCAGGACAAGTTCATGGTCAATGCCCTTGGACCAAAATCCACGGAAAAGTAGGATGGAAGTCTGATCATGTGTACGAGGCTATAGTCTAGTGATGGGGAACCTTGGCACCCCAGATGTTTTGGAACTACATTTCCCATAATGCTCAACTACACTGCAGAGTGCCTGAGCATCATGGGAAATGTAGTTCTAAAACATCTGGGGTGCCAAGGTTTGCCAACACTGCTATAGTCTGTAGGGTTCAATATTGAGTTGGCCCTATCCTTTGAAGCTATAACACCTTCAACTCTTCTGGGAAGGCTGTCCACAAGGTTTAGGAATGTGTCTATAGGAATGTTTGACCATTCTTCCAGATGCGCTTTGTGAGGTCAGGCACTGATGTGGATGAGAAGGCCTGGCGCACAGTCTCCGCTCTAATTCATCCCAAAGGTGTTCTGTCGGGTTGAGGTTGGGGCCAGTCAAGTTCCTCCACCCCAAACTCGCTCATCCATGTCTTTATGGACCTTGCTTTGTGCACTGGTCCAAATCATTTGGTGGAAGGGGGATTATGGTTTGGGGTTGTTTTTCAGGGGTTGGGCTTGGCCCCTTAGTTCCAGTGAAGGGAACTCTTAAGGTGTCAACATACCAAGACATTTTGGACAATTTCATGCTCCCAACTTTGTGGGAACAGTTTGGGGATGGCCCCTTCCTGTTCCAACACAACTGCCCGCCAGTGCACAGAGCACATTTGATGCTTGCTCAGTCAACGTAAATGTCTTCCAGATCATCCAAAATCATTGTTGCAAACTAGGTATTCATTTTGGAAGGGGATATTTTTATCTTCAACTACCAGAACAGGACACAGCTAGATGGGGACTAGCTTGTTTTTAGGTGTATGTTAGTTTTATATTTGTGTCTTTTTATATATTCTTTTCTTTTGTTTTTATCTCTCTTTTTTTTCATGGGAGTCTGGATCTGGTCAGTAGAGACCTGAATCTAGACCCTTCCATGAGTAACTTGGTTTGAGAGCGTGTGGCAAGACAAGCAAAATGTTTTAGTAAATTTTGCCTTGATATACAAGCGATGTCTTGATATAAGAGTAGTGTCATGTCGCAACTAGTATAAAAAAGAAGAGGGGAGCCTCTAAGTGTAGCAATGGTACAACATTTAGCAACTTATTGCTACACTTAGAGGTGCCTCTCTTTTCTTTTATACCCTGTAAAAAAAATGCTTTGTTACACAAGTGCTTTGGATTACAAGCATGTTTCTGGAATGAATTATGCTTGCAAACCAAGGTTTTACTTTACCTGCTTAGCAGGAACATATATAGGGTTTAACCACATACAGGGTCACTAAAATATACCGTATTTACCGGCGTATAAGACGACTCGGCGTATAAGACGACCCCCTAATTTTCCAGGAAAAAATTTGGTTTTGGGATATACTCACTGTATAAGACTACCCCCTTTTTTTCAAGCCCCACTGTGCCATTACTTGCCCCCACTGTGCCATCACATTGCATGCCCCCACTGTGCCATCACATTGCATGCCACCACAGTGCCATCACATTGCATGCCACCACAGTGCCATCACATTGCATGCCACCACAGTGCCATCACATTGCATGCCACCACAGTGCCATCACATTGCATGCCACCACAGTGCCATCACATTGCATGCCACCACAGTGCCATCACATTACTTTCCCCCACAGTGCCATCACATTACATGCCCCCACTTTCCCCCCCACTGTGCCATCACTCACATTTTGCAGGCCGGTGACAGTCTCCGTCTGCTGCGAGCGTCCATGATTTCAAAGCCGCGCGCCGTCTTCTCAGCGTGTCCTGTGATTGGCAGAACACAAATTTTCACAGTAGCGCCTCTGTTCTATGTTCCGCCAATCACGGATGCCTTCTCATCTCGTCCGAGGATGAGAAGGCATCCGTGATAGGCGGAAAACAGAACAGAGGCGCTGCTGGGAAGATTTCTGTTCCGCCTATCACAGGACAGCGATGACGCACTGAGAAGACGGCGCGCAGCTTTGAAATTATGACGATCGCAGCTGCACGGAGACCGTACCCGGCGTATAAGACGACCCCCGACTTTGGATGCATTTTTTTGCATCCAAAAAGTTGTCTTATACGCCGGAAAATACGGTATATATTTTTTTTAGCTAAATAGCTTCCTTTACCTTACTGCAGTCCTGGTTTCATGTCCTCATTGTTTGTTTTTGCTGTAATTCCTCTCTGTTCTGGACACTTCCTGGTTGTCTGTTTCCTGAGGACCACAGTACTGGGAGATTCTAGTTTCATTTTCCAAACCATCACTGCTCTATGGCTCTATACATGCACACAGGCAGGATAACATGCAAAAACGAAACTACAGGTACATTATATGATTGATTTTTATCTATGTTTAATCAATTTTAAAAGGAATCAGTTAACTATTATGTCTCTATACCCTGTTAACAGTCATTTCAGCAAAAAAAATAAAACATTTCCTCTACAACTCCTTTTAAGGACCGCTCACTGTGATATATATATATATATATATATATACAGTCATTTTTTTAAAAGATTGATATCTCGGTAACGGCAGCAGCTGCTGCCACAACTGAGATATCCATCTTTTCAGTGAGCGGTCCTTTCAACGATAACCGTGGTCTCTGCGGCGGATTCGCAGCAAGAGCACCATTATCGGCAGCGGGAGAGGGCCCCCCTCCCGTCGCTTACTGGAGCCATCGGCAGTGGCGGAGGTGATCGGGTCCTCTCTCCTGCTCCCTGACACAAGCACGCTATGAGCCGTGGATTTTTATATTCTTTGATGCCCTTTTTACCTGTCTGTAAGTACCACACAATAAATTGCTTATTGGTTTTATCCAACGGGCTTCACTATTGTCGTTTCCTCTCTGCATTTTATGACCACATATCTGCTGATGAACGCAATGTATGCTTTTGGACCTTCATGACATTCGAGATGTTATTTCATCATTGATGCTGCCTGCGGATAACCGTTTTCACCTGTACACTCTGTTGGAAGTGCGATTGCCATTGACCTGCACGTTATTTGATTACATGCCCATAACGTTTTTGTTCTGGTAAGCGGATTGTTTGCACGGTGGTGTGGTGTGCTTTTTCTGTATCTACACAGTGAAACTTCGGTGGAGGTTCTATATCTTCAATTTCATTGATGAACATATAATTTGTGGACTTTATACACATATTGTTTATTTGGACTAATTTTCCATTTTCATTTATTTTGAGCGCTGCACTATTGGATTATATCGGCTGGGATACGAGTGAGGGCAAGATGGCCCCCACCCGTCCCTATAGCAGGGCGGAAGCGACGTCAAAATGTTGCTTCCGCCCATGCTTCTTAAAGCAATATTTTCTTGTTGTCATTTTTTCAAATGACACTTTTTTTTTTTTTTGGCATTTTAGTCTAAATATGAGATCTGAGGTCTTTTGACCCCAGATCTCATATTTAAGAGGACCTGTCATGCTTTTTTTTCTATTACAAGGGATGTTTACATTCCTTGTAATAGGAATAAAAGTGATAATTTTTTTTTTATTTTTTTTTTTTAGTGTTAAAATAAATAAGAAAACCCCCAAAAAAATTTTTTAAAGCACCCCGTCCCGACGAGCTCGTGCGCAGAAGCAAATGCATACGTGAGTAGCGCCCGCATATGAAAACGGTATTCAAACCACACAAGTGAGGTATCACCGCGATTGTTAGAGCGGGAGCAATAATTCTAGCCCTAGACTTCCTTTGTAGCTCAAAAGATGCAACTTATAGAATTTTTTTTAAACATTGCCTATGGAGATTTTTAAGGGTAAAAGTTTGACGCCATTCCACGAGCGGGCGCAATTTTGAAGCGTGACATGTTGGGTATCATTTTACTCGGCGTAACATTATCTTTCACAATATATAAAAAAATTGGGCTAACTTTACTGTTGTCTTATTTTTTATTACAAAATTTAATTATTTCCAAAAAAAAGTGCGCTTGTTAGACTGCTGCGCAAATACGGTGTGACAAAAAGTATTGCAATGACCGCCATTTTATTCTCTAGGGTGTTAGAAAAAAATATATATATAATGTTTGGGGGTTTTAAGTAATTTTCTAGCAAAAAAAACTGTTTTAATCTTGTGAACGCCAAATCTGAAATACAGGCTTGGTTCTTAAGTGGTTAAAAGCTCAAGGAGCAGCATTCTCAGTAAAAAAAATAAATCATCTGCTGAAAGTAAAAAAAAAAAAAGTGTTTAATATCACTTTGTGACACACAAACTTTTGCCATATTTTCCCTAAACCAATTCTAAATTCTGTATAATTTGTAAGCTGCTATAATTAAATCACACCAAATAAACAAATATCTACCTGCTCGACACCTATCACACTCCCATATACACGTGTACATAAATCATATCTACCACGTGGTGTAGTACTCATTTTGAATTTAATAATCTCCTTTAAAAATATGTATATTCACAGAAGCCATAAAAGAATCAAAAGTCTCCTTTTAAACACCAACAATCTGGTTTTCTTTTGATTTTCACCCGTGAGCTCTTCAATAACTCGCTGCTGCAAGCACTAAGTTAACACTGTCACCAGCTGTGCTCTCACCGGGAATCATTGACCAGAATAAACTTGTATCCCCTTTAAGACCCCTTTCACACTGGGCACGTGGGCACGTTAGCGCTGTTTAACTAGTTGCCGACCAGCTGCCGCAGTTGTACTGCAGCAGGTTGGCACGGCTGCGTGAATCGCACGTCGGCCACTGGGGGGGGGCATGCGCGGCCGCAATGTCAGAATGGGGATCTGTCAATGTAAGTGTACAGATCCCCGTTCTGACGGGAGTAGAGAGAAATCTGTTGTTCCTAGTGATCAGGAACAGTGATCTCTCTCTCCTTCTCCAGTCACTACACTGCCCCCACAGTTAGAAACACCTCCCTAGGGAACACTTAACTGATTTATCCCCCTCTATTGTTAACCCTTTCCTTGCCCGTGACATTTATACAGTAATCACTGGCTATTTTTTTTTCTTTTTTTTTTTTAGCTCTGATCGCTGTACAAGGCTGGGTTCACACCATTGTGAATTGGATGCGGGTTCAACGCATGCATACAATTTGCAATAGCGGGAGATTATGACCGACTCTTTATGGAGCCAGTTCACATATCTCCGTAACAGGTCCGGTGTGTTTTGCACAAAGACGATGTGCGTCTTTTGGTCTGTTAAATGTCCAAATTCAGCCCAAAATCCGGGCTGAAATCGGACCTGAAACGATGAACCAGGATGCACCCCGGCTGTGAGCCGGATACAGCGATGGTGTGAACACAGCCTGAATGTCAATGGTCCCAAAAATGGTCCCGATCTGTCTGCCGCAACGTCGCAGATTACCACCATTACTAGTAAATAATAAAAATGCCATCAATCTATCCCCAATTTTGTAGACGCTATAAACTTTTACGCAACCCAATCAATATACGCTTATTGCGATTTTATTTTCCAAAAATATGTAGAAAAATAAATATTAGCCTAAACTGATGAAGAACTTTTTTTATAATATATATATATATATATATATATATATATATATATATATTATAGGTTTTTTTTTGGGGGGGGGGATATTTATTATAGCAAAAAGTAAAGAATTTTTTTTTTTTTCAAAATTGTCGCTCTTTTTTTTGTTTATAGAGCAAAAAATAAAAACTGCAGAGGTGATCAAATACCACCAACAGAAAGCTCTATTTGTGGGAAAAAAAAGAACATACATTTTATTTGGGTACAACATTGCACAACCACACAATCGTCATTTAAAGCTGTGTCGTATCGCATTGCATAGTCGCAATAAGACTGTATGACAACAGAAAGTCTAGCTAAAAACGATTACTTTATTAACTGCTTTTGGACCGCCCCACTTATATTTACTGAGGCAGGGCGTGCGTTAGCACAAAATCACGTACAGGTACGTTGCGGCTTCTACCCGGGTCTGGGACGCGTGCTGCCAGCGACTCACTTCCGCTGCGATTGGACACAGAGGGAGCCAATCAGCGGGTCCCGCGGACCCGATGTTTGCCAGAATCCAGCGATCTCCCCCAAGAGAGGCAGGGTGGCGGTCTGCTTGTGTAAACAAGTGTCAGAGGGAAAGAGAGATCTTGTGTTTCTGCTAAGCAGGAACACAGATCTCTCTCTTCCCCCAGTCAAAGCATCCCCCACACAGTTAGCAAGTGCCCCCTGTGAGCTCATTTAATCCTTTGATTGCCCCTGATGTTAACCCCTTTCCTGCCAGTGTCATTAGTACAGTGCATTTTGTTAGCACTGATCACTGTATTGATGTCACTTAGTGTCAGATTTGTCCACCACAATGTTGCAGTCCCACTAAAGATCGCCGTCATTACTGGTAAAAATAAAAATGCCATAAAACTATCCCATGGTTTATAGTTGCGATAACTTTTGCACAAACTGATCAATATACGCTTATTGGGATTTTGTGTTACCAAATATAAGTAGGAGATAAAGAAATTCGATTTTTTACATTGTTTTATTGGATATGTTTTATAGCAGAAAGCAAAAATTATTCTTTTGTTATTTAAGAAAAAATGTTTTTTTTATTTATGGCGCAAAAAATAAAAAACCAAAAGAAAGCATTATTTGTGGGAAAAAAGGACATAAATGATTTGGGTACAGCGGCGCACGCCTGCGCAATTGTCAAGTAAGGTAATGCAGTGCCAAATTGCAAAAAATGCTCTGGTCGGGAAGGGGGTGAAACCTTCTATGGCTGAAGTGGTTAAAACAGTTCAGAACACAAACAGTACAGTGCCTTGAAAAAGTATTCATACCCCTTTAAATTTTCCACATTTTGTCATGTTACAACCAAAAAAGTAAATGTATTTTATTGGGAACATTTTATGTGATAGACCAACACAAACAATTTATCATTTTTCTTCCACTTCACAATTATGTGCCACTTTATGTTGGTCTATCACATAAAATCCCAATAAAATATATTTATGTTTTTGGTTGTAACATGGTTGTAACATGACAAAACGTGAAAAATTTCAAGGGGTATGAATACTTTTTCAAGGCACTGTACCTGTGATTATCCTCATAAACCTCATTCCTCTCATTGAATTCCAGGGTAGTTTTGGTAATGCATGAGAAGAGTTTAAGGGTTTCCAGGCCTGGAGCCACCGCACTGGAACTTCAGTATTCACGTAGCAATTTGGGAGGGTTTCTCCCTAGACTAGCTGGGTCTTTTAGAGAAGCTGTGTGTTCTAATGCGCCTGTTTGGCTGCCAGCACGCCAGTTCTTACAGTGGAGAGCCTCTCACCTGGCTGCAGATCATTTGCCCATCTACCTCTGCAAGTGTGTCTTCCCTGAGCTGAGGGAGGAAGACAGAGGGACTTATCCAGGGCCGGCCTTTGGGGTGTGCGAGCTGTGTGGCCGCACAGGGTGCCATGGGCAACAGGGGCGCTGTGCGGCCATCACAGCTCACAGAATGTAAGTCGCAGTCAGTTGCTCACATGATCAAATGGGACCCAATGTACCAGGCGGCACTTTCAGGGGGGCGGCAAATTGCACAATGTCTTGGGGGCGAGGGGTGAAGATGGGGGGGGGGGGGCGCCACAGGATTAGTTTGCACAGGGCGCCTGAACACCTAAGGCCGGCCCTTATCTTCCCTGGGCTTGTCAAGAAACCCAGGTAGTTGTGCGAAATGGACCTAAAGAGGCCCATGCCTGCATCTGAGCATGGTGTGTAAATGGGCACGCCGCTGCGTTAGCATTTGCACCCAAACCAGTTGCTCCTACTGAGAACATAACTACGCTCATCTTCACATCATGAACCTACTACTGACATCAGTATTGTGCAATATGGAACTAGCAAGAGGGAGCTGAATGGACATTTGCAACTTCCACCCTGACTGAGTGACAACCAGGCAGGCACAGAGGAGGATTTTACTTATAATAAAAGTCTCTTTGCCACTTTTACACCACGTGACCACTTTTATTATATAGCATTTCACACTCAAAAATCATAGTAGTCATTACTTAGGTCCTTCTGTGATAGAACTGCTCAGTCTCACAAACATGCATAGACCCAAGTCTGCCACAAGATGGCGCTACGTCTCGTGTCATTGGTATGAGTGAGCGGCTTATCCTTCCTGGTACAGGAGATGGTGTAGTGTCCTCTCTATGGTATGCGCCGACACGCTCGCTAGTACAGGCGTCTCTGTGGTATCGGTCCTCCACGGTGCCACACGTGGGTATGGCTACTCTTCGCTTCCATGAGCTGGGGCTGGATGACCGTGTGCTGAAGGTAAGAGCTCGGTGTTAGTCTGGTGTTGAATGTGGAGGGGTTCAGTGTTACTAAAGAAGCCGTGTGACCAGCTGATAGGTGTACACAGTGCCTGTCCAGGACTTGTAGAACCAGAGGTCCCAGCATGGTCTATAGCCCAGAGAGATGCACAAAGTGTAATATTCCTCGCATTCAGGAGCTGGTCAGCAGAGCTTGTTATTATTAGACCCTCCACCATGACCCATCCCATAATGTACAGACCCCTCTGCTCCAGGCCTTCTCTCAGGCTGTAATCACACCTCAACATTTTGTGAACGTGCATTTTGCTTTGTCATTCATTGTTAAAGGCACCCCAAACGTGGCAAGCAGATATGCGAAACTCAGTGTCGAAAAAGAGTACAAAAGCTACTCTGGCGCATGTAGGGAAGCCCATTAAAAGGAATAAGCTTCGCTATGTGTGTAGTGCGAAACATGCGTGTTCTCGAGACGCTGGGTGTGAACCTTGCCTTATAGAACTCTGACTTCACCAACAAGTAGTTTGTCTTTAGACAGAAGAGAATGTTTGTAACCCCCGTCAGTGTTGTCACCATAACAGGAAGTGAATAGGAGATGGGCGGGGGGGGGAGGCACAGACATAATCCATAATGATTTGGCTGTCAGGTAGTTTAAATCAGAAATGCAAAGAGAAGCCCAGGAGTATAGTATTCTGTAACTCAGGGGTGGATAACCAGTGGCCCGCAGAGCCCTCTGATGTGGCCCGCGACCTCCTGCTCTGGGAGGGAATAGAATTCTGTTATTAAAGGTCAGTTTATTACTAAAGTCACAGTGTATATATGGGCATATCTGTTCTGCGGTGGTTACTGGGCTGCTTTCAAACTGATCCGCAGGTGCAACGCAGAGCCATAGACTTCTGTTATTACCTGCGAGTTTGGTGAGCTTTCTGAAAGTGCACCAAACCTGCAGAATATAATAGAAGTCTATTGAAAAGTGCAGGAAATCCAAAGGTACACTGCGTTGCACCCACTGTTCGGGTAAACCGCAGCGCATCAGTGTGAAAGCAGCCTTGGGCCCCTTTGACATGGTCAGTCTGACCAATTGCACCCTCCATTCACCTCTAAGTAGTGGCAGACATAAACCGACTTGTGTCCTACCTCCAATCCGAGTATAGTGGGCTGTGTCCATGTTCGTTCTGCATATGCAGTGCAGACATGGACATGCCATCCATCCGCTCCGCTCATTGTGGCCCACGACCGGTTACCAAGTCGCTTAAGTGGCCCTCGCTCTTCAAAAGGTTGGGCACACCTGCTGTAACTTATGAGGTGGGTGATGCCAAAGGCTCATACCCCAGGGCCAGATCTAGCGTATGTGATCTGGAGGTGCAGTATGCGTGGGAGTGATGTCATTGTGGCTCCAGCCAACCACAGTCAAATACAGAAGCAGCCTGCAGCGCTGACATCTCGGCAATGGAAGAGGTTTTTAGGGAAGTTTAAAGCGGATGTGCGCTGAAAAAAAAATGAAAAGCCAGCAGCTACAAATACTGCAGCTGCTGACTTTTAATATTAGGACACTTACCTGTCCTGGAGTCCAGCGCCGTCCGCAGCAGAGGACGAGTGATCGCTCGTCACTCTGCTGCCCCCCCCATCCTCAGTGAGGGAACCAGGAAGTGAATGCAGTACTTACCTTTTTTGTGATAGATGTTCTCCCGCCGCTTCCGGGTATGGGCTGCGGGACTGGGCGTTCCTATTTGATTGACAGCCTTCCGACCATCGCATACATCGCGTCACCAGTTTTCGAAAGTAGCCGAACGTCGGTGCGCAGGCGCCATATAGCGCCGCACCGACGTTCGGCAACTCGTGACGCGCTGTCAATCAAATATCGGAAGGCTGTCAATCAAATAGGAACGCCCAGTCCCGAAGACCATACCCGGAAGCGGCGGGAGAACATCTATCTCAAAAAACGACTGCATTGATTTTAATCAAAACACCCGATTCTGCTTCCCGTAATTAGGCCCAATCTAATGTCAACATTTTTTTTCCGGCTGAACTCCCGCTTTAAGGTCATAGTCAGCATTTTTCTTCCTCCAAACACGGTCAGTTGATTAATGCCAAAAAGCTCAATTTTGGTCTCATCTGGCCACAGCACTTTCTCCCAATGCTTCTCTTAATCATTTAGATGTTCATTGGCAAACGGGCCTGTACATGGGCCTTCTTGAGAAGGGGGACCTTGCAGGCACAGCAGGATTCCAATCCATGGAGACGTATTGTGTTACTGATGGTTTGTTTGGTGACTGTGGTCCAGACTGCCTTGAGAGCATTCACAAGCACCTCCCATGTAGTTCTGGGCTGATCTCCGACTTTTCTCATGATCATCCTTACCCCATGAGGTGAAATCTTGCATGAAGCTCCAGACCGAGGGTGATTGGTGGTTGTTTTGTACTTTTTCCATTGGCGAATAATCACTCCAACGGTTTTCTCCTTCTCACCAAGCTTCTTGCTGATGGTGTTGTAGCCCATTCCAGCCTTGTGCAGGTAAACAATCTTGTTCCTGATGTCCTTTGACAGGTCTTTGGTCTTGCTCATGGTTTTGAGGTTTGAATGGAAGAATTCAATTCTGTGGACAGAAGTCTTTTATACACATAACAAGTTGTCTTTAGGAGCACTTTCTTAAAGCAGTTGTATACCCGCAGATGTTTTATTTTATTTTTAAACCTGTAAGGCAAAAGGCGCAATGAGCGAGTATGCAGCACATACTAGCTCATTATGAAATACTTGCCATTAGAATGAGGCATCGGCAGGCGATCCCGGTCCACGCCGAGGGAGCTGACATTTTCCCTTGACATGTCTTCCGGGTTCCGCAGTTCCGGGGCTGAGTGGCCAGAGCCACGATGTCGTCACTCAGACTTCTTTCCAGCAGGGTCCGGCATTTTCTGCTGGACCCTTAGCCGGGAATTCAGAGCGCATGCAGCGCTGACGTCAGCGGCTGCATGCAATGGGAATATCTCCTAAACCGTACAGGTTTAGGAGATAATATTTTTACCTACAGGTAAGCCTTATTATAGGCTTACCTGTAGGTAAAAGTAAAAAAAAAAAAAGGGGGGGGTATACAACCGCTTTAAATTGACAGGGCTAATCCTGTTTACCACATGAGCACATACTGTAGCCAGTCTGTGGGAGCCAGAATGATTGTTGGTAGGGGATCAAATGCTTATTTTACTCACTGTACTGCAACTCAATTTATAACATTTGTATAATGTGATTTTTCTGGATTTTGTGTTGATATTCTGTCTCTGTCATTCAAAATACACCTATGATAATTACAAAGAAACGAAGGGTCTATAAGTGGGAAAGCTTACAAAATCTTCAGGGGATCGAATAATTTTACCCACTGTGTGTGTGTGTGTGTGTATGTATGTATGTATGTATGTATGTATGTATATATATATATATATATATATATATATATATATATATATATATATATATATATATATATTTATTACACACACACGCACACACATTTTGCCTTTCATTTCTATTTTAAACTGAATGGGTTGTTTAGCAAAGTGAGGGTTTACATATACTTTAAAGGACCTGTTCACATCTGAGCGATGTGCTGGCCCTTTTTTTGGGCAGGATTGTGGTCGTAACAACCTAGTCACCTAGGAATCTGTTTCCTTCTAGTAACCTGCTTTTCGTCGGTCTATACAAAAACACCTGCAAAAGCTGACAGTTATATTTAAAGCTAACCTTTCAAGGTTTTTTGGTTAAAGAAATGTCTGCAATACATCAGTGATAAAAAAATAAAAATAATGTGGTTGTTTTGGGGTGTCCTAATACATTTGATTTATGTAAGGTTCAGATCTTTGCACTTTTATCTTTGCACAAGAGTATGAAACAGTTGAATAGTGCACGTATGTCTATCACCTTGTCTCCACAGAAACCTTAGCAGTTATTGGTCCATAGAGTTTATACTAACCTTTACAAATTTAGTAGATTGACCTATAAAGTCTGATTCTTATTTTTTCCTGCCATTTCCTGCTGTAGGCCATAGCAGATTTAGGATGGGCCAAGCCAACATTAATTCAGGAGAAGGCCATTCCACTGGCCATGGAAGGAAAGGACCTGCTGGCACGGGCAAGAACAGGGTCAGGGAAGACTGCAGCCTACTCTATTCCTATAATACAGAACCTTCTACAGTCCAAGTTGGTATGTGTAATTGTCTTGTGTTTTTGTGTTATGATGACATGTCTTCTGTCTGATGACAGTATTGTCTTTTAAGTACAGTTATAGCTACACGTGTATGTAAAATTAGTACCATCGATTTTAGAAATGTAATATTACTGCAGCTTTTCAGCACTAGGGCATGGTTATTATCCTTTCTATGCCATTAAATGTCTGCTCCATATTTGCATTGGTTTAGGGCTGCAACTAACGATTATTTTCATAATCGATTAGTTGGCCAATTATTGTTTCGATTAATCGGATAATAGCAATCGAATATGGCCTCACATCTGCACCTATAAACACACCGATGGCGTTTGTGATGGCTTTAGCACGGTCTTGATTGTGCAACAAGGGGCTGCTTAAATGCTGCGCTGATGAGCGGTTGTTGAGCAGCTTTCGTTTTCATTGTCACTCCTGTCAGTGAAACACTAGGGTGATGTCGCTTCATGCGTGGCCATGCTTGATGTGTTTCCACTGTCATATGGCTTTTTTGTGCCACAGTGCCTACACACCATCAGGGTTTTATCCACTAGCCTCTTTCCTTCATTTTTATATTTGACAGGGAAGCCAAAATGCTCCCATACATGGGATTTAAATGACGCGGGGCGTTCAAGCTCCTGCGTTCCTCCACTCGCCATGACCACGCTGTGTGTGGATTGAACATGCACACAACTTTTTTCTCCAGAAATCAATCTGCGGATCACATGTGTGCGGTTTGGATCAATATCTTCGGTTCGGATCGCGAATCGATGACAATCCGTTGCACCACTAGTCTGTTTTCTGTATACTTGCTCTGAATCAGTTTTGTTTTGTCAGGGTTACAGCCCTTTAATGTTTTATTTTCAGCAGTTATGTGTTGATCAGCAGTGCAGCCCTTGTTTCTGCAGGGCAGGCTTAATTTAAACAGACTTTCTTTAGGAAGTGAAGTACTATTGCTGCTCTATAATTCAATAACCGATAACTATGCTGCGTTTAATGTGGGAAAGAACATGGCAGCATAAGGGAAATTTTGTAGATTTCTCCTGTTTTTTTTATTTTTTTCTTCATATTACTTGAGTTCATTGTACACAGTTTTAATACATGAACAATGTTTGTATCTCTGTGTTTTCATATCTCCCATATTCTCTTGTTTGCAGACTGTCTCTGAGCAAGCAGTTCGGGTCCTGATCCTAGTACCCACCAAGGAGCTTGGCCAGCAGGTTCAGCAGATGATTCGTCAGCTGACGTTCTACTGTGCCCGTGATATAAGAGTGGCAGACATCTCTGGGCAGGTGGATGTTTCTGCCCAGAGGTAGGTGTTCGTCATGTACAATGATTAATACCTTTTTTAAACATGATGCACATTCATTAACTGGGGCTCCTTTTCCTTTCAGGCCAATCCTTATGGAGAAACCGGACATTGTGGTGGGTACACCATCCAGAGTACTTTGTCACATGAATCAGGGAACACTGTGTGTTCGGGACACCCTCCAAGCAATGGTGATTGATGAAGCTGACCTGATCTTCTCATTTGGATTTGAAGATGATTTGAAAAACTTGCTGTGGTAAGCACCTAATTACTGGAACTTGTAAAGTGAATGATTTAAATTGTTACTAAACCCAGGACCCTGCATTCACTATATCTGGTCTCCCACAGTACACAGAACATGCAAATGCAATTATTTTAGTAAGTATATATTATAACCAGATACTGATAGTCACAAGACTGCTATATACTGCTGATGAGAAAATGTATTTAGCAGTTTATATTTACTAAAATAGCATTTCCATGTTCTGTGTACTGTGGGAGACCAGATATAGTGAATACAGGGGCCTGCGTTTAGTAACACTTTAACTGTGTGTTCTCAAAGCACAATTCCTGCCTGACCTCGTTTTTTTTTTTTAATTTTAATTTACACATTTAATTTAATTTACATTGTAATTTGTATTACACAAAAAGATTTAGAAGTTCTGACAATGTTAATTGCTGTCTGTGTTGTTTATCCTGGTGACAACTGTTCCTGAAAGCATTTTACAACTAGACCTCATTATTATTTTTTTTATTTCCTTTTTTTATCAGCCAACTTCCTAAGATTTTCCAGTCTTTCCTTATGTCTGCCACGTTTAATGAAGATGTCCAGGCACTGAAAGAGCTTGTGTTGCACAATCCCGTGAGTTTGATTTTCAATTTACTTTTTTGCTATATATATATATATATAATTTCTCTCAGGATTTGTTAGTGGAGGGTCGGCTAGATAGTTGTTTACATTTAGTATACTTTTTTTTTTTTTTTTTTACAGTAGTTAAAGCACCCGAAAAACAAATTTTTAACATTAGATTGAGGCTAATTGTGGGAAGCACAATCGGGTGTTTTTTTTTAAAATCAATGCAGTACATACCGTTTTAGAGATAGATGTTGTTCGCGGCTTCCGGGTATGGGCTGCGGGACTGGGCGTTTCAATTTGATTGACAGCTCTTCCGATTGTCGCATACAGCGCGTCACGAGTTCCCGAAAGTAGCCAGTGCGCAAGCGCCGTATAGAGCCGCACTGACGTTCGGCTTCTTTCGGCAACTGGTGACGCGCTGTATGCGACGGTCGGAAGCCTGTCAATCAAATAGGAACGCCCAGTCCCGAAGATCATACCTGGAAGCCGCGAATAACATCTATCTCTAAAACGGTATGTACTGCATTGATTTAAAAAAAAACACCCGATTCTGCTTCCCATAATTAGCCTCAATCTAATGTTAAACTATTTTTTTCGGGTGAACCCCTGCTTTAAGAGTGCCTAAAATATTGATTACATGTTATTCTCTGTTAAACGAATTGGTTAAACAACCTGATCGTTGAAACAGAACCTGGTCGTTAAGTGAGGAGTTCCTGTATATACTGCCATTTTTTTTTTCTAGTAACGACTAGTAAATGATTTTTAGCGGGAATGGAATAATGCGGTGGATAATCTGACACCAACGGACCCTTTGTGGGAACCAGGGACACTAATCGTGATCAATGCTAACAATATGCACTGTCACTGTACTAGTGACACTGGCTAGGAAGGGGTTAAACATCTAGGGCGATCAAAGGGGTTAACTGTGTGCTTAACCAATGTAAACTGTGTGATGCTTTTACTAAGGGAAGTGATGGTTTTTATTCCCTGCTTTGTAGGGACACAATCTATCACTTTACCCCTGTCAGAACGGAACTCTGCCTTGTTTAGATCGGCAGAGCTCTATGCTGTGTCTTTGCCTGATGATTGGTGGGTGCCGGCAGACATTCATTGGCCAGCACCGCAGATAACGAAAGTGCAGATTCACATATGTTTATATACAGTACCTAACAAAAGATTTTTTTTGTAAATATTTTATTCCATCTTTTCATGTGACAACACTTAGGCTTCATTCACACCTGAGCGTTTCAAAGTTGCACGTTTTTTGTACATGCCACCAATTTAAAAAGCATTAAAACTCCTGTTGTCTGCCCCATAGAAGCTCATGTTCTTTTTTTGAGCTTAAGGCATTTTGTTTCAGGTGACAAAACGCTCAGATGGTGCCATTGAAATGAATGGGATTTTGCTTGTTGGGCATTTTTCAGGAGTTTTCGGGCGTTTTATGAGCTGAAAATGCTCAGGTGTGACTGAAGAAAGTACATTTTGCTACTATGTAAAGTAGTGAGTGTGTACAGCTTGTATAACAGTGTAAATTCACTGTCCCCTCAAAATAACTCAACACAGCCATTGATGTCTAAACCACTGGCAACAAAAGTGAGTACGCCCATGTGAAAATGTCCAAATTGGGCCCAAAGGTATTATGATGGAGACCTTTCAGGTGTTTGTTAACGCTTTCAGAATATGTGGCGATGCTTCTGTAGTGTTGTAATATTCTTTTCTTTCAATAAAAACTATTGGAAAACAAATTGGGCCCAAAGTGTCAATATTTTGTTTGGCCACCATTATTTTCCAGCACTGCCTTAACCCTCTTGGGCATGGAGTTCACCTGGTGCCACTGGAGTCCTCTTCCAATCCTCCATGATGACATCACGGAGCTGGTGGATGTTGGAGCCCTTGAGCTCCTCCAACTCCTGTTTGAAGATGCTCAATAGGGTTTAGGTCTGGAGACATGCATGGCCAGTCCATCACCTTTACCCTCGGCTTCTTTAGCAAGGCAGTGGTCTTATTGGAGGTGTGTTTGGGGTCGTTATGTTGGAATACTGCCCTGCGGCCTAGTCTCTGAAGGGAGGGGATCATGCTTTGCTTCAGTATGTCACAGAACATGTTGGCATTCATGGTTCCTTTATTAAACTGTAGCTCCCCTTTCTTGTGCATCATCTTTAGAAGAGGTCTGAGCACTGACAGGCTGACCCCCCACTCCTTCAACCTCTGTAGCAATGCTGGCAGCACTCATATGTCTATTTCCAAAAAACAGCCTCTGGATATGATGCTAAGCACGTGCACTCAACTTCTTTGGTCGACCATGGTGAGGCCTGTTCTGAGTGGAACCTGTCCTGTTAAACCGCTATATGGTATTGGTCACGTGCTGCTGCTCAATTCCAGGGACTTGGCAACAAAGACAGATCCTCAAAGAGTTCTTTTCCATGTGGTACCATGTTGAACTTCCAGTGAGAGAGAGAGAGAGAGCGATAACGTCAAATGCACAGTTGCTCCCCATTCACACCTGAGACCTTGTTACACTGAGTCACATGACACTGGGAGGGAAAACGGCTAATTGGGCCCAATTAGGACATTTTAATTTAACACTCCACAGAACGGCTGCCCTGTAGCAGTATATCTGCTATGGTGCGGTTTGGACGTGGTTAAGGGGAAAGCTAAGGGCTCATGCACACAGGGCGTTTGGGACTGTGCAAAGCCACTACCAACGCCAGGAAAAAGCAGCTGTAAAAACATATAGTAGCTTCTTGTATTGGCGTTTCATGCACGTTAAGCCACACTAGCTTTTAGCAGCGTTTCTCGGCCTCTATTCAAAATCAATGATTCCCTATTGAGAGCCGATTGACTGAATAGATGTCGGATCATGATCCGAATTGCGGTCAAACATTTACGCTGAGGATCTTGAAGAGGAACCCCACGGCAAAAAAAAAAAAAAAACAGTGTGGGGTCCCCCCCCCAAGATCCTTCGGTCTGGTATGGATTTTAAGGGGAACCCAAAAAACAGCGTAGGGGTCCCCCCTCCAAAACCATACCAGACCATTATCCAAGCATGCAGCCCGACAGGTCAGGAAAGGGGGAGGATGAGCGAGCTCCCAAGCTTTTTTTTTTTTTTTTTTTTTTATTCTATTTTTTTTACAGAAAGCAGACAATCACCCTTTACTTTATTTTATTGCATATTCATTTTTGATGTCTCCATTTCTTTCCTGCCACCCAGGTGACCCTGAAGTTAGAAGAATCTCAGCTGCCTGACAGCTCTCAGCTGACACAATATCAGATTCAGTGCGAGGAGGAAGACAAGTTTCTTTTACTCTACACACTGCTAAAACTCTCCCTCATTCGTGGCAAGACCATTCTATTTGTTAACGATGTGGAAAGGAGTTATCGGCTGAAGCTTTTCCTGGAACAGTTCAGTATTCCAGCTTGTGTGCTAAACTCTGAACTGCCGGTTCAGTCACGGTACGTCTTAAGAGCCTGGGTTTAGCTGCCACCAGGGACGGGACGCTATCTGAAATGTAGTTTGTATGTCTCCCTGGATGTACTTTGGTTTATTTTAGGTCATCTAGTTTCTTTTCAGATCCCTAAAATTATATTGCCGTTTTTGTATTAAAATGTTTGGTTTGGTTTCCTTGTTTAGTGGAAAGGATCATACCAACTGTAGGTTATGAAGCAGATTCAGCATGATGGTCAGTTCAAGTTTGCGCCCTTATACTGCTCCACTGTCGTGTCTAGGGCCAGTTGAAGTATATCAATATTTCTAAGCATGCCAGATGACCTCTCATGTAGCAAGGCCATGACACCTAAAGTGTTACAAAACCCACAACAATAAAATCAGTCTGTATATGCAGTAAAGCATGCTTGTTATACTCACCGTGGAACATTATGGGTTAATCATTGCATTGTGTAAAAAGGCTGTGTGAGCCTGTGTGCCCAGATCCCCCCCTTCCACTGTCCCCTCATAATTTCCTGATGAATCAGAGCCTATGGACTCAGACTGCACATGCTCAGTTTGGTGTATATTGCTAGAGAGGTATATTTTTTATTTTATTTGTTGTCTTGAAAGTGCATCTGAGCAGCACAGAGCCAATCACCACTGTCCACTGTTGCAGTCTCATTGGGCAGGCATACAACTTCTTATACAGGCTTTAACCAGTGATTGGCTGGGACCTGTTAAAAGTCACATAACTGCTCTAAATGCTAATGAGAAGACTTATTTAGCAGTTTACTAAAATAGTTGCATTCCTATGTTCTGTGTACTATGGGAGATCAGATATAGTGAAAATATGAGTAAAAAAAATGACAGGACAAAGTAGGATAGGTTTACTACACAGTCGTGTGGCGCCGCATCAAATGCATCCACTACACAATTTGGGTACCAACCAGGGTGGATTTGATTTAAATCACTAGTAAAAAGGCTTGATTTAAATCATATTTTTTAACCACTTCCCGCCCAAGGATGTCATATGACATCCTGGACTTTCAGTGGGAATATCTGAATGATGCCTGCAGCTACAGGCATCATTTAGATATCACTATTTTCAGCCGGCGATACTGTGCACCATAAGAATGATTATAGCGGCAGTCGGCTCCCAGAACACAGCGGGAGCCAGTCAGCAGGCGCAGCGCGACTCGCGCATGCGCCGATTGGAACCGGGCAGTGAAGCCGGAGCGCTTCACTTCCTGGTTTCCTCACCGAGGATGGCGGGGGGCAGCAGAGTGACGAGCGATCGCTCGTCCTCTGCTGCGGACGGCGCTGGACTCCAGGACAGGTAAGTGTCCTAATATTAAAAGTCAGCAGCTGCAGTATTTGTAGCTGCTGGCTTTTAACCACTTCGTTACTGAGCCTGTTTTTCAGATTCAGTGTTTACGAGACTAAAACAGTTTTTTTTGCTAGAATATTACTTAAAACCCCCAAACATTATATATATATTTTTTTCTAACACCCTAGAGAATAAAATGGCAGTCATTGCAATACTTTTTGTCACACCGTATTTGCGCAGCGGTCTTACAAGCGCACTTTTTTTGGAAAAAATTAAAAAATAAGACAACAATAAATTTGGCCCAAATTTTTTATATGAATGAATGAATGAATGAAAAACTTGTATAGCGCGGCACATGCGAACTGAATCGCCTCTGGGCGCTTGATGTTTCGTGTCTCAATGACATCAGAAGAGCAGAGTTTTAATCTGTCTTCTGAAAGTCAGGTGGTTTTCCTCCAACCGAATGCTGGTTGGTAAAGCGTTCCATAGTCTCGGACCTTGAAAAGCAAACCTTCTTTCTCCTTTGGACTTGTATTTGGTTTTTGGCACCTTGACCAGATTTTGGTCAGTGGATCGCAGAACGCGATTAGAATTGTGAGGTTCTATCTTGTCGCAAAGATATTGCGGCGCCTTCCCATGGATGCACCATTGTGAAAGATAATGTTACGCCGAGTAAAATGATACCCAACATGTCACGCTTAAAAATTGCGCCCGCTCGTGGCATGGCGTCAAACTTTTACCCTTTAAAAATCTTGATAGGCGACGTTTAAAAAATTCTACAGGTTGCATTTTTTGAGTTACAGAGTAGGCCTAAGGCAATAAAATTATTGCTCTCGCTCTAACGATCGTGGCGATACCTCACTTGTGTGGTTTGAATACCGTTTTCATATGTCGGCGCTACTCGCGTATACGTTCGCTTCTACGCGCGAGCTCGTCGGGACGGGGCGCTTTAAAAAAAATTTTTTTTTGCTTTTCGCATTTATTTTTATTTATTTTAGAATTTTTAACACTGAAAAAAAAAAATAAAAAAATTATCACTTTTATTCCTATTACAAGGAATGTAAACATCCCTTGTAATAGAAAAAAGCATGACAGGTCCTCTTAAATATGAGATCTGGGGTCAAAAAGACCTCAGATCTCATATTTGGGCTTAAATGCAAAAAAAAAAAAAAAAAAAATTTGGAAATGTCATTTTTTCAAATGACAAAAAAAAAAAATGTCTCTTTAAGAGGCTGGGCGGGACTGATGTTTTGACGTCACTTCCGCCCAGCAGAGCTATGGGGGACGGGCGAAGGAGATTTTTCCTTCAGTCTCGTCCCCGCTCAGCTGCCGGATGGTCGCGATCCCCTCCGCCGCTACCGACGGCTCCGGTAAGCGGCGGAGGGCGCGGGACAGCGGCGGGAGGGGGGGCCCTCTCCCGCCACCGATAACGGCTAATCCGCCGCGGAGACCGCCGTTATCGTGTACAGGACCGTCGGCACTAAAGATGGATACCTCAGTTGTGGCAGCAGCTGCTGCCATTACTGAGATATCCATCTTTAAAAACAGGACGTCTTTTGACTATGGGCTGGAAAGCAAGTGGTTAATATATATATATTTTTTTTTCAGCGGACATCCGCTTTAAATAGATTACATTTTATTAAAAACATTTTTTTTTAAATCATTGATTAATATCCACCCTGGTACAAACCCATAATTTAACAGACACCAGTGTTTTAAATGCAGTCAAGGTACTTTCAGGTGGATCAGTTCTGCAAGCAGAATGTAGGTAGACCCTCTTGTTTTGAGTAATCCCCTAACTTCAGCCCAATCAGTAAGTATCTGATAGTGACATGGAACTAATGATTGGCTTCCAAACTAGCAATCTTTGGAAGACAGCATGGTTTTATATAGAATCCGTTCTGGGATTTGTGTAGAGATAAAGGATTGGCACTGTTCACTTTGCTAAGTTCTTTTTAACTTGGTGAATGAAGTAAAGCTGAGGGAAAATGCATTTTGCAATAATATCCAGTCATGTCCAAGTAAAATGGTAAAAAAAAAAAAAAAAATTTTGCTTGCATGTTATTTTATGATTGAATGTGACCCAGCTTCACCTCATTCACTTAGCTAGGTGAAAAATACACATTGCAAACAGAAAAAACTACTTTGTTTACTGAACGAGATTAATCTGTGCTCACATGCTTTAATCCTTTGGTAATTCAACCACAGTGCCTTTTGTGCTGTGAAAGTAGGTTGGCATTTCCCCAGTGTATTATAACTGATGTTTTGGTCCTGCAGGTGTCACATCATAGCACAGTTTAATCAAGGTTTCTATGACTACATCATTGCAACAGATGAACAATCATTAGCTGAACCCAGCGGGAAGGAAAAGAAGGCAACTGGAAGAAAGAAAAAAGGAAAAGGAGAAAAGTTAGTTTTATTTTCTGTAAATCTCAAACAATGTAACAACTTACTAAAGGCACTCCCTCATCTGTGTCCTGCCCTCTCTACTGATTGTACATTGTATCTTACATTCACTATACCTGCAATCCCATGTCTCCACAGAGTTGCTAACCTTTCATTGTCCTATGTTTGCTATATAGCCATCTATATCCAGCCCATAACTGTCACTGAATTGCTGATTGGTTGTACATTGCAGCGCATACTCTCCTATTTCCTCCAGATATTATTTCTTCCTATCTACTTACATTGATGCTGCATTTTCTTTTCAGAGGCCAGGACAGTGAGTATGGAGTATCTCGCGGCATAGACTTTCAGAACGTGTCTACAGTACTAAACTTTGAATTCCCCCAATCTGTTGATGCCTATATTCACCGAGCTGGAAGGTACGTATGATATCAAGTACAACTGTGAATTTTTAATATTTTTTTTCCTCTGGGTTGAATTTTCTTAAATTGCTTTCTCTTTTAGGACTGCTCGTGCTAACAACCCGGGTGTGGTCCTAACATTGGTGTCACATACAGAGCTCTCTATGCTTGCAGAAATTGAGGAAGCTCTTGGTGGAGGTAAAGCAAGCCATAGATTATGTATTTTTTTCAATTTTTTTAAGTTAACCTCTTGACGACCGAGGACGTCTATGGATGTCCTCGGCTTTGTGCGGTGATATCTGAATGATGCCTGCAGCTACAGGCATCATTCAGATATCACCGTCTTCAGCCGCCGATTCTGTGCACGATAAGAATGATCAAAACGGCAGTTCCAACGCTTGATCGTTCTTATAGGCAGCGGGAGGGGACATCCCCCTCCCTCCGCCATCGGGTACTTCACCGGGCTCTCCCGTGCCATCGGGGGCCCGGAGAGCGAATCGGCCGGCGCTCGCTGGGAAAGCATAGAGATGACTGTCGGAGGCCCGGAAGTAAACAAAGCCGCAATCGCGGCTGTCGGCATTAGATCGGTGAAGTACCGAAGTTTGGCGCCATTCCATGAGTGTGCGCAATTTTATAGCGTGACATGTTGGGTATCTATTTACTCGGCGTAACATCATCTTTCACATTATACAAAAAAATTGGGCTAACTTTACTGTTTTGTTATTTTTTAATCCATGAAACCGTTTTTTGCTCGACTTAACCCCATCAATGCAGTTGGTGTTGATGGCAGTGTCCCTCTCGCAGCACTATTGTGTTCTGGCAATGCCCAGAAGAGCACAACAATGATTAGTTTTTGCTGGCTATATCTGACAGCACTAATCCTTTGGGAAAAACCCAAAGGGATGGTTGTTTACAATTTGATTGATAGAGCAACTTGTGTACAACCAGGATGCCTATACATGGATTGACATTCAGCTGGTTCCTGCTGAATCTGTTACATTTCGATCCATGTATAGCCAGCCAGCTTAAGTGTATTACCTGGACATACTGGCATACATCTGTCATTGTAGCTGCCATAAATGATATTTTGCTGTGAGTCATACTGTAAATCTTGGATTTATCACAAAAAAACAAACGCTAGGTTTTGCACAGAGAACATAGTGACTGTTTTCTCAAGCCAGATTACCCAGATAATAAAACTACCTACAATTCTGCTTCTGTGTGCATGTAAATGTAACATTATGTAATTTTCAATGTCAGTACTTTATATACCTAAAAAAAAGGTGAAAGTACACAAATCCTGCTTGATTCCCACTCTCCCTAAGGTTTCACTTTCCTGTTCCTCTGGGCCAGATTCGCATTCTGCTGTAAAAAAATAAATACAAAAAAACACCCCAAATTTAAAAAAAAAATTTTTTGATTTGCACCTCTGAAACCAAGGGAGGTAAACACAGCATAAAGTAAGAAAAAGGCAGCCGCAGGGGCCAAAAATGATTCCTGATTCAGAGATTGGATAAGTGATTTGCTTTTTTAATTCCTTCAGTTTCTGTGACAATAAGCAAATGGTTTATCTTGCAGCTGGTACCGGGGAAAGTGTGCTGCGTCCCTACAGGTTTCGCATGGAGGAAGTGGAGGGCTTCCGGTACCGTTGTCGGGTCAGTATGACTGAAAAAATAAGAGTGTTCTGCCTGTTTTTCTAAGCTCTTTACAGGAAGAAATATTTGTATTTTAACAATGTATTTAGATTTTAGTTTATTGTTTATCTTTAAAAATAGAGCCATAGTATATTCTGCCGATGTCCTATAACATTTTCTTTATCGTTACATCACGGGACACAGAGCGGCATTCATTACTATATGGGTTATATGGAGTACCTTCAGGTGATGGACACTGGCAATCTCAAACAGGAAATGCCCCTCCCTATATAACCCCCTCCCATAGGAGGAGTACCTCAGTTTTTACGCCAGTGTCTTAGGTGTTGGTCATGGTTTAGCTTGCCTCCGCATCCTTGGGATTAGGTGAGCTAACCGGTTCTGTCCAAATGCCTCAGTGCTAAAGTGGTCAGTAACCGGACCCCAAACCCTTGGGGTATAGCCCATAATGCTTTTCTTTTTAGAGAGCTGGACCCTGGGCCCAGAACTTAGAAACCTTTGGGGGCCTAATGTTTCTGTTGCCAGAGTGCTATATGGGCCCAGGACAGTGGATCCTTCATAGGAACCCAGGGCCTGAAGGTCTAGACAGCCCCACGGAGATGGGGGAAGATTGGGCCTCTTGCTTGGCAAAGTCCTGCGGCATGGAGCAGGTAAGTGAGGGGAAAACTTGCGGAACTTGGTTCTTAGCAGGTTTTTTCTGGGGGGTCACAGGGGACATGCCTAAAGTTATGCGCTGCATCTGGCAAAACTAGTCACATTTCTTAACGATAGGATGGCTCTATGTGTATTATTCCCCATAAGAAGTGACCTCCCTGGTAGTGTTGGAAAAGCATTGAGTGGGGCCTGTGTGTATGTGTGTGTGTGTGTTCAGAGAGCTGTGCTTACCTACAAGCCTCCAGGCGATGCTGCATCGGTTCTTCCTCCTCAGAGCCTGCAAGGCAGGCAAACGCTGACCTCCTCGTGGAGAGGCTCCCTTCCCCCCAACCCCCCCCCCCCTGTCGGCGGGCGCGCGCGCGTCCCCGTGTTATAGGCGCAATTCGCGCCGTTAAGCTGAGGGGGGAAGGGCGGGTCAGTTGCTTAAGGAAGGGGCGGCCCTTCCTTTTTCGTTCCATCAGCTCATTCTACGATTGGAACTGAGGAGGAAAAGACCAGAGCGGCAGCACGGGGCGCCGAGGACACACAGTGGCCAGAAGAGATATTACAGTCTTCAGAAGACTGTTTTCAAGCCTAGAAATAGGCTGTTCTTTTCCATCTCAATAGTTTTTTCTTGGCAATACTACTAAGGGGGACAGAATGCTTTTTCTTTCTTGGATTTGAAAAAAAAAAAAAAAAAAGAAAAAAAAAAAAAGAAAAATTAAAAATCCATCAAGGGGAGAGGAGGCATTTTTTATCCCCCAAATAGGTGTTTGGGCAATTAACTATTTATAGTTCCAAGTACCGATAGGTTAGCAGGCGTACCTCGGTATTGTACCATGGCATCCGGGTCAGAGGGTACAAGAGGTGGGGATTCCCCCAGAGAGTCTGAGGTCTCGGACAAGGTTATGCCGCTGCTTTCCCCAAAGGGAGCCTTGGGATCTGGGGCTGGAGCTGGCGCGGGTCTGTCCAACCCTAAGATGGTCACGGACGAGGTATTACTCACCTCTTTAAGAGAGATGGAGAAAAGAATGGGAAAAATGATAGCCACAGCTATGCGGGGCAGTAAACGGATTAGATCTCCGACGCCCGAGCGTGGACCCTCAGAAGAGGAGGTCCTTTCCTCAGGGGAAATGGACGACCTCTTGGACAAGGACCAAGTAGGTTCGGGGATCGAGGACCCGGATACAGAGGAGTCTGGAGCAGTCTCCCAAGGGGAGAGCTGGTGGATTCAAGCCTTAACGGACTTGGTCCATAGTGCATTCAACTTGCCGTACCAGATCTCCAAGTATCGACGGTTTCAGCTTTGGGCTCACTAAGGGCGCCTCAAAG
This sequence comes from Rana temporaria, assembly GCF_905171775.1. NCBI lineage: Eukaryota > Metazoa > Chordata > Amphibia > Anura > Ranidae > Rana > Rana temporaria. The sequence goes on from NC_053491.1 coordinate 410,602,622, forward strand.
CAATGCAGTGTTTCCGATCCATCCTCTGCTAGAGGAAGTTTTGTTCCAAGATTGGAGCAAGCCAGATAAGATCTTTTTACCACCTAAAAGATTCTCTGCCCTATATCCTATGGAAGATAAATTTTCCAAGAGATGGGCTACTCCTGCGGTGGACGCAGCCATCTCATGTGTTAACAAATCGTTAACATGCCCTGTAGAAAACATACAGGTGTTCAAGGATCCGGTTGATAAACGCTTGGAAGCACTACTTAAGAACTCCTTCACTACTGCAGGGGCAGTAGTGCAGCCAGCTGTGGCGGCGATTGGGGTTGCTCAAGCATTATCGGATCAAACTAAGCAGATGCTTAAACTTATTCCTGCCCAGCAGGCAGAAGAGTTTTCGGATGTCCCTAGGGCCATATGCTTCACGGTAGACGCGATTAAAGATTCTATCCAGCAAGCGTCACGTTTATCGTTATCCCTTATCCATATGAGAAGACTCTTATGGTTAAAGAGCTGGGAGGCCGAGCCCCCATGCAAGAAGCTCCTGGTAGGGTTCCCCTTCCATGGAGGACGACTCTTCGGAGAAGACCTGGATAAATACATTCAGACCATTTCAAACGGCAAAAGCACTCTTTTGCCAACTAAAAGGAAGTTTCAGGGGCCTGCGTTTAAACGACAGTACTCCCCTGGGCAGGGGCCCTCTAATGCCAAACAGTATCGACGGCCTCCTGCGAAAGCAAACTTCAGCTTCAACAGCAAATCGCAGGGACAGGCTGCTAGAGGCAGAAAGCAGTGGTTTCGCAAACCAGCAAAACCAGCCCCCAGGCCGACCCTATGAAGGGGCGCCCCCACCCACGAAGGTGGGGGGAAGGCTGCGTCTCTTTTCAGAGGTTTGGGAAGCCAGCATTCCCGACAAGTGGGTACGGTCTTCCGTGGCCATGGGCTACAAATTAGATTTCCTAAGGTTTCCTCCTCCTCATTTCCAGGAGTCGAGGATTCCAAACGATCCGGAGAAGGGAGCCGCATTAATGTCGGCATTAAATCATCTACTCTCCCAGGAAGTAATAGTAGAGGTACCAGTCCTGGAACAGGGGCTGGGTTTCTACTCCAACCTATTCATCATCCCAAAGTCCAATGGAGATGTCAGGCCAATTTTGGACCTAAAGATGGTAAATGCATACCTAAAGGTCCGCTCATTTCGGATGGAATCTGTGCGGTCAGCAGCTGCCACACTCCAAAAGGGCGACTTCATGGCGTCCATAGACATAAAGGATGCCTACCTTCATGTTCCAATTTATCAGCCACATCAAAGATATCTACGCTTTATGGTGGCTTCACGTCATTTCCAATTCGTGGCGCTTCCCTTCGGGTTGGCTACGGCCCCCCGGGTGTTCACGAAGGTCCTAGCTCCAATCCTAGCCAAACTAAGGATCCAAGGGGTCACGATCCTAGCATACCTGGACGACCTCCTAGTCATAGATCACTCGTCTCCCGGCTTGGAGCGAGCAGTGGCCCTCACGGTCCAATACCTCGAGAGGTTCGGCTGGGTCCTAAATCGAGAAAAGTCAGCATTCCAGCCCACAAGGCAGTTGGAATATCTCGGCATGAGATTAGACACAGAACAACAAAGGGTGTTTCTACCTCTGATGAAGGTCAAAGCCATCAAGGAATTAATCCTACTGGTTCTAAGCAAGAAGGAACCGACTATTCGCCTGTGTATGAGGTTACTAGGCAAGATGGTGGCCACATTCGAGGCAGTACCGTACGCCCAGAGCCACACTCGCATCCTGCAGGCAGCCATCCTGTCAGCATGGAGCAGAAGGCCACAGGCCTTGGATATCCCGTTGCCGCTCTCATCAAGAGTCCGACAAAGTCTGTGTTGGTGGTTAGACCCTCAGAATCTACTGAAGGGGAAATCTTTCAGCCCAGTGGCCTGGAAGATAGTGACCACAGACGCCAGCCTGACGGGCTGGGGAGCAATTTTGGATGGTTGCACTCGCCAGGGTACTTGGGCAAAGCCAGAGAGGCAGTTGCCCATCAACATCTTGGAGCTCGGAGCTGCTCGACTAGCCCTCAGGGCTTGGACGTCAAAATTGCAGGGGTTCCCGGTGAGAATTCAATCAGACAATGCCACGGCCGTGGCATACATAAATCACCAAGGGGGAACCAGGAGTCAAGCCGCTCAGAGAGAGGTGAGCTTGATTCTCCTATGGGCAGAGGCTCATGTGCCCTGCATATCGGCAATATTTATTCCAGGAGTGGACAACTTTCAGGCGGACTTCTTAAGCCGCCAGACTCTATTGCCGGGGGAATGGTCTCTGCATCCACAAATCTTTCATGCACTCTGCCAAAGATGGGGAGTGCCGGACGTGGATATCATGGCATCGAGACTCAACAAGAAGCTAGACAGGTTCATATCCCGCTCAAGGGATCCGATGGCCTGCGGAACCGATGCGCTGGTGTGCCCTTGGCATCAGTTCAAACTTCTTTATGCTTTTCCCCCGCTCCAGTTACTACCCCGCCTGCTGTGCAGGATCAGGGTGGAGCACATACCAGTCATCCTGGTAGCTCCAGCATGGCCCAGAAGGGCATGGTACTCACTAATCCTAAAGATGGTAGTGGGAGACCCTTGGACTCTTCCTCTACGGCCAGACCTGCTATCGCAAGGTCCGATCCTCCACCCTGCCTTACGGCAACTAAATTTGACGGCCTGGAAGCTGAATCTCTGATTCTCAGGGGTAGAGGTCTGTCTCAGAAGGTAATCTCTACCCTAATCGGAGCCAGGAAACCGGTCTCTAGGGTGATTTATTACAGGGTCTGGAAGGCCTATGTAGGCTGGTGTGAGTCCAAGCTATGGTTTTCTCGCAAGTTTACCATCGATAGAGTTTTAAGTTTTCTCCAGCTAGGAGTGGATAAGGGATTGGCATTAAGCACAATCAAAGGACAGATTTCAGCTCTGTCAGTGTGGTTTCAGCGGCCGCTGGCCACCCACTCGCTAGTTAAGACCTTCCTTCAAGGGGTCTTACGTATTAATCCTCCAGTTAAATCCCCGCTTTGTCCGTGGGATTTAAATCTTGTTCTGTCAAGTTTACAGAAACAACCGTTTGAGCCGTTGGCTGAAATTCCTTTGATTTTACTGACAAGGAAGTTAGTATTTTTGGTCGCCATAGTTTCCGCAAGAAGAGTATCGGAACTGGCGGCCTTATCCTGTAAGGAACCATATCTTATTTTTCATAAGGACAAGGTCGTTCTCCGCCCTCATCCTTCCTTCCTACCGAAGGTTATATCCAGTTTTCATCTAAACCAGGATTTGGTATTACCATCCTTCTTCCCTAAACCTACTTCCAGAAAGGAAGGGTTGCTGCATACCTTGGATATTGTCAGGGCCATGAAGGCCTATCTTAAAGCTACAGAGAAGATCCGGAAAACGGATGTGTTGTTCATTTTACCGGATGGGCCCAAGAAGGGGCAGGCAGCTGCAAAGTCCACCATCTCTAGGTGGATTAAGCAGTTAATCACTCAGGCCTACGGCTTGAAAGGGTTGCCTCCTCCAGTATCATTAAAGGCTCATTCTACTAGGGCCATGGGCGCCTCCTGGGCAGCACATCACCAGATCTCTATGGCTCAAGTTTGCAAGGCGGCAACCTGGTCTTCTGTCCACACGTTTACAAAATTCTACCAGTTGGACGTAAGAAGGAATACTGATACAGCCTTTGGGCAGGCAGTGCTGCGGGCTGCAGTTTGAGACCCTCGGATTCCGGGGGCTCCCCTTTTTTTGAGTTAAATTTAAAATTTAAGATTATTTTTCTCAACTAAGTTGGATTTATTATGATTTGAGTATATCTCTAAATTAAATCCTTTTGTCTTGGAGATGTTCTCCCTCCCCTCATTGTAAGCATCGCTTTGGGACATCCCATATAGTAATGAATGCCGCTCTGTGTCCCGTGATGTAACGATAAAGAAAAAGAGATTTTTAATACAGCTTACCTGTAAAATATTTTTCTTGGAGTACATCACGGGACACAGAGCTCCCACCCCTCTTTTGGGGACCATTTTGGGAGGCATACTGCTTGCTACAAAACTGAGGTACTCCTCCTATGGGAGGGGGTTATATAGGGAGGGGCATTTCCTGTTTGAGATTGCCAGTGTCCATCACCTGAAGGTACTCCATATAACCCATATAGTAATGAATGCCGCTCTGTGACCCGTGATGTACTCCAAGAAAAAGATTTTACAGGTAAGCTGTATTAAAAATCTCTTTTTTATGGAGTTTGTAGAATTTTTCAGTCCCACATTGTTTTTTTTTTTTTTTTTAATCTTCTCTGGCAGGCATATTTATATTTGGTTCCTCAGTATGGTCTCTGACCTGGAACATGCATGCAGCTAGTGAAATCTTTATGGGAAATACTTTTTTCAGTTCTGTGGCTTAGAAAATATTAAAGACTGTTGATGAGTGGGATAGCCAGACAATTAGCATTTTTAGAACGGTGCCAGTAGAGTTTTCATATATTTTTTCTAATGCCTCATTCACACAAGGCTCAGTTGATTTCCGCTGAGCTGGCGGAAGACAGGTTTGTCTCTGCTCACTGTGCGGAGAGGGGCTTGTCAGAACGCCGCTGATTCCTATGGAGAGATTGGACGAAAACGGACAGCATGTCCGTTTTTATCAGATCTCATCCGATCCGCCAAGACGGATGGCAAACGTTTTAGCCATACGTCTGTTTTTAGAAGATCGGATGACAGACGAGTGTCGGCACACACATCTCTGCTGACATCCGTCTCACCATAGGAGTCGATGGGTGACCCGCTCGGATCCGCCTGAAAAATAAAGAGGCGGATGCAAGCAGGCTTGCCGTGTGAAAGAGGCCAGAAATTGAGGAGAGAAAAAAGGTGATGGGGGCACTAATACCACTGTGCACTAAAAAGGGGATTAAATGTAGTTATTAAATCGATCAATCCATATAAAACAAATGTCCCATATAAATTGTAGCAGCGCTCTTTGTTCAAATGGAAAATGAACAAACTTCTTTATGTAATGATTGTCATAAAGGTAAATAATAGACAAAAAGGAAAGGTGCTCCAGCATGTTTAAGTTCTAGATGAAGATAAGAGCGGTGAGATAATTCCTCTTCACAGTCCACCCATCACCAGAATGTCACCATGTGCAGACAGGAAACCCCTCTTGGGTATGCACTTACCAAAAAAATAAGTAAACCAAGCCTTCAAAGATCTGCTCTTATCCTTTTCTCGTCACTTTAAACTCCACATATTATATAGAGGATGGGGTCCACTTTGGCTCATGCAAACAATAAAAGAATGATCCACATAGCGTGATACTGTATATATGTTTGAAACTTTTATTGCTTATCCCGGTGCCCCCCTCACAATATATACGTACACAATGTAAATCACAAGACCGCAGAGATGCAGGATGCACACATGATTCTCAGAGCTCTAATTACCGGTACCACCAGCTGAAATGCTGTACACTTCCGGGGATGCCTCTGGGAGATGCAAACCGTCCCTGTCTGTCTCGAGCGATGAGAACACTGCCCTGACGTTTCGTCCCTCTTGGACTTCCTCTGCTCTCTTGTGATTTACATTGTGTACGTATATAGTGTGAGGGGGGCACCGGGATAAGCAATAAAAGTTTCAAACATATATACAGTATCACGCTATGTGGATCATTCTTTTATTGTTTGCATGAGCCAAAGTGGACCCCATCCTCTATATAATATGTGGAGTTTAAAGTGACGAGAAAAGGATAAGAGCAGATCTTTGAAGGCTTGGTTTACTTATTTTTTTGGTAAGTGCATACCCAAGAGGGGTTTCCTGTCTGCACATGGTGACATTCTGGTGATGGGTGGACTGTGAAGAGGAATTATCTTACCGCTCTTATCTTCATCTAGAACTTACACATGCTGGAGCACCTTTCCTTTTTGTCTATTATTTACCTTTATGACAATCATTACATAAAGAAGTTTGTTTATTTTCCATTTGAACAAAGAGCGCTGCTACAATTTATATGGGACATTTGTTTTATATGGATTGATCGATTTTGTATTCTATTTTTATTTAAGTGGCTGCTGCTATCAGTTTATATGTGGTTTGGTGGTGCATCCATTGTATACATATATAGACTTTTTTCTATCACTTGTGTCTTTAACCTCCTAAGCGCTGAGCTGTGTGAAGAGAAGAGGGCAGTCTTGACAGTGTTTATAAATGTAGTTATTGCAAAGTCGTGAAGCCAGCTTAAAGGGGTTGTAAAGGTAATTTTTTCCCCCTAAATAGCTTCCATTACCTTAGTGCAGTCCTCCTTCACTTACCTCATCTTTCGATTTTGCTTTTAAATGTCCTTATTTCTTCTGAGAAATCGTCAATTCCTGTTCTTCTGTCTGTAACTTCACACAGTAATGCAAGGCTTTCTCCCTGGTGTGGAGAAAGCCTCTTGAGGGGGTAGGGGGCGGGCAGGAGTGTCAGGACACTCTCTACTTTGCAGATAGAGAAAGGAACTGTGTGTTAGTGGGCGTCCTGACACTCCTGCTCGCCCCCTCAAGATGCTTTCTCCACACCAGGGAGAAAGCCTTGCATTATGGTGTGTAGTTACAGACAGCAGAACAGTAAGTGAGGATTTCTCAGAAGAAATAAGGACATTTAAAAGCAAAATGGAAGGATGAGGTAAAGGAAGCTATTTAGGGGGAAAAAAATACCTTTACAACCCCTTTAAATGTTTGCAGATATGCAGTTTTTTTATTATATTAAAATCAATAGAAACACAATGAAACATGTGCATGTCATTGTGTGTTTTTAACATGAATTGTAATGCACTTTGTATTAAATGTTAACAGGCATCACAGCTCATCAATGCACTTTCATATCTGTTGACCTGCATCTTAACGCTGACATACATTTTGATGCTTTTTTCTTTATCGTACATCACGGGACACAGAGCGGCATTCATTACTATATGGGTTATATGGAGTACCTTCAGGTGTAGACACTGGCAATCTCAAACAGGAAATGCCCCTCCCTATATAACCCCCTCCCATAGGAGGAGTACCTCAGTTTTTACGCCAGTGTCTTAGGTGTTAGTCATGGTTTAGCTTGCCTCCGCATCCTTGGGATTAGGTGAGCTACCGGTTCTGTCCAAAAAAGCCTCAGCGCTAAAGTGGTCAGTAACCGGACCCCAAACCCTTGGGGTATAGCCCATAATGCTTTTCTTTTTAGAGAGCTGGACCCTGGGCCCAGAACTTAGAAACCTTTGGGTACCTAAAGTTTTCTGTTGCCAGGGTGCTATATGGGCCCAGGACAGTGGATCCTTCATAGGAACCCAGGGCCTGAAGGTCTAGACATCCCCACGGAGATGGGGGAAGATTGGGCCTCTTGCTTGGCAAAGTCCTGCGGCATGGAGCAGGTAAGTGAGGGGAAAACTTGCGGAACTTGGTTCTTAGCAGGTTTTTTTCTGGGGGGTCACAGGGGACATGCCTAAAGTTATGCACTGCATCTGGCAAACTAGTCACATATCATAAAGATAGGATGGCTCTCTATGTATTATTCCCCATAAGATGTGACCTCCCTTGTAGTGTTGGAAAAGCATTGAGTGGGGCCTGTGTTATATAAAAATATATGTGTGTGTCAGAGAGCTTTGCTTACCTGCAGGCCTCCAGGCGATGCTCCATTCAGTCTTCCTCCTCAGAGCCTGCAAGCAGGCAAAACGCTGACCTCCTCATGGTTCCAGGCTGCAGGCTGCAGTTTGCTGGAACAGAGAGGTCCCTTCCTCCCAAAATCCCCCCCCCCTCCCCCTGTCGGGAGGGGCATTTCCTGTTTGAGGTTGCTGGGGGGGAAGGGCGGGTCAGTGGCTTAAAGGAAGGGGCGGCCCTTCCTTGTTTGTTCCATCAATACTTTGGAACTGAGGAGAAAGACCAGAGCGGCAGCACGGGGCGCCGAGGACACACAGTGGCCAGAAAGGATATTGCAGTCTTCAGAGGACTGTTTTGTCAAGCCTAGAAATAGGCTGTTTCTTTTCCATCTCATAGTTTTTCTTTGCAATACTACTCAGGGGGACAGAATGTTTTTTCTTTCCTGGATTTGAAACAAAAACGAAAAAAAAAAAAAAAAAAAGTCATCTAGGGAGAGGAAGCATTTTTTTATCCCCCAAACAGGTGTTTGGACAATTAACTTTTATAGTTCCAAATACCAATAGGTAGCAGGTGTACCTCGGTATTGTACCATGGTATGCCGCTGTTTTCCCTACAGGGAGCCTTGGGGCCATCGGGATCTGGGGCTGGAGCTGACGCGGGTCAGTCCAACCCTAAGATGGTCACGGAGGAGGTATTACTCACCTCTTTAAAAGAGATGCAGAAAAGCATGGGAAAAATGATATCCGCAGCTATGCGGGGCAGTAAGCGGAATAGATCTCCGTCGCCCGAGCGCGGACCCTCAGAAGAGGAGGTCCTTTCCTCAGGGGAATTGGACGACCTCTTGGACACGGACCAAGTAGGTTCAGGGATCGAAGACCCGGATACAGAGGAGTCTGGGGCAGTCTCCCTGAGGGAGAGCTGGTGGATTCAAGGATTGTCGGACTTGGTCCATAGGACATTCAACTTGCCAGTACCAGATCTCCAGGTATCGACGGTTTCAGCTTTGGGCTCACTGAGGGCGCCTCAAAGCAATGCTGTGTTTCCGATCCATCCTCTATTAGAGGGAATTTTGTTCCAAGATTGGAACAAGCCAGATAAGATCTTCTTACCACCTAAAAGGTTCTCTGTCCTATATCCTATGGAAGAAAATTTTTCCAAAAGATGGGCTACTCCTGCAGTGGACGCAGCCATCTCATGTGTTAACAGATCGTTAACATGCCCTGTAGAAAACATACAGGTGTTCAAGGATCCAGTTGATAAGCGCTTGGAAGCACTACTTAAGAACTCCTTCACTACTGCAGGGGCAGTAGTACAGCCAGCTGTGGCTGCGATTGGGGTCGCTCAAGCATTATCGGATCAATTTAAGCAGATGCTTAAACTTATTCCGGCCCAGCAGGCAGAAAAATTTTCGGATGTCCCTAAGGCCATTTGTTTTACGGTAGACGCAATCAAGGATTCTATCCAGCAAGCGTCACGTTTATCGTTATCCCTTATCCATATGAGAAGACTCTTATGGTTAAAAAGCTGGGAGGCTGAGCCCCCATGCAAGAAGCTCCTGGTAGGGTTCCCCTTCCATGGAGGACGACTCTTCGGAGAAGACCTAGATAAATACATTCAGACCATTTCAAACGGCAAGAGTACTCTCTTGCCAACTAAGAAGAAGGTTCAGGGACCTGCGTTTAAACGACAGTATTCCCCTGGGCAGGGGCCCTCTAATGCCAAGCAGTATCGACGGCCTCCTGCAAAAGCAAACTTCGGCTTCAACAGCAGATCACAAGGACAGGCTGTTAGAGGCAAAAGGCAGTGGTTTCGCAAACCAGCAAAACCAGCCCCCAAGCCAACCTTATGAAGGGGCGCCCCCACCCACGAAGGTGGGGGGAAGGCTGCGACTCTTTTCAGAGATTTGGGAAGCCAGCATTCCCGACGAGTGGGTACGGTCTTCCGTGGCCACAGGCTACAAATTAGATTTCCTAAGGTTTCCTCCTCCTCATTTCCAGAAGTCGAGGATTCCAAACGATCCGGAAAAGGGAGCCGCATTAAGATCGGCATTAGATCATCTACTTTCCCAGGAAGTAATAGTAGAGGTACCAGTCCTGGAACAGGGGCTGGGTTTCTACTCCAACCTATTCATCATCCCAAAATCCAATGGAGATGTCAGGCCAATTTTGGACCTAAAGATGGTAAATGCATATCTAAAGATCCGCTCATTTCGGATGGAATCTGTGCGGTCAGCAGCTGCCACACTCCAGAAGGACGACTTCATGGCGTCCATAGACATAAAGGATGCCTACCTTCATGTTCCAATTTATCAGCCACATCAAAGATATCTACGCTTCATGGTGGCTTCGCGTCACTTCCAATTCGTGGCGCTTCCCTTCGGGTTGGCTACGGCCCCCCGGGTGTTCACGAAGGTCCTAGCTCCAATCCTAGCCAAACTAAGGATCCAAGGGGTCACGATCCTAGCATACCTGGACGACCTCCTAGTCATAGATCACTCGTCTCCCGGCTTGGAGCGAGCAGTGGCCCTCATGGTCCAATACCTCGAGAGGTTCGGCTGGGTCCTAAATCGAGAAAAGTCAGCTTTCCAGCCCACAAAGCAGTTGGAATATCTCGGCATGAGATTAGACACAGAACAACAAGGAGTGTTCCTACCTCTGAGGAAGGTAAAAGCCATCAAGGAATTAATCCTACTGGTTCTAAGCAAGAAAGAACCGACTATTCGCCTATGTATGAGGTTACTAGGCAAGATGGTGGCCACATTCGAGGCGGTACCATACGCCCAGAGCCACACTCGCATCCTACAGGCAGCCATCCTGTCAGCATGGAGCAGAAGGCCACAGGCCTTGGATATCCCGTTGCCGCTCTCATCAAGAGTCCGACAAAGTCTGTGTTGGTGGTTAGACCCTCAGAATCTACTGAAGGGGAGGTCTTTCAGCCCAGTGGCTTGGAAGATAGTGACCACAGACGCCAGCCTGACGGGCTGGGGAGCAATTTTGGATGGTTGCACTCGCCAAGGTACTTGGGCAAAGCCAGAGAAGCAGTTGCCCATCAACATCTTGGAGCTCAGAGCTGCTCGACTAGCCCTCAGGGCTTGGACGTCAAAATTGCAGGGGTTCCCGGTGAGAATTCAATCAGACAATGCCACGGCCGTGGCACACATAAATCACCAAGGGGGAACCAGGAGTCAAGCCGCTCAGAGAGAGGTGAGCTTGATTCTTCTATGGGCAGAGGCTCATGTGCCCTGCATATCGGCAATATTCATTCCAGGAGTGGACAACTTTCAGGCGGACTTCTTAAGCCGCCAGACTCTATGGCCGGGGGAATGGTCTCTGCATCCACTAGTCTTTCAAGCACTCTGCCAAAGATGGGGAGTGCCGGACGTGGATATCATGGCATCGAGACTCAACAAGAAACTAGACAGGTTCATGTCCCGCTCAAGGGATCCGATGGCCTGCAGAACCGATGCGTTGGTTTGCCCTTGGCATCAGTTCAAACTTCTTTATGCGTTTCCCCCGCTCCAGTTACTACCCCGCCTGCTGCGCAGGATCCGGGTGGAGCACATACCAGTCATCCTGGTAGCTCCAGCATGGCCCAGAAGGGCATGGTACTCACTAATCTTAAGGATGGTAGTGGGAGACCCTTGGACTCTTCCTCTACGGCCAGACCTGCTATCGCAAGGTCCGATCCTCCACCCTGCCTTACGGCATCTAAATTTGACGGCCTGGAAGCTGAATCCCTGATTCTCAGGGGTAGAGGTCTGTCTCAGAAAGTAATCTCTACCCTAATCAGAGCCAGGAAACCGGTCTCTAGGGTGATTTATTACAGGGTCTGGAAGGCCTATGTAGGCTGGTGTGAGTCCAAGCGATGGCTTTCTCGCAAATTTACCATCGATAGAGTATTAAGTTTTCTCCAGCTAGGAGTGGATAAAGGATTGGCATTAAGCACAATCAAAGGACAGATTTCTGCTCTGTCAGTGTGGTTTCAGCGGCCGCTGGCCACCCACTCGCTGGTTAAGACCTTCCTTCAAGGGGTCTTACGTATTAGACCTCCAGTTAAATCCCCGCTTTGTCCGTGGGATTTAAATCTTGTTCTGTCAAGTTTACAGAAACAACCGTTTGAGCCGTTGGCTGATATTCCTTTGGTTCTACTGACAAGGAAGTTAGTATTTTTGGTTGCCATAGTTTCCGCAAGAAGAGTTTCGGAGCTGGCAGCCTTATCCTGTAAGGAACCATATCTTGTTTTTCATAAGGACAGGGTCGTTCTCCGCCCTCATCCTTCCTTCCTTCCGAAGGTCATATCCAGTTTTCATTTGAACCAGGATTTGGTATTACCATCCTTCTTCCCTAAACCTACTTCCAGAAAGGAAGGGTTGCTGCATACCTTGGATATTGTCAGGGCCATGAAGGCCTATCTTAAAGCTACAAAGAAGATCCGGAAGACAGATGTGCTGTTCATTCTACCGGATGGGCCCAAGAAGGGGCAGGCAGCTGCAAAGTCCACCATTTCTAGGTGGATTAAGCAATTAATCACTCAGGCCTACGGCTTGAAAGGGTTGCCTCCTCCAGTATCATTAAAGGCTCATTCTACTAGAGCCATGGGCGCCTCCTGGGCAGCACACCACCAGATCTCTATGGCTCAAGTTTGCAAGGCGGCAACCTGGTCTTCTGTCCACACGTTTACAAAATTCTACAAGTTGGACGTAAGAAGGAATACTGATACTGCCTTCGGGCAGGCAGTGCTGCAGTTTGAGACCCTCGGATTCCGGGGGCTCCTCTTGTTCGAGTTAAATTTAAAAATTTTATTTTTCTCAACTAAGTTGGATTTATTATGATTTGAGTATATCTCTAAATTAAATCCTTTTGTCTTGGAGATGTTCTCCCTCCCCTCATTGTAAGCATTGCTTTGGGACATCCCATATAGTAATGAATGCCGCTCTGTGTCCCGTGATGTACGATAAAGAAAAAGAGATTTTTAATACAGCTTACCTGTAAAATCTTTTTCTTGGAGTACATCACGGGACACAGAGCTCCCACCCCTCTTTTTTGAGGACCATTTTGGGAGGCATACTGCTTGCTACAAAACTGAGGTACTCCTCCTATGGGAGGGGGTTATATAGGGAGGGGCATTTCCTGTTTGAGATTGCCAGTGTCTACACCTGAAGGTACTCCATATAACCCATATAGTAATGAATGCCGCTCTGTGTCCCGTGATGTACTCCAAGAAAAAGATTTTACAGGTAAGCTGTATTAAAAATCTCTTTTTTGTTGATTTCAAGAACAAAAGCATTTGTTTGACTAGGCTCTCGGGGTTAAAGTTAACCTTTTGACAGCAAGTGGGGGATTTTCTAACCCACCCACCCCATCCCCGCTTTCTGTAACAATCTTCAAAATAATGCAGCTATGCATGGGCTCCGCCCACTCGGCCACATCATCCATTTACCATGTTTTATGTGAATGGGAAAACTACAAGTCTAAACAGCCTTTGTGGCTGTTGGCTTGTAATGCTCAATGAACTACCACGGCACTGTTGAGCACTGTGGTAGTTTATTAAGGCTTCCTGTCACAGTGGCTTACAACTAGTGAAAACCCCAAATTCTGTATCTCAGAAAATTTGAATATTCTATAAGACCAATAAAAAAAAAGAATTTATAATACAGAGATGTTTGCTTAATGAAAAGTATGTCCAAGTACAGTATAGTATGCGCTCAATACTTGGCCAGGGCTCCTTTTGCATGAATTCCTGCATTAATGTGGCATGGAAGCGATCAGACTGTGGCACTGCTGAGGTGCTATGGAAGCCCAGGTTGCTTTGATATCGGCCTTCATCTCACCTGCATTGTTGGGTCTGGTGTCTCATCTTTAAAGTGGTTGTAAACCCACTATTTGGACTTTTACCTACAGGTAAGCCTACAACAAGGCTTACCTGTAGGTAAGGGGAATATCTCCTAAACCTGCACGGTTTAGGAGATATTACCCCCGCAATGCGGGCGGCGCATGCGCAGGGGGGAATCCACGGCTGAAGGACCGGCATCGCCGGACCCTGCCGATTTTAAATCTCCCGCGCGCACGCGCGGGAGTGACGTCATCGCTGCTCCAGCCAATCACAGCGCTGGAGCGGCGATACCCGGAAGACACGCCGGAGCAAGATGACATCCTGCTCGGCGTGGACCAGGTAAGTGGTACACACCTCGTTCCGAGGTAAGTATTTCATAATAGGCTAGTATGCGGTGCATACTAGCCTATTATGCCTTTTGCATTGCAGGTTTGGGGGAAAAAAAAAAAAGTTTATGCGGTTTACAACCGCTTTAAGGATGAGCTCTGGCGTGTTCGCACACTCCATGTGCAGAGCCCGTCAGGAAGTCGGCACCGCGCTGCGCTAATCACAGGCAGGGAGACATTATCCCGATGCTCGGCTGCAGAGATCGGGAAATGTCTCCCTGCCTGTGATTAGCGCACTGCCGACTTCCTGGCGGGCTCTGCACATGGAGTGTGCGAACACGCCGGAGCTCATCCTTACTCATCTTCCTCTTGACAATACCACATTCTCTATGAGGTTTAGGTCAGGCAAGCTTGCTGGCCGATCAAGCATAGTGATACCATGATCACTAAACCAGATATTGGTACTTTTGGCAGGTGCCAAGTCCTGCTGGAAAATGAAATCGGCATCTCCATAAAGCGTGGGAGGCATGAAGTGCCCTAGAATTTCCTGGTAGATGGCTGTGCTGACTTTGGTCTTGGTAAAACGCAGTGGCCCAACACCAGCAGAGGACATGGCTCCCCAAATCATCACTGACTGTGATGAGACGAGCTGAAGGCCGCTATCCAAGCAACCCAGGCTTTCTTAACCCCCTTAGCAGTGCCACAGGCTGATCACCTCCATGCCACGCCGCATTAATGCAGTAATTCATGCAAAAGAAGCCCCGACCAAGTATTGTTACAATGCATACTATACTGTACATGGACATACTTTTCAGTAAGCCAACGTTTCTATTTTAAAAATCATTTTTATTGGTCTTATGTAATATTCAAATTTTCTGAGATACTGAATTTTGCGTTTTCACTATCTGTAACCCATAATCATCAAAGATTAGAAATGTTTGAGAAATATCACCCTGTGTGTAACGCATCTATAGAAAATATGAGTTTCACATTTTGAATTGAATTACTGAAATTTCTTAACATTTTGATCTAATTTTATGAGATGCACATGTATAAGAGTTGTCAGATCTAGCTCTTCAGAATCCTAACAATCACAGAATCTGAAACACCAATTGTGGCTAGGCTGACATTTTAATTCCGCTATGCTTCTTGCAGGAAGATTAGATTAATTTGGGGTTCCTCAGCTAGGCAGATAGTTGGCTTGTACATAGAAGTGCGGAGTGATAATTGTGCTGTTCTTTGAATTTTTGCGACTGTTTCTGCTAACAAATTGTAACTTTGGCTGTTTTGTCTTCCTCCTATAGGATGCAATGAGGTCAGTGACCAAACAAGCTATAAAGGAGGCACGTCTAAAGGAGATAAAAGAGGAACTACTCAACTCTGAGAAACTAAAGGTTGGAAAAACCCTGTGGCTTTCTGTTTATAATAACCAGCCGCTGTTATTTATCTTTTATGTGAAATTCTTAATACTGTGTCTATCTGCCATATCTTGGAATGGTAAAAACCCAGGTATATTAACTGGATGCCAAGGTAGGGTGAGGAGGTGCGCCAGGCAAAATATCTCACTTAATCATTTTGAGTTGGTCTGGAGCCAATGTAAGTTTCAGTGCTTTAGACTTGGTTTCGTTGACTGGTAAGTTGATATTTATCCAAAGTTGGAAAAGACCACAAAGAGTTTAAGAAGAGTGGTGTTTGGGGGGGGGGGGGGGGGGGGGAGACATTTATCAAGATCTCATCGACAAAAAGCATGCATTTTATGTGTTCTACAGATATTTCAAGACCACAGATATCCGCATTTGCACAGATGGTGCATTTGCACAGATGGCTGCTAAGCTAAGGGTTCAAGCCCCAAAATGAATAATATAGAGGAAAGAGGGCTACCATGCCTAATAGGAAAGGGGTCCAGGGTGAAGCCTGCATATTTCAGCATAGCCAAGGTCTGGGCATAGAGAGCTGAAGGCCTGGTTCACACTGGTGCGACATGTGCTCCAACTTTGAGAGCACATGTCGCATGACAAGTCGCCGCCCATTAAGTACAATGGAATCGTTCTAATAGGAGTGACTTGAATCGCTCAGATTTAGAGAAAGGTTCCTGCACTACTTTTGGTTCGACTTGCATTGACTCGTCGTATGCAAGTTGTGCCAGTGTGAACCGGGCCCAAATCCAGGACAAATTTATTTTGTTAAAACTAGGGTTGTCCCGATACCACTTTTTTAGGACCGAGTACAAGTACCGATACTTTTTTTCATGTACTCGCCGATACCGAATACCGATACTTTTTTTAATGCCAAGTGTCAGTTCGACTGATGGGCACTGATAGGTGGCATTAATAGGTGGCTGGCACTGTTAGATCGCACGGATAGGCAGCACTTTTGTTTGGGAGCCACGTCGCACAATTGTCAGTTAAAACGGCGCAGTGCCGAATCGCAAAAAATGGCCCGTCATTGGACAGCCAAATGGTCCAGGGCTGAAATGGTTAAAAAGATACTCTAATATGAAATAAAAACTGTTTTGGCTGCGATTCTCCTTTAACGATAGGGTCACTTTAAGGTCAGTGCGAGGTCAGTGGTCATTAAGACACAGCCCCTCCCCTCATGTATATAGATTACAGGGGTCTTCTATTGTGACTTTCACAGCTCTACATAACTCCTGCACACTGTCTGTCATTACCATCGTGCAGCACTACAAGTCTCAGCAATCCCTAACCTTGTGTAGAGCTCAGCCCAGACCTGCCATGCCCCCCTTCCCCATGCTACACACAGTGCCAGTACCTAGCTTGACCCAGGCAGACAGGAGGAACTTGCTGTGCTGGTGTGTGTCCTCTCCCTTGCTGCCATCTGAGGCGTCCATGTAGTTCTGCACATGCCTTTCAGCATGTTCCGCGACTTACCCGCCCACAGACACGCCCACGTGCCCAGCCCACACTTCTAATTGGTGAGTGTTCCTCTCGTCCATCCAATTGGCTGGCCGGGATTTCCCTCTTTCAGACACGCCCCGCTCCTCCGACATTCGGGAGTTCTCCAGTCTGTGTGGCCCGCCCCCTCCTTGCTCTGTACTGGCGGCATGTCCGGGGATGGGATGTACTGTGTGGGGATGGCAGGTGTCTGTCGGGAGGATGGATGATGGAGCTGCGCTCCGTGGTGGGGATCTTGCTGGGGCTCCTCCGTCCTGCTCTCCGCCCACTCTCCGCCCGCGATCCGCCCACTCCTAGCAGTTAGCACGGTCTCAGCTAACTCTCCGCCCCTTCTCAGACCCCCGCTCTCCACCCCCTCTCCGCCCGCTCGTCACCTAAAAAAAAAAAAAAATATCGGCAGAAGCATCGGGAGCATTTGCGCGAGTACAAGTACTCGCGCAAATGCTCAGTATCGGTCCCGATACCGATACTAGTATCGGTATCGGGACAACCCTAGTTAAAACCCCACTTCCAGAGAGCAAGAAATGGTATCAGTAGCCTTGTGGACATCAGGAGACAGTAGCATAGCTGGGTTAGAGTGAAATCGGTAAAATGGATGAGTTGTATTGCTCTCTATGCACATTATTGCTAGCTTTCTTTAGTGGTACAAAAAAAAAACCTTGGTTCCTTATGGATAAGCATTCCCAAAAAAGAGTTGTCTGGTTGCCAGTATCTTAGTGAGAATTTTCACATCTCTATTTAGGAGAGATTGGTTGGTAATTGGACCATGAATGCGGGTCACTATCTGATTTAGGGAGCATGACCACATTGGCCTTTAATGATTCAGAGGGTAGGGGTTTGTTCAGTTTTAAGATTGTTAAGATACACTGCAAATGCAGGATATGATCAGAGAGCTTTTTGTGTTACAAAAAAAAGAAATGTACCCGTCTGGGTCTGGCCTTTTACTCACCTTGGCAACCTTGATTTCCATGGTAGAGGGGAGAGGAATCACCGCTCCACGTGGAACTCTGCAGACAATTAGAGGAACCTCTCAGGAGTCCAAGGTGCTGGCAATGCACAAGGCAAACATGGAGAAAGTGGAGGTGAATGGACAGCCGCACTCCAAGGGAACTTAAAGTAGTCTTTATTAATAAAAACTGGACATGCAAATCCAAAAAGTACAGTCACAAGAAGGGACAGCCGACGCGTTTCGCACACTATTAGTGCTTAGTCATGGTGATGTCCACATCCAACAGATACCGACCATGGGTGGAAAAGTTGTAGTGAGTTTTGAGCGGTCTTTTGCACAGTAGCCTCTGAACCAGCACAGTTTACAGTTTACAGTCTACGTTTCTCCCGACACTCATCTCACAGCTGCTGGATGTCAAGTTTGCTAGGAAACCAGCTGGTCCAAGAGTGTTTTGTGGGCTTTTGGAGGAAAGAAGATTGCCACTGGAAAATCTATTTGGGCAGAGTGAGTCTAAGTTTATGCAAAGTCTGACATTAAGCAGGTGATTACACGTACACATCTGATAGACAAAATTTGCTATCAATGTTGTTTAAATTAAACGGTCAGATGTGAGCTTGATGATGCTGCCAAATGTAAATTAGTGCTTTGTCTGGCATTACAGGACACTAAAGTTGGCAACTGAAGTTAATGGTGCAGTGACAAGTGTACTGTATACACTTTGTACGTTTGCCCTTGGAAAAAGAAATGATCAGCCTATAATTTTAATGGTAGGGTGATTTTTAGCAGTGAGAGACAGAATCGCAAAAATATCCAGAAGAACGCATTTCAAAAAAGTTATAAATTGATTTGCATTTTAATGAGGGAAATAAGTATTTGATCCCCTATCAATCGGCAAGATTTCTAGCTCCCAGGTGTCTTCTATATAGGTAACGAGCTGCGATTAGGAGCACTCTCTGACGTTTGCTAATGAACATCTGAATGATTCAGAGGAGAACTGGGTGAAAGTGTTGTGGTCAGATGAGACCAAAATCAAGCTCTTTGGCATCAACTCGCTGTGTTTGGAGGACGAGGAATGCTGCCTATGACCCTAAGAACACCATCCCCATGGAGGTGGAAACATTATCCCTTAGGGAGGGGGTAGTTTTTGCCAAGGGGACAGGACAACTTCACTGCACAAAAGGGTCGATGGACTGGGCCATGTACCATCAAATCTTGGGTGAGAACCTCTTTCCCTTAGCCAGGGCTTTGAAAATGGGTCGTGGATGGGCCTTCCAGCATGACAATGTCCCAAAAGGAGTGACTCAAGAAGCAGCACATTAAGGTCCTGAAGTGGCCTAGCCAGTCTCCAGAACTTAATCCCAGAGAAAATATGTGGAGGGAGCTGAAGATTCAAGTTGCCAAACGTTGGCCTTGAAACCTTAATGAGAAGTAGTAATGTGCAAACTTGGAGGGCCAACTACAAAAAACGTCTGACCTCTGTGATTGCCATCAAGGGTTTTGTCACCAAGTACTAAGCCATGTTTTGCCAAACGTACAAAACGTACAAAATCAGCAGGGGGTCAAATACTTATTTTCTCCTGCTGTATAATCCACCCAGTATGCTTGTTTAGTCCAATACTACTTCTACAGTGTAAAAAAATAAAAACTTGCTGGAGCTGTCCTCCCTGTAGCCTAGCTTTGGTCCTGTTCAAGAATATTTCATGTCTGCTTCCATCTTGTATAGAAGCCATTCTGGCAGATAAGTGTAACACCTAAATAATTGTTACATATAATAAACATGTATTTAATTAAAACAGAATGCCAAACAAATCGAACACCCTTTAGTTAAAAATGTCTGAAAATGATACTACGGTAGTGCAAATTCTTGAAATCTGTGTTTATATTTTCCCACAGTATCCTGCCTAGTATACATCAGACTTTCTGCTGGAGATTAGCAATTTGAGCCATTCAGGCCGGGTTGCACATTGCTGTCAATCTAATACGCAGACAGGAATGGGGAGATGTTTAGGCAGCTTACAGTTGGAGGAGGCAGCTCAGCAGTGAAATGATAGTTGGCAGGCAGGTGACATAGGGAACGGAAAAGCTGTGGTAGTGCATAGTGGAGTCATCTTGCAAGCTGTATAGTGTGACTGAGCAGAATTCTGAAATATTTAGGTAGGTAAACTGTTCACATGCTTGTGTATATTTAGCTTTTGTGAGTCCCGTTGAGCTGATCGGAGCACATAGAGGACTGTATTAATGTTTTATAACCCACTGAAAATGACATCTCATTTTTATACAGCTTTAGTGCAGTTTCCTGTGTACGGGGATCGTCTGAGGACAGCCAGTGATTCATAGCTCCATGTTCTTTCCAAAGAACTCTCTGACCCAACACATTGAGACATTGGAGCCTTAAATAATCCAATGTCCGATCTTCCTCCATTAACCTTCAGCAACTGACAACTCTTATCAGTACAGTGAGCAAAGTGTGCCCAAGAATCAGACATTCTATATTAATTGTATGAACTTCTCTTCCAAAACTATATACCTTTTTTCTATGAGGTATAGAAACTATTTTCTCTGTACACCATGTCAGGTCAGATATTCTATAAAGTTGTTATTTTGCTGTAAGTTTGGGTCACCCAGCAACTGAATAAATCTCTCCTGGATTTAGGGTTGAAAGCTCCCTGCAGAATTTATTTTTCTACCCTATAAGTGGGTGTTTTTCTCCTTATGCAGAATTTAACATGATCTCTCTAGGAAGTGAGGCAAGCTGGGAACTGTGGCTAGCTCAGTAAATATGGCAGGCATTATCCACCCATTACTAAATGATAATTTTCTTGGTTTGTGTATATTTCTGTAAAATCAAAGAAACTTGCGTGTAATCCATGGTTTTCGCAGATACAATTTTTATTTATTTTTTTATAGTGTGCAACATCTGCAAAGTGATCCTTTTTTTTTTTTTTTTTTTTTTTTTTAATACTTCTCTCTGCAGACATATTTTGAGGATAATCCACGGGATTTACACCTTCTTAGACATGACAAGGCTCTGCACCCAGCAGTAGTGAAACCTCACCTGAAAAATGTTCCGGAATATTTGAGTAAGTATATATTCTCCCGGTGTATGAGTTATATGTGCGCAGTTACTGGGAGACCCATTCTTGATTTGTTAAAAGCAGAGGGCTTGCTTTAAAGTGGAGGTTCACCCGGAAATTAAAATTTTTAACCTTAGATTGATGCTCATTTTGTCAAGGGGAATCGGCTAGTTTTTTTAAAATCTAAGCAGTACTTACTGTTTTAGAGAGCGATCTTCTCTGCCGCTTCCGGGTATGGGCTGCGGGACTGGGCGTTCCTATTTTGATTGACATGCTTCCGACGGTCACATCATCGCGTCACGATTTTCCGAAAGTAGCCGAACGTCGGTGCGCAGGCGCCGTATAGAGCCGCACCGACGTCCGGCTTCTTTTGGCTACTCGTGACGTGATGGATGCGACCGTCGGAAGCCTGTCAATCAAAATAGGAACACCCAGTCCCCAAGACCATACCCGGAAGCGGCGGAGAAGATCGCTCTCTAAAACGGTAAGTACAGCTTCGATTTAAAAAAACTAGCCGATTCCCCTAGACAAAATGAGCATCAATCTAAGGGTAAATTTTTTTTTTTGGGTGAACTCCTGCTTTAACCTTCTTCCAAGTAGCAAAATAATTCCTTGGTGAACCCCAGGTCACCATAACTAGTGTCCCAATTGGAAGATTTCATCTCTAACTTTTCTGGGGACAAGCCAAAATATGGGATTTTCTTTACTTTCATTTTCAGGAATAATGGTAAACAGGACAAATGGGGCACAGACAGCAATACAAAAATTACAGGAGTTCTAATCCCTCTCCATTCTATCCAAAATTAGAATAAAAAGTTTTCCCTTTTAGGTGTACTTTAACTTCTGAACATCCTATATAGACATTACTGTGCTTGACCTCTTTTTGTGGTTTTTGTTTGTCTATAGTAAAATAACATGACACTGCAGGGAAACATTTAAATGTCAAAATCCTTGGCTTATATTTCCTTGTTTTTATCTCTCTCATTGTAGTCACTAATCACAATATTCTCACTTGCTGTTATGTTGTTTCTCACAGTTCCACCTTCCATGCGCTCTGTCATCAATCTTTTGAACAAGAAGAAAAAAAGGCTAAGACTGAAGCCAGGAGGGGTTTCCAGGTTTGCTTCTAGCAAGGTGAGAGCTTGAGTGTTTCTTTGGCTGGGGGTTTGGGTTTACTGCTATCATGGGTTTGTTGTATATCGTGCAGGCTTGACATTTTTTGTCTCAGCAAATGAATGCAGAAATTTGGCAAACTGTACTCCTACAGTAATGCACTACCTGGTGTTTGAAATTAGGTTAGCTTGCTTAGAATGGTGAACAATGGTTGCATTCTGTGCCCTTACTTCAAAGGGGTGGGTTCCCAGCAGCCATTTGTCATTGTGGGTTGGAGTAAGTCTTAGGGGGTGCTGACAGTGATTGCAATATGGCAGGCATACATATGCTTGTGTGCAACATCCCTAAACCCATGCTTAGAGACCTGTCTCTGTGGACTGGCTTGCTTTTTATTAAAAATCAAGTTTTGGATATAGCCATGTCTACAACCCCCTGCTGCTGATACTGTAGATCAGGGGTCTTCAAACTTTTCAAGCAAAAAGCCATCTTACCGTCCTTCAGACTTTATGGGGGCCGGATTGTGGCCAGTGGAAAATATCTTGGGCCTAGCATCAGTAAGAGTATGCATGGCCTCAGGGTTTGTGGTCAGTAGGACAGTAGGATGAGGAGTAATGCCCCATCATTGGTATTATTGGGAGTAATGCGATCTCATTATCGGTATCAGTGGAAGATATAGTGCCCCATTTTTGGTGTCAGGAGGAGGAATATTGCCTCATATCATTGGCAGAAATAGTACTCCAAGGGCCAGATAAAGGCTAGCAAAGGACCACATCTGACCCTTGGGCTGCAGTTTGGAGCCCCCTGCTGTAGATCATGGGTGCTCAACCTGTGGCCCTCCCAGCTGTTGCACAACTACAAGTCCCATCATGCTTTTAACTCAGCCTTGCATCGCCTCATGGGGCTTGTAGTTCCACAACAGCTAGAGGGTCACAGATTGTGCACCCATGCTGTAGATTAAACTTTTAATTGCCACCTGCCCACACCTAAAACTCCCATAAAATGATACTGGCTACCATTACCTAGGTGCCATACAATGTTTCCTCAGCTGGAACTGACAAATTCCTAAAATATTTGCTGCAGTAAAAATCCTGCGTTGCTCTTCAAAGTTTGCCCAAGTACTGTATGATTATAAAAAGAAAAATGTGTGCTTTGTTAAATGTCCCACATGGCACTGCCCAACTCCTCAGAATTTAGTATCAAGATTCGCCTCCCATAGACTTCAATGTGGTTTGTTGCAAATTTCACAATTTAACATTTTTTTTTTTTTTTTACATTTTTTTTATTTTTTATTTTAACTTTATTACTCAAAAAAATTGAAGATTGAACGTGAAGTGGTTTAAGCAATATGTGATCATCATAAGATCAAACTATTATGTGCAACAAATCATACATGTTAATTCCATAATGAATCAAAACAAGCAATCCTTTAAAAAAAAAAAAAAAAAATCTGCTGCATTACAAATCCGATTCCCAAGTTTATTATACGGGGAATGGTGAGAAAAAGGAAAGTAAAGCGACAAAATGCAACAGAAGGTACACAAGCACCGACAGGATTAATAGCGATACAGAATATCAAATTATTATAACTGATATTTATAATACACTATTTCAAATTGTTAATTGATGTTTTTGGAGTTAACATTATTATTTGGAGCCCCAGTATGCTTGTTTTAGGGTCCCATTATTATTTTTTTCCCCAAGCAGTTCTAAACTACTTTGGGTGCTTGTTGGCTTTAGAGCCACGTTTTGTGGGTGATATAAGCAATACTGTATATGCATTAGAAAACTTTTGAGCTACCCTAATTGTTTATTTTTTTCTGTTTGAAAAATAGTCTTTTTTTTAGTTGTTTTATTTACCCCTAGATGGTGCTGTCTGTTTGCAGTAACAGCAGCTACTCACTGCATAAACGATAGCTAGTTGCTCAAACAAATTTTGCCTATCATTACAATGCAGCAGAATTTTGATCAAAGCTATGGCTTAATCCTTTCACTGTTATCAATGTAATGCATGTGTCAACGGCAGCCCAGTCCAGCTGGCAGTTTGTTCTTCATCACCTGTCAATTTTCTATTGTAAGTAATCTAAAGGCTTTCAAAGCAGATTTTCACTTGTTTTAAGACCCCTTTCACACTGGGGCGTTCAGGCGCTTTAGTGTTAAAAAAAAAGCTCATGTAAAGCGCCTGAAAGAAGCTGCATCTGCAATCCCAATGTGAACGACTGAGTGCTTTCAGACTGAGACGCTGCGCTGGCAGGGCGTCAAAAAAAGTCCTGCAAGCAGCTTCTTTGCAGCGCTTTAGGAGCGTTGAATTCACAGCTCCTAAAGCCCCTTTCCCATTGAGGGAGCTTTTTTTTTAATGGCATTTTTTAATTTACCAGTGTTTTTCGGGCGCTGGCAGTGTGAAAGGGCTCTGAAAGCACTCGGCTTTCACATTGGGATTGCAGCATTAAAAACGCCCCAGTATGAAAGGGGCCTAAGGATGGGCACGATTTTAAGGATTAACAGGCATTACTTTACACAACCTCAACTTTTATACTGAACTTAAAAAATATAATTATCTATAATGTAATGCGTTGGGGTTGATTTACTAAAACCGGAGCGTGCAAAATCTGATGCAGCTCTTCAAAAGCTTAATTGAACAAGCTGAAGTCAGAAGCTGATTGTCTGCCATGCACAGCTGCACCAGATTTTGCACTGTCCAGTGTTGGTAAATAACCCCAATTGTATTTTCATGCGCCAACATAAATTTGTGTGTGTATATGTACACACAAATTATAAATATTATAATTTTTTTCTGAAAATAGGCATTTATTAACCACTTCAGACCCGAACCATTTGGCTGCCAAATGACCACTCCACTTTTTGCGATTCAGCACTGCATCGCTTTAACTGACAATTGTGCGACGTGGCTCCCAAACAAAATTGACATCCTTTTTTTCCCACAAATGGAGCTTTCTTTTGGTGGTATTTGATCATCTCTGCAGTTTTTATTTGTGCTACAAACAAAAATAGAGCGACAATTTTTAAAAAAAGCAATATTTTGTACTTTTTGCTATAATAAATATCCCCAATTTTTTTAAAAAAAGCAATTTTTTTCTCAGTTTAGGCCGATACGTATTCTTCTACATATTTTTGGTAACAAAAATCGCAATAAGCGTATATTGGTTTGCGCAAATGTAATAGCGTCTACAAAATAGGGTGTAGTTTTATGGCATCAAAACATAGGTATTTTTGTCTAGTTTTAGGCTGATTTGTGATACACCTTTTACTTTTGGCTGGCTGAGCTTCCAAATGACTAAAGTTCTACACTTTCTTCCATTGACTGTTCTGTATAAGATTCTCCACATTTCCCGGCGAAACGCATAGCGTATTTCTTTTTTAAATCGATGACATGCCCACATTTTTAAGTTTATCAACGTAAATTTTATACAGATAGGTTCACAAAGGCTGTGTGTCTCTAACGGGGAAGTTGCTGTTTCGATAGCATGTGTTGTTGTGGATTTATTAAGGCTTGTTTGAAGGGTTCTCTCACTCATTAGGTGTGGGGATTAATGATGAGAGGCTTTATAAGTAAGTAAGGAAGGAAGGAACACTGCTTATATGTCCTAAAGATAGTGTAGTGGATATGGTGAATGACTTTGGTGTGGGCTTAGCAATTCAGCATTCCCACGCATTTTCTGCAGAAAATGCATTTTCTAGTCATTATTATTATTATTATTATTATTATTATTATTATTATTTTTTTAACTAATAACGACTGCAATCAACGACTAATATTCTGATACTTTTTGGGGACCAGTGACACTATAACAGTGATCAGTGCTAAAAAATATTCACTGTCACCATACTAATGACACTGATCACCCCTGATGTTAACCTCTTCCCAGTCAAAGTGTTAATTGTGGGCCTAGCCAGTGTTTTTGTGTACTGTGTTGGAGGTGCTTTTACTAGGGGAAGAGATAGAAATTTTTGTTTTTCCCCTGCTTTGCAAGGACACAAATTCCATCTCTTGTAAGAACGGCGATCTGCTATAGGGCGGACCTGCAGCGGTTAAACAATAATATCGCTAATATTGTATGACATATAAAATTGCAGTTGCCAGCATTTTATTCTACAGGTCTCTGCTTTCAGAGCATTTATTTACAATGTTGGGAGTTTTAATTACTACTTTCAGGCCTAAATTGTGCATTTTAATTTGTGTGAAAAAATAGTGTCTCTGGCAGCGAAAGTGTTAAAGCCGAACTCCCAGTTAAATATAAAGGACAAAATTTGATGCAGTTTTGTAAATAAAAATCCATGTCTTCTTTTTCTAGTTCATGAGGACACAGAATCCACTTCGCACATTCAAATATACAAAAGGAAAGAAGAGGCGTGACAGGAAGGAATCAGAGCAGACCTAAAAATGCAGGAGCTGTGCCATTGGTTGGATTGTGTTGGATGAACCTTTATACTTGTCTGATATTTTAACTGAAACAATGTATATTTAACCCACTGAAGTGGAATCGGCTGGTGTGGTATTCTTGTAAGCTTACCAGGTGTGCATTCCACAGTATTGGAGAAGAAGATACCACGAAGATTTTGTATAATGACTTGTATACATGGTCTTATGTAAATAAATAAATCTATTTTTGTGGAATCCAATACACTGGCCTAAATGTGTTACAATGAACAGGTATATTGCACTTTCTCTGTGTATTAATTAACCCATATTCTGTTACCCCCAACAAAAAATACAAAACCTTTAGGCTGGATCCACATAAGCAGTGAAAGGACACCTGGCAGGTGGCACGGACCCAAAATGAAGGTGTTGCATGTAGTGTGCTGAGCTAAATTGCTTAATACACGTGTGTGAGTGATTGACAGGCGGAGCAATGGCTCAGGCCTGGGTTGCAGATGGCTGCAGCTGGCCTTTCCCCCCTCAATTTCCAGGACAGCTACTTGAGAGATGATTGGCTCCGCCCTCTACAGGATACACAAATCGGATAACATTTAAAAGGCCCCTCCCTTTCCTCTGACCCTCAGTTGTTTTGTGTCTGGGGTGCTCACTCAAGACTGGCAGGCCCAGGGAGCCTGGTTGCCAGAGGAGGCAGGCCACTCCTCAAATTTCAGGGAGCTACTAGCTGAGGGGAAAGCTCTTGTGTCTCTGAAAGAGAGGGTCTATTTAAAAGACCTATTAGTTTTCTCAGACAAAGCCACAACTGTGGCGTACCTGAACAAGCAAGGGGGCACTTGCTCAAAGTCGCTTCTATCGTTAACACAGCAGATCCTGTTCTGGGCAGAGATCAATGTCACTTCAGTCAGGGCAGTCTACGTCAAGGGGTCAGAGAATGCGCTGGCGGACTATCTGAGCAGGGTGAGCATCAGTTCCAGCAGTTGGGAACTTCATCAGGGCATGTTCCGGGAGTTTGTGCTAAGATGGTCTGCCCACAGTGGATTGTTTTGCCTCCAGTCTCCAGTCCTTGGGGACGAATGCTCTCGCCTTCCTGTGGGATTTCACTCTGGTCTACGCCTTCCCTCCTTTTTCCCCTATTGCCTCTAGTGGTTCGGAAAATTATTCTGGACCGAGCAGAAGTGGTTCTGATTGCCCCCTGGTGGCTAGGGATGAGCCGAACACCCCCCCGTTCGGTTCGCACCAGAACCTTCGGACGGACCGAACGTTCGCGCAAATTTTTAGAACCCCGTTGAAGTCTATGGGACTCGAACGTTCAAATTAAAAAGTGCTAATTTTAAAGGCTAATATGCACGTTATTGTCTAACCCGGGTCTTACCCCAGGAAACATGTATCGATGGAAATTTTTTTTTTAAAATGGTTGTTTTTTCTGGAGCAGTGATTTTAATGATGCTTAAAGTGAAATTTTTTTTTTAAAAAATTCCTTTAAATATCATACCTGCTGGATGTCTATAGTATGCCTGTGAAGTGGCACGTGTTTAGAACTGTCCCTGCACAAAATTAAAACTGCTTGCGACTTTAATGTAATGTCTGGTCCCTGCAGTATGGATGAAAATCATTGAGAAAAATAGCATGGGTCCCCCCAAGTCATTACCAGCCCCTTTTGACCCTATATACTTTGAACAGCAGTATACAGGCGGTGCAAACAAGACAGGGACTGTAGGTTTGTTGTTCAGTAGAATCTGTTTGTAATTTTGAACTGGTACTTTTTTAAAGTGTAGCTTCAGCCAAAAAATCTATTTTTAAGCTTTTTCGAAAACACAGAGAGGGGTTATCGCCCCTGTAACATTTGTTTAGCTGTCTGTGCACATCTATTCAGAAGATTGCACCTCACTTTCTGTCCCAATGACAAATGATTTTTTGAAAATTTGTTTTTTTTAGTGAAACAAGGATTGGTGATAAAGCATCAGTGGACAGGAGACACCTCTTACAGAAGAGAATTTCCCGTCCTAGGAGTAGATTTCCTCTCCCTTCCTGTTTACTTCCGTTTGCAAGTAGGACTTGGTGGGCGCAGTGAAAATACTTGCTGATCAGCCACTGCCTGTGATATTAATTTGACAACAGCAGCAATTGTATTCACGTAGCTTTAGGTGCACACTGTGAAGGACACAGCACACCACGTGAAAACACTTGCAGAATGATCCCCTGCCTGTGGTATTAATATGAGAAGATCCCTGCCTTTTTAGAGCTGCATGATTAATCACGAGAATATCGCCATCTCGATTCACCCCCCCCCCCTGCGATCTCCACGCGGGATGACCCGCGATCTTTATATGTAGCCGCCGGTAACCAGCGTGGAACGCAAATGGCAGATATCGAAACTGACGTCAGTTCAATGTGTGAAGCGCCGCTGGTTCCTTTCAGCTAGATCTAGACATGCTCCCATGGTCGTCAAACACGTTCCTCCCTGTGATCCGTCGTTAGTATTAAATGCTCTAACAAGGGCTCCTTTTGAGCCTTTCCATGAGGCTTCCCTGAAATTAATTTCTTTGAAGATTTCCTTCCTTTTGGCTATTACGTCAGGGAGAAGGATTTCTGACCTACAGTCTTTCCTTTAAAGACCCCTTCCTGAGGCTTCTAAAGGACAGGGTAGTGATTAGGCCTGATCCTTTCTTTTTGCCCAAAGTATCTTCGAACTTTCATAGGTCCCAGGAGGTAGTCCTTCCTAGTTTCTGTACCTCTCCCAAGAATGCGGAGGAGGAAAGGTTTAGACGTGAAGAGATGTCTTCTGCCTTATCTAGAAAAATCCAGTGGTTTTAGGAGTTTCTCCCATCTGTTGGTGTTCGGTGGCCCCAAGCAAGCGTCTAAAGGTTCTATTGCTAGGTGGATTAGGGGAGCTATTTGTGAAGCGTACAAAGCATCAGGTCGCACCCCTTCTTCTAGAATTAGGGCTCATTCAACCAGATCCATGGCCACGTCATGGGCAGAAAGAGCGGGGGCATCATGGGAAGAAATGTCTAAAGCTGCCGTCTGGTCCTCCTCTCATGCATTTGTCAAACATAGAGTTCGGATGCTTTCCAGCCAGGACCTCTCCTTTGGTAGGAAAGTGCTTCAGGCTGATGTCCCTCCCTAAGGTATAGAATCTTGCTTATCTTCTCAAGTAGCTGTCCTGGAAGGTGAGAGGGGAAAACCCCCTGTTAGACTTACCGGTAACAGTATTTCCAAGAACCTTCCAGGACAGCGTCTATATTTCCACCCTATTCTGTTTTTTCACTGGTCGACCTTGTTTACCTGGTGGTGGTGTTTTTATATGAGTCTGTTTTTTTTTTTTTTTTTTTCCTCTGCTGAGTGCACTTTTGGCGGAGGTTTACTTGATCCTCCAACAACTGAGGGTCAGAGGAAAGGGAGGGGCCGTTTAAATTATATCTGATTTGTGTTTCCTGTAGAGGGCGGAGCCAATCATCTCTCAAGTAGTTGTCCTGGAAGGTTCTTGGAAATACCGTTACCAGCAAGTCTAACAGGGGTTTTAATTTCTATTGCTAATTTCACAGACCTGCCCCACCCCCTTCAAAACCGAACAATGGCTGCAGGAAGGACACATGCACATTACTGTAAATTGGAGGCTTTGTTGTGCGGCATAAAAAAAAACTAGAGCATTCGCGATCAGCAATAACGCCAACATGCCCCATAGAATTGAATGAAGTTGTGCTGCAACCGCATTTCATGGACACTGTTTCACACTGAAATCCCTCTTTTAACAGGCATGCAGCAGGCGGCATGTTGCTTCATGATGGCCGGTTAAAAAAGGGCCATTAGGAAGCAATCCACTGCAGATTATCAGTGTGAAGGGAGTTTAAATCTTCCTGGCCACCAGCGACACTGGATGGTTTTAATCCCCAGTTTATACTAGGGGGTCTCAAACTGGTGGCCCTCCAGCTGTTGCGAAACTACGAGTCCCATCATGCCTCTGCCTGTGGGAGTCACTGTCAGCCTTACAATGCCTCATGTGACTTGTAGTATTGCAACAGCTGAAGTGCCATCAGTTTGAGTCCCTTGGTTTATACGCTACTTTTCCCCAGTCTTCCAAGAAAGCAACCTGAGAGATGATTGAGGATTCCTGCTGTAGAGGGAGGAACCAAACTGCAGCCCTCCAGCTGTTGCGGAACTACACCTACCATGGAGCATTGTAAAACTCTGACATTCACAGACATGACTAGGCATGATGGGAATTGTAGTTCCTGAACACCTGGAGGGCCATAGTTTGAAGATCCCTGCTCTACAGGATATAATGAAAACAATTGGTATACTCTGCCCCTTTCGAAGAAGTCACCTCTGCTGATAAGCTGGTCACTGTAGTGTAGTCATCTTTTGTCTGTCCTATCAGTGTGGATCTGATGTGTCCCTTGGCTTCATATTCTGCTTTCTCACCTTGTACCAAACTGCTGGCAATGGCTATGATTAGAGGAGATAAGATAATGCTCTGCTGTCCTTGGCCCACAGACTCCACTGCATCAGTATTGTCCTGATAAGATGAGTAGTCAGTTTCAAGGTATTCTTATTGCTGGTATGTGTTTTTTTTTTTCCTGGTGTCAGCATAGATTTGCTTCGGGTCCATGCACACTGGCTTAAGAAAACACTGCTCCTTTATAGTTTACTGTATATGTTGGCAAAGTGTATTCTGAGACACATAAAGAAATGTGTGGCTGCTTCCAACCAGACAAATGTTTACACCAAAGGGTAATCTGACACACTCATGAGAATATTTTCTTGCAAGAGGAAATAAATTAATATTGATAGGGTTTTATAACCTCGCCTTTAAAACAATCAGATATACAGTGGCACCCCTTGACATTAACTGTTTTTCTGTGGTAACTTGCCATAAAATGTGATCTAATCCTCCTCAGTCATAACAATAGGCAAACACAAAGTGCCTAAGCCAATAACACACAAACTATTCTTTCTTTTTTTTTTTTATTAAACATTCACTGTGCTGGAGGAAAACATAAGTTAAAGCGTTTGTTAAAAAATAAAAATGAATCCTGCTGTAATGCCTACAAAACCTGGCTGATCCTGGCAGTTTCTCCCCACCCCTCTGTAAACTGACCACGGTGTATCGTGGCTGCTGAGACCAGACACCGTGGTCAGTTTACGTGCCTCTGTCATTAGCAGCCTGCTATCTACTCTCCTTTCTGCTCCTGTGTCCTCCCCCCTCCTGCTGCTCCCGTAACACTAACCTGTATACACCATCGGCACTGCCTCCTATTGCAGTGTCCTCCTCTGTGAATGCTTTATAATACCTAATTTAAGAGCCAAGATTGAGATAACATGACCGACCAGCCAGCTCTCTCCTCCTCCCCTCAAGGCTGACATCAGCAGAGGAGTCTCTGCCCCACCCGCTTCCTCTCTGAGGAGGCAAAGGAGAAAGCTGGCTAGTCATGTGATCGCAATCTTGGCAGTGAAATTGGGTATTTGCAGCATTTATTTTTATAAGTCACACACAAAGGGGGATATTACAATAGGAGGTAGTGCTGATGGTGTATACAGGTTAGAGTGGCTTAACAAGCACTAACCCACAGACTAAATATTTCAATTAAGGCTGATTGAAGTCAGCAGTTTGCACACCTGGAGTCCAATTAATGACATGAGTTTTGAAATGTGGTTTAGAGCTACTTTGATAAAATGCACTCAAACATTTTTAGATTGCTGTTCACAAGAATCATCAGCTCATATGAACCATGCCTCGCAAAAAGAAGCTCTGCAAAGTCATACGATCAAGAGTAGTTGATCTGCATTAGGCTGGAAAGGTATACAAGGCAATCTGAAAGTGTTTAGGCATCCATCAGTCAGGAGACAAATTGTCTATAACCGGAGACCGTTTAGTACTGTGGCTATGCTTCCTAAAAGTGGGCGCCCAGCCAATATGACTGCCAAGGCAAAATGCAGAATCCTTAATGAGATAAAGAAGAACCCATGAGTAACAGCTAAAGGCTTGAAGACATCACTGGAACTGATAAACATCCCAGTTCATGAGTCTAGCATAAGCAATTCTTTCAACAGGAAACAGAGGGCAGAACACCAAAAAACATTGCTGCGTGCCTGAAGATTGCTAAAGAGCCACCATTGGCAGACTGCAATACTGCTGGAAAAATGTTTAATTTGTTAATGTTAAAAAGTTTAATTTTTTGGAAGGCTATGCACTATGTATGGTGCAAAAAGGGCACAGCTTACCAACAAAGCATCATCCCAACTGTGAAGTATGGTGGAGGGAACATCATGATTTGGGTGTGCTTCGCTGTCTCAGGGCCTGAATCACTTTCCATCATCGGGGGGAATTCCCAAGTTTACCAAAACATCTTACAGGAAGCTTAGTAGAAGTTGGGTGATGCAGCAGGGCAATGACCCTAAGTATTGAAGTAAATCTGCCAGACTGGTTTAAGAATTTTTTTTTGCCTTTTGGAGTGGCCCAGTCAGAGACCAGAACTTAACTGAGTTATTCCAACATATTAAAAGGTACTTTAGATGAGCTAACCCACATCAGTTTTATATAGGGGTAAGTTGAAATTCAGGATTCAGTTGGAAAGCAATGATATAGGAGAGTGCAATCTCTAAAGAAAACTATAAGAACAGTGGTTCGCATATATTTTGACCAAATCACCTGATGCATAAGTTCAGAAGTTTTGTCATTGGTCTGAATTCCAACTGTAGGTCTGGACTCGTTATCTGTCAATTTGGCTATTTACTGGAAGTACATTCTTTAAACTGTGCTTTAAAGCGCAGTTCCAAAGAAATTTTGCATTTAAAGTCAGCTGCTACAAAAAGTGTAGCTGCTGACTTTTAATAATCGGACACTCACCTGTCCCATGATCCAGCGATGCAGGCTTGCAAAGTCTCGCTCCTCTCCTCCTCCTCCTCTCCATGGCGCTGGCATTTTTCATGTGGGTGCCCGGCTGTGGCGTCACAGCCGGGCACGCATTGTGCGAGCCGTGCTGTGAATGGCTGGGCAATCTTATGGGACTTGTGAAGTGTTCCAGAAGATTGCAGGGAGGGGGGAAAGGTGAACTTCCTTCCGGCGCCACAGAGCCCTGGGAGGAAGTGGGAGCTGGATGCCTCTAAAAAGGGGACCCCCCCCCCCCAAAAAAAATGACATGCCAAATGTGGCATGTCAGGTATCTTGTCCGCTAAAAACAGACAGATTGGCTTGGATGACAGCCGGATGAAAAAAACAGACAGGCGGGCTCTTCCCATCTGACGGTCCCATAGAGAACAGCGGACTGTGTCTGTGTACCTGTCTGCTGTGCATTAACCACAGACCTGTCATCTGCCTGCTCAGCGGTGATTAGCACAGAGATCCCCTGCTAAGCGGGAAGACTCCACCAGTGTCAAAGGGGCCTTAACCACTTCAGCCCCTGAAGAATTGGCTGCCCAATGACCGGCCCATTTTTTGCGATTCGGCACTGCGTCGCTTTAACTGACAACTGCGCGGTTGTGTGATGGTGCATCCAAATAAAATTGACGTTCTTTTTTCCCACAGAGATTTCTTTTGGTGGTATTTGATCACCTCTGCGGTTCTTATTTTTTGCCCTATAACTATTTTGGGACCATTGTCATTTACACAGTAATCAGTGCTATAAAAATGCACTGATTACTGTGTAAATGACACTGGCAGGGAAGGGGTTAATTGTGTCCTAGGGAGTCATTCTAACTGTGAGGGGGCTGGGCTACAAGTGACACGACAGAGACCACTGCTCCCGATGACAGGGAAATGCCTTGTCCCGCGTTCTGCCACTCCATGACACGATCGCAGGACATCAAGTCCACGGGTATGGTCACGGAGCTCACGGCTGCGCGCGCGCCTGCTAGGCTGCAGATTCAAAGCAACGTACAGGTATCTTGCTTTGCCTGACCATGCCATTCTGCCGACATATATGTACGTGGGGCAGTCAGCAAGTGGTTAAAGCGGGGGTTCACCCTAAAACTACTTTCTAGTATTACAATGTCCCAACACATTACAATACAATTATGCCTATTTTGTTTTTTTTTATGCTGTACATACCTCGGTACAGCTAATTCACCCGCGGCTTCCGGGTTGCGAATCCCGCGGGAGTGGGCGTTCCTAACTTGCTGGTGATTGATGTGATGACCAAAAACGAGCTCCCCCCGTCGCATAAACTGCGTCACGATTGCCGAAAGAAGCCGAACGGCGAGTTGGCGCTATATTGTACAAAATAGGCATAATTGTATTGTAATGTGTCAGGACATTGTAATACTAGAAAGTAGTTTTAGGGTGAACCCCCGCTTTAAAAATGTATGTTAGGAATATGTTTACTGGTGAACCTTTATGCATTTTAAACCCATTCTAGCACTGCCCACTTGTGGTACACTAAGGTTTCCTCCACATCTTTATAATTGGTTAAAGAGTTACAGATCAATAAAGAAGCACTGGGGAGGCAACAGATTTTCACAAAAGTGTCATAAAGTCATTAAACACTAAGGAGTAGAGTTGTACCAGGATAACGCAGTCACTATCCTGCAGGACAGTTCCAAGAGATGTGCATTTTTTCATTAAAGAAGTCATTGTGACCTTAAAATTCTACGTGTTGAACCTTGACTCCTTTCAGCCTTATTACTGTTTGTTTTCAGTATTCTAATAGTGAACATTAGATAAAATCACACCATGTTTATGGTCCAATAAAGAAGCTATTGCGTTGGCCACTGCTTCTTCAACTTTTATTGGTCTAGTCACAGAACTATGAGACCTTTTCTTAAACAACTTTTTACTTTATTAGTTTAGAAAAAACATACACATAATTTTTTTTAATTCATTATCGTTTATACAAAAGCCCCTGTATGAATGCCATTTTTTCACAATGGAAACAAATTAAAGAATATGTAATGCCAAACCTCAAACTCTAGGCAATATAAAAGACACATTAATTCAGCTCTATAATCAGTAACACATAGATTAATGCATGTTTTAAATACAAGGGCCCAGATTCAAGAAGCACTTGCGCCCGCGCAACCATAGTTGCGCGGCGCAAGTGCTTACTTGCTCCGGTGTAACGAGTGCTCCTGATTCAGGAACCTCGTTACACCGAATGCAGCCTAGGATGTGACAAACATAAGCCTCCTTATGCCTTCACATCCCAGGCTGCATTCTTGCGTTGGCCGCTAGGGGGCGCGGCCTTTGTGATCGGCGTGTAGTATGCAAATTGCATACTACCACCGATTCACAAAAGTTGCGCGGGCCCTGCGTACGCAAGGTACGGAGTTTCCGTACGGCGCCTTTAGCATAAGGCTGCTCCTGCTAATAGCAGGCGCAGCCAATGCTAAAGTATAGCTGCGCCTCCCGCCCGTGAAATTTAAATTTCACGTCGTTTACGTAAGTGAACCGTGAATGGCGCTGGACGCCATTCACGTTCACTTAGAAGCAAATGACGTCCTTGCGACGTCATTTGCCGCAATGCACGTCGGGAAAGTTTCCCGACGGAGCATGCGCTGTTAGCTCGGCTCGGGAGCGCGCCTAATTTAAATGATTCCCGCCCCCGGCGGGATCATTTACATTAGGCGCCCTTACGCAGGGCTAATTAGCATAGCGCCCGCGCAATTTACGGAGCTACTGCTCCGTGAATCGCTGGGCAAATGGAAATATTTGCGTGGGCGCAGAGAAAAATCTTTGCTCTTTGCCCACGCAAATATTGCTCCATTCTACCTGAATCTGGGCCAAGCAGTGTAGGTATCTAAATTTGACCTTTGGCAGTGCATGTACAGCAGGAAGCAGTACAAGGAGTCAATCAGTTTCTGCGCTTACAAGAAGCGTGCTGATAGAAGGAGAAAGCAGAGTAACAGAGAGATGAGTTTATTACTGGGTTTGGAGGCTTAAATGTTAAAATATAACTAACTTTATTTATTTTTTTATCTTTGGATGGAGTGGAGAGGGATTAGATTACCTGTCAGTTTTTATTTCTGTTTGTTCCCCTGTTAGGGAGATTCACTGTCCCTATTGGTCCATTTTACCATTATCATTTATCTTCTAATGGGGGGACACTAGTTCTGGTGACTTGGGGGTCCTCAAGAGATTCCCTTATTTTGCAGGAATTTCCTCTAACTTCCTGTTTGGTCATGGGACAGGAAGTGAAGGTAAATCTCCCCAATGGGGTAAAGATGGCAAAAAAATCTTACAGAGGTTATAACCCTTCCTTACTTTATCCAACTGAAAAAAATTAGTTTTTCTTAATTCTACTTAAAAAAATTTTTTTTTTCAAAATGTATTATTGTAAACAAAAATCAGATACAT
The DNA here is from genome assembly GCF_905171775.1 of Rana temporaria. Classification (NCBI taxonomy): domain Eukaryota; kingdom Metazoa; phylum Chordata; class Amphibia; order Anura; family Ranidae; genus Rana; species Rana temporaria. Next base: position 410,639,134 of record NC_053491.1, read on the forward strand.
GGTAAAAAGGATTGTGTAAGATACAATAACCAGTATAATGTAATATTGAGCACAAACAAGCATACAGTAAATATTAACAGGATATACCAAATGCATTTGAACATTGTGGGTAGTGGTGGGTTAGACCCAAGTATAGTAGTAATTACAGGTTTGTTACAGATACGGTTCATAAGCAGAATATTGTGTTTTCCATAGTTTATATAACGGGGTATCTACAGATTAGAGTAGCTACAGAAAACCTTGTCGGGCGTATTACTTGTGTTGTAACGCCTTCGGATCTAAGATGCAATTCTTCGGCGTCCGCTGGGTGGCGTTCCCGTCGGAATCCTAGTCGAGTATGCAAATTAGCTATTTCCGACGATCCACGAACGTACGAGCGGCCGTCGCATTCTTTTACGTCGTCTCTAGTCGGCTTTTTCCGGCATATAGTTAAAGCTGCTGTTTGGTGGCGTACTCAATGTTAAGTATGGCCGTCGTTCCCGCGTATAATTAAAAAAAAAAAAAATTTGTTTGCGTAAGTCGTCCGTGAATCGGGCTGGATGTAATTTAAGTCCACGTCAAAACAATGACGTCCTTGCGACGTCATTTAGCGCAATGCACGGTGGGAAATTTAGGGACGGCGCATGCGCAGTTCGTTTGGCGCGGGGACGCGCTTCATTTAAATGAAACACGCCCCCCTACTCGCCGATTTGAATTGGGTGCCGTTACGCCGCGAGAGATACACTACGCCGCCGTAACTTACGGCGCAAATTCTTTCAGGATTTGAGCCAAAAAAAGTAAGTTACGGCGGCGTAGCGTATCTCAGATACGCTGCGCCGGGGCAGATCTTTGTGGATCTGCCCCATAGCGTTTACATTGATAGTTGGCCTGCTTTCTCAAGAATTAATATTTTCTCGTAGGGCTGTGGTAACCGGACCACTAGCAACCAGTACGGAAGGGGGGTTTTCTAGTAGGCCTGGTCAGTGGTCGAGTTGCTTGAGCAAGGTGGTTGGGAATGGCTGCTATGTGTATTAGAAGATAGCGGGGGTGTCAGGAGAAATCCCTTGTAGGAAGGGAAAAGTATAATAGTAGGAATTAGCGGGGAGGGGTGATAAAGGGGGGAGTTGGGTGAGATAGTCACCTTCTGGCAGAGGTGGTGTGCAAGGTCAGGGCAGCACAGTGGTGTAGTGGTTAGCACTTTCACTTAGCAGCAAAAGGGTCGCTGGTTCAAATCCCGATCACGACACCATCTGCCTGGAGTTTGCATGTTCTCCCTGTGTCTGCGTGAGTTTCCTCTGGGTACTCCAGTTTCCTCCAAGACTCCAAAGATAGGTAGGTTAATTGGATCCTGTCCAAATTGGCCCAGTATATATGTATATATGTGTGTACGACTGTGTGTTCCAAGCGTGTCCAGATCCTACGGAGTAAATGACCGCACCAGTCAGGAAGACACTGGCTGCAAAAAGTGCCTAGAGGCGATTTAGTTCGCATGTGTAGCTCTATACAAGTCATTCATTCATTCAAGGTCATTTTGACTACCGTTGCTCTTCCAAACCACGGAAAAATACCCGCGGATCATGATTTCAAGAAGTTTATTTGTAGGTTCCCTACTGCGCATTCGCATTGCGGTATCTAATTGGCCTGGCGACGGAGGAAGGAGGAGGGTTGCCAGAATTCCGAGGCCGTGGCGCAGTTTTCCAGAAGTGGGGACAGGTACCTTTTAAACACAGGTACCCGTCAAAATACCATGCATAGAACGCATGAAGGTAAAAAAAACTTTAGACTTTGCAACCCCTTTATATAATAAAAAGGTAAAGAAGTCTGTCGGTATGTCTATGTCACACACAACACAGATACAAATCTTATCTAAAATGTATCCAGTGTTGCAAAAAGTTATTTTTATTGTCTGAAATAATCATGTAAATTTATAGATAAAGGTCACCAAGTTAAGCGATGCTTGATAAAACAGAGAACTGATAAATAGTAGATAAAACCCTTGCCTTTTCTCATTAGCACTTCTAAGACTTGAATTCCTGGATTTGATTTTCAGTGACTTGTAATAATTATAGATTAAAGTGGAACTAAACTGTATCTGAGCACCACAAACTTTAACTACTACTTAAAGTGGAGTTCCACCCATAAATATAACATTACATCAGTAGTTTTAAAAAAATGTCATTAGTCCTTTACGAATTTTTTTTTTTTTTTTTAGATGCCTTCAAAGTGTTGTTGCTAGGCAGAATAGTTAATCTTCCCACTTCCTGCACCTAGGTGCTTAAGCTTCCTAACCTACACCGCACAGACTCCTGGGAATTTAGTGGGTGTAACTTTCCAGGAGTCTGTGCACTCCCCAGTCTCAAAGAATCATGTGACTTGGACAGCACAGGTGCTGAAACCTGATCTGACACTGCTTGTGCAGCACTGAGCATGTGCAAGATCTGCAAGGCTGAAATCCAGGAAGTCATACAGTCTGGCTTCATGATGCCCACACTTAAGATGGCCCCAGTCAATTTATATTTTATAAATTGTCTAAATGCTGTAACAACCTAACAAAACAGACCTTAGTTTACAGACTAACTTTACTAGAATACATTAAGCTTGTGTATTACAGGGGTATTTATATTTAAAAAGTGAAATTGTGGCCGGAATTCCGCTTTAATACATTTTTAATATTCAAGGCAAACTCACCCATCCATCTATGTCTCCATGCTTTATTTTGTTGAGAAATCACTAAGAAATCTTCCTCTAATATTTTTAACCCTGGCCAGACTGTAAACATCTGTCTTTACAGTCTGGCCAGGGTTAAAAATATTAGAGGAAGATTTCTTAGTGATTTCTCAACAAAATAAAGCATGTAGCTTTATGTAGCATTTACTTCCTGGAATCCATCTGCCTTCAGCTCAGGCATTCAGGCAGGAGGGTGTGCTTAGAAAGCCCCTCCTCCCCTCCTCCAGATAAAAGAATAAAATGCCTATAAAGACTCCCAGGATGTATGACATAATATTTTGCCTAGACCAGAAAGCAGCTGAAGAAAAGGTCAAGACAAGTAAATGTAATATACATTGCTATCTATTTACAAATGCTAGCAGCATAAGAATTAGAAATGGTTAAAGTGATTGTAAACTTTCACCTTGTAAAACAACCCATTCAGTTTTAAATATATATATATAAAAAAAATAAAACATACCCCCCCCCCCTTTTTTATATAATTGATGACATTCCCTCTGTTCTCAGCTGCATATGCGCTGGGGGAGAAGCAACAACACACTGGGCTTCCCTGTGAATGGCTGTGCAAGGGGGTGTGTCAGGACAAGTCTGATCACACTGACACTGATTTTCCAGCTGACTGCGGTGTGCTCTCCTGCTTAGTGGGGTCAGTAATGTGTTGAGTTAGCGCAGTGTTTCTCAACTCCAGTCCTCAAGGCGCCCCAACAGGTCATGTTTTCAGGCTTTCCATTATTTTTGCGCAGGTGATTTGATCAGTTTCACTGCCTTGGTAATTACCACAGCCGTTTCACCTGAGGGAAATCCTGAAAACATGACCTGTTGGGGAGCCTTGAGGACTGGAGTTGAGAAACACTGGGTTAGCGTAACACTATTAAAGTGGTTTTAAAGGCTAGATGTTTTTACCCCTAATGCAAGTCAGGGACCCATCCCTGTGCCCAGCTGCAGTCTTGACTCTCCTCTTTAATCAAAATGATGTGAGGAGGGATGGGGGCATGGCCCAGCCTACAGATGTGCCCCCATAGCAGGTGGTTTGCTATGGGGGCACACAGAGAAGATGAGGAGCCTGGAGCACCAGCGGGGGACCCCAGAAGAGGAGGTTTGCAGCTGCTCTGTGCAAAACCATTGCACAGAGCAGGTAAGGATAACATTGTTTGTTATTTTAATAAAAATGAAAGTTGTAAGCTTTACAATCACTTTAAGCTAGCCATAGAATTCAGCATGCACACTCTGACCATCTCACAAAATCTGAGCCTGTTCCTTCCCTAAACAGGAATGTTTTAGTTGCAGAAATGCTCAAATTTGGCAGAGTAAAGAAGAAAGGAGGGCCTGACATGGAAATATGGCTGTACGCTGTGCGTAAACCATATCTCCTGTGCTAATAGGCACCCATTTCGTCTTATGGTATAATGCATCTTACCTATCACTCTATTTCCGGCATATCCCCAAGTAAACAGACAAGACCACCATGCTTTACATCCTCAGTACCATGCTCTTCTGGCCTCTACCCAGCACAGCACTTTGTTTGGCGAAGACAAACAGGAAGTGATGTCTCCAACAGCCAATCGCTTCCTTCATGGGAAATTACATCACAGGAAATTACCATGACCATAACAATTCAAAAGCTCCTGTTTTACCATTGGTATGAATCCATATTCTGCGTTGTTCAGAGAACAACGCACACCTGGATTATACTTATGTTCCTGTGGATGGGAGATTATTTGCAGGGACACGCCATGGCAGCCCCAAAATGTGTTCATCAGGCACACAGGTGACATGAACGTACATCTGCCTATAAGCGATATACAGTGGGGATTGAGTGAGTTTGGGCACCCCAGGTAAACATTTGTATTAATGTGCATAGCGAAAGCCAAGAAAAGATGGAAAAATCTCCAAAAGGCATCAAATTACAGATTAGACATTCTTATAATATGTCAAAAAAAGTTAGATTTTATTTCCATCATTTACACTTTCAAAATTACAGAAAACAAAAAAATGGTGTCTGCAAAAGTTTGGGCACCCTGCAGAGTTAATATCTTGTACTGCCCCCTTTGGCAAGTATCACAGCTTGTAAACGCTTTTTGTAGCCAGCCAAGAGTCTTTCAATTCTTGTTTGAGGTATCTTTGCCCATTCTTCCTTACAAAAGTCTTCCATTTCTTTGAGATTTCTGGGCTGTCTGTCAGGTACTGCTCTTTTAAGGTCTATCGATAGATTTTCAATTATGTTGAGGTCAGGAGATTGTGAAGGCCATGGCAAAACCTTCAGTTTACGCCTCTTGATGTAATCCCCAGTGGATTTTGAGGTGTGTTTAGGATCATTATCCATTTGTAGAAGCCATCCTCTCTTTAACTTCAGCTTTTTTACAGATGGCATCGAGTTACCATCCAAAATTTGCTGAAATTCTATTGAATCCATTTTTCCTTCTACTCGTGAAATGTTCCCTGTGCCACTGGCTGCAATACAACCCCAAAGCATGATTGATCCACCCCCATGCTTAACAGTTGGACAGTTTCATTAAATTCTGTGCCCTTTCTTCTCCAAACGTACCTTTGCTCATTCCGGCCAAAAAGTTATATTTTAACCTCATCGGTTCACAGAACTTGTTTTCAAAATGCATCAGGCTTGTCTATATGTTCATTTGCAAAGTTCAAACGCTGATTTTTGTGGTGAGGACGTAGAAGAGGTTTTCTTCTGATGACTCTTCCATGAAGACCATATTTGTACAAGTATCTCTTTATAGTGGAATAGTGTACCACAACTCCAGTGTCTGCCAGATCTTTCTGGGGGGATCGTGCAGTCAAACGTGGGTTTTGAATTGCTTTTCTCACAATCCTGCGAGCTGTTCTGTCTGATATTTTTCTTGGTCTTCCAGATCTTGCTTTAACTTCCACTGTTCCTGATGACTGCCATTTCTTAATTACATTCTGAACAGAGGATATTGACATCTGAAAACGCTTTGCTATCTCCTTATAGCCTTCTCCAGCTTTGTGAGCGTCAACAATTTTCAGTTTTCTAGACCAGTGTTTCTCAACTCCAGTCCTCGGGGCGCACCAACAGGTCATGTTTTCAGGATTTCCCTCTGATCAAACTGCTGTGGTAATTACTAAGGCAGTGAAACTGATAAAATCACCTGTGCACAATAATGGCAAGCCTGAAAACAAGACCTGTTGGTGCGCCCCGAGGACTGGAGTTGAGAAACACTGTTCTAGACAACTGCTTAGAAGAACCCATGGTGCTGATTGTTGGGGCAAGGTCAGATGAGTCTGGGCATTTAAAACCTTTGAGATTGACATCACCTGGTCTTCCCAGATGATGATTGAGAACAATCCATGACACTGGCAGGTCTCAGCTTTGCAAAGGGGGCAGTGCATGCTATAAATTCTGCAGGGTGCCCAAACTTTTGCAGACGCTATTTTTTTGTTTTCTGTAATTTTGAAAGTGTAAATGATGGAAAAAAAATCTAACTTTTTTTGACATATTATAAGAATGTCTAATCTGTAATTTGATGCCTTTTGGAGATTTTTCCATCTTTCCTTGGCTTCGTTATGCACAAATTTTTACCTGGGGTGCCCAAACTTTCGATCCCCACTGTAGTCCTTGTAGAGTGAATACATCCCCCTCGGACGCATGTCTGTGCATTGCACAGGGACCCCTTCACTGGTGGACATATCCCCACTCTGCAAACACCTCTCTCCATCCCCAAGAAGCTTTTCACTACCAGACGGATCTCAAAAAAAAATTTTTCCCACCACCTAAACTGCACAAAGGTGGTCAAAGGAAGTAGTACCTGTTGTCACAGCTGTTAAATAGTCAGGTTGAAAAAAGACACAAGTCCATTTAGTTCAACCATAAAAAAAATAATAATAATAAATTAATAATAATAATAATAATATCATTAATAATATCATACAATCCCATATACCTAATTCTATACCCACAGTTGATCCAGAGGAAGGCAAAAAAAAACAGCAAAGCATGATCCAATTTGCTACAGCAGGGGAAAATGTTAGTACCCAGTTATATTCTGTGCATTTAGGAAAGTATCCAGGCCTTTCTTAAAGCAATCTACTGAGCTGGCCAGAACCACCTCTGCAGGGAGTCTATTCCACATTTTCACAGCTCTAACTGTGAAGAAACCTTTCCGTATTTGGAGGTGAAATCTCTTTTCCTCTAGACTTAAAGAGTGCCCCCTTATCCTCAGTGTTGACCGTAAAGTGAATAACTCAACACCAAGTTCACTATATGGACCCCTTATATATTTGTACATGTTGATTATATCCCCCCTAATTCTCCTCTTCTCAAGAGTGAATAAATTCAGTTCCTCTAATCTTTCCTCATAGCTGAACTCCTCCATGCCTCTTATCAGTTTGGTTGCCCTTCTCTGCACTCTCTCCAGTTCCCTAATATCCGTTTTGAGAACTGGGGCCCAAAACTGAACTGCATATTCCAGATGAGGTCTTACTAATGATTTGTACAGGGGCAAAATTATATCTCTCTCTCTGGAGTCCATACCTCTCTTAATACAAGAAAGGACTTTGCTCGCTTTGGAAACCGCAGCTTGGCATTGCATGCCATTATTGAGCTTATGATCAACTAAAACCCCCAGATCCTTCTCCACTACAGATCCCCCCAGTTGTACTCCCCCTAGTATGTATGATGCATGCATATTCTTAGCCCCCAAGTGCATAACTTTACATTTATCAACATTAAACCTCATCTGCTACATAGTCGCCCAATTTGACAGAGCATTGAGGTCGGCTTGTAAATTGGAGACATCCTGCAAGGACGTTATTCCACTGCATAGCTTGATGTCATCTGCAAAGACAGAAATGTTACTTTTGATCTCAGACCCAATATCATTTATAAATATATTCAAAAGTAAGGGTCCCAGCACTGAACCTTGGGGTACACCACTGATAACCTTGGACCATTCAGAGTAAGAATCATTTACCACGACTCTCTGAATTCTGTCTTTTAGCCAGTTTTCTATCCATTTACAAACTGATATTTCCAATCCTGTAGACTTTACCTTACACATGAGCAGTGTGTATCGAGAACTGTATCGAACAATTTTGCAAAATCCAAGTATACCACATCCACAGCCACGCCTCTGTCCAGGGTTTTACTTACCTCTTCATAAAAAGAAATCAGGTTTGTCTGACAACTTCTGTCTTTCATGAATCCATGCTGTCTGTTGCTTAAACAGTTTTTTTGCAGCAAGAACTCATCCATGTGGTCTTTTATTAAACGTTCCAGTATCTTCCCAACTATAGAAGTTAGACTAACAGGTCTATAGTTACTTGGTAAAGACTTTTTGCCCTTTTTAAATATGGGCACCACATTGGCCCTGCGCCAATCCAGTGGTACTATTCCCGTCATTAAAATTAGATACAATGGCATTGAAATTGGTCCAGGTATCCACCTTTATTCTGTCTAAATATTTCTGGACCATATCACTTTTGAGCCATTGTGTATCATTTGGGGCTGTGTCACTACCACCCCCATTATTGACATGAGCCCCCCCATGCTCCTTTGTATACACAGAGCTGAAGAAAGTATTTAATAAATTAGCCTTCTCTTTGTCCCCTGTTATGCTTTTAATTATGGTGTTTCAAAATCTATATAGCATGTCCTGTTTGGCAGGCAGTACTACTGAGAAATGTGATCCATTCAAATGAATAGGACCATGCCACAACCATAAGCCACGCATGGCCGGTTATTTCATTAGGAAACACCCCCTTCAGCAGAAAGGGGCAGTTCAGGGGATGTGTGATTGTGATTGTGTGGCAATTCACTGCAGATTACTATTGAGGGGTGGTAGAGAGTGCTTTTCATGTAAAAGAGCCCTTGGAGCTTCATAAAAAATAAAATAAAAGATCAGAAAAAAATATGCATTAATACATGCTATGTAGTGTTTGTAAAAGCTAGACACTCATTGGCAATACATATACATACATAATATAGCTAATTTCACATTGTGTACAGTAAAACCTTGGTTTGAAAGCGTTTTGCAAGACAAGCAACATTTTGTAATAAATTCTGACTTGATATACAAGCGATGTCTTTATATACAAGTAGCGTCATGTCACAACTGATTATAAAAGAGAAGAGAGGTGCCTCTATGTGTAGCAATATGGTTACATTTAATGAAGGTACAACATTTAGCATGTGGTCAGCTTTACCCCGGATGCCTACACACTCTTTTAATCATTAACCATGTGAGTTACTAAATGTTGTACCTTCATTAAATGTAACCATATTGCTACACTTAGGCCCCATACACACGAGAGGATTTATCCGCAGATACGGTCCAGCGGAGGATTTCAGAAGATTTCTATGCGATGGCGTGTACACACCATCGCATTGAAATCCGCGCTGAAATCCTCTGGCGATGACGTGTCGCGCCGTCGCCGCTATTATGACGCGGCGACGGGCGCGACGCTGTCATATAAGGAATTCCACGCATGCGTCAAATCATTACGACGCGTGCGGGGAATCCCTTTGGACGGATGGATCCGGTAAGTCTGTACAGACGAGCGGATCCATCCGTTGGAATGGATTCCAGCAGATGGATTTGTTGTGCATGTCAGCAAATATCCGATCTGCTGGAATCCATCCCAGAGGAGATTTCTCCGCGGAAACAGATCCGCTGGCGTGTACACACCATAGGATCTATCCGCAGAAACCCATTTGCTGGGATTTATCTGCGGATGGATTCTATCGTGTGTATGGGGCCTTAGAGGCGCCTCTCTTCTCTTTTATACTTTGTAGCTCCTGCTGGATTTTGCTTCTAATCCCCTTGTGGAGGCTTCCATTTGTGGATGGACATTTTATTGTCACACAACCTATCACATTGCTATAATCTTTTTATATGGACTATAAACTGAAGGACTTCTAAAAAAAAGGTTGTGGAACAAATTATTTAAGTTTCCGTTATTTCTTAGGGGGAAATATGCTGTGATATACACCCCTCCTTACACACACACACACACACACACACTGCACTGTTGTACTGTATATAAATGTCTTTAATTAGTAATATCCTTTGATTATCTTGGTATTCAGCATAATGATTACTGGGATCATTTTATATGCTTCTGAAACTGTAAACCACAGAATCATGCAACAAGAGATTCCAGTCATCCCACTCGGGAATTATGTAATACGTTTCTCACTGCCAAAGATTATATTATTCTGATAAAAGTTTTAAACTTTCCCTTTATAAAAAAATAATAAACTTACATGGTTTTGCATAAAAAAATATGCATTTTTAATAATTTTTTCTCCGAAGCCTGATAAGCCTTAAATCCGAAATCAACGACTCTGCCTAAACCCTGTTGTAACATATTTCTAAAGCTTTAGTTAGCCTTTAATATAAAGTTACATCTAGTGATATTTTTGTTGAATAAATTATTTAAAAAGATGAGTTTTCCTTTCCCTTTTTTTTATTTTTTTTTAAATTTAGGTAGGTATATCACCTTTATTTTTAATTTAGGTATATCACCTTTATTATTAATTTAGGTATGTCACCAAACAATAGGCACTGTTTAAATAAAGTTCCAATATCTACCTGTTCAGATATATTGAGTCAATATGTCCATGGGGTTGTACCTACTTTTTCATGTAACAATTTGTACAACTAAAGAATATATTTTTTAAGGCTCCATGCACACTGAAGCTGATAAACTGCAGTTTATTGGCGTTTTTTTTTTTTTTTTAAAGCCCATAAACTGAACTCTATGTTAGCCTATGTGCCCATGCACACCTGGGCGTTTTTTAGTGTTAATGAGCTTTGGAGTTTATTGGATTTTTTCTGAATGCCCGAAATTTGCGTTCAAAGTGCTGTTTTTTGGCGCAGAAAAACGCAAAACGCTGAATAACGCTCAAAAACGCCGGTGCAAGCGTTTTTTGCGTTTTTTAATCCATTGAAAAAAAAAAAAAAGCTACACTGAAAAACGCTGATTAAAGCTATTGCAAAAACGCTAAAAAACGTTGAAAGGCTCCCTGCAAAGCTACTGGCGTTTTTTTATAGCTTTTATCAGCTTCATTGTGCATGGAGCCTTAATCATCTGCACTAAGTGGGTGATTTAATCAGTGACTAAAAAAATAAAACACAAAACATATAAAGAAAGTATATGTTTTTGTTGTTAAATGCAATGAACAAGAATTTTCTTATGAGATGCATATCTCATGCCTGGGAATCCCAGTAGAAGTTGGCGCTACTACAGACCTAGCCACAATTGTTATGCCGCGTACACACCATCAACGACGTTAAAAACGTCAATTAAAATGACCGTGTGTGAAAAACGACAAAAAAAAAGCATGCTTCAATTTTTTTTGTCGTTTTTCAAAACGTCGTTTTTGTGTCACAAAAAATCACCGTGTGTAGGCTAAAACGACGCTTAAAACAACGTTTTTAAACCCGCGCATGCTCAGAAGCAAGTTATGAAGCAAGCTTCAATGGAAAAGAGTGCTGAACGTAACCGCACTTTGCTAGAGCATTTTGAAAAAACGAAGGTGTGTAGGCAACTTCGTTTTTGAAAATGAAGTTTCAAAAACGTCGTTTTTGAAAATGAAGTTTCAAAAACGTCGTTTTTGAAAATGAAGTTTCAAAAACGTCGTTTTTTTACTTCACAAAAAATGACGTTTTTTTTCATCACATAAAGTGATGGTGTGTACGCGGCATAACGGTCCTGCTCAGATTCTGTGCAAGTGGCTGCCCTTCTGCACAATGACTAACAGGATGGTCACTCACTTACTTACTGCCATTTATAGAAAGCCTTGTTTTTTTTAAATTAATCTAAAGCCTTTTATACACGGGCAGAATGTTGGGACACATTTGCAAATTTACAAAAAATACTGGCCAACATTCTGCCCGCGTGTACGTCAGTCCGACTGGCTTCTGTTGGATGCAGTGTTAATTTCGTCAACGAAAACTTTTTTGTCATAATTTTCATCAGTGGCTTTTTTACAGTGACGAAAACGGAACTAAAAGTACAGCACATTTTTGTGAACTGACAAAAACCAAATCAGTTTTCGTTAAGGAACGGAAACGGGACGTTAATGGCAAGGAGGGACCTTTACCCTCATGAACTACTGTATTTATCGGCGTTATAAGCCGATATTTGTTTTTTACCAATAGGGGGCTGGAATCAGGCGGTCAGCCCCGGGTGCCACACATTGGGGGGGGGGGGGGGGGGGGGGGTGAAGCCAGCCGCCCTGCCTCTCCTGGCCCTTGGACAGCACTGCCAGCAAAGTCTAATGTTAGGTAAAAATCACTGCCAGCCCATCATCCTACAACTCTCCTCCTCCTGTGTCACTCTCATTGTAAGCTGAAGCTTCTAAATGCCTCAGTAGCTTAGATCTCATTGGCCACTCTCCTCCAAGTGCTGCTTTAGATTGGAGGAGGAGGGCGGTCACATGACCATCCATGAAACGTCAGAGGAGAGCAGTCATGTGACTGGGTCCATGCAAGAATGAAACTATTGAGGTATATTTAGAGACTTTGATTTACAATGAGAGGAACACAAAAGGAGCTGTGTATGAAAAAGAGCTGGCAGTGATTTATTCTTAACTTTAGAGTACGCTGGCAGTGCTGTCCCATGAGACTGGGGGTCTCCTGGGAAGGCAGGGGGGCTGTGTATTGTGCAGAGGGTGGGGGGGGGGGGGGTGTATTGTGCAGAGGGTGGGGGGGCTGTGTGCTGTGTACTGTGGAGGGCCGTGTATTGTGCAGAGGGTGGGGCTGTGTGTTGTGCAGAGGGTGGGGGGCTGTGTGTTGTGCAGAGGGTGGGGGGGTTGTGTGTTGTGTACTGTAGGAGGCTGTGTATTGTGCAGAGGGTGGGGGGGGCAGTGTGGTGTGCAGAGGGTTAGGGGCTGTGTATTGTGCAGAGGGTAGGGGGCTGTGTATTATGCAGAGGGTGGGGGGCTGTGTATTGTGTAGAGGGTGGGGGGGCTGTGTATTGTGCAGAGGGTGGGGGCCTGTGTGCTGTGTACTGTAGGAGGCTGTGTATTGTGCAGAGGGTGGGGGGCTGTGTATTGTGCAGAGGGTGGGGGGCTGTGTATTGTGCAGAGGGTGGGGGGCTGTGTGCTGTGTACTGTAGGAGGCTGTGTATTGTGCAGAGGGTGGGGGGCTGTGTATTGTGCAGAGGGTGGGGGGCTGTGTATTGTGCAGAGGGTGGGGGGCTGTGTGCTGTGTACTGTAGGGGGCTGTGTGTTGTGCAGAGGGTGGGGGGGCAGTGTGGTGTGCAGAGGGTTGGGAGCTGAGTATTGTGCAGAGGGTGGGGGGCTGTGTATTGTGCAGAGGGTGGGGGGGGGGCTGTGTGTTGTGCAGTGCAGAGGGTGGGGGCTGTGTATTGTGCAGAGGGTGATGGGCTGTGTATTGTACTGGAGATTTTAGTCGACTAAAATACAATGACAAAAATGGGACTAAAACTAAACTGCCATTTTAGTCAAAGACTATGACTAAAACTAAAACACTCGCAGAAGACTATAATGGGACTAAAACTAAAATGCCATTTTAGTCCTAGGACTAAAACTAAATCAAAATTTGCTGCCAAAATTAACAAGAGATCACTAGAAGTAAGCCCAACCCCTGAAAAACAACCCCACACCATAATCCCCCCTCCACCAAGTGATTTGGATCAGTGCACAAAGCAAGGTCCATAAAGACATGGATGAGCGAGTTTGGGGTGGAGGAACTTGACTGGCCTTCACAGTCCTGACCTCAACCCGATAAAACTCCTTTGGAATGAATTAGAGTGGAGACTGTGAGGCAGGCCTTAACGTCCAACATCAGTGCCTGACCTCACATATGCACTTCTAGAAGAATGGTCAAACATTTCCATAGACACACTCCTAAACCTTGTGGACGGCCTTCCCAGAAGATTTGAAACTGTTATAGCTGCAAAGGTTGGGCCAACTCAAAATTAAACTCTACTGACTAAGACTGGGATGTCATTCATGTTCATATGCGTGTAAAGGCAGACGTCCCAATACTTTTGTATGTATCGTCACATTCACAAATGTCCTCAACAGCTTTCCTAATTGGAACCCCCCTCTGGTCCCCAGGCCCCATAGCAGTCGTGTGGACTGCTATGGCTATTCTTTTGCCACTGTTAAGCCTCATACACACGATCAGACTTCCATTGGACTTTTCCGTGGATTTTGGTCCGAAGGGGCGTGGTTTTTCAGCTCTTTACCGCCACCCTTTGAGAAACTTCTGCTATTATCGTCTGATGTTTAGCAGTGGTTCTGAGCATTCATGTTTGTACTTTGGACTTTAGTCCGATGGACTTGTGTACACACGATCGGATTATCTTCCATCGGACATTTGTTGCTGGAAAGTTTGAGAACATGCACAGCGAATATTTGTCTGTTGAAAAAACGAAAACAATTGTCCGATAGAGCATACAGACGGTCATATTGTCTGATAAAACGCGTCCGATCGTGAGTATGGGCCTTTAGACTGTATTAGATACCATTTGTTAGCTAAAAAAAGCACAATACCTAAATAGTTTGACACTTGGCCAAATGCAAAACATATTGTATAACAAACGTACAAAGATTGGCCACAACTGGCATTTATCTTTGTTGCCAAGGGTGCAATTTTTTTTACAACTGCCAAATCACCCTTGTAAAGCCGTAATTGTTATTGTTAGAGATTGCAACCATTTAATCTTAAAGTTCAGTGTAACTTTATGCTCCCGATTATCATCCTCAAGGACACAGATCAGCAACCTACTGCAAACCAGTTAGGGCTAATTTATCACCTATTATGCCAAAGTTAGGAATATTTTTAATGAACAAACCCTCATTGGTGCCTCTCCAGGATCTGAAGGTAAAATGAAAGGGCGTAATAGTGGCGCACATAGTGCAAAACATGAGGATAAAGGCTGCGTTTTTTTATAGTGACAGGCCTAAAGGGCAATTAATTATTTTGGGCCAGATTCTCCAAGAATCTGCGGCGGCATCGTGTAAGCTATTTACACTACGCCGCCGCAACTTACTGGAGCAAGTGCCGTATTCCTCAAGCACTTGCTCCGTAGTTTGCGGCGGCGTAGTGTAAAAGGCCCGGCGTATCCCCGCGTAATTCAAAGGGGGCAGCTTATATTTAAATTAAGCGCGCCCCCGTGCCGATCGAACTGCGCATGCTATATAAAAATAGCCCAGTGCGCACGCTCCAGTTCTCGATGGAAAACGTCAATGACGCCGATGTGTGCGTCATTGACGTAAAGTCGTATTCAAGAACGACTTACGAAACCGACGTACCCAACGGGAAAAGACGATGCAGACCCGACGCCATACTTAACATGGCATACGTCGGACTGGCGTAAGGTTACCCCTCATATAGCAGGGGTAACCTTACGCTTACGCAAACGACGTAAGCGACGGTTACGCGACGTGATTTCGTTCGGGAATCGGCGTATCAGGCTCATTTGCATAAACAAATGAGACCTGAACGTAAACGCCACCTAGCGGCCGGCGGCGAATTACATTTAAGATCCGACAGTGTAAGTGACTTACACCTGTCGGATCTACAGCGTATCAATGCGAAAATGATTCTAGGAATCACTCGCATAGATACGTGGGTCAAAAAACAGAGATACGACAGAGTTTCCTGAGATAATCCGTCGTAACTCTTCGGAGAATATGGCCCAGTAATTTGATTCTGCGAACAGCAGTGGCTTGGCAATAAGTAGGCAAAACATGGCAGTACAAATGCCCCAAATGGACAAAATTACTTTACTAGTACTCAATAACTACTTTTGAATAAGAAAAGGTATCTGTATATTGTGACATGTCAGGACTTAATACATGTAGACTTGCAACATTACTAAAATGTCTTCTTTAGGGAAAATATGAAGCTTGATATTCAGTGGCGGCTGGTGCTCAAAATCTTTGGGGGGGGGCGCAAATGAAAAAGAAAAAAATTGCAGCCTCACTGTGCCAATCAAATGCAGCCACTTGCCATCAATTGTCACCACTGTGCCATGCCATCAAACGCAGCAACTGTGCCATCAATTGTCACCACTGTGCCATGCCATCAAATGTAGTCACTGTGCCATGCCATCAAACGCAGCAACTGTGCCATCAATTGTCACCACTGTGCCATGCCATCAAACGCAGCCACTGTGCCATCAATTGTCACCTCTACAAGAAACGTCTAACCTCTGTGATTGCCAACAAGGGTTTTGCCACCAAGTACTATGTCATTTTTTGCAAAGGGGTCAAATAATTATTTCACTTATTAAAATGCAAATCCATTTTTTTACTTTTTTTAAATGCGTTTTCTGTATTTTTTTGCTGTTAATCTGTGTCTCATTGTTAACATAAACCTACCATTAAAAGATTGATCAAAGATTGATCATTTCTTTGTCAGTGGGCAAACATAGAAAATCAGCAGGGGGTCAAATACTTTTTTCCCTCACTGTATGAATGGAATGCAGGGCTCAAAATGTCAAGTTACTTGCCCCACCCTGTCCCTAAGTCCATCCCTTAACACGTTCATGAAATTACACTGTTATGCCCCGTACACACCATCACTTTATGTGATGAAAAAAAATGACGTTTTTAAAAACGTCACTTTAATTGACTGTGTGTGGGGGAAAACGTCGTTTTATGTCTTCTAAAAAACGACCAAAAAAAATTGAAGCATGCTTCAATTTTATGTGTCGTTTTTCAAAACGTTGTTTTTTACTTCACAGAAATTGACCGTGTGTAGCAAAAAACGTCGTTTAAAACGACGTTTTTTCATCCACGCATGCCCAGAAGCTACTTATGAAGCGAGCTTCAATGGAAAAACGTGGTGGAACGTAACCTCGCTTTGCTAGAACATTGTGAGAAAAACGATGGTGTGTAGGCAACTTCGTCTTTGAAAATTGAAGTTTCAAAAACGTCATTTTTTACTTCACAGAAAATTTCGTTTTTTTTCATCACATAAAGTGATGGTGTGTACGCGGCATTAATATTTATTTTTGGAACTTAATTCTGTATAAAACATTTATCAACAACATTAGCAATATTAACATAATGCGTCTCAGTACCCATCAGTGCCGCCTCATCAGGGGCCACCAGTGCAGCCTATCAGTGCCCGTCAGTGCAGCCCTATCAGTGCAGCTTAAAAATGCCACCTCATTAGTGGGCATCAGTGCAGCCCCATCAGTGCCCTTATCAATGCAGCCTAATCAGGGGCCACCAGCGCAGCCTATCAGTGCCCATCAGTGTAGCATATAAGTACTACCTTATCAGTGCAGCCTCATCATTTTCATAATATCACAGCTTATTAGTGTATATGAATTATGTATTGATTATAGCATGGAGCACTTTGGAGCATATGTGTTTTCACTGAATGTGGACTGTTTAATGAGTTTGCATTGATTTCAGCATGGAGCACACTGCAGTACATGAATTTTCACTGAATGTGGACTGTTTAATGAGTTAGTAGCACGGAGCACTTTATTGCAATATCTATATATTAATTGAATGCATATTGAGTACTACAGCAAGCTGCCGGCTGCCGTGGACTGTATTTGTGCGGGAGCTTTTTTGCTGCCCCCAGCCGCAAAGTGCCACACTTGGCCTTGCCGGCCTAGGCCAAGACACAGCACTGCAAGGTATTTAGTAGGAGGCATGGCGAGTTTATCTAAAGTTGTAATTTTTTGTCCCAGTTTTTTGGAAAATTTAGAGTTTTTTTTAAATTGTTTTTTTTTTCACTGTCACTAGTGCAGTGCAGAGTCATCATATAACTGGTGTGGCAGTGATCAGGGATAATATATATAAAAAAATAATAATTAATAATTAAAAAAATATATTTTTTTTATTAAAAAAAAACAAAAACAAATTACGATTTTTTTTTATTTTTACATATCTTATTATCTAATATTATAACATATCTTATTATCTAATATTATAACATGTCTTATTATCCATTCAGTGTGTACTATTGTGATTAGCTGTGATTGGCTGAAGCTAATCACATGGTACAGATGGGTTGTGATTGGCCCTGTCTGTACCAATCACATAGATCAACACAACATTACATAATGAAAGGAAGCCATCCGTTGTGTACAATTGTCATGTGATCTGCTGTGATTTGTCACAGTGATCACATGGTACGGGCAGCTGCATGCTGTACTGATCTGTCACGAGGCGTGATCCTGGGAGGACCCAGAAGAGGAGAGCTCCCGCCCGGTCATCATATTTCGAAAGGCCGGATGGGAAGTAGATAGGTGAGGCATTGGAACCACTTTAAAGTATATCTAAAGCTTTAAGTATGGATCAAGTAGGGTGCTAAAGCCACTGTCAGTTTCTTTTTTACAATCTTTGTCTAATGGGGAGATTTCTCTGCACTTTTTGTCCTGTAGACTGAACAGGAAGTTAGAGCATATCTTTCCAATGTGACTACAATCCCTTTTTAGATAGTCACAGGAACTAGTGTTACCATTGGAAGATCTCCCTTCTAGGATCAGGGCCACTCTGTGCAAAACGAACTGCACAGTGGAGGTAAGTATGGTATGGTTGCTATTTAAAAAAAAAAAATTAAACCTTTACAACCCTTTAAGGCAACAATAGGTGCAATTGGTAAAGATTGTACTTAGATTGGTTGTTATTTCTCAACCTGAAACTGGTTACAGACAATTTTTAGGTTCTGTTCAGATAAAAAAACGCAAGTCATGCAAAGTATTCGTTTATAAAATAGGTGCAAACCAAGGAGAATGTCTTTCACTGCATTTTTTGTAAAGCACACCCACACTGATGCATGCTGGTGCTTGGGTGTTCCATCAAAGCACACCAATCACAGGTATCTGACATGTATGAAGAAAAGGTGCATTGCAGCACTAATATATGATTCAGCCCTTCTCATTTCTATGATATGGTGCTTTTTAGGAAAGCATGTATCCTATATCCTACTTTATTTATTATGAAAGCGAAGAATACTTTACCCTAAAGATAAAGTGTCTTTACAGCACATATCAGTTGAATATTGATGACGTTCAGTAGATCAGTGAGAGTAATTAACTCATTACAGATTAAATCAGAACAGTAAACCCATAAACTAATATTGAATTTCCAAGGAATTCACCTGCAACTGTTGATATGGGGTCGTACCTCCGGCGTAAAGTTATTCCCCATATATGAGGCGCAACTCATGCTAAGGTATGGACCAGGGAACACTGCCGTCGTATTTTACGTAGTTTACGTAGTACGTGAATAGGGCTGGGCGTAGGTTACGTTCACGTCGTAGGCAGTGATCCGTCGTATCTTAGGGAGTAGTTCCGACGTGATTCTGAGCATGCGCACTGGGATACGTCCATGGGTCGGCGCATGCGCCGTTCGTTTTAAGTACTTGTATGGCACTCGGCCCATCATTTGCATGGGGTCACGCCTCATTAGCATGGCTCACGCCCACTTCCACCTACGACGACTTACACCGAGGGAACCCAACGCAGTTTGGGAGGCAAGTGCTTTGTGAATTCTGTGCTTGCCTCTCTACGCTACGGCGGCATAAATATGCGCCGATCTATGTGAATCCGGGCCATAGTCTGTAAATCTAGAACAAGAAAGTGAGAAGAGATAAAATAAAAGGAAAAGTGTAAAATAAAGTAATACCAACCAAGTAGACTCGTCACTCGAGGATCCTGCACAGACATAGAAGTGGACCCCACGGGGGGAAGAGGGGAGCCCCAAACAATCATGGAGGATCCACTCGAAGGTACCAACTCTCCCATACTTCTGTTTGTCTGGCCATGTGATTTGCTAGGCGGGCCAACATAGACTCCATGAGCTCCACATCTTTATTTCTGGCGTAGAGATTTGAGAGAGTAGGGGGATGACGTTTCTTCCAGTGTAACGCCACTAAGCACCTTGCTGCTGTGAGTACCGGTATGTGTGTGTTTTTTTGCTGGTCCGGGGAGATTGGGAGGGAGGAGACCCAGTAGAAAGAGCTTAGGGGAGAGTGGGACATTCACCTTTAGGCCCCATGCACACGAGACGCTGCTAAACTCGAGTTCAGAGGCATTTGGGCATTTTTTTCAACTGCCCCTGAACACATTTAATGTTATCCTATGTGTCCATGCACACGATCACGTTTTTTGGCGTTTCAAAGCAGTTGAGTTTAGGGCCGTTTTTCCAAACCCAAAATTTTGGGTTCAGAAGCTTTCAGCTTTTGCGTTTTAGACGCAAAACGCGGCAAAACACGGCACAAATAGTTTGATTCTGAGCTTGGGGAGGGTCTACAGTGTTTTGGGTATAAACGCTGCCAGCCGCAAATCGCGGTAAAACGCCGCAAATCGTGGCAAAACGCCGCACAATTCGCGGCAAAAACGGGCGTTTTAAATGCTGGTTTTTGCCTTTGAAAAGCTGAGATTAGAGGCGTTTGTAATAGCGTCTTGTGTGCATAGGGCCTTAACAGCTGATGGAGAAGGCCCCGCACCGAGCCCCAGTAGGGCTGGAGAGTCGGGCAGCTCCAAAAAAAAAGGAATAGTTTCCCCCCGGTCATGGAGACATCTCCAACAGCGGTCCAAGGCCGATGGATATATGGCGTGTAATCGAGACAATGTTAAATACCAACCGTAGAGCACCTTATAGGTGTTTTCTTTGTAAAGAGTGCAAATAGAACTTTTAGCCGCACAGGACCATACTGCTTTCCATTGTACAGGGAAGAGTTCCTCCCCAAGGTCTTCCTCCCATTTTTGCATGTAGCTATGTTTGCCCAAGGAGAGTCTATCACTAGAGTTTAAAATGTTGTATGTACAGGGCTGGACTGGGACAAAAATTTGGCCCTGGACTTCATCCAGACTGGCCCACTTTGACAGGTCTCTCCCACGGTGGCGGGACAACTCCCGCACCCCTCGGCCACCCAAGCCCCCTCTCCCCCTTCACTAGCCACTAGCCGTTCTACTTTATTAGAGTGGAACGACTGGTACTCCTATAGGCAGTACCAGTGGGGAAGCTAGACATTATTTCACCCGGGGCAAAGAATCAGTTTGGTGCCCCCCCCTTATGGGACCAGATTAGGCAGAAGTGAGAAACTCCCAGGCCATAGCTGTTGAGTCAGCTGTCTGTCCACTCCTCCCATGCTCCTCTGTCTTCACCCTGCTTCTTTGTTCCCCCCAGGTGAGCACTGTGGGCAGGGAGAGGAGGTGAGCGCTGCGGGAAGGGAGAGACAGAGGAGCGGAGGGGGGCGGCGGTCCGCTGTCACTGAAGCTGGCCCACTGAGCCATCGGCCCACCGGGAAACTCCCTGTAGTCCCAATGGCCAGTCCATCCCTGTGTATGTATCCGAGGTCAGTCCTCTCTTTGAGAGGCCAGAAAGGACCACCCTCTCAAATGGGGAAGGCATGGAGAACTGTAGTGTCGGGGCGATAGTGAGGGCACAAATGCCGTATCTGAAGATATCCGAAAAGATCATTACTAGGGAGGTCGTGCTTGGCTCTAAGTTGACAGCAGTATCCTAGCAGTATCCTAGTTACCAGGATTTACTAGGTGTCCGAAGTGAAAAATATTTTTCTGTAACTAGGGAGAGATCATTTGGTAGGTTAGACTATTGGGTAATTTAGGGTTATATCGAAAGTCTGTGACTAAGGAGGCATCAGATTGAAGGGGGTTAACATGATTCAGTGGTATCCAAATAGACCGCAGTAGGGCCATGGTGTGTAATAGAGAAGTGGAGGGGACATCTAGGTCATCAGTTTAATGTCATGGAGGAGGTCTTGTAATGGAATTATTGCTCTCACTTTGGAGTGTGCTGCGATATGTAACATGATGATTTTTAGGTGCTAGCCAGGGAAAGAAAGGTGACCTGTAAGTGACCTCATACACGTCACTTTCCAGATCACAGCAAGAAAGGGGGCGGACGTTCGTCCACTCTCCTCCCTTCCCTCCTCCTGCTGGTACCTACCATGTTGGTCCCAGGCCCGCAGATGGGCAAGAGGAGCCTGGAATACTTGGGCTGCAGCCACCGAATTGTGTGTAAAACCACCACTGTCAAGTCCATATGGCATATGGATCGGGCAAAGAAAGGGTTAAAGCGGTTGTAAATCGCGGCTGTTTAAAATAAAACACATGTAAGGCAATTGCATATTTGGCTAGTATGCATCACATACGAGCACATTATGAAATACCTTGGAATGAAGCCTTCCAGCGGTGCGCTGTCTTTGCTGAGAGGGCTGACATCTTTCCCTGGTCTATCTTCCGGATTTGCGGGTTCCGGCTATGCGATTGGCTAGAGCTGCGATGACGTCTGTTTTGGCACAAAGCTCTGAAGGTCTGGCAAGGCAAAAATCACCAAGCAGGTGTTACTACGGCTTAAAGCACTTCTGCCTCGAAAAACAACACTTTTATGTGCATTTAACAAGCATTCTTAATGTTTTTTCAGTGCTTCAAAAAACGGTAAAAAACGCTCTAGACACGTTAAATTCCTTCTTCATAATCAACTTATGTGTGTCATCCACCCGGCTGTGTTGTGTGATAGTTTTGTGTAAATACCATACATCCATACTCCATCCCTCTGTATACATAAAAGAAGAAGGTTGGGACTTTGAATGAGGTGTGTATGATGTGGCTCATGAAATAAAGAATGTCGTAAACATATGTTTATTTGTCTAAAAACACATGACAATGTCATACAACAAAAAATACATACAAATATAATGAATGCATAAATAACATGTTGCAAACCATGTATGAAGGTTGTATACAGCAAAAAACATATTGAATAGTAAAAATGATTAAAATTATTAGATGGAATCCCTATTGGGGCAGTAGTACTTGGGGGGGAAAAAAACAGGTGCATCTGTGTAAGTCCAACGTGTTTCGTGGACTGATTCCACTCTTCAAGGGCGGATGCGTAATTGATCTATAGAGAGACAAAGGCATATCAGTATAATCTGATCATAAAACCCCAATGGGGGGAAAGATGAAAGTGAAATTTAGGGAAGGTGGAATACCTATCCCCTTGACTACTTACATGTCAGTTGGATGTAGAGCATGTAAAGCTGGAGAGCATGGACTGGTGGGGATGTTTGTATCTACCAACATAGGGGTTGCCCCAATAAATTTGAGAGACTTTGGTCATGCTGGCTTGATGAGCTTGGCTTAGGCCCACTGGAACTAGTCTCCAGATAATATATTGCATATTATTCCTTTTTCTTCTTTTTATATATTTCTGGCTATCAGTGGAAGTTGGAGTAACATTTTAATTAGGGTTGTCCCGATATCACTTTTTTAGGACCGAGTATAAGTACCGATACTTTTTTTCAAGTAGTCGCCGATACCGAATACCGATACTTTTTTTTAAATGTGTCCCCAAATGCAGCCATGTCCCCCCCATATGCAGCCATGTCCCCCACATATGCAGCCATGTCCCTCTAGCCATGTCCCTCACATATGCAGCCATGTCCCTCTAGCCATGTCCCTCACATATGCAGCCATGTCCCTCTAGCCATGTCCCTCACATATGCAGCAATGTCCCTCTAGCCATGTCCCTCACATATGCAGCAATGTCCCTCTAGCCATGTCCCTCACATATGCAGCAATGTCCCTCTAGCCATGTCCCTCACATATGCAGCCATGTCCCTCACATATGCAGCCATGTCCCTCACATATGCAGCAATGTCCCTCTAGCCATGTCCCTCACATATGCAGCAATGTCCCTCTAGCCATGTCCCTCGATGCGGCGGCGCGATGCGGCGGGGGGGAAAAGGGGGGGGGGAAGTATTCTATTTAGGTATCGGGGGTATTTGCGCGAGTACGAGTACTCCCGCAAATACTCGGTATCGGTCCCGATACCGATACTGGTATCGGTATCTGGACAACCCTAATTTTAATAATGGCTTAAATTGCTTCAATCTCGTGGTGTGCACGCTATGTATGCATCCTTGATGGATCCTTGATGGAGGTCCTCTAAAATGTTGCCATCACAGGTCAGCTTAACATTTGTGGACGCTAAGGCCTCGTACACACGACCGTTTTCCTCGACAGAATCCATCAAGAAACTTGGTGGGAGAGCTTTTTTGCAGAGGAAAACGGTCGTGTGTATGTTTTTCATCGAGGAAACTGTCGAGGAACTCGACGAGAAAAAAAGAGAACAAGTTCTCTTTTTCCTCGACGGGAGTCTCAATTTCCTCGTCGGGCTGGTTTTCGACGAGAAACACGTTCGTGTGTATGCTAAGAAACCCACGCATGCTCAAAATAAAGTATGAGACGGGAGCGCACCTTCGGTAAAAGTAGCGTTTGTAATGGAGATAGCACATTCGTCACGCTGTAACAGTCTGAAAAGTGCAAACTGTCTCTTACCAAACTTTTACTTAACACGCAGTAACATGAGATTAGCAAAAGCAGCCCCAAGGGTTGTGCCAGTGGAATCGAACTTCCCCTGCCATTGTATGTGTTGTACGTCACCGCGTTTGAGAACGAGGAGATTTGGTCTTGACAGTGTGAACGCAAAGAAAGCTTGTCAAGTTTCTCCACAAACCTAAAAAGGAACTCATCGAGGAAAACGATGTTTCATTTACGGCGATTTCCTCGGTCGTGTGTACGAGGCCTAACACATTTTAAAAAAGCTAATTATTGACCTATTATGCAGCCTGACTGCAAACAATAATAAAAATCAAGATTTCGACTGGGTTTAAATTTACTATGCAAATAAAGAATGCACAATAAATATTGGAGAAATGTAAAGCCATGCACTTGGGGGCTAAAAACATAAACGCAAACTACCACTTGGGGGAGAACCTCTGGGGGAATCAATGATGGAGAAAGATCTAGGGGATCTAGTTGAGCAATAGCATGCAATGTAAAGCTGCAGCTACTAAAACCAGCAGAAGTTTAGCAAGCATAACAAAAGGAGATATACTCCAGAGCAGTGGTGGTCCGTGCATTAGGGGCACACGGTAGCCTGATCTACATACAGGAATGCCGGGCACATGGATTGCAATGGAGGGGGTGTTTTTTGGGGATCTAATAGGCTTCAAAAAAGGGTGGGCTCCGGGCGCAGAGCGCTGTGCCGAAGTCCACCCAATTATGTGACAATAGCAAATAAATATTCTTTATCGCCACACTGATCCTCCCGGCCAATCAGTAAGCGGGTCTGAGACCCGTCACCCGATTGGCTAAAAGGACAGGTGATCCTATTGGATGTCTAGCAAGAGGAGAGAAGAGACGCACGTCGGAAGCCGCTGTGATCTAGGAGAGGTCACAGAAGCTGCTGACTGACCCACAGCTTGCCGCCTGTCACCTGCTGCCTGACCCACAGCTCGATGCCCGTCACCTGCTTCAGACCCACAGCCTGCTCCCTGTCATCCGCCACCAAATGGGGTAAGACAGCGAGTGGCCAGGGGGGTACTAGTATTAGTATTCTGTTCAGCTCTGACTATCAGTTCTAAGAAGGGATGTGCGGAAGAGAGTACAAAGAAGGGTAACAAAATTAATAAGAGGACCTCAATTACGAGGAACAACTTGAATTTATTCTCGCTGGAGAAGAGACGCTTGAGAGAGGACATGATAGCGATTTACAAATACCTAGATTTTTTAGCATAGGAAAACTTAGGGAGTGTAAGAGAACACAGGGCCACACAATGAGATTGGAGGAGAAGCGCTTAAACCTAAAACTCTGCAGGGGGTTTTACACTGTTAGGGCGACAAGGATGTGGAACTCTTTCACAATTGGTGGTGTCAACGGGGAGTATTGATGTTTTTAAAAGACTCTTGGACATGCACCGGGGGGAGGTGAGTGTAAACAAACCTTCCCCGTTCTTCTCTGTGGCTTGTCACTGATCGTCTGTTCCCTGTCATAGGGAACGACGATCAGTGATATCACACGTCCAGCCACGCCCCCCTACAGTAAGAAACACACAATAGGACACACTTAATCCCTTTAGCGCCCTCTAGTGGTTAACCCCTTCACTGCCATTGTAATTTTCACAGTAATCTGTGCATTTTTATAGCACTTTTCACTGTAAAAATTACAATGGTCACAAAAATGTGTCAAAAGTGTCCGATGTGTCCGCTATAATGTTGCAGTCATAAAAAAAATCGCTGATCGCCGCCATTACTTGCGCAAACCAATCAATAAATGCTTATTGTGATTTTTTGTTTCAAAAAATATGTAGAAGAATACATATCGGCTTAAACTGAGAAAAAAAAATTATATATTTTTTTGGGGATATTTATTATAGCAAAAAGTAAAAAAAAAATTTTTTTTTTAAAAATTTCAACTCTATTTTTGTTTATAGCGCAAAAAATGAAAACCGAAGAGGTGATCAAATACCACCAAAAGAAAGCTCTATTTGTGGGAAAAAAAGGACGCCAATTTTGTTTGGGAGCCACGACCGTGCAATTATCAGTTAAAGCGACGCAGTGCCGACTCGTAAAAAGGGGCCAGGTCCTTTACCTGCATAATGGTCCGGGACTTAAGTGGTTAAAGAACACAAAATACAGGGATATGGGAAATTATATTGACACTGATGCATGTACACAGGTTGAACTGGATGGACTATAGTCTTTATTCAACCTTACCAACTATGTAACATTTATCTTGCAGGTAAATGCAAGGGAAATCCTATGTGCTACCACTTTCAACCAATAACTATAAATCTAAAATGTGATAATGATACAAAGCAGCTGCTCACATTAATCAATGTGTCCCCAAATTCACCTGAAAAATTACTTTTCTCTTTCGTTGGACGGACACAGATTTAATCTTGACAAAGTGGGTATTGGCCTTCCTTTAGGAGTGACTAGGCAGAAACTTATAGAAGTGTTAAACACATCACACACCATACAGTCCCACCCAGGGGCCGGTCCCTCTGGGTAAAACCCCTCTCTCTGCATCTCGCAGATCATTTTTTTTCTGCCTAGCTAAAGAGAAGACATGGCTCCCTTCTGGCCCATAGGCCTGGAGGTTTATTCAAATTTTTTATTTCTTTTTTGTTCCTGTGATCTTTGATCAACTGCCGACTGGGCGACAGGCTGGATCCCAGATCCTTGTAGTCTCCCCAGTTTTGGCCATCAAGTGTGTGCCGACCATAGCAACGCGATGGGTTGTCCATGACATGCCCGTCGCTCTACGGGGGCCAGTGAGCTATACGCTCCAGGGCATGCATATGACCGGTCTATAGGGCCGAGTCGCAGCAGCCGGCCCGACAGTCACCTCCGTCACCAGGCGGAAGAGGGTCTGTCTAGGATGCTTCGAGCACAATCCCGCAGGAAGGGTAAGTAGTAATCCCCTGCTTTCGGCAGGAAGACAGAGCTGGGCATTCCTTTAAGAGGTGAGTAAGGGGGTCTATCCTCCCTTCCCCCCTTCCTTCCTTCCCTCCTCCCTAGGCTCCCTGAGCTAGACTGGCTGCTGGGGCGGGGGTTCACCTGGGGGGCTTCACCAGTGGGGAACTGTGTATGTACGTCCGCTAAAATATGTTATGAGCTGCTTACTTGTGTGTCCTGCTCCATGCTGTCGGTGGCCATTTTTGCTGTGATCCATGCTGTGTTTGCTTCTATCTGCACTGGCGGCCATGTTCTTGTGGTCCGCGTTGTGTTTGGCCTCTAGCGTCTGCTCGGCGGCCATTTTTCTTGTGAACCATGCTCTATCTACGCTCGACGGCCATGTTTTTGTGGCTGCACTGTGTTTGGCCTCTAGCATCCGCTCGGCGGACATTTTTCCTGTGCTCCATGCTTTATCTACGCTTGGTGGCCATGTTTTTGTTGCCGCGCTGTGTTTGGCCTCTAGCGTCCACCCGGCGGCCATCTTTCCTGTGCTCCATGCTCTATCTACACTTGGCGGCCATGTTCTTGTGGCCCGCGGCATTGTTTGGCCTCTATCAGCCACTCGACGCCCATGTTTCCACTGATCAGACAGCATTTAAACGGTGCAAACCTACAGACACACGCTGCAGACTGGTCAGGCGGTATAGCTGACAAGGAAGCAGCTCTACTAGACAGCGGACAGCAGCCATACTACTGTTCCAGGGTGGTGAGTCCTCTGTGGGGGAACCCCTTGTCTCTGTCGCAGCTAGGAGGGTGGGTTACTGTACCTTTCCTGGAAGTCCCTGTGTCAGGCGTGTGGGTCAGCATGGCATCAGAAGCAGACGCCTTTTCCCCTGAAACACCTGAGCTAGCAATTGATGCCCCTGCACCCGATGTATTGGTGGATGCTGTGTCGGCAATCCTAGATGCCTTTGTTGCCAAGGTGAAAGCAGCGCGTGGGAGAATGGGGGCTAGAAAGCGCCCCCTCTCATGCCATGTTCTGGGGACAATTCTGATGCTGAGCCAGGTCCAGCTACAGCATATGGCCCCGACTCTGATGTATCTGAGGATGTGGACCGAGATCGGCCGGACAGTGAGGAAGACTCCGGATCCGGGTCAGCACGCGATAGGGCTCTGGTAAGTGACCTTATCACCGCAGTGCGAGATACTCTAAAAATAGAGGGGTCTGCAGAAGCGTGGGTCCCTTTTGGGTTCCGTTAGGCGACCCGCACTGCTAAGGTGTTTCCATGTGTGTCTTACATAGACCAACTTTTATACAAGTAGTGGGACAAACCACAGAAGGTTTTTCAGTCCCTAAAAATCTGGCGGTGCGTTACCTTCTTGAAGAGAGTTTCTTGAAAAAATGGACCTCGCCCCCGATAGTGGTCCCTCCTGTGTCCAGACTAAACAAGCTAACCACCATTCCGGTGGAGGGGGCCCCTGCCTTCAAGGACCCTGCAGACAAGAAAGCTGAGGCGGTCACCCGCAACCTGTACATGGTAGTGGGTTCGGCTGTGCGCCCAACGATAGTTGGGGCCCTGGTGTCTCAGACACTCACTGAATGGGCAAAGATGCTGCACAATGGGTTAAAAGCACGTCAGGCTTCTTCGGACGAGATAGCTCTAGCTGACCAACTGGTACAAGGCCTAAAATTTGTTTGCGAATCAGCCTTGGACACTATTCCTCTGCTGGCCAGAGCTTCAAGCTATGCGGTGGTGTTATGCCATCTGCATTGGTTAAAAAATTGGTCTGCGGACCAATCTTCCAAGAAAGCCCTGATGGATTTGCCCTTTAAGGGCGACAGACTTTTTGGAGCTTCCCTGTATG
The DNA here is from genome assembly GCF_905171775.1 of Rana temporaria. Lineage (NCBI taxonomy): Eukaryota > Metazoa > Chordata > Amphibia > Anura > Ranidae > Rana > Rana temporaria. Next base: position 410,667,901 of record NC_053491.1, read on the forward strand.
ACATTAAAGATGCCACAGGAGGTAAGAGCACGCTGCTCCCACAATCCAAAAAGAAGAAGGAACCACGCCGTAGGTAAGGACCCTTTTTCACCGCGCACAAGCATTTATTTCACCCGCCCAGTGCGGCAGGTAAAAGACCTCAGGCCGATAAAGCACCTGCTCCGGGACAGAGACGTCCATGGTCTCGCCAACCCAACAAGCCTGCAAACAAATCTACGTCCGCATGAAGGTCTGCCCCCACCCATCTCTTGGTTGGGGGACGTCTTCGCGAATTTGGGGCTCGGTGGACATCTCAGGTCCCCGACCGGTGGGTTTGCGAAGCAATTTCTTCAGGGTACAAGATAGAATTCCTATCTTGCCCACCAAACAGATTTTTCCCCTCCAACCTCCAGCTACAGCTGACTTGTCGTGAAGCCCTACTTGAGGCAATCCAAGACCTGCTGAAACGCAGGGTGGCTATCCCTGTCCCAGTACAGGAACCGTTTCAGGGGTTTTACTCTAATCTGTTGATAGTGCCAAAGAAGGAGGGCGTTCGTGCAATCCTGGACCTCAGGGCCCTCAATTGCTTTGTGAATTTACAAAGATTCTGGATGGAATCGGTTCACTCTGTCGTCACTGCCCTCCAGCCGGGGGACTTTCTGGCATCCTTGGACATCAGGGACGCCTATTTGCATGTCCCCATATGCACCAAGCATCAGAGATATCTGCGTTTGCGGTCGGGGAAGACCACTATCAATTTGTGGCTCTCCCCTTTGGCCTGGCATCGGCACCAAGGGTGTTCACCAAGGTGCTTGCCCCAATTTTGGCCCTACTAAGACAACGTGGAATCGCTATTGTGGGCTACTTGGACAATCTTCTTCTGAGGGCCACTTCAAGCTCAGAATTAGAGGCGAGCGTGTCTATAACCTGTCAAACCTTCCGACACTTTGGTTGGGTGCTTAACACTCAGAAGTCAGTAATGGTACCAACTCAACGCCTAGTGTATCTGGGGTTGATTCTGGACTCCTCAGAGGCAATTCAGAGGAATGAAGGTGAGCTGATAGCATGCACAGCGTGGATTGTGGTATATGGGAGAGTAATCATACCACACAGGAATTAGATTGTATGTGCACAACCAGCGTCACTTGATTTTCAATCTATTGATTCATGGACACATATCTTTGTGAACGTTTAACCACTGAACTGGATTGACACTCTGCCACTTTATTGATGAATTTATAATTTTAACTTTGGTTATTCGCTTATTTGCACATTTTGCACTATTTTGTATTTCTTGCAGCACTGGTGAATTGGACGCTCCACCCAGTAGGGGTAGCACATTAATATATATTTTTATTGATTGAAATGTGATATTATATATGTATTTACGGTATTTGCACACTTATTGAAGCTCCTTGCAGCACTGGCACTTGGAGCATACTACCCAGCAGGGTTATAATACTTTTTCTTGTTGTTTTTGTTTTTTTTTGGATATATTTCACAAGCAAGTGCCACATTATCATTAGAAGTAATTTATCTTGCAGGTAAAACATATAAAAAAAGAAAGGTTCTAGAAAAACTCTTAAATTTTACAATAACACATGAATAAAAAGTTACATAAATTAGAAAGTTGCACATTTCTCTGTACACTGTTCTTTTTTCCCCACTGTTGTGTAAGTTATTTATTGTTGTTGGGGAGTAAAGCTAGCCAGGTTTAGATATGTTCACCTGTACTGTACTGTGATAATAGATAATGGTTACAGCATAATGGGATGATAAAGTACAATGACATGACACCAGCTCAGCCATAGATAGCCATAGATAGAAGGGACACCAGCTGCTCATTTCGCTGAAAACCTGCAATTAATGTGTGTCGGTAAAAAAGGTTTGTAGTGAAGCCCGTTACATGTAAACAGGATTGTTTTAAACATTTGCCATTGCGGGTACAGAAACCTGGCAGTTTAGCTTTTCGGCTTCACGCCAGGATCCCTACTGCGCATCCGTGAGGCCCCCGCTCCTCTCTCCTATTGGCCCGGCAGCCGAGAAAGGGAGGAGGTGGGAGCCCCACAGTGACATCACAGCTCCGCGGCCGGAACTCCCGGAAGTGGGAAAGGTATCCTGTCGAGGAATAAGATGAGAGGAAGTTCCACTTTTGGGTGGAACTCCGCTTTAATATGAGAAACTTATAAATTCAAGAATAGCATAGCAGCGAGACAGCTAGAGGAAGCTGTCTGATGGAAAAATGTTGTTCAAATTATTCTATATCTCATGTATAATTCAATTTATCCTAATAAGTGCATTTTATGATTGAATAATGATAATAAATATGGGATCTTCCCCTTATTATAAAGGAAATATGTCATCCAAACACATATTTCTTATTGGTGGAACATAATTAATAACACCCTGTGTACTTCAGATGAAACACAAGCCCAAATAAACTGCGTCTCTGCGCTTCAGTTCAGTTTCAGTGTCTGTGTCTGATTGGGCGAGACTTCTGGGGCCCTGTAGCCACGGCTAAAAGGTAAGAGGGAGACCAATGGTAGAATTTAACCACTACACATGTCCACACAGACACAATGGAGGAGATTTAATAAAACTGTTGCAACATAATGCTCTAGTGCAGCTGTGCATGGAAACCAATCAGCTTCCAGGTTTTATTGGCAAAGCTGAAGGCCCCTTTCACATGGATGGACCGCTCGCGTCCGCCTTTTTTCAGGCGGTCCCAATCGGACCATCCAATTTTTTTCTATGGATCGGCAGATGTCAACGAACATGTATCCGTTGACACCCAACAACATCCGATCCAATTCTGTCTATTAAAAACTAATGGATGGAGATCCATTCCCAATCCGTCTGGCGGATCGGGCCGGTTGAAAATGGACAAGCAGTCCGTTTCCATCCGACAGCCCATAGAGGACAGTGGGCTGTGTCCGCTCTGCATCAGTGGAGTGGACATGGACCTGTCATTCGCCTGCTCAGTGGGGATCAACGGAGAGATTCCCCGCTGAGCTGGCAGACTCAGCCAGTGTGAAAGGGGCCTAATTGAACAAGCTGAAGTTAAATGGTGATTGGCTACCATGCACAGCTGCAACAGATTCTGAGCGCTCCAATTTTAGTACATTTCCCCCGATGTGTACTGTATTAACACAAGCAGAAAAGTCCACAAAGGCAAAATCAATACAGTACTGACATAAGTAGCAACATATTTGCAAAGACACAATTAGTACCATGCTGACACTCAGTAGCATGTAGGAACATATCTGCAGAAGCATGATCGATGCAGTACTGTCACAATGAGAAGCACGATTAGGCTTGCCACCTTTTCTTCAAGCCAAACCTGAACACAGGTGCACAGGGACAATTTTTTTTAGTATACACTATAGGCTTTTGAAAGACCTGGGGCACCTTTGGGTCAAACAGTGGGTGTGGCCAAACTGCTGTTTCTGACATCATCGCCCCACCCCCCCAGTGATGCCAGACCTACCCTCAGACAGCCGCCCTCAGCTCCTGGATGGAAACAAATTTGTGTGTGATTGTATTGGTTACTTGGGGAGCCGCAACCTGGTCTGAATATTGTGTACAGGTTTCAGGCAGACTGAAATCCGGACACTTTGGACAGGTGGCAATCCTAATCATGACAGTAGGGAAACAATCAGCAACATACTCCAGCCTTAAACTGGGTACACACGGGTCGAATGTCGGGTAAAAAAAAAAACAATCGGCGCATTGCCAGCAGTATAGCCGACCTATCCCATTGATTTCAATGGGCGGGAGTGGTGAAGGAGAGGTATACACACCGCTCCTTCACCGATCCAAAGATGCTGCTAGCAGGACTTTTTTTCCTATCCTGCTAGTGCACTGCTCCAGTGTGAAAGGCCTCAAGAAACAGCAGCAGCTGCTTAGGGTCAGTTTGCAGGCTCTATTTTTAGCGCAATAGCGCCTGCAAACCGCTACAGTGTGAAAGGGGTCTAAGTTCTGTAGAAATTTCCTATGCAAGGTGCATCTTCCCTTGTAAAGTTCAACCTCCCGTGCAGAAGAACAGCCCATTCCCCTTTAGTTTTTTGCCTTCCCCTGGATCAACTGTGGGTATAGGATTGTATAATTTTCTTTCCCTTTTTATTGGTTAAACTAGATAGATTTTTTCAACCAGACTAACTACCATATGTAACTATGTATGTAGTGATCACCCCCGAAGGAGCCGCTGGTTATAGATTGGGTGGCATGTTACCTCTGTGATTCCGCCATCTAAGGTAGTTGATGAGAGCCAAGCAATGGAATGTCCACACAGCAGGTGTCTTTTCTTGTGCTTTTATTTACCCAACAAGGTAAAATAGTAAAACTTGAGGTAGAGAGTAAAGATGTATGAGGAGAAGAAATAGCAGGTCCAGGTGTAACGGTGCAGAAACAGTCCTGCTTCCAACAACACCCCGCCTTCGTCGCCACTCAAGCCGGAGTGGGTATAGTGTACCTGGACAGGCCTCTCACACCGACCTGGCAGCCAGAGTATCACTCGGAACTTTGAGGGAAGAGATCTCTGCCACAGACCCTCCCTAGAACTTAGATCATGGAGACAATCCTCCTTGGTAGAATTTGCGTTTGAATCTCCTTCAGGTAGTGTTTTCAATCAGGTTACCGACTGACAGGTTGCTGACATCCAACCTTTCAGTGTCCGGTTACCTTGATCCCCGATGGATTGTCTAGGACCTGTTGGATCGCCAGCCTCTCTTGGCTCTCCTCAGGCGGACTCCCCACCGAACAGCAATATCGCTTGGGATCTTCTTAGAATTGGGGACCCAGTCAATCACTGGGGCCCAGCCACAGCTTTAAATATTCCGGGCCAACCTGGTCCCGGAACCAGGAATACCGCGTGGCATGCGCACCCCGGCCTGGTAGGCCATCTCGCCGGGGGCCGTGATGCGTGGTCAACCTAAAGGTGGGTGCCACCTCAGGAAAAGAACCCCGCCTTCCAGGCGTCTGCTCCATAAGTACCCTCTCCCAGCATGCCCCGCGAGAGAAACTCCCTCCCGATTGGCTGCTGGCAAGAGGCACCCCAGCCTGAACTCCACTGGCGCCACCCGTCGCCCCGGGGTGGCATAACACCCCGACAACAACAAAATGAACCCACAGCGCAGCCCAGCTGAAACAGAGACCCTTATAAAATTTCGATCAGAATCAGAGTCTATACACTCTGATTACCCCCCTAAATTTTGTCAGCACCGGTACTTAGAAGTAACCAGGCGCTACATGTATAATAAACAACCCTAATTATAATGCACCTCCCTATATATAATATGCCTTCCTTTGTATAATATACAAAGGAAGGCATACAGTATTATGTTATATTATACAAAATACCTTCCCATTTATAAGGTATCTTTCTAGGTATAATGTACCTTCCTATTTATAGTAGAGAAGAGGTCAATGTGCACAAATCTTTCTGCTTAATCTAAAGTGAAATGGGTTTATGAGATAAAAGGATTGTGAATCAGCAGCACTGTACGTGCTCAGCATACAGGGCCAGATTTTTACGTTTCCGCGTTTTATTCTGGGTGAGTGATAGTAAAAATACTCACACTGAATGACATTTCATGTACTGCCTGTGCAGACTACAGTACTTTGCAGTGTTAATTTAATTGATGAAAACATTTTTGTCAACATTTTCATTAGCGGGCTTTTTACAGTGACGAAAACAAAACAAAAAGTACACCACATATTTGTCCACTGATGAAAACTATGACGAAAATTAATTCCATTTTCATTAACATACGAAAATGTGGGGGTGGGATGTTTATTCTTTAGAACTTCCGGTTTCCATGGAGCTCCGCCTGTGTAGAGCCTGTGGGTGCTTCCGCTTCCAACAAGAAAGTGAGTCCATAGCGTGCTTACTACTTAGCAGTTAGCACTGTGCAGCATTACAGGCCTCCTCAGATGACCATCCAGAGCAGCACTGTGCATTTTAGGGCTCCCGACGAAAGTCCCCACTGACGACCGTCCAGAGCAGAGCACTGTGAGTGTGTACATTACAGGCCTCCCCTCAGACCACCGTCCTGAGCAGTGTGTAGCATTACAGGCCTCTCAGACACACGTCCCAGAGATCTGTGCACTACAGGCCTCCTCAGACCACCGCCCAGAGCATTGTGTGCATTACAAGCCTCCTCAGACCATCCAGAGCACTGTGTGCAATGCATTACAGGCCTCCTCCTCAGACTGTCCATGTCCAGAGCCCTGTGCAGCATTACAGGTCTCCTCAGACCGCTGACCAGAACGCTGTGCAGCATTACAGACCTCCTCAGACCACTGTCCAGAGCACTGTGCAGCATTACAGGCCTCCTCAGACCACCATCCAGAGCACTGTGAATTGCAGACCTCCTCAGACCACTGCCCAGAGCACTATGCAGCATTACAGGCCTCCTCAGTCCATCCAGAGCACTGTGAATTACATCCCTCATCAGACCATTGTCCAGAGCACTGTGCAGCATCACAGGCCTCCTCAGACCACCATCCAGAGCACTGTGTGCATTACAGGCCTCCTCCGACCACTGTCCGAGCACTGTGCAGCATTACAGGCCTCCTTAGACCACTGTCCAGAGCACTGTGCAGCAGTGTTGCCAATCGTCCGTATTTTTACGGACAGTTCGTAAAAACGGGCACTTTTTTCCCCCGTTCGTAAATGTCAGTGGTTGCGGAAATGTGCCAGTAAAAATATGAGATTGGTTCGGTTTGGAACTGTGCATGTAGAATGGAGGCAGGGCTGATTGGAGGCAGGAGGTGATGGTGGCTGCGGTGGCACCGCAAAGGGGGATGGAGGCAGGGAGCAATGGAGCAAGGGGAGATTGGAGGCAGGGGGTGTTAGTGGCAGGGGGTGATTGGAGGCAGGGGGTGTTGGTAGCACCGCAGAGGAGGATGGAGGCAGGGGACAATGGAGGCAGGGGGTGATTGGAGGCAGGGGCCCTGGGGGAGATTGGAGGCAGGGGGAGATTGGAGGAAGAGGGAGATTGTGGCACCGCAGAGGGGGATGAAGGCAGGGGGTGTTGGTGGCAGAGGGGGATGGAGGCAGGGGGTGATGTGACTGAATAATTTTCCCTTATTATATCGAAAATAACAAAAATATGTTTTTTTACCTTAAAGCGGTGGTTCACCCTCCATAGCAACATTTTAGCATAAAATTAGGCATAGTAGCGCGGTACTCACAGTGCAATCCTCTATAGAAGATTCCGACTCCCCGCGGGGAATGGGCGTTCCTATCCAGACGGAGGATGATTGACGACCGGCTCTGGCACGTCACGCTCCCCGAAGACAGCCGGAGTAGGTCTCGGCTCTTCACGGCGCTATACGGCGCCTGCGCACAGACTATGCGCAGGCGCCGTGAAGAGCCAAGCCTATTTCGGCTATTTCCGGAGAAGCGTGACGTGCCAGAGCCGGCCGTCAATCATCCTCCGTCTGGATAGGAACGCCCATTCCCCGCTGGGAGTCGGAATCTTCTATACAGGATTGCACTGTGAGTACTGGGCGAAAAAAATCAAGACAGGCATACTGTAGCTCACGCTACTATGCCTAATTTTATGCTAGAAGAAAAAAAATGTTTTTTTTTGTTTATAGGGTGAACCCCCGCTTTAATATCTACCTTAAATCACATTGCTATTTGCCTAGCGTACTTGTTTGTAGCCTAAATACTGACATTTTCACCTTAAATATAATTTTGTAACTTTTGTGTTTGGGTGTCGTGCCAGTAAATTTCAATCTGTTAGGTTGGCAACACTGCTGTGCAGCATTACAGGCCTCCTCAAACCACCATCCAGAGCACTGTGCAGCATTACAGGCCTCTTCAGACCATTCACAGCAGGTAAATCTGTATCTGTGAGATTGTTCAAACCTTACTACCATAAATAATAACATGATATAAGATTTTTTTACTCCAGGAGTATATAATGAGTTTTTAAATTCTAGAGAAATACTTAAATAATGCAATACAATTCAACTAAACACATTAGATTTTAGTTGACTAAAACCTGCAGTACATTTTAGTCGACTAAAACCTGCAGTACATTGTAGTCAACTAAAATCTCCAGTACATTTTTGTACTAAAATACGACTAAAGCTAAAACAATTGCAGATGACTAAAATGCCACTAAAGTTAATTTTCGTTTTAGTTAAAAGACTATGACTAAAACCAAATCAAAATATGATGCCAAAATTAACACTGGTACTGTAGTCGTGTGGAATGAGAGGTATACATAAAAGTAAATGTAGTAAAGTTAGATGTTGCTTCCTTTGGTATCATATGATATTTTTTTTAATAATGTAGTTAAAGTACTATATTGTAGCTTTAGAGTTTGCTTATCGGTTTTTGGAAAGCAATGTACCTTCCAATGCATAATTTATCTTCCTGTTAATAAATTACCTTCATGTGTATAATGTACCTTCCTATTTTTAATGTACTTCTCGTTAATAATACCTTGCTATCTATAATGTAATTTCCTACGTACTGTATAATGTATCTTCCTATGTTTAATATACCTTTTTATAATGCACCTTCCTATTTATAATGTATTATTTAAAATGTACCATCCTATTTATATTTTACATTTCTGTTTATAAGGTACAGTGCCTTGAAAAAGTATTCATACCCCTTGAAATTTTACACATTTTGTTATGTTACAACCAAAAATGTAAAATTAATATTATTGAGATTTAACACATACACATAATTGTAAAGTGGAAGAAAAATAATAAATGGTTTTAAATTATATTTTACAAATAAATATCTGAAAAGTGTGGCATGCATTTGTATTCAGCCCCCTTTACTCTGATACCCCTAACTAAATTCTAGTGGAACCAATTGCCTTTAGAGGTCACCAAATTAGTAAATAGAGTCCACTTATGTGTAATTTAGTCTCAGTATAAATACAGCTGTTCTGTGAAGCCCTCAGAGGTTTGTTAGAGAACCTTAGTGAACAAACAGCATCATGAAGGCCAAGGAACATACCAGACAGGTCAGGGATAAAGTTGCAGAGAAGTTTAAAGCAGGGTTAGGTTTAAAAATAAATATCCCAAGCTTTGAACATCTCACAGAGCACTGTTAAATCTATCATCCAAAAATAGAAAGAGTATGGCACAACTGCAAACCGACCAAGACAAACCGTCCACCTAAACTGACTGGCCCGGGCAAGGAGAGCATTAATCAGAGAAGCAGCCAAGAGGGCCATGGTAACTCTGGAGGAGCTGCAGAGATCCACAGCTCAGGTGGGAGAAAACTATTAGGCTTCATTTCCATTGACAATTTTACAGCCACTTTTCTGAGCGTTTTTTACAGCTTAAAAACGCCTGTCCATGTTATTCTATGGCATCATGCCCACATAGGCGTTTTTGAGCTGCAAATGGCATAGGCGTTTTTGAGCTGTAAAAAAAACACAGGACCAGGGCGTTCTGAAGCTCCAGAGTTGGGCGTGAAAAAACGCCAGACGTTAAACGCTCAAAAACGCTCAAAAACACGCGAAAACGCTCAAAAACGCTCAAAACGCTACCGCTCCGTGAAAACATGGTGGTGGCAGCAATATGTGGTGGGAATGATTTTCTTCAGCAGGGACAGGGAAGCTGATCAGAATTGAAGGGAAGATGGATGGAGCCAAATACAGGGCAAACTTAGAAGAAAACCTGATAAAATCTGCAAAAGATTTGAGACTGGTGCAGAGGTTCACCGTCCAGCATGACAACAACCCTAAACATACAGCCAGAGCTACAATGGAATGGTTTAGATATAAGCATAGTCATGTGTTAGAATGGCCCATAAACAACAAAGAAAGGTGCTACTACCCCAGATTAATGAAACTCCTCCTGAGCTGTCGGGTGCAGGATGTGCAGTTGCTCAGCTGCCAAAGTGATATATTGATAAATGACAATCCGCAACTCCATACATGCCTTTAAAGCAGTCCGAATTTATTGTATCTCCATAAAAAATACAGCAGAGGTAGACACGTTTCAGCCGCAAAGGCCTTGTGTTAGAATAGCCCAGTCAATAAAATACATATACGTTTTTAGTTGTAGCATGACAAAATATGAAAATTTTTCAAGGGGTATGAATTATTTTTCAAGGCACTGTACCTTCCTGTTTATTATGTATCCTCCTGCCTATAATGTCCCCTTTCTAATTATAACATTGTTTCCAAGTCTTATGGATGCTGCAGGACGGACCCTGGATTGATGAAATCTTGCAGTCTGTGTTCTGTGCTGTCCTGCATGATCCAGGAGCAGTAAACCATAGGCGGGCTGACACAATAATATGTCTAGAGCAGTAGATTGTGAGTAGGTGTAGTGTGGTGCGACAGACAGAAAACAGTCTAGGTGCAAGAATAGGAATGTAGACATGTGCAGAACGAAAAAATTTGTTTAGTTTCGATTCATTATTTACATAAATGTGTTTAGTTAAATTTGTTTAATTTGTTTAATTCATTTTGTTTATTCATTTTCGAATTGATTCGAAAAGTTTTCAAATCGATTTTGAATAGTTTATGAATTCGAAAAGATTTCAAATCAATTTTGAATAGTTTTCGAATTCGAAAAGATTTCAAATCAATTTTGAATAGTTTTCGAATTCGAAAAGTTTTCGAATTCAAACTATTTTTTAAATTTCCAAAAAAGAATAAAATAGAATAGAAAATAAAGGAATAGAATAGAAAAAAATATATTTTTTTCTATTCTATTCCTTTATTTTCTATGCATTTTTATTCTCTTTTCGAATTTGAAAAGTTTTCGAATTTGAAAAGTTTTCAAAAACGATTCCAAAACGAATTGAATTCGAATTCCGTCCAAATTCAAATTTAGTTATTTCAGATTTGTTTAAATTCGGTACTATTGAAATTCGTATACATCCAAATTTCCGAATGACTAAAATTCTTCCAAATTTTAATTTGGAATGAAACAAACCGCACATGTCTATAGAAATGTATTGTAATAGAAGTTCAGCAATACATAACAGGCTACACCTGCCTACACGCCCCCTCTTTAACAGATGCTGCCCTCAGCATCACAACACAGTAAAGAAAAACATGATACTGCAAAAAACATGGTTAAGGCTATGGCAACAATATTTCAAACAACATCATCACAGTAGTTTGTGTGGAATTTTGGCTGTGGTTAGACCGCATAGGGCAGTGGACTTCAGTGTCCCCTGTGGAGTCACTTTTTTGTTGGTGGCTCCAGAGTCTTGGGTAGATGAGGGTGGCTAGGGCCAACTACACCCTTCACTCATCAGAATAGTCTAGACCAGACAGTCAGTTGGACCTGTAGAGGCTTCTGAAATAGCTACAGATGCAATGCACTGGGGCATCTTTCTTCTGAGTCTGCAGGGGCTGAAGGCTCTAGCACAAGGGGTGGCAGGTACCATTCGTCGGGAACCTCTTATACTGGTGGGACATCGAGGGAGTCTGGGACATTTTCATCTCCAACTGGCTTGGCAAAGCAATTGCCATTTAGCACACAAGGTCTCAGCAGGTTGTGGTTTAGCCATCTTTTGGTGGGGTTGGGACCCTCTGAGATAATGTTATATACTAGAGTTGGAGAGAAGGGCTGTTTCTAAACCCGATAAGAGGTGCACTCCCATTTGGGACCCAACTTACTCCCTCCTTTGATTTGGTGAAGCCCCAGCCAAGTCCTTGTGTCTATCCAGCCCCACCTGCTTGGCTTTCACTTCTACACCCAGGTGCTGGGTGTGTGGGTCGATGAACCCCCTGGGGAGCTCAGTAGGAGATCTACTGGTAACCGGCCATAGCGTCCAAACATTAGGAAAAAGGTCATGCGACCTGTGACCTGATGTACTGTGTTATTGCCGGTCCACACCATGGCCCCCACATGTTGGTGCCATCTATCTTAGTGGCCTGGATCGAGAGTCTGTAGCATGCCCAACAGGGTGCGATTGAAACCTTCACAAGCTTAATTACTGCCCTGCGAGTGGTAAGTGGTTGTATGTGACTTACAGATATCACAGAGGTGGCACAGCTTGGACATAATCAGTAACTCAAAGTCTGGGCTTTTGTCAGAGAGTATACATTTGGGACAGCCATATGGTTGGACTACGTGTTCACAAAACAGTTTAGTAATGGTCGGAGCCACCTGGTCCACAAACTTGGTTAAGTATTCAACAAAGACCAGGGCCCTGAGGAGGAGCTGGAGATTGTCATGAAGTCCTTTGTGACCAGCTCAAAGGGCTCTGGGTGGTAATGGCCATGGGTGTCATCCTTTTGGGAGGAGCTCATTGAGGGAGTATGAGGAGGCTGCAGTAGGCAATATAGTAGGCAATATAGGGGCTACCTCCACAACCTCCTGGCTGGAAACGAAGTCCTCCCCTGGACGTTCTACTGGATAGCGTGACAGAGCATCTGCATGTTCTGCATGGCTTGTAGCGAATTTTGTTTTGAACTGGGTTAGTCAGACGACCAACCTTTGCTTCAAAGCCAATTTAGCTGTCTTAAGGTAGGCAAGGGGGTTGTTGTCTGTGAAAACCTTAATTTGGCCCCCATGAGGTATTCAGGAAACTTTTCAGTGATGGCCCAAACAAGGGCCAACAACTTTAGTCTGAAGGAGCTATAACTGTGGGGATTCCTCTCGGTGGGCCACTCGCAACCATCCACCTTTGCTTCAAAGCCAATTTAGCTGTCTTAAAAGGGGTTGTAAAGGAAAAAAATTCCCTAAATAGCTTCCTTTACCTTAGTGCAGTCCTCCTTCACTTACCTCATCCTTCAATTTTGCTTTTAAATGTCCTTATTTCTTCTGAGAAATCCTCACTTCCTGTTCTTCTGTCTGTAACTCACCACCGTAATGCGAGGCTTTCTTCCTGGTGTGGAGAAAGCCCAGTATGTTCAATCTGCAAATTGTGACAGGTGACATGGCAAGTGACAATCTGCAACTTGTGGCAGGTGACATGGAAAGTGTCATTCTGCATCTGGTGGCAGGTGACAATCAGCAACATGTGGCAAGTGACAATCTGCAACTTGTGGCAGGTGACATGGCAAGTGACAATCTGCATCTGGTAGCAGGGGAAAAGTGACAATCAGCAACGTGTGGCAGGTGATGTGGCAAGTGACAATCTGCAACGTGTGGCAGGCAAGTGACACAGCAAGTGACAACCGCCAACTTGTGGCAAGTGCCAATCTGCAACTTGTGGCAGGTGACGTGAGTTGAGCTATTTTATTTTATATTCCAATGTAATCATTTAATTAATGCACTTTAATCATCCTGACACCATAACAACCATGGTGCCATGATGATTGAAGCGCCAACACCAGTAATTTCCCCGATAAATTGCCTACAAAATAAACATATTTTCTGGCAGTGCCCCTTGCGAGACTAGACTCTGGATCCGCCCTTGCCTCAGGGATGATGGCAAACCCATCCCCAAGCCTCATATGCCCAGATCAGACAGCACACAGACCACAGCCTTGTGCACGCTGATGTTTATACTTGGCCAGTAAGCGGTGGGTGAATCCAAGTCTTTCAACACGTTGATGCCCAGGACAATAGGCACTTCTAAACTTACTTGGCTGTGGATTACAATGACCCCTACTCGCTCCACACCATACTCATCTATCTGGATCTTCACCCAGGTAACACCGTCCACCAGGATGGACAACTCCTTGGCCGCCTTCAGGGACAGGAGCCGAGGAGGAAAAGGACAGTAGGGAACGGATACTAAGCGCCCAGAGGCGATTCAGGGAGCAGGGAGCTGGGATGTGGGGTGCCAATGTGCCTGAGGTGACCCTGTCATACAGATGCAGCTCTCAGGAGCCGAGGAGGAGAGCCGCTAAACCAAGCGGGGATATGATATCACGGCACGCCAGGGGGCATTGTAATTCCCACTGTTATGTATCACGTACCTGGTAGCCAGAGCCCGATGGTAGGAGAAGGCCTCTCTTACAGCTCCGGCTCGTGAGCTGCCGGATTGGGAACAGCAGACTCAGGAGCCTGGCGGGGTAGGAGTGCCGGCGTGCTGGGTAGGTGAAGCAGGTGCTGACTTCCTCTGGACGGGTAGGCTGGAAGGTGATTGGATCACTGATAGCAGACGGAAGCGGAGTCAGGTAAGCCGGGTCACAACAGATGGTTCAGGTAATCAGGTGCAGCAGGCAGAAGAGTAACCAGGGTACAAGCAGGAGGGTCTGGCAATGGTAGGTCAATCAGAAGAGGTGGTCAATGGAAGCCGAGGTCAGGATCGGAGAGGTATGGATGGTCAAGCAAGCCGGGTCAAAGTTCAATCAGAGGTTCAAATCAGGTAAGCAGGTTCTCAGGTTCAAGTTCAATCAGGGACTGCAGATCAGACAGCAACTTGCAGGAAGCAAGGACTGAGCTTTTAAAGGCGTTTTGGCGCCAAGGAGGGTTCACGTGCACGCGCGCGCTCCTGCTGCGCACGTGCGCGCGCGCGCGCCGCTGACGCACGCGCGCGCGCCGCTGACGCACGCGCGCGTCCCGCTGATGCACGCCGCTGTCTCAGCCCAATGCTGGGCTGACGATTTTGGAAGGTGAGTCCCTGACATTGCCCCCCCCCAAGGGGCAACCTCCGGATGCCCAGTCGGGCCATTTTGTCAGGGTGAGCGAGGAAAAATGCACGTATTAGTCTTTTGGCATGGATATTACCTTCGGGTTCCCAGGAATTGTCTTCTGGTCCATAACCTTTCCACTTGATCAGGAATTGGTTTTGTCCTTGTCTTTTCCTACAATCCAGGATAGTTTCTACCACGAATTCCTTGTTGCCATCGACATGGATCGGTTCGGGAGGTTTGGACCCCCTATTAGGAAAAGGATCTGGAACTGCGGGTTTTAACAAAGAGACATGGAACACAGGATGCACTTTAAGAGAATCAGATAGTGATAGTTCATATGAAACTGTATTGATCTTTCTTTTGACCGGAAAGGGTCCTAAAAATTTTGGTCCCAATTTCTTGGATGGACAGGCTAGTCTAAGATTGTTCGTAGAAAGCCATACCTGGTCTCCCGGTCTCAGATCTAGCTCACCTCTCCTTTTCCTGTCAAAGAACCTCTTACTGTCAGCCTGGGCCTTGGTCACCGTCTCCCGTAACAGTTGGTTATTGCGGTTGAGGAACTCCATAGTGCTCTGTACAGCCGGAACTGAGGACTCTGAAAGAAAGTCTGGTAAAAAGGTTAAGTTGAAACCATAGTTGGCAAAAAAGGGAGATTGCCCCGTAGCAGAATGACTGGCGTTATTGTACGCAAATTCTGCTAGGGGTAACAGAGACACCCAATCATCTTGGGAGAACGTTGTAAAACACCTGATGTACTGTTCCAAAGTCTGATTGGTTCTTTCAGTTTGCCCATTGGTCTGGGGATGATAGGCCGAGGATAGAGCAAGTTCAATCTGTAGCGTCTTGCAGAGAGCTTCCCAGAACCGAGAGGTGAATTGAACTCCTCTATCTGACACGATGTTGGAAGGCACCCCATGTAGTCTGACGATTTCTTTAATGAATACACGAGCAGTCTCAATGGCAGAAGGTGTATTTTTTAAAGGAAGAAAATGGGCCATTTTGGTCAAACGGTCCACAATCACAAAAATGACAGAACAACCCTCAGAGCAGGGAAGTTCTACAATAAAATCCATGGCGATCATTTTCCATGGTCGATCGGGTACAGGTAGTGGTTTCAGTAGGCCCCAAGCTTGGTTTCGGGGTGTCTTGTTCCGGTTACAGATAGGGCAAGATCGGATATAGGACTTGCAAAAATCCTCCAAGCCGGGCCACCAGAAGGTGCGGCGTACTAGTTCCAGGGTTTTGCGAACCCCAAAATGTCCTGCCAGTGGGTGATCGTGCAGATGTTTTAAAACTTCGACTCGGGTCTTTTCAGGTACAAAAATTTGGCTTCCTTTCCAAAATAATCCATCTCTGGACTCTAGAGAAATATTGGGAGGTTTTGAAGATTCAGATGACGCTCCTCTAAGTAATGATATAAGATCGGCATGTACTAGCAGAAAGCTGTTTTCTGGAAGAATGGTGTCAGGGGTAGAGGTGTCCTTTGGGTTGTCAAACATTCGGGACAGAGCGTCTGGCTTGACATTCTTTGATCCAGGACGGTAGGTGATGTGGAAACAGAAACGGGAGAAGAAGAGAGCCCAGCGGGCCTGTCGAGGTTTCAATCGTTTAGCAGTTCTTAAATATTCCAGGTTTTTATGGTCCGTATAAATTAGTACTGGATGTGCAGCACCTTCCAACAGGTATCTCCACTCTTCTAATGCGGCCTTGATGGCCAATAATTCACGGTCACCTACGTCGTAGTTTCTCTCCGCAGGGGAGAGTTTTCGGGAGAAGAAGCCCACCGGGTGTACTAAGTCCTTGTTCCCAAGTCGTTGAGATATAACGGCCCCTACAGCGACTTCAGAAGCATCCACCTCAAGGAGAAAAGGTAGAACCGGGTTGGGGTGACTGAGGATCGGAGCAGAAGTGAAGAGTCCCTTCAAGGTGTCGAAGGCCTTCTGAGCCTCGGAATTCCAGTGGAAACGGAAATTTTGTCTGGTGAGTTGTGTAATGGGAGCCACGATGGAAGAAAAACCTTTAATAAAGCGTCTGTAGAAATTTGCAAATCCTATAAATCTTTGTACCCCCTTTTTATCTAGAGGTACTGGCCAGTCCAGAATGGCAGACACTTTCTTTGGGTCCATCTCGATTCCCGTCGGGGAGATCACCAGACCCAGGAACTGAATGGTGTGTAACTCAAATTCGCATTTTTCTGCCTTTGCGTATAAGCCGTGCAGGCGGAGCCGGTTTAAAACTCTGCAGACATGCTCCCGATGTTTGTCTAACGAGCCAGAGAAAACCAGTATATCATCCAGGTAGACGATGACGAAGATGTCTAAAAAGTCTCTAAACACGTCGTTGACGAAATGCTGAAAGGTAGCAGGAGCGTTGCATAACCCAAAAGGCATGACGAGGTACTCGTAGTGGCCATACCGAGTGCGAAAGGCAGTTTTCCACTCATCACCGTCTCTGATGCGAATTAAATTATAAGCCCCCCTCAGGTCCAGCTTGGTGAAAATGGTGGCGGATCTTAGTTTTTGGAATAATTCAGGTATTAGGGGCAACGGGTATCGGTTTTTAACCGTGATGTTGTTGAGCTCCCGATAGTCGATGCATGGGCGAAGGGTTTGATCCTTCTTGGCAACAAAAAATATTCCAGCACCCGCCGGCGAGGTGGATGGCCGAATGAATCCCTTGTTTAGGTTTTCATCAATGTAAATTTTCAGAGCATCTTGTTCTTTCTCGGATAATGGAAAGATGCGCCCAAAAGGGATCTCAGCCCCAGGAAGCAGTTCTATCGGGCAGTCATAAGGACGGTGAGGTGGTAGGGAGTCGGCCCCCTTTTTGCTGAACACATCGAGGAACTCGTGATAATGTTCCGGGACGGACTGGAGTAAACTGGGATCGGTGTTCAGGCATAGCAGAGTGGGAGAAAAACTAGGTACTTTAGGTAAACAATATTCTTGACAGTACCGAGAAGGAAATCGCAAAGTTCCAGAGGACCAATCAACCTGAGGGTTATGAATCCGGAGCCAGGGAATGCCAAGAATTACAGGAAAAAGAGGAGAGGAGATCACATCCAAAATTAATAATTCTTTATGATGAGCGGAAGTAGTAGCGGGTAGAGGAAGGGTTTCTTGTGTTACTTGTCCTGATTTAATGTGGGATCCATCAGCTAGAAAAACGGAAAGTTTGAAGTTCTTCCTTCGGAGAGGAATATTGTGTAGGTTGGCAAAGGCGGCATCAATGAAGCAGCTGCAGGCCCCGGAGTCAATAATTGCGTTGACCGGAATCGTTCTTCCTTGGAGCTGAAAAGACAGAGAGAGAGCAAGGTGGTTTGTATTGACTGGGAGAGCGGAAACGTTGAGAGAAACAGAGGAATGGCACTTACGCATCTTGGTGGGACAGTTGGCGACGTAATGACCGGGCTCACCGCAGTATAGGCATAGATTCAGTTGACGACGGCGTGCTCGTTCTTCTGGAGGCAATGTGGGTCGCATGACTCCGAGTTGCATAGGCTCAGAAGTATCTGGAGGGGAGCTGGCAGGACTTGGGCAGACAGGTGGTTGATATCGGGATGCAGGCATGGGTGCTTTGGTAGTGACCCAAACTGGACGATTTAAATGAGAAGAACGTTCGGTCCGTCGTTCCCGTAAGCGTCGATCAATCTGAATAGCCTTGTCGATCAAATCTTCTAAGGTATCAGGAACCCCGATGCGAGCCAGTTCATCTTTTAAGGCCTCTGAAAGTCCCAGGCGGAACTGGTGTCGCAGAGCTGCGCTGTTCCACTGAGTGTCCGCACTCCAGCGGCGAAAGTCCGCGACATAATCCTCCACTGCTCGGCGGCCTTGTTGAAGTGCGAGCAGGGCGGCCTCGGCAGTGGTAGTCCGCTGAGGATCATCATACATTTGTGCCATGACCCGAAAAAAGGCTAGTAAAGTCTCTGTGTTGGTGCCATTTTCTTCCAATAATCGGTGTGCCCAAGCTAGGGGCTCTCCTTGAAGAAGAGAAACCACAAATCCCACTTTAGTGGCTTCTAGGGAAAAAGTCCTTGGTTGAAGGGCAAAATATAATTGACAGGCATTACGAAAATCCCGGAATTTGGAACGATCCCCGGTGAATCGCTCTGGCATCGGAACTCTGGGTTCGGGCGGTAGCATTACTACGGATGGAGCAGAGGCCGATGGAGATGATCTGGCAGCGGATGTAGAAGCTGTGTCTCCGGATAGGTTCTGTACTTGACCTTCCAGTCGCATGTAGCCGTCCTGTAGGTTCTTTACAGCTTGTGTGAGGGATGCGAGGTGTTTGCAAATCTCCTCCATGGCCGGGGCCATTCCTGAGGGCTCTGTCATGGCTGTCTGATACTGTTATGTATCACGTACCTGGTAGCCAGAGCCCGATGGTAGGAGAAGGCCTCTCTTACAGCTCCGGCTCGTGAGCTGCCGGATTGGGAACAGCAGACTCAGGAGCCTGGCGGGGTAGGAGTGCCGGCGTGCTGGGTAGGTGAAGCAGGTGCTGACTTCCTCTGGACGGGTAGGCTGGAAGGTGATTGGATCACTGATAGCAGACGGAAGCGGAGTCAGGTAAGCCGGGTCACAACAGATGGTTCAGGTAATCAGGTGCAGCAGGCAGAAGAGTAACCAGGGTACAAGCAGGAGGGTCTGGCAATGGTAGGTCAATCAGAAGAGGTGGTCAATGGAAGCCGAGGTCAGGATCGGAGAGGTATGGATGGTCAAGCAAGCCGGGTCAAAGTTCAATCAGAGGTTCAAATCAGGTAAGCAGGTTCTCAGGTTCAAGTTCAATCAGGGACTGCAGATCAGACAGCAACTTGCAGGAAGCAAGGACTGAGCTTTTAAAGGCGTTTTGGCGCCAAGGAGGGTTCACGTGCACGCGCGCGCTCCTGCTGCGCACGTGCGCGCGCGCGCGCCGCTGACGCACGCGCGCGCGCCGCTGACGCACGCGCGCGTCCCGCTGATGCACGCCGCTGTCTCAGCCCAATGCTGGGCTGACGATTTTGGAAGGTGAGTCCCTGACACCCACCTTCTGAGTTTGCAGTCCCTGCTCGGCGGCGCTTGGGGCTACTAATACACTTCGGCATGCCCGAGACTCTGGGCTTTTCGGCTACCTATTCGGGGCTCCAGCCTCCTCAGCCCACCCCTAATGACGCCCCTGCGACCGGGGCTCCAGTCTCTCAAGCAATCTTCAAACCGACGGCCGACACAGATGAACGCATACTCAGTGCCGTGATCAGCTTTTGGTACTCTCAAGGATTCCCAAATTGCATCCCTGCACCAGTCCTCTCTCTTTTCTTCAATTACGGGCATGAGGGCTGGAGGCACATAAGGAAATATGTACAATACACATTCTTGTTAATAATCTACCTTCCTTTTGAAATATAATATATGGGACTTGGCATTTGCTATCAGCTTTATTTTATGATTAAGCCTATCATATCTGTAGGAACATTATTCCTGGCCTTGTACTTTCTATGTTAGGTCACTACGTTGTGGAGTAGCGGGTCCAATGTGATAGCTGCACCTGTTCCCAGTGAGTGAAGGGAGCCTTTCACTCACTGGTATTGGATGCTGCCATTTTGGCGGGAAAACCTGTCACCAATAGCCTAATTCAAATGAGGATGAGGGGGGCGTGTTTTATGTAAATGACTCGTGGCCGCGACGTGATTGACGTTTTTTACGAACGGCACGTGCGCCGTCCGTGGACATTTCCCAGTGTGCATTGCTCCAAAGTACGCCGCAAGGACGTATTGGTTTCGACGTGAACGTAAATGACGTCCAGCCCCATTCACGGACGACTTACGCAAACAAAGTACATTTTTCTAATTTCGACGCGGGAACGACGGCCATACTTAACATTGACTAGGCCAACTATTTGTTCGACTAACTTTACGCCGGGAATCGCCTTACGTAAGCGGCGTATCTTAACTGCGACGGGAAAGCATACGTTCGTGAATCGGCGTATCTAGTCATTTACATATTCTACGCCAAACTCAACGGAAGCGCCACCTAGCGGCCAGAGGAAAAATTGCACCGTCGTATCTTAGCTAGGTTTAAGTGTATCTCAGTTTGGGAATACACTTAAACTTACGACGGCTTAGATTCCGAGTTACGACGGCGTATCTACTGATACGCCGGCGTAACTCTTTGTGAATCTGGCTATTAATTTCTTTGGAAGTGGGCAAGCTTACAAAATCTGCAGGGGATCAAATAATTATTTTCCCCACTGTATATGGTTACAATATATATCCCGTTATCAGATCAACTAAGTGTGTACAGGAGTTACATAGTAGGCGAGGGTGAAAAAAGACAAAAGTCCATCAAGTCCAACCTATGTGTGTGATTTTATGTCAGTATTACATTTTATATCCCTGCATGTTGTGGTCGTTCAGGTGCTTATCTAATAGTTTTTTTTAATTATCGATGCTCCTCGCTGAAACAACTGCCTGTGGAAGGGAATTCCACATCCTAGCCGCTCTTACAGTAAAGAACCCTCTATGCAGTTTAAGATTAAACCGAATTTCTTCTAATTTTAGTGAATGGGCGCGTGTCTTATTAAATTCCTTTATGCGGAACAAGTTTTATTCTTATTGTGGGGTAACCAGTACAGTATTTGTACATTGAAATCATATCCCCTCTCAAGACAGAACAAGTTCAGTGGTCGTAACCTTTCCTTATAACTAATGTCCTCCAGACCCTTTATTAGTTTAGTTGCCCTTCTCTGGACTCTCTCCAGTTCCAGCAGATCCTTCCTGAGGACTGGTGCCCAGAACTGGACAGCATACTCCAGGTGCGGCCGGACCAGAGTCTTGTAGAGCGAGAGAATTATTGCTTTATCTCTGGAGTTAATCCCCTTTTTAATGCATGAAAATATTCTGTTTGCTTTTCTTGCAGCAGATTGGCATTGCATAACATTGCTGAGCCTGTCATCTACTAGGACCCCCAGGTCCTTTTCCATCCTAGATTCCCGCAGAGGTTCTCCCACTAGTGAGTAGATTGCATTTATATTTTTGCCACCCAAATGCATTTGTTTACATTTTTTCACATTAAACCTCATTTGCCATTTAGTTGCCCACCCCATTAATTTGTTCAGATCTTCTTGCAAGGTTTCCATATCCTCATAGCCGTTTGAAGACATTTGGGGGCCCCAAGCAAAAAAAAAAAAAGAAGTGACTTTTCAAGTAGTTGAGAAGCGGGGGGGGGGGGTGTTGGCGGCTTACCTCTATCCTCCGCCTCACATGCACGCACACGTCGACATATGTTGGTGTCCGCACAGGGGCCCCAGCAGGGAGGGCCCTTGCCGCATCGCGTCCTCCTGCAGTCCAGTCGGCCGTGTACCGTAACCGCGCGGTACAGGGGATTCAGTTTGCTGTTCCCGGGGCCGGACTGAAAGGAAGTGAACACTCCACTCAGTGTGTGCACTTCCTGTCAGTCCGGCCGGGGACAGGAACCTGAATCTCCTGTACCACGCGGTTATGGTACACGGCCGACCGGACTGCAGGAGGACGCAACGGTGCGGCAAGGGCCCTCCCTGCTGGGGCCCCTGGCCAGCTCGGGGGC
Source organism: Rana temporaria (assembly GCF_905171775.1). NCBI lineage: Eukaryota > Metazoa > Chordata > Amphibia > Anura > Ranidae > Rana > Rana temporaria. The sequence goes on from NC_053491.1 coordinate 410,689,967, forward strand.
CCCAGGCAATTGCTTGCTTTGCCTGTCGGGTTCCGACGGGCCTGCATATCCTGCAGGGAAGTTATTGTCCTGCTTAGCTTAGTATCATCTGCAAATACAGAGATTGAACTGTTTATCCTCCAGGTCGTTAATGGATAAATTCAATAGAATCAATAGTGGGGGAAGAGGGCGCTTGTATGAAATTGTACCTGAATTGGGGCGCCCTTAGACCGAGGGTCCCAATGGTATAGGTGGGAAATTAGAAAAAATATTGTTAAACACTCTAGTGACTATACAATTCATACATATGTTGAATCTCAACTGAATTGTGGACAATACCAGATCATACAACAACTATACTAAATGCAACAAAGTCGCTAGTGCAACCAGTGAAAAGTGCATAAACACTTAAGCAATAGTGCGTCTCATAAGTGATAGCTCAAAACCGTTAATTAACAAAAATAAACAGAAAAAAACAGTCCATGTGTGATTGTTTCTAAAGGTGAATCCAATCCAAAAGGTCATAGAATCATGCAGAAAGTCTTGAGTGCTGCTGCAGCCACCACCATTAAAACATTTGCACCCAAAGTGATCTTGCCAAAAGAAAGGCTTACCAGAGGTAGTGGACCCCTTTCGTGAGAATTGGGTCTAATGGGCTGAGCAGGTAAATAAATTCAATAGGATTTGTCCCAGGACAGAACCCTGGGGACCCCACTTTCCAACCTGACCATTTTGAGTACTCCCCATTCATTACTACCATCTGAACTCGCCCCTGTAGCCAGTTTTCAATCCATGTACTCACCCTATGGTCCATGTCAATGGACCTTACTTTGTACAGTAAATGTATATGGGGAACTGTATTAAATACTTTTGCAAAATCCAGATACACCTTGTCTATGGGCCTTCCTTTATCTAGATAGCAGCTCACCTCCTCATAGAAGGTTAATAGATTGGTTTGGCAAGAACGACTCTTCATGAACCCATGCTGATTTCTGCTAATTATACCGTTGTCATTACTAAAATATTGTATATAGTCCCTTATCATCCCTTCCAAGAGCTTGCATACAATTGATGTTAGGCTAACTGGTCTGTATTTCCCAGGGATGTATCTCGGCCCTTTTTAAAATATTGGTGCTACATTGGCTTTTCTCCAATCAGCTGGTACCATTCCAGTCGGTAGACTGTTCCTAAAAATTAGGAACAATGGTCTGGCAATTACTTGACTGAGTTCCTTAAGGACCCTCTGGTGCAAGCCATCTGGTCCCGGTGACTTATTAATGTTATGTTTTTCAAGTCTTTTTCAAATTTTGTCCTCTGTTAGCCCTGAGGGTGCTTCCTGTGACGTGTCATGAGGATAAACATTGCAGTTTTGGTTACTGAATCCCCCCGATACCCTTGTGAAGACTAAGGAGAAGAATAAATTCAATACCTTTTGTCAGCTCTCCATCCTTAGTAACCAGATTCCCTTCATCATTCTTTATGGGACCAATATGACCTGACATCCCTCTCATACTATTTATGTACTTAAAGAATTTCTTGGGATTTTTTACTCTCCTCCACTATGCACCTTTTCGTGTTCTATCATAGCCGCCCTGATTGCACCCTTATATTTCTTGTTGTATTCTTTGTAAAGTTGGAATGCTGATGATGATCCCTCAGCCTTTTATTTTTTGAAGGCCTACTTCTTTGCTTTTATATGCATTTATACGTTGGAATTAAGCCACCCAGGACTTTTATTAGCTCTTTTAAATGTATTTCCCATTGGGATGCAGTGGCTAATGCCCTTATTTAATATGCTCTTAAAGCATACCCATTTCTTCTCCGTGTTCTTTGTTCCTAAGATTTTATCCCAATTTGCATATTCTAACAAGGCTTGTAGTTTAGGGAAGATAGCTCTTTTGTATTCCCCTTTTTTTTCTATTAGTGTGATTTATACTGAAACGAATTGAGCTGTGATTGCTATTTCCTAAATCTCCCCTTATTTCCACATCCGTGATCGGGTCTGTATTGTTGGTTATCAGTACATCTAGTAACGCTTTTTTTCTAGTTGGTGCGTTTACCATCTGACCCATCAAATGGTCCTGCAAGACATTTTGAAACTGGCGCGGCTTAGCTGAATGCAAGGTTCCTTCCACCCAGTCTTTGTCTGGATAATTAAAGTTCCTCATTATGATGACTCTTCCCATCCTTGCCACTAATCCAAATTGTGATAGAAGGTCTGCCTCCCCCTCGTGTTAGGGGGCCTATAGCATACTCCCAGTATTACTTTCCCCTTAGTTTCCTCCCTTTGTAGCTCTACCTAATAAGGATTCCACCTCCTCCCTTGCTCCCTTAGTGATGTCATCTCTCAAATTCACTTGTACATAATTTTTGAAATACAGGCATACCCCTTCCCCTTTTTTACCCCCTCTATCCCTGCAATATAGGGAATACCCTTGAATGGTTGCCAGCCAATCATAAGAGCTGTTGAACCAAGTCTCTAAAAATCCTACAAAATCTAAATCCTCCTCGTACAACAGTAGCTCTAGTTCTCCCATCTTGTCCGCCAAACTCCTGGCATTGGTGAACATGCCACGTAGTTTAGACCAGTCTCATACTGTCTCCTTATTGGGTGTTCTGCGGTTGCAAATAGGACTTTTTACTATACTTACCTCGGATTTAGGTGCTTTAGTCAACCCACCACTAATGCCCCCAATACTACACTCTGAAATATGTTCCACGCTGACTATCTCTACCCTTGGCACTTCCCCCCCGTCGGCTGGTTTAGTGTGGGGCTACTTGTAGAGTCAGAGCTTCTGGGAACAGGGTAAGCGCTACACCTGTTTTTCATTTTGAGTTTGAGGCTTAATTTATCAGCCCAGTAAACTTTAAGCTGGCTACACATTATACAATTTTCCTTTAGGTTTACCAAATCCATATATGAGGACAAACCTAAATGCTTTTTATCTGTATGCAACCAGACAGGCCCTTGCACTACATAGTTGAAGGTAATTTTAAAGGAAATTGAACAAGAAAATGGTATAATACGTAGCCAACTTAAAGGGTCACTAAAGGAATTTTTTTTTAGCTAAATAGCTTCCTTTACCTTACTGCAGTCCTGGTTTCATGTCCTCATTGTTCGTTTTTGCTTTGATGTTGCTGTAATTCCTCTCTGTTCTGGACACTTCCTGGTTGTCTGTTTCCTGATCACCACAGTACTGGGAGATTTCTCACTGTAGTGACTAATCAAGGAGGTGTGTCTAAAACCCCTCAGCACCAATCCAGTTTCGTTTTGCAAAACCTTCACTGCCATCTATTGGCTCTCTGGCTCTGTACATCAGAGAACCAGGAAACAACAGCAAAAAACGAAACTAAACTGCAGGCACATTATATGATTGGTTTTTATCTATTTTTAATCATTTTTAAAAGGAATCAGTTAACTATTATGTCTCTATACCCTGTAAACAGTCATTTCAGCAAAAACATTTTTTTCCTTTAGTGACCCTTTAAGTCTTCCAATTTACTGAGATGAAAAACAGGCAATGTTTAGAAAAAATACATGCCATTGCTGCACCTCGTTCCACCTTCCCTTCAGTTTTTTACAAGCAAAATGGGAGCTAACAGTACATTATGGGCAAAAGACATTTTTTTACCTGGACTTTAGACCACATAAAGGCTCGTTTCCATTCACGTTGCTCTTTAAAGTGCAATTTGCAGTGGATGGATTTCACAGAGTGATGCAGGCACAGCTGACTTTTTGAAGGAGAATGCTGCACTTCAACTGCAAGCCTAGCTCCATTCACTTGAAAGTGTTGTGTTTGGTGTCAATACTGCCTCTGAACACAATGGAGGGGTATAATTTTTAGAGGCAGATGTAAACCCCCCTCCAGCTGTCTTTGCAGCTAAAGGGAAACAGTCTTTACCACCTTACTACAAAGAAGGAATTTTACTTTTTTTGGAATTGTGCTGAAATAAGTAATATAAATAATAATATAATAAATAATGCTAAATAAATTGCTTTAAGAATTCCTCTAAGATCAGAGACTGGATTTTGCAGAAATTTTAATGTCAAGTTTCCGTGTTCACGACAGTTGAGTGTAATAAGACAATGCAATAGGTAATCTGTGAGTGTTTGTGTGTGAGGAAGCTGTGCTACACAGAGAGAAAAATGTACATATCAATCCCATCAGCAATAACAAAATTCCTGGAGCTGATAAGAGTCACCCCACATAGCGTCACCTGGTATTACCCAGCGTCATCTTCCCAGACAGCCAATAACATCTTGAAGATCAGAAAGCCTCATCAAGTCCCCACCCCGATCTGACACATCATTAAGGCAAATTGACTTATGATGACTAGCAGTTTACAAAGAAGGATGTGTTATATGTAAACAATGTTGGTACTCGATGGTACTGAAAATCACAATCAATTAGCAATTAATAGAATAAAGATGTCATTAGCTTTTACACCTTGACTTATATAGGTCAAGAAAGAGGGGAGCAATGAGAGGAATGGAGACACACGCACATATCAAAGAGAGGAGCAACAAGAAAAAAAGACAGCAGGTCACAAAGTAGTGAGGAGTAGTGAGAGGAGTAGAGACACAGTCACATAGTAAAGAGCAGGAGTGAGAGGTGTAGAGACACAGTCACATAGCAGAGAGCAGGAGTGAGAGGTGTAGAGACACCGTCACATAGTAGAGAGGAGCAATGAGAGGAATAGAGACACATGCACATATCAAAGAGAGGAGCAACAAGAAAAAACGACAGCAAGTCACATAGTAGAGAGGAGAAGTGAGAGGAGTAGAGACACAGTCACATAGAAGAGGGGAGCAGTGAGAGGTGTAGAGACAGTCACATAGTAGAGGGGAGCAGTGAGAGGTGTAGAGACACAGTCACATAGAAGAGGGGAGCAGTGAGAGGTGTAGAGACAGTCACATAGTAGATGGGAGCAGTGAGAGGGGTAGAGACACAGTCACATAGTAGAGGGGAGCAGTGAAAGGAGTAGAGACACAGTCACATAGAAGAGGGGAGCAGTGAGAGGTGTAGAGACAGTCACATAGTAGAGGGGAGCAGTGAGAGGTGTAGAGACACGGTCACATAGAAGAGGGGAGCAGTGAGAGGTGTAGAGACACAGTCACATAGAAGAGGGGAGCAGTTAGAGGAGTATTGATACGGTCACATAGTAGAGGGGAGCAGTGAGAGGAGTAGAGATACAGTCATATAATAGAGGGGAGCAGTGAGAGGAGTAGAGACACAGTCACATAGTAGATGGGAGCAGTGAGAGGAGTAAAGATACAGTCATATAATAGAGGGGAGCAGTGAGAGGAGTAGAGACACAGTCACATAGAAGAGGGGAGCAGTGAGAGGTGTAGAGACACAGTCACATAGTAGAGGGGAGCAGTGAGAGGAGTAGAGATACAGTCATATAATAGAGGGGAGCAGTGAGAGGAGTAGAGACACAGTCACATAGAAGAGGGGAGCAGTGAGAGGTGTAGAGACACAGTCACATAGTAGATGGGAGCAGTGAGAGGTGTAGAGACACAGTGACATAGAAGAGGGGAGCAGTGAGAGGTGTAGAGACAGTCACATAGTAGAGGGGAGCAGTGAGAGGTGTAGAGACACAGTCACATAGAAGAGGGGAGCAGTGAGAGGTGTAGAGACAGTCACATAGTAGAGGGGAGCAGTGAGAGGTGTAGAGACACAGTCACATAGAAGAGGGGAGCAGTGAGAGGTGTACAGACAGTCACATAGTAGATGGGAGCAGTGAGAGGAGTAGAGACACAGTCACATAGAAGAGGGGAGCAGTGAGAGGTGTAGAGACACAGTCACATAGTAGAGGGGAGCAGTGAGAGGTGTAGAGACACAGTCACATAGAAGAGGGGAGCAGTGAGAGGTGTACAGACAGTCACATAGTAGATGGGAGCAGTGAGAGGTGTAGAGACACAGTCACATAGAAGAGGGGAGCAGTGAGAGGTGTACAGACAGTCACATAGTAGATGGGAGCAGTGAGAGGTGTAGAGACACAGGGCCATATTCTCAAACAAGTTACACCGGCGTATATGGAGATGCGCGGCGTAAGTGTAAAGATGCGCCGTCCTATCTATGCGCCGTAGTCACAGAACCAGATCCGCCAGAAATCAGGCTACTCCTGTCCGTCTTAACTAGTTTAAGTTTACGCAGCGTAGGCGTATATTTCAGCTGATGGCATCCTAGGCTGCCATAGAATTAGTATTCAAATATGCAAATGATGTAGATGCGCTGATTCCCGAACCTACGCGCGATCGGCTTAGGCTACGCGCTGTGCGCGTAAGACGATTGTCCGGCTGAAAGTTACCCCTTATAAAGCTCGGTTAACTTTGCTCCAGACCTGAGTAAGTTAGCTTGAAAAAAGCAAATACAGCAGCACCATCCCGGACGAGCTGAGCAACCAAATTTTGCGGACAACACATTCGTATGCCAACATGCCAGGGGCAGGCGTGGTCTTAGCACTGCTAGTGTGTGAGGAGGAAGAGGCACTTAGAAGGAGGAGGGCACGGAGGAGGGCACGTGAGAGGATCTACCCACAGCGCATTAGCCTCTTTGGCATGGCTGATGTGGATGTGTTTCACCGTTATAGATTCAGCCCTGATGCCATACTTGAAATTACCAGAGCCCTGAAGAATGACATCAGCAGCCCAACACAACGATCCCATGCAGTGCAGCCACTGGTGAAGGTCCTGGCAACATTGCATTTTCTTGCCACAGGCTCTTTTCAAAGAACCAGTGGAGACGTGGTTGGGATATCCCAAACCAGCATGAGTAGATGCGTGCACCAAGTTGTCCCCGCAATACTCCGACGCATGTCGCACCACATAATCAGACCCACCCAGGAGGAAATGCGGCTGAAGGCAATGACAGATTTCTGCCTAATTGATGGTTTCCCACGCACTGTGGGTGCAATTGATTGTACCCATGTGGCAATACAGCCCCCCCACGAGACCGAGCACATATACCGCAACAGAAAACATTGGCATTCTATCAATGTCCAAGTGATCGTGGATGCACATGGCCTCATATGGCACGTCCGTGCAAAACACCCCGGATCCAGCCATGACAGCTTTATATTCAGGCAAAGTGACATCCCAAGACAATTTGAGCAGAATGTGTATGGGGACAGTTGGCTGGTTGGTGAGTGACATGGGTGTCAGGTATGACTGTCCCCCCCATGATGCAGACATCACGAGGGGCACATGCATGACTAACATCCTCCTGTCTTTTCCCTTCCAGGTGACTCTGCATATGCCCTGGGACCTCATCTCATGACTCCATTCCGCAATCCGCAAACACCAGGAGAGAGAAGATATAACGAAGCACACGCACGCACCCGTGGAGTGGTTGAGCGAACATTTGGCCTCCTTAAGTCACGATTTCGATGCCTGGATAAGACTGGGGGTACCCTGCTGTATTCCCCCAACTTCGTGTGCCAAATCATCGCTGCATGTTGCGTGCTGCATAACTTCGCAGTGAGAAAGGGCCTGCAGATTGACCTACGTGAGGACCTGACCCCCCAACCACCATGTCCCCCCCTAACCGAGGCTACCCCGTCTGCTGATGGTACAGCAGTCAGGAGATGTCTCGTGGAGCGAATCTTTGAACGTTAAACACAAACATTAAACATGGCACACAGAAAATGCACGCATGCACACCACTGTGGTCCCTAACACACACCCCACATGCACAGAACATTGGATTAGACCGAAGTACACCGCACGGTACTAAGGAGCAGCAACGCCGCGTCAAGGCCCCAATGATGTTGCTGTCCATTCATACGTCATTCATACGGACCTGGGGAGAACTTATCACCAGCGCCCGAGGGTGACACCCCTTACTGGCAGGAATGTCACCACCCCACATTCACACACCATTCACACTGTACTCTGCAACACTGCCTGTGTGCAGCACCCAAACTAAAAAAAAAAAGCTCTTAACCAGAGCAAATAATAAAATAAGCTCTTAACCAGAGCAAATAATAAAATAAGCTCTTAACAAGAGCAAATAATAAACTAAGCTCTTAACCAGAGCAAATGAACAATAAATAATCACTTGCCCCGGCGCGGGCTACGCCTGGTGCCCAGGTTCCTGGCCCTCACTTGCCTGGGGGGAGCTGGGGCATCAGGTGGAGGAACATCTCCAGGTGGAGGAACATTCCCAGGTGCCTCCCTGCCTGCCTGTCTGCCCTCCAAAGCTAGTGCTATGCGGGTGAGCAATGACTCCTGGGTAGCTGTCTGGGCCTGAACAGCCCTTCGCAGGCACCTGACCTCCCCCACAAGTTCGGCAGTTGTAGTCTGCAGCTCACCCAGGCTGGTGATTGTGGCTGCGCAGTTTCCAGCCACATCTTGCAGAGCATCTGGTACTGCTCCCGAGGAGGCCAAGCTGTCGGACAGGCGCCTCAACTCCACCAAGATTTCACCCATATGACGGGTTTGCTGGTCCTGCTGCCTGGCCAGATTCTCATGAAGCATTTCTGCCGCACCCCTTGTCCTGTGGGTAGCCCTCCTGGGGACAGGAGTGGCTGGGCCCCTTGCATAGAGTGAGGACCTGGAGGGGCTGGAGATGAGGGGGATGGGACGGGAGGGACTGGAGAGGGTGTTGGAGGACCCTGAGGGGCTGGATATGCGGGGGCTTTGTGATGGTCCTGCCACCACATGCGACTCCTCCAAAAAAAGGAAGACCTCCTGCTCGCTGTGGACCACCTCTTCCTGGACCACCTCTTCCTGGACCTCCTCTTCCTGGACCACCTCTTCATGGACCTCCTCCTCAACAACCTCCTGCGCGGAGGACTGACCACTCCCCTCCACCAAGGCCTGTTGGCTTCCCAGGAGGTCAGTCACAGAAGCAGACTGCTCAGTGGATGATGGTCTGTGACGGCCACTGGCAGCATTGGATGGCCCCGCTTCATCCTGCTCACCTGTGGATGACACAAAACAGTCACATGTTGGTGGACCAACACACTTGTCACATAACCCACCACCCCCACCACACATGCAACACACCAGAAGATAAAACACACTTACCTGTCCTCATGGGTGGCTCACTTGAGTCATGGCCCTCCAGGCCCTCCACCTGCTCCCTCCGAAGGCAGTGGGCAATCACTTCCTCCTCTTGAGTGAGCCGGGTAGAACAGGGTGGCCCCCCTCCTGTGCCCCTGGCATGCTTTGCAATGATGGCCATCTTGTTCCTGACCACACCACGCAGGTCATTCATTTTTTTCTGAATTTTCTTGGGGGGTCCTTGCCTCATGGCCTAAGGCATTGACCTGGGCAGTCACTTTCCTAAGGATCTCCTCCTTTTTGGTTTTACTTGTGCTGCCACTGTCAGCACCATGGAGTCTTGAATCGTATCTCTCCATGGCAGAGACTACGATGGCCCTCTCATCTTGGCTGAAATTCTTTTTTCTCCTTTCCTTCCTGGGTCCAGGCATTGCAAAGCTAAAGAGAAAAATCTCCACCAACAGAATCAATGGAGTCACTTTGCACTCGTTGGGCGCATGTGGTGACGCATTTATACACTGGGCCGGCCCAACTCAGCAGGGATTTACGCCTACTGTTGTTTTGCGCATGCGCAGAGGGCGGGGCACGTCCGGCGCATGCTCCGTTCGGTCTGGACATCATTTGCATGGGGTCACGGTTCATTAGCATTCTTCACGCCCACATCCCTCCTACCGTCACTTGCGCCTACTTACGCCGACACATTTCAGCTCCGCGAGCGCAACGTAGGACGCATGTGGTACGGGAATATGGGAGAGCTCTCTCCAAGTTAAGCCGGCGTAGCGCAACTATGATGCGCTACACCTGAGTAAATATGCGCCGATCTACGAGAATATGGCCCACAGTCACATAGTAGAGGGGAGCAGTGAGAGGAGTAGAGACACAGTCACATACAAGAGGGGAGCAGTGAGAGTAGAGACTAGGAATGTGCAATTCACTTTGTAACTAATTGAAATTCGGCCGAATTTTCAACTAATACGAAAGAAATTATATGATGAAAATAACGAATGAATTCAGCATGATTTGTTAGGGCTCCATGCACACTGGACGCTAAAATAATGTTATAAAAACGCCAGTAGCTTTGCAGGGAGTCTTTAAAAAAAAAATTAAAAAATTTGCAATAGCGTTCATTTGCGCTATTTTTTTTCGTTTTTTAAGCGTTAGCACTTTTTTTTCAATGGATCAAAAAAGTTTTTCAGCGTTTATTAGCATTTTTAGAATTTTCCGGCGTTTGGTGTTTTTTGAGGTAAAAAAACGGCACTTTGAACGCAGTTTTCGGGCATTCAGAAAAAAGCCAATAAACTCCACTGTTAATTAAAGCTGAAAAACGTCCATGTGTGCATGGACACATAGGCTAATATAGAGTGGAGTTTATGGGCTTTAAAAGTAAAAGCCCAAACTCCAATAAACTGCAGTTTATCAGCTCCAGTGTGCATGGAGCCTAAAGGTTTAATGAAACAGCAGGTCGACTCATAATGGCATAATGAATGATCTGAATTAAAACGTATCGATTTGTTTTTGATTCTAGTGATTTAGTGAGCAACTGAGCAAGTGGAAAGGAAATTATCCATCCGAGTTAGTTTTCTAGTCCAATAAGTTGATTCCTTTTGTGTTGGGGGCTGGATTACTGGTATGAAGTAAATCAAGAGGCATAAGCTAAAATGACTTCATGAATTACAAATTGTTATTACGAATATATACATACATACATAAATAATGAATTATCCATAAACGAAACTATTAAACAATAAAATGAATCAATTCGTTATAACGAATATCTAGACTCTACAGAAATAACAAATTATCTGAAAACGAATTAACATAACATAACAGATGTAAGAGTACAAAATTATGTATTTTACGAATTAAAGTAGTAGTCGTAGAGACACATAGTCACATATCAAAGAGAGGAGCAGCAAGAAAAAAAAGACAGCAGGTCACACAGGGGCAGATCCAGAGTCTAGTCTCGGCAGGGGCACTACCAGAAAATATTTCTTTTTGGGGGCAATTTATCAGGGAAATGACTGGTGTTAGGGCTTCAATGATCACGGCACCATGGTTGTTATAAAATGAAGGGAAAACGTTCTGGACAGCCGCACTCCAAAAATGAATTGCTTTTATTGTAAAATCAAAAAACACACAGGATACATGCCACAGCAAACGGGTACAAGCTGACGCGTTTCACACCAAACCTTAGTGCTTATTCATAGCTTACAACATAAAAATGGATGTCAAGTATATATACAACTGTAGGTCACATGACAAAAAGGATAGCAATTGGAAATCCAATCGACAGTCCAATTAGCAAATTACCAATTGGTATCTGGTGTGAACCTAGACAGATCCAGATCATATGATTGAGAGAGCAAACACACCTATACAAAATTAGGTTTAAATAGACCACAAAACACATATAGTTATGCTCATTTAAGGGGTAATCCGAACATGAGGAAATAATAAAAATATTAAAAGTAAGATGAAGTGAAACGGTGCTAATGTCCCTGTGTATACAATACATCTATAAAAATATATATATATATACAGGAGTATAACTATGAAATCCTCTTAATTACATGGTGTATAATAATAAAGATGGTAAAGATATTGTATGTGTATAAATACAGGACAGGCGTGAATAAATGTTAATAAAATATAAATCTATCAGAGGGATATATTTCCCGGTAAATATGTACATATATGTGTGTGTGAATAATAAAGTGAAGAGATTGAGAATCCAAGAAGGATCTCTGTTAAATATCTGTAGTTTGTGATCGTATGTACTGTACTTACATAAATGTGAAAAATATATATGAAAAATAATGTAAAAAACATCTTGTCCCCAAAACTTAAGTCAATCTTATATTTTCTTCCTCGGTGCCCGAATGGTCATTTGGAAGGAAAAGTCTACATTTTGAATTCAATAAGAGGGGGATCATCAGACACAAGGTGCGCATTCGAAACATACCTATCAAGGTGTGCGTATTTCCTGTAGTGCTCAGGATTTAGTGTAATATGTGATATGCTCATGCTGTTTTTAGATACTGCGTATTATGTGCTTTAACCACCAAATATTTATATGGTGATTTTTACGTGTAATGCCTATAAGGCTTTTAATATACAGGCTTTTTATACATAGCCATCTAGCGATATTGGCAACAAGGCTCTTAAACACAGAAAATCTTTTCTAGTTCCATATGTTTGGTTTCTTGATGTGTGGGTTTTATGGGCATGTATGTTTTACATCTAGCTAGTTGCATGCATATATTGAATGCAGTGACTCAGGCTGGTCCATACATATGGTTGAGAGTTTATTTTGGCACATGAAGCATCCTTCATGTGCATAGTTTTTGGTTGCATTTGTATGGCCTCTAGGTTTTTGATCGCGCTCAACCCAATCCACCATCTACATATGGTAAGCACGTGCAGGCCAATACGTGTTGTGTTGGGCTTTTACATGCTTGTGCGCTTTTTCTATGTAGAAAGAGCATAACAATATCCAATAGATCTCGGTCCAAGCCTAATATAGGCATAGATATATACATATACTTGTAGCAACAAATCTCTTCCTCCAATATAGATGCATTCATATCTATATTTATGTTCATATTTATATTCATATTTAGATTTGCACCCCCATTTTTTCACACATTGTGCATTTCTATGTATTTCTTTGTTTAGGTCATTCTTCTGACCTACAATCGGGAGCCAACCTATACTTGACTATTCAAACAGTTGACATTTATTCACGCCTGTCCTGTATTTATACACATACAATATCTTTACTATCTTTATTATTATACAGCATGTAATTAAGAGGATTTCGTAGTTGTAATCGCGTATATATATATATATATATATATATATATATATATATATATATATATATATATATATATATATATGTATATATATATATATATATATATATATATATATATATATTTATATATATTTATATTGTATACACAGGGACATTAGCACCATTTCACTTCATCTTACTTTTAATATTTTTATTATTTCCTCATGTTCGGATTACCCCTTAAATGAGGGTAATTATATGTGTTTTGTGGTCTATTTAAACCTAATTTTGTATAGGTGTGTTTGCTCTCTCAATCATATGATCTGGATCTGTCTAGGTTCACACCAGATACCAATTGGTAATTTTCTAATTGGACTGTCAATTGGATTTCCAATTGCTATCCTTTTTGTCATGTGACCTATAGTTGTATATATACTTGACATCCATTTTTATGTTGTAAGCTATGAATAAGCACTAAGGTTTGGTGTGAAACGCGTCAGCTTGTACCCCGTTTGCTGTGGCATGTACCCTGTGTGTTTTTTGATTTTACAATAAAAACAATTCATTGTTGGAGTGCGGCGGTCCAGAAAGTTTTCCCTTAATTTTGCATCATTTCATGCATTGCCAGCACCCGTGGCTTTGGATCTGGTGAGGAGACTCTTGATTGCTATCCTGAAGCGGTGATTTCTTCTCACCATGGTTGTTATGGTGTCAGGATGATTGAAGCGCATTATTTATATTATTACATTGTAATATAAAATGAAATGGTTCAATGCAGATGCCGAATCAGTGGGAGCCCTGAGTGTGTCACTTGCCACGCCACCTGTTATCAGATGCAGCTTGTCACTTGCCACATCACCTGCCACATGTTGCGGATTGTCACTTGCCACGTCACCTGCCACATGTTGCGGATTGTCACTTGCCACGTTAACTGCCACATGTTGCGGATTGTCACTTGCCACAAGTTGCGGAATGTCACTTGCCTGCCACCAGATGCAGATTGTCACTTGCCACATCATCTGCCACTAGTTGCAGATTGTCACTTGCCACGTCACCTGCCACATGTTGCGGATTGTTACTTGCCACGTCACCTGCCACAAGTTGCGGGTTGTCAATTGCCACATCACCTGCCACATGTTGCGGATTGCCACTTGCCACAAGTTGCGGAATCTCACTTGCCTGCCACCAGATGCTGATTCCTACTTGCCACGTCACCTGCCGCAAGTTGCAGATTGTCACTTGCCTTGCCACGTCACCTGCCAAATGTTGCGGATTGTCACTTGCCATGTCACCTGCCACATGTTGCGGATTGTCACTTGCCTGCCACCAGATGCAGATTGTCACTTGCCACCTCACCTGCCACACCTTGCGGATTGTCACTTGCTAAGGTGGTGTTTTGCTTGTCAGAGTCAGGCAACAGAGAGATGATGTAATCTCTGCTGCCTGCACAGTGAGGGCGGAAGTTACTGCAGGGATGCAGGACGGGCGCGGGGCAGTGAGAGATGATGTCATCTCTCTGCTTCCCCCAGCCGCTGGCTTGTTGATTGGCCAGCCGCCCTCTCACTCACAGAGCCGACCAGCTGACCGCCCACTCTCTGACTCTCACTTGCCGCCCGCCCACACACGGCACCCAGCAGCTCGCGCTGTCACCCGCCCGTGGAGCCGCTCTGTGACTCGCACGCAGAGCTACCCACTCAGACTCTCGGGCGCAAGTTCCGCAACTAACACTAATTTTTAGGGGGTGGCAATTGCCCCGTTGCCCCCGGATCCGCCCCTGAGGTCACATAGGAAAGGGGAGCCGTGAGAGGTGAAAAGACAGTGGCGGTGCTTCCAAAAGGGTCCACAGGCACGGTCCCCTCTCTCCAGCCACCCCCTCTATGACTAATGGCTAGATTCATGCAATGCATGAATCTATCCATGGCCACCGCCGCCACCCCCTATTTATGTGTCCGGCCCTTTTCGGACACCGAGCTTCTGAATTACAGTGGCTGGGGGGTGTTTTTGAAGCACCTGATTAGAGCCATAGGCTCTCATAGGCTTCAAAAAAGGTGGACTTGTGGCGCAACGTATTGCACTCGCAGTCCACCCAGGTGGGTTAAAAAAGCAAATGAATACCATATTCGTTTTCCTAACACTGAACCGCCTCTTCGCCAGTCAGGTGTGCGGGTCTGTTACCCATCACCTGATTGGCTGAAAGGACAGACGCTGCGATTGGATGCCTATCAGGGAGAGGGAAGGAGATGCATGGAGAACACAGGAGCTGCTGTCTGACCTGCTGCAAGGTCCCACCGCTCGCCGCCATCACCCACATGCCTGACCCACCACTGAGACAGGGTAAGTGCTGGACAGACGGCGAGTGGGCAGGGGGGTCACAGTGGCAGCATTTGATTGGGAAATTATACATGCAATAGGAGAAATTTAAAAGCTACATAAACAAAGCTACATATACTGTGCCTTGAAAAAGTATTCCACATTTTGTCATGTTGCAACCAAAAACGTAAATGTATTTTATTGGGATTTTATGTGATGGACCACATACTGTAATTGTAACGTGGAAGGAAGATGATAAATGGTTTTCAATTTTTTTTTTACAAATAAATGTGTGAAAAGTGTGGCGTACATTTGTATTCAGCCCCCCTGAGTCAATACTTTGTAGAACCATCTTTTGCTGCAATTACAGCTGCAAGTCTTTTTAGATATGTCTCTACCAGCTTTGTACATCTAGAGAGTGAAATGTTTGCTCTTTTTTCTTTGCAAAATAGCTCAAGCTCTGTCAGACTGGATGGAGAGCGTCTGTGAACAGTAATTTTTAAGTCTTGCCAGAGATTCTCAATTGGATTTAGTCTAATGTGTAATAGTGTACAGTTATGCTTGTGTAGATACTGTTTATTTTGTAGAATAAGTTCTAGGAATTACCTTGGCTGTGTGACTTAATGGAATCGAGCCACTTCTATGCTCAAGTCCTTGAACCATCTCATATCAGCTCTCGAGCTCTGCACCTTAAGATAACCTGATGGGATCTGTTACTGGGTTCAAATACCAAGGACATTCTCAGCTAATACAACCCGAGACAATTCTTTTTAGACAAAATCACTGGGACCTGTGTGTGCCGTCCATCGCATATAGATATTTTGTTGTCTGTTCTAACATAAGAAACAGTATCTCCCTGATTTTCATGCTTAACCACTTGCTGACCGTTGACGTTGACAACATGGCACTTGCAGGCATATTGGTGTACAGGTACGTCCCTAAAGCTACCTGAATACAATTGCTGGTGTTCTCATACTAATACCACAGACCGGGATCTGCAAGTATTTTCACTTAGTGTACTGTGTCCTTTGCACAGTGTGCACCTAAAGCTACCTGAATACAATTGCTGGTGTTCTCATACTAATACCACAGGCAGGGAGCTGCAAGTATTGTCAGTTAGTGTACTGTGTCTTTTGCACATTGTGCACCTAAAGCTACCTGAATACAATTGCTGGTGTTCTCTTACTAATAATACTACAGGCAGGCAGTTGATTCTGCTAGCTACAGTATAATCAGTATATATATATATACATCCCAGCTTTGTGCAGCTACATCTCTCTGCAGGCCATCAGTATGTCTGGAAGGACAACAAGGAGAGGCAGACAGTCACGAGCCGATAAAAGAGGGCAAGCAGGCTCTGCGTCTAGAGGCAACAGTGCTGGTCGTGGACACCGTGCATCCTCATCAGCACGTGGCCGTGGGACACGTTTGTTATTTTTTCCGCAGCTGGCCGCGTTGAGCCGCAACATGACGAAGACTTGGTAGAGTGGATGACCAAGCCATCCTCATCCTCCTCATCCTCTCTCACCCAGGCTCAGGGTACTTTGTCTGTAAAAGCAGCTGCCTCTTCCTCTGCTCAATGGCATCAGTCACTCCTTCCCTAGCCCCACCATGTCCTCCTGAGGAGTCCCCCAAACGATTTGACCACAGTGTTGGGTACATGCTGCAGGAGGATGTGCAGCGTTTTGAAGGCTCCGATGATGGTATCCAGCTAGAGGAAGGCAGTAACGTGAGCCCAGAGAGAGGGTGTGCCCAAGAAGGACAGCAATCTGGCAGTCATGTTCCCCCAGCTGAAGCATACTGCCAGGTTTGCTCCAGTGATGAGGGGGGGGGATGATGAGGTCACCGACTCCACAAGGGTGCCTGATAGGAGAGAGGAGGAGAAGGAGGAGGCACATCTCCAACGAGGCAGGATGCCTTCCAGGGCCCAGCTTAAGGGCAGCACACCGACTGCATCACACCGCAGAGCTCCGCATGTGCAGGGTGCTGCTGTCTCTCCACGTTATTCCAAAAGTTCTTTGGTGTGGGCCTTTTTTAAGACAAGTGCATCAGATCGCACCACTGATATTTGCAACATATGTTTCAAGCGTATCTCGCGTGGCCAAAACATCACCCGCTTGGGCACCACATGCTTGACCAGACATATGTCAACCTGCCATGCAGTTCATTGGCAAGCGTACCTAAAAGACCCACACCAAAGAACAAAGCGGACCTCTCCTTGCTCCTCATCAGCTCAGATCTCCAACCCCACAATACCTTCAGTCCTCTCTGAAACCTGCACTGAGAGGAACGAAGGTGTAGAATTAGGTGTGTCACAGCCAAGTACTTGCAGGCAATCTGCTATCGGTACACAGACGTCAGATTGTACCAGGTAAATTTACCTGCCCCAACTGCTGCAGCGCCGAAAGAAGTTTGCTCCCAGCCATCCACATGCCCAGCGGTTGAATGCTAGCTTGGCTAAATTGCTAGCACTTCAACTGCTGCCTTTTCAGTTGGTAGACTCTGCCCCCTTC
The DNA here is from genome assembly GCF_905171775.1 of Rana temporaria. Lineage (NCBI taxonomy): Eukaryota > Metazoa > Chordata > Amphibia > Anura > Ranidae > Rana > Rana temporaria. Next base: position 410,707,575 of record NC_053491.1, read on the forward strand.
TGTGAGTTTGTGGAATGTGCAGTACCTCAGTGGCAGGTTCCCAAACGCCACTTTTTCTCACAGAAGGCGATTACGGCTCTCTACCGGCATGTGAAAGGCAATGTCCATGCCTCGCTGGACAGAGCGGTCAGTGGTAAGGTGCATATTACCGCTGACTCATGGTCCAGCAGGCATGGACAGGGACGTTACCTATCTTTCACGGCGCATTGGGTGACTCTGCTGGCAGCTGAGAAGGATGCAGGACAAGGTACAGTAGTGTTGGAGGTTGTTCCGCCACCACGCCTCCAAAATGCTACTACTGGTGATTTTGACACACCCCTCTCCTCTACCCCCTCCTCTTCTTCTTCCTCCATGGCCTCTTCCTGTGCTTTGTCCTCGGACCCAGCGGTGCTCCATAGGCGTTCAAGGGGCTACGCAAATACGCAGGCAAAAAGATGCAATGCGGTGCTTGAGCTGTTGTGCTTGGGGGACAGGAGCCACACTGGGGCAGAGGTTCTGTCAGCTCTGCAGGGGCAGGCTCAGAGGTGGTTGACGCCACGACAGCTTAAGCCAGGAATGGTGGTTTGCGACAATGGCACCAACCTCCTCTCCACCCTCCGACAGGGACAACTGACCCATTTAGCTCACGTCCTTAACTTGGTGGTGCAGCGGTTCTTGGGTAGGTACCAGGGCTTACAGGATGTCCTGAAGCAGGCCAGGAAACTCTGTGTGCATTTCCGCCAGTCATATAATGCCAGTGCTCGGCTGGCTGACCTCCAAAAGGAATACAACCTGCCCAAGAACCGCCTAATCTGTGACATGCCCACCAGGTGGAACTCTACGTTGGCCATGCTGCAGCGGCTGCACACCATCAATGACTATCTGTACCAATATGGCACCAGGACAGGGTCAGGGAAGCTTGTTTTTTTCCCCATGCCAGTGGGCCATGATCAGGGATGCATGAACTGTCCTGTCACCATTTGAGGAGGCCACAAGGATGGTGAGCAGTGACAGTGCAATATAGCACACGCTGTGTGGAATAATGGACAGGGCACTTGAGGCAGAACAGAGGGAGGAAGAGGAGGACTTCCTTACCTCTCAAGGCCCCCTTTATCCAGACAGTGTTCTTGTTGGCCCGCCTATCACATAGGAAGAGGACAAGGAGGAGGATTGTGTCAGCACGGAGGTGGAACCTAGCACTCAGCATCAGCAGCAGTCTTCAAGGGATCAATTACAGTCCCAAGAAACCCATGGACTTGTCCGTGGCTGGGAGGAGGTGGCTGCAGATCATGTCGTCCTGAGTAACCCAGAGGACTCCGGACCGAATGCCTCAGCAAACCTACGCTGCGTGGCCTCTCTGATCCTGTCTGCGGAAGGATCCTCGTATTCCTGCTATCAAGGAGAGGGATCATTACTGGCTGGCAACCCTCCTTGATCCACGTTACAATGGTAAGGTTGCGGATCCTTATCTTGCCGTCGCAGAGGGAGCAGAGGATGAAACATCTTCGGGAGGCCTTGCAGAAAGGTCTGTGCAAGGCGTTCCCAGAGACTGGGAGGTTACAAAATCCTGGTTCTGGACAACGGGTTGTTGAGGCTTCAGTCAGTCAAAGAAGGAGCGGTGCAGAAGGTGGCCGTCTGACCGATGTGTTCAGACAATTTTTTAGTCCGCAGCCCCAAGGTATGATTGGCTCCAGCAACCATCACCAGCGTCTGTTTTACATGGTGCAGGAATACCTAGGGGCAAGATCAGACTTGGACACTGTGACGGTATTAGAATGATATCCCCGTCAAGCATTCCCTTCTCCCCATACAAGAACATCCCCTCCTGGAATCGCCATAATAAGCCACACATGCCAAGGCTTAATGCTGGAACAAGAGACTTTAATGACACAAAAACTCAGCTTATATGTGGGTACAACCTGTTAGGAACGCCCCCCCTCACACAGTGGGGTTTCCCATACAGATTATAGGAGACAAGTCGGAGCCGACCATGCAGACACATTTCTTTAGATAAAGACATCAGTGGAGTTAATTACTACACTGAAGCAATCAGAATAATTAACATACTACTTCTCTAATCATTTAGCCTGATGATACAATACACATCTTTTAAGGGTAAACACAGATCTTCTTCACACAACACAATAGATCAATTAACGTTTAGAATAGTGAGGGGACATTAGCACTTCAATAACCTGTTAGAGGAATGAATCACACATGAAATTCCTTTCTACCTCTACACACATGGCTAGCAGGGAGCATTAAACTGAGACATATAGGCAAATGCATCACAATGGCCCCCCTTTTTCTCCCTGCTCCGGCAAACCCAGTTGGACCTTTCCTGGTCCAGTAGGGTTGACGGGTTCAGAGCTTTTAGTCCGAGGTTAACTCCGTTTGGCGTAACTGACCTCCCTTGGCAACTGCTTCCGACTCAGGTATGCCACCGGGTCGTCAGATCACACGCCGGTCAGTCCCCAAGTCTTTGTGCGATCTGCAGAGTCACCAGAAGTCAGTGTGAAGACGGCGAATGGGTCTGTGCGCCGCCATCTAGGTGTCCCGCTATGGGAGGGGGCAGGTTATGGCTCTGAAGTGACAATAATAGGAGATTCATAAAAGAAAAAGTTATATTTGTTGAAATGCTGTAGCACTGGTGCTCAGAGTTCGGGGGGGGGGGATCAGTGCCCCATAGGGTCAGCCACCCTCTGCTCCCTCCGCAGCCGCCGGTTCTCCTCTTTGAGCTTCTCCAGCTCCATCTCCAGTTCATGGAGCCTGGGGGGGTCAGCCTGCTGTGACCTCAGGTGGTTGTTCTCCTCCTCCATGCGGCTTATGCACTCCTCCAGCTCTATGTACTCACGGATCAGCTCCTGCTTGCTCATGTCCTGCAGGCTCTCCACGTGGTCCTTCATCATCAGGAACTGGGTGGTGGTGTAAGGGGCCACCGGTGGGCCCTTGGTGAACATCTCGGCCCGCATCTGGGACGCCCGCTGCGACTCCCTCTCCTCCAGTCGCTTCTTCTCCTCCCAGGTCAGCTTGTTATACGGCTTCCAGGACCTCTTCTTCTTGGGGGGTAGCCGGCGGTGCCTCTTTCTGCCCAGCTCCCTCCAGGGCCCCTCCGTCTCATGGCTGTCGCCCATGACCAGCTGACAATGGTGTTCCCTGTTGTCCGTAATACCAGATTGTACCGTGAGGACTTCGTAAATGGTGTCCAATGGTTCTTCCGGACCCAGCTCCTGGAGATCCCAAGCCGAGTCTACACAATGGGCTGCTGCTGGTGGGCGGTACCCAGGTTGAGACCAATTTGACCTGGTGTTGTCGTTCATGGGGCAATTCTGCTTGAAGTGACCCAGCTGTTTGCACCGGAAGCAGCGTTGTTCGTTGTTCTCCTGGCGTGGATAGCGAGGGCTAGATGTCACCGGTTTGTTAGGAGGTTGGTATCTAGCGGCTGGTGGGTGTGAGGGCACCGTTGGTCGTGGAGGTTGTACCCGTGGTGTGACCTGGTTTGTCTTGCGAGTATCCGCATATTCATCCGCCAACTTCGCGGCCTCTGGTAGAGTCATGGGCCTGCGATCTCTCACCCAATCTTTGACATCCGTCTGGATGTGATTGTAAAATTGCTCCAGGAGCATTAGATGCAAAATGTCCTCTGCGGTGGTGGCCTGGCTGCTGTTAACCCAGTTAGAGGCCGACAGGGATAACTGGCATGCCCATTCCGCGTAAGAGTCTTTCGTGGTTTTGCGTGAGTCCCTGAACTTCTGTCGGTGGGACTCTGGGGTTACTGCATAACGAGCCAGGAGCGCTTCTTTAACCCTGGCGTAGCTATGGATATCCTGATCTGGCACGGTCCGGAAAGCATCAGAAGCTTTGCCTGACAGTTTGCCTGACAATATTGCAACCCACTCTCCTCTAGCTATTCGGTGCAGGTTACATTGTCGCTCAAAATCTGCCAGGTAGTTATCAATCTCACAGTCCTTTTCATCAAAAGCTTTAAAAGCGCTAAACGGAATCTTCCTTGCGTCTGCTGTGCTGTACTCACTGTTCGGAGAATGTGCGGCTGCTTGTTGGACTGCTGCCAGTTTTAACTGTAGCTCTGCGTCTCTTATTTGTTTATCCTTCTGTAGTTCTGCGTCTCTTATTTGTTTAGCCTCCTGTAGTTCAGCGTCTCTTATTTGTTTAGCCTCCTTCGCTAACAGGTCCATCACTTTCAGCACCACATCGGCTGTTGGGTTCGGACCGAACCAAGCTAGCTTCTCTCTCATTAGCTTGTTGGTTGGTGACTCCTCCTGAATAACTGGTCTCTCTATCTCTTGTACTGCTGGCGTTGCTGCAATCCCGTCCTCCTGGTCTAGCTCCATTAATTCTGCTATGATGACCCGCTTGGTTTTGTTGCTAGCAATCCTTCCACGAACTTCCAGTAGTTCTTCCAGTGTCTGCTTAGAATCCGGGTGTAAAGGGGAATAGAAGGGAAAATCCTGCTGCTTCCAACCATTTGTGACGGTATTAGAATGATATCCCCGTCAAGCATTCCCTTCTCCCCATACAAGAACATCCCCTCCTGGAATCGCCATAATAAGCCACACATGCCAAGGCTTAATGCTGGAACAAGAGACTTTAATGACACAAAAACTCAGCTTATATGTGGTTACAACCTGTTAGGAACGCCCCCCCTCACACAGTGGGGTTTCCCATACAGATTATAGGAGACAAGTCGGAGCCGACCATGCAGACACATTTCTTTAGATAAAGACATCAGTGGAGTTAATTACTACACTGAAGCACTCAGAATAATTAACATACTACTTCTCTAATCATTTAGCCTGATGATACAATACACATCTTTTAAGGGTAAACACAAATCTTCTTCACACAACACAATAGATCAATTAACGTTTAGAATAGTGAGGGGACATTAGCACTTCAATAACCTGTTAGAGGAATGAATCACACATGAAATTCCTTTCTACCTCTACACACATGGCTACCAGGGAGCATTAAACTGAGACATATAGGCAAATGCATCACAGACACCTTTCCCACAGAAAATCCTCTAGAATACTGGGTCTTGAGGATGGATCACTGGCCAGAGCTTGCACAGTATGCAATTGAGCTACTGTCCTGTCCTGCATCCAGCGTTCTTTCGGAACGCACATTCAGTGCTGCTGGAGGCTTTGTAACCGATCACAGGGAGCGCCTCTCCACCGACTCGGTCGATCGACTGACCTTCATAAAAATGAATCAGGCTTGGATCACCACCAGCTACCAAGCACCTGATGCTGAGTGACTATCCTCTTCCTCCTCAATGATCATGCTGATAGCTTGTAAGAAAATTTTTGGTTCAGGGCACCGCCACCAGTGGCTAAAGCCCAATTTTTCTGCCCCTGTTCAACAGGGGCGTGTACATACAATTTTTGATGCAATACTTTGCAGCAGGCAGGGGCATTGCTAGGTGGCAAAAAGACCAGGGGCTTCGGCCCGAAGTTGCCACCGGGGGGAGGGTAGTGCGGGGTGGTCGTGGCGCGTTTTTTTGGCTGGGTGGTGGGGTTGTGTGGCGGAGAGTAAGCTCACTTGCTGCCTGGCTTACCAGCTTGACCTCTAAACTCACCTACCTGACACACTGACCTCACCTACCTGACATACATACACTCCCCTCACCTACCTGACATACATAGACCTACCTGACATACACTGACTTCACCTACCTGACATACATAGACCTACCTGACATGCATAGACCTACCTAATATACACTGACTTCACCTACCTGACATACACTGACTTCACCTACCTGACATACACTCACCTCACCTACCTGACATACACTGACCTCACCTACCTGACATACATGGACCTATCTGACTTCACCTACCTGACATACATAGACCTACCTGACATACACTGACTTCACCTACCTGACATACATGGACAGGGATGGACTGGCCATTGGGACTACAGGGAGTTTCCCGGTGGGCCGATGGCTCAATGGGCCTACATCAGTGACAGCAGACCGCCGCCCCCCTCCGCTCCTCTGTCTCTCCCTTCCCGCAGCGCTCACTTCCTCTCCCTCCCCGCAGCGCTCACCTGGGGGGAACAGAGAAGCAGGGGGAGGACCAGAGGGGACGACAGAGGAGCATGGGGAAGGGGACAGACAGCTGACTCAACAGCATGGCCTGGGAGTTTCTCACTTCTGCCTAATCTTGTCCCATAAGGGGGGCACCAAACTGATTATTTTCCCCAGGTGAAATAATGTCTAGCTTCCTCACTGGTACTGCCTATAAAAGTACCAGTACCAGCTGCTCTACTCTAATAAAGTAGAACGGCTAGTGGCTAGTGAAGGGGGAGAGGGGGCTTGGGTGGCCAAGGGGGGTGCGGGAGTTGTCCGGCCGCCATGGGAGAGACCTGTCAAAGTGGCCCAGTCTGGATGAAGTCCAGGGCCAAATTTTTGTCCCAGTCCAGCCCTGTACATGGACCTACCTGACATACCCTGTCTTCACTTACCTGACATACATGTGCAAGTGTACCGCTCATCGGCGCCATATTGTGCCTCTCATCCCGGCGGAGTGCCCATCATATGTCACGGCAGCCAGCCAGCCAGAAGGTAGGAGGAGGAGAGGAGAGCCGCCCGCCCGTCCGAGCCAGGATCTTACAGTGATGTGACTCGTAATTGTAATTGCCACCTTTTGGAGCCTGCGGCGCCTATGATGGACGTCCCACACGTCCCGCGGTCCTGGCATTGGACCTGTGGGACGTCCATCATAGGTGCTGCAGGCTCCAGAAGGCGGGACTTGCAATATCACTCGGCCACACTTGGCGCCATTCTTAATCATAGCGGTCCCCTTCGGCGGTGGCCGGCGGCGCTCTGGGCTGCCAATTGTATGCTGCATTCCTGACACTCGGGGCTTTTTAGGGACCCATTCGGGGCTCCAGCCCCCTTAGCCACACCCTCCCGACGCCCCTGGCAGCAGGGCTCATTCCTGCGCTCCAACTAGAGTATCTGTGAGGGGTTGCAGTGTTGTGGCACCAGCACCAGTGCCTAAGGCCCAATTTTTCTGCCCCTGTTTAACAGGGGCGTGTAATTACAATTTTTAATGCAGTACCTTGCAGCAGGGCTCATTCCTGAGCTCCAACTAGAGTATCTGTGAGGGATTGCAGTGTTGTGGCACCAGCACCTAAGGCCCAATTTTTCGGCCCCTGTTTAACAGGGGCGTGTAATTACAATTTTTGATGCAATACTTTTGCAGCAGGGCTCATTCCTGCACTCCAACTAGAGTATCTGTGAGGGGTTGCTGTGTTGTGGCAGCAGTGCCTAAGGCCCAATTTTTCTGCCCCTGTTCAACAGGTGCATGTAATTACAATTCTTGATATAATATTTCACAGCAGGGCCCGTTCCAGCGCCCACCAAGAGTAACCGTGAGGACTTACAGTGTTGTGGCACCAGCACCACCACCACCAAAGGCCCAATTTTTCTACCACTGTTCAACAATGGCATGCAATTACAATTCTTGATATAATAGTTCACAGCAGGGCGTTCCAGTGCCCACCAAGACTAACTGTGAGGGCTTACAGTGTTGTGGCAACGGAATATAAATGTGTAGCGCTTATAAAATGACTAACAGTAACGAAAATCAAAAACCATAAAATAAAATTATAACACATATGACAATAGTAAATAAAATGTGCACAAATCATATATGAGTCCCTCTAATGGGAGGAACAAGGAATATGCCAACTGGCACGTGATGCAGGTGGTCTGTTACACCTATTGATTAGGTAACTAAGCACAAATGATTATTTAGTGAAAAAGTTCATAAACATCTGAAAGTCAATCAGGTGAATGAGTGAATAAATGCAAATGCGTGACTTCTTCAGTGCGATAATCCCACCACCGAGAAAAATGCAGGTTTACCGGAACACGTTGACTGACGATGACGTATGCCACCGGAAGTCAAACAAAGCTTTGAATGACAGATGTCATGGACAATCCTTGGCAGGAGTCATGTGCTTAGCCGATCAGCATATCTTTCAATGGGATGAGTATGTAGGAACAAGCTGGAAGCTGTGCTTGTAATGGAATCCCCAAACTGGTTTGCTCAGTGTGTTAATAGTATATGTAGAAAAGAGAGAAGAGTGGCCACATAGCGTAATTCCGTTTGATAGATTTAAAATTGTATTTTTATTCACAGCTATAAAACTTACATTTGGCTGGAGAATAAAGAGCTCTTGTATGCAATTTGGGGGGCAGTGACAGCAGACCGCCGCCCCCCTCCGCTCCTCTGTCTCTCCCTTCCCGCAGCGCTCACTTCCTCTCCCTCCCCGCAGCGCTCACCTGGGGGGAACAGAGAAGCAGGGGGAGGACCAGAGGGGACGACAGAGGAGCATGGGGAAGGGGACAGACAGCTGACTCAACAGCATGGCCTGGGAGTTTCTCACTTCTGCCTAATCTTGTCCCATAAGGGGGGCACCAAACTGATTATTTTTCCCAGGTGAAATAATGTCTAGCTTCCTCACTGGTACTGCCTATAAAAGTACCAGTACCAGCTGCTCTACTCTAATAAGGCCCAATTTTTCTGCCCCTGTTCAACAGGTGCATGTAATTACAATTCTTGATATAATATTTCACAGCAGGGCCCGTTCCAGCGCCCACCAAGAGTAACCGTGAGGACTTACAGTGTTGTGGCACCAGCACCACCACCACCAAAGGCCCAATTTTTCTACCACTGTTCAACAATGGCATGCAATTACAATTCTTGATATAATAGTTCACAGCAGGGCGTTCCAGTGCCCACCAAGACTAACTGTGAGGGCTTACAGTGTTGTGGCAACGGAATATAAATGAGCAGCGCTTATAAAATGACTAACAGTAACGAAAATCAAAAACCATAAAATAAAATTATAACACATATGACAATAGTAAATAAAATGTGCACAAATCATATATGAGTCCCTCTAATGGGAGGAACAAGGAATATGCCAACTGGCACGTGATGCAGGTGGTCTGTTACACCTATTGATTAGGTAACTAAGCACAAATGATTATTTAGTGAAAAAGTTCATAAACATCTGAAAGTCAATCAGGTGAATGAGTGAATAAATGCAAATGCGTGACTTCTTTAGTGCGATAATCCCACCACCGAGAAAAATGCAGGTTTACCGGAACACGTTGACTGACGATGATGTATGCCACCGGAAGTCAAACAAAGCTTTGAATGACAGATGTCATGGACAATCCTTGGCAGGAGTCATGTGCTTAGCCGATCAGCATATCTTTCAATGGGATGAGTATGTAGGAACAAGCTGGAAGCTGTGCTTGTAATGGAATCCCCAAACTGGTTTGCTCAGTGTGTTAATAGTATATGTAGAAAAGAGAGAAGAGTGGCCACATAGTGTAATTCCGTTTGATAGATTTAAAATTGTATTTTTATTCACAGCTATAAAACTTACATTTGGCTGGAGAATAAAGAGCTCTTGTATGCAATTTGGGGGGCAGTGGAGTCCTTCCACTGGCAACACCAACACCTAAGACCCAAATTTCTGCAGAATATATACAGCAGGCCCCTACTTTCAAACATCCAACTTACAAACGACTCATACTTGCAAACGGAAGGAGACAAAGTGAGAGGAAATCTACCCCTAGGAAGGGAAATTCTCTCCTGTAAGAGTTAATATGGGAAAAATGTGTCTCCTCTCCATTGATGCTTTATCACTAATCCTTGTTTCACTAAAACCCCCACATTTTCAAAAAAACATTTGTCATTGGGACAGAAAGTGAGGGGAAATCTTCTGAACAGGTGCACAGACTGCAAAACAAATGTTACAGGGGTGATAACCCTTCCCTATGTTTTTCAAAAAGCTTAAAAATAGATTTTTTGGCTGGAGCTACACTTTAAAAATGTACCAGTTCAAAATTACAAACTGATTCTACTTAACAACAAACCTAAAGTCCCTGTCTTGTTTGCACCGCCTGTATACTGCTGTTCAGAGTATATAGGGCCTGGGGGCCCCATGCCTTTCCTTTTTTTTTATTTGGGTGCGGGTTTCCCCTTAATATCCATACAAGACCCAAAGGGGCTGGTAATGGCTTTTTTTTCCTATAGAAATGTCATTTTGTGCAGGGGATATTTCTTAACACGGGAAAAATGTTTCACTTTTTTTTCACTTTAAGCATCATAGAAATCACTGCTCCTGGAAAAACAGACGTTTTAAAAACTTTTTATTGCATTGATACATGTCCACTGGGGCAGGACCCGGGTCCCCAGACCCTTTTTAGGACAATAACTTGCATATTAACCTTTAAAATTAGCACAAATGAGGAGGAAAGAGGGACATTGTTCCAAATCAAGGACAGTCCCTCAAAATCAGGGACAGTTGGAAGCTATGCAAATACATTTAAAAAATGCAGTGGTGATGGTTGGACTTTGCACTTTGTCCATTGCTTTATTCAATAGAAAACGATTAACTTCCGTATTGTGTAATGACTACTCTTTTCTCCGCTATTTTGGTGGCATGCAACAAGATTGGAAAAGTCTATAGAAAAGACGAAGAAAGTAGCTCAAAGGTCCCAGTAATTAAATATATGTGTCTTCTGGTGATAACATTCATATAACTTTGACCTGTATATTTTGCAGGAGGACTACTGTATGTTTTGTAACGATCCCTGATTAGAAGTATGCAATCTGTGGGACAGGACCTAAAATTGCATATACGTTTGGTCTTATTGGGATCCTCAATTTTTTGGTATAAAATGGCAAATTTCTGAATCTGAAAGAGATTCAAGTTTGAATCACAAGTTCCTGAAATCCTCCAGCTCAGGAAGTGTATACATTGGAGATAGGAACCAACATTTTCCTAACTCTGTTACTACTGCATGTCCATGCATACATATGGCCGGATTCAGATACAATGGTGTATCTGTCCGGCCGGCGTAACGTATCTTAGATACGTTACGCCGCTCTAACTTTGGGCGCAAGTTCCGTATTCAGAAAGAACTTGTGCCCTAAGTTACGGCGGCGTAACGTATGTGGACCGGCGTAAGTCCGCCTAATTCAAATGGGGATGTTGGGGGCGTGTTTTATTTAAATTTGGCTTGACCCCGCTTATTTTAACGCTTTTTTTTTAACGGCGCATGCGCCGTTCGTGAAAGCATCCCAGTGCGCATGCTCGAAAATCCGCCGCAAAACGTCATTGCTTTCAACGTGAACGTAAATTACGTCCAGCCGTATTCGCGAACGACTTACGCAAGTGACGTAAAAATTGGAAAACTCGGCGTGGGAACGACGGCCATACTTAACATAGGATACCTGGCAAATACCCCTCATATAGCAGGGGTAACTTTACGCCAGAAAAAGCCGAATGCAAATGATGTAAAAAAACTCAGAGATACGACAGCGTATCAGGAGATATGCCGTCGTATCTCTTTCCTGAATCTGGCCCAGTAGCTTTTAGCAGCGTTTAGTGGGTTTTAGTGGCAGGAAAAAAAAACTCTACCGGTACATCCAGAAGCAGCAGTGTTTGAACAGAAAAAGCGAATGATGCTTGTAAACGCTTCTAAACTTGCCTAAACGTGTGTTGATGCCAAGCATATTTAGTGCTTGAGTGTTAATTCATTTCAATGGCCAGAATTAATTATTTATTCTGGCCAATAAAATGAATTAACACCCAAGCGCTTGACTCCTGTAAATGTGCCTGAACACTTGTAAAAGCATTAGACACTTTTACAAGCGTCAGCCGTTTTTTCTACAAAAACGTTGCTAGCTTCTAGGAGAGTTAAAAAAAAAGTCCTGTTTGCACGTAGACATCGGCACCCGTCTCTTTTGCAAATATATCCTAAACCGTGGAGGTTTAGAAGATATTTTCAGCACCTACAAGCATGGGCGTCTGCTGAAATTTTTTCAGGGGGGGCGCTTCGGCAGCGGCAATACATAGTCACATTTAACCCTGTCTTCGACCACTAGCTGGGGTTTAAACCCCCAAATAGGATGGATGATGTCAGTAGGGTAGTGGGCGGTGTTAGAAGAGCAGTGGACGGTGTCAGTTGTTTTTTATTTATTTTTTTACAAATTTATTTCTTTTTACATTTTTTACCAGTCTTGTTGGGGGGCTTTGGTGAAATATCAGGGGACTAAACAGACCCCTGATAGCTCGCTTTTGAAAAATAGAAAGGGACTGAGTTTGAATTCTCCAGTTCCTTTCTCTGAGGCATAATAAACATAGTAAATTGGAACAAATATACTCTCTGTGTATCAAACTTTTCCTGATTACCTCAATCTCTGTGACTGGTCCCCTGCATCTTCTGTGAAAGTTGTGACAGGCTGTGGTGGCACTCCATCATCCTCATTGTACCATACAGTGTTAATGTTCCTGTATGGTATGCAATGATGCTGAGGCTTTGGGTTGAGGAGGAGAGCAGTGTGCCTGGCTGGAACATGGAAACATAGAAGTAAAAGTGGCAATTTCCCCCCAGCAGTGCAAGGGTGGACTTTTCCCTTTCCTGGAGGTGGGCTGTATTCTGTATGTCTCTTTATACTTATGACAATGTCAGGAATATACTGGGACTTTTCAGGTTCTACATAGAAAGTATTCCACATTATTAAAAATAATAATTGTTGTTAAGATATGGTGTGTGTGTGGAATGCATCCACGTGGAGCCTGAAAAGTGCAGTCCACTCTGACTTCCAGGGGGGGGGCAATTGACCCCCCTTGCCCTATGGAGGGGACGCCCATGCCTACAAGGGTTTACAACCACTTTAAGCAGGCCACAGATGATTTGATTTTCTTTCCTTCCACCACAGATGGAAGACAACGTATTACTAGACAAGTAGTGAGGAAAATTCTCCAATAACAACACTGGCAGAAGTAATTAAAAAAAAAATATTAGCTACAACTAGATAACCATGCACAGCTCTGGTAGAAAAAGATTGGTTGAATTTCCCCTAGGCTCATTAGGCTAACACTTAATACTGAAACACAGATAACAACGTATCACCTTGAACGTTACAGGATGACAATAATAAATGTTTCCCAGAATTTTTTTTACAATCGTAGCATTAAGATCCCTAACCCCATCATAGAAATACATTTATTTGCTGCCTTACTTCTTCATTTAAGGAATGGAGCACTCAGATCATCAGAAAAACATAAAGGTGCACAAAGTAGGCAAGCATATTGTAGAGTTTCCATTTAATCTGATAAACTAATTGAGTGGTATACTAACAAAGGTGACCATGATGATTGGTGCTTAGCAGTATTAGCAGTCTTTTCATGGAATGCAGCTCCAAGTTATTGGCATGAGGGCCATACAATGTGATGAAAAATAAACAGCACAGTTAGATAACTGTCACCTCCAACAGTAGGCCTCCTACCACTCAGGTTCTTATCAGCTGCTCCATCTAACGGCGCATCACATTGATGTGACCTAGTTGCTGGGGAATGCGTCTCAAGGACATTCCCCATCAGCCAGTGTGATCATTTACTATACATCAATGTATTTTTTTTTTAACCACATGCTTACTGGGCACTTAAATCCCCCTTCTGCCCAGACCAATTTTCAGCTTTTAGTGCTCTCATTCTTTGAATGACAATTGCGCAGTCATACAACACTATTCCCAAATTAAATTATCATTTTTTTCCACAAATAGAGCTTTAATTTGGTGGTATTTGATAATCTCTGCGGTTTTTATTTTTTGTTAACATTTTTTAAAAAGATTGAATAAAAAAAATATAAAACTGTTTTATATTTTGTTATAAAATTTAGCAAACAGGTAATTTTTCTCCTTCATTGATGTACGCTGATGAGGCTGCACTGATGGGCACCGATAGGCTGCTCTGATGGGCACTGATGGGCTGCAATGATGGGAACCGATGGGCTGCACTGATGGGCACTGATAATTTTGTCATGTTACAACCAAAAACGTAAATGTATATTACTGGGATTTTATGTGATAGACCAACACAAAGTGACACATAATTGTGAAGTGAAAAGAAAATGATACATGTTTAAAAAAAAAAAATATCTGAAAATGTGTGGCTTGCATTAGTATTCAGCTCCCTTAACTCTGATACCCCTAAAATCTAGTGGAACCAGTAGCCTTCAGAAGTCACCAGATTAGTAAATAGGGTCCACCTGTGTGTAATTTAATCTCAGTATAAATAAAGCTGTTCTGTGAAGCCCTCAGAGGTTTGTTAGAGAACCTTAGTGGACAAACAGCATCATGAAGGCCAAGGAACACACCAGACAGGTCAGGATAAAGTTGTGGAGAAGTTTAAAGCAGGGTTAGGTTATGAAAAATATCCCATCCACAGAGCTCTGTTCAATCCATCATCTGAAAATGCAAAGAGTATGGCACAATTGCAAACCTACCAAGACGTGGCCGTCCACCTAAACTTACAGACCGAGCAAAGAGAGCATTAATCAGAGAAGCAGCCAAGAGGCCCATGGTAGCTCTTGAGGAGTTTCAGAGATCCACAGCTCAGGTGGGAGAATCTGTCCACAGGACAACTATTAGTTGTGCACTCCACAAATCTGGCCTTTATGGAAGAGTGTCAAGAAGAAAGCCATTGTTGAAAGAAAGCCATAAAAAGTCCCAGTTGTAGTTTGCAAGAAAACATGTGGGCGACAAAGCAAACATGTGAAAGAAGGTGCTCTGGTCAGATGAGACCAACATTTTACTTTTTGATCTAAAAACAAAACGCTATGTGTGGTGGAAAATTAACACTGCACATCACTCTGAACACACCATCCCCACCGTGAAGCATGGTGGTGGCAGCATCATGTTGTATAAATGCTTTTCTTCAGCATGGACAGGGAAGCTGGTTAGAGTTGATGAGAAGATGGATGGAGCCAAATACATGGCAATCTTAGAATACAAATGCATGGCTCACTTTTCACATATTTATTTGGAAAAAATTTGGAAAACTATTTATAATTTTCATTCCACTTCACAATTTTGTGCCACTTTGTATTAGTGTATCACATAAAATCACAATAAAATACATTTACCTTTTTGGTTGTAACATGACAAAATGTGTAATATTTCAAGGGGTATGGATACTTTTTCAAGGCACTGTAGCAATGCGGATCTGCACACCTAATTTGAAAGCAGTAAAGTATGCAACGTTATACTTTAAAAAGTGCCTAAACCCATAAACAGAATTTCAAACTTCTCCATATAAACTATAGTAGAGACCTCTGCCATGTTTATATTTTGTGTCCCAGTTGAAGAAATTTCCCCTCACTTCCTGTACAGATGCCCACATGCCTAGTGTGGGAAAATCTTCCCTACTATGTCTAAAACAACAAGAAAAGTTTTGGCTGGAGTCTTTCTTTCAACTTCAAGGAAAGTAGGTTACTTTTTAAATGTAAATGAATGCTGCTATTATATATAATTTACTCTTTGAATATATGTACTTGAATTTTACCATTTATGGAATTCTTTGTGTTCCAGTTCCTCCAAGGCACACTTTTTTTTAGTGATGTTGTGATGAACTCAGTGTAGTTTGTTTAGTTTCGCTCTCATAGTGTGTCAGTGAATGCTGCAGCTCTGACTATCCCCTACCCCTCCTCTTCTGGTTAATAAAAAGCAGGATTTATCACGTCTACGACTGCCGATTGGCTCCTGTGAAGGACACAGACCTAGAAAAAGACAAATCAATACTACTTTGCGAGTCCTGCATGTGGAATAAAACATCTCAGCTCCTGGCACAGATCACCAGACTCCCTGCTACCCAGCTCCTTTAACTTCTTTGGAGGGGTGAAAGATGCTTCCCACGTCTCTTACTCTAGTGGTCCTGGGAGCACTGTTACCTCTTCAGGTTAGTAATCTCTGATTATTTGGTGTATATTTCTGGCTGAGCGTCACGCTATCAAAATCATTCTTAAAATCAAACAACTTATTTTTATGAAATTATTTGTACATGCCAAAACAACTACAGTAGACCATTTTCACCTCCCAGACCACTAATTGCTCGAGTTAGTAGATTTTATGTGATTTCTATAGATATTTGCTCTTTGGGCACATAGAGTATAAGCTGCTACTACAGCTTCTGAAAGCCAGACTAATATGTGCAATACAGTATTTCCATGATGGGCCAACACTTCTCTTCTGAGAATTGGCAAATGCTTGCAGGATTAGATCAGAAGTCTTCATGTATGGACTCCCATACTCCAGTATAAAAAAAATATTTTGAGAGTTTGGTAACAAATAAATTTGCTTTAGCTGAATGTCAATCACAGGAAAGAATATGTCCCAAGGTTTAAGTTTTTGTCATTGGAGTAATATGTTAAGAGGACTTTACATTGTAACATTAAGTTAGACCACGAGAGTGAGATGGACTGGTGACCACATTAGACCACAAGAGTGAGATGGACTGGTGACCACATTAGACCACGAGAGTGAGATGGACTGGTGACCACATTAGACCACGAGAGTGAGATGGACTGGTGACCACATTAGACCACGAGAGTGAGATGGACTGGTGAACACATCAGACCACAAGAGTGAGATGGACTGGTGACCACATTAGACCACGAGAGTGAGATGGACTGGTGAACACATTAGACCACGAGAGTGAGATGGACTGGTGAACACATTAGACCACGAGAGTGAGATGGACTGGTGAAAGCATCAAGGCTTGGTGACGGCATCAAATGATTACTCCATCTTCCTCTATTTGCTTTGGGCTTACCATTGAGTGTTTGTTGCCTGGCCATGCCTTATGTATTGGCTTTTGCTGCCTAGTAACTAACCTATACCACGGTAAATCCAATTTGATATACACCTATGTAGCCCCATATCTGCAAGAGTGAGATTACAGTTTAGATTCCTTACAGTTGGCTGTTCAAAGAGCAAAGACCTAACAGTCAATAAATCCACCATTGTGAAGACAGGATAGAAGGACAAACACGTTAGGAAAAATCCAATAAACATGTTGAGACCATATACAGTACATGCCATTTAGACTAAATACAAACCTATTTTTGAGGGAGTGGTGGGGATTTATCAGGTTTTTATTGCTGTCTGTGTCTCTGGTAGGGAGAATGACTCTACCTCTAATTGTTCCAACCATGGAGAAAAAAAGCAAGGGAATTTTTTTTGTGTTGCCACCAGAACAGAAATAGAGGGAAAATAGTCCAATGGGAACCTTGTTTCAATGACAACTGTATAAGAGGAGATTTCCCTCAAATTGGGAAGATATCCTCTCACTTCCTGTTGAGACTACAGGACAGGAAGTAAAGATCAAAAATCCCTTATGAGACACAGATGGCAAAAAAAAAACAGTGATTTTAGACCTCCCCTACTCTGTCCAAAATTTAAAAAAAAATTGCCTTTGGATATGCTGTAATTTTCTTTTCTATCAATTCTATATTTTTTCTCTTTAACTTTTCATAGACTTATGTTTACTTCTGCTGTCGCAGGCAATCTTCTTCTCTCTCGTAGTTGTGATCTGTACATAATCACAAGTTCATGTTGATTCTTCAACTTCTGTCTGTTATGTGCCACTGTTCAGTCTACTGCCTCGCAGCATGCTGTTCCTATGTCACAATCATTGCACAGTTTACTAAGTCAGCTGTTTTGTTTCTATATATTTTTCTTCTGCAGGTTGTAGCGTACACCACAACAAAGCAAGAGGGGTATTGTACAATATACGATGAATGTGGCTTAAATCCTGAGGTTTCCAACAGCCTGATCCCAGCTATCATTCCCTGTTTAGCCAACAGAAAAGCCAGTAAGCTTAATGGAACTAATCTACGGCTTCTCAAGGAGATCTGTCCGATGCTTTACACTGGAGATGACAATACTTATGCCTGCTGCTCTAGCAAACAGCTACAGAGCATCCAGAAGAGCTTTGCATTATCAAAAGTCATTCTAAGTCGATGCCCGTCTTGTGCAGAAAACTTTGCCAATATCTATTGTCAGAACACTTGCAGCCCAAATCAAAGTTTATTCATCAATGTCACACGTGTAAATGATACCATTGTAGATGGGAAGCCTGAGCTAGGTGTGCTGGCCTACCAATGCTACTTTAGGAGAAGTTTTGCAGAACAATCTTTTGACTCCTGTAAAAATGTACGATTGCCCTCCACAGGGGGTTATGCCATTTCTGCCATGTGTGGGAAATATGGAGCAGAATTTTGCACTGCTCAACGTTGGTTAGACTTCCAAGGGGATATCAGCAATGGACTGGCACCCTTACAAATTGACTTCAGACTAATAGAAAATGACACTGAGGTTGGTGGTGGCGTGGAGCCCCATGAGAGCAGAGTATGGAGCTGCAGTGAAGGCCCTGGTAATGATCCAGAGAATGCTTGCACTTGCCAGGACTGCAAAGAGGCATGCCCTAAAATCTCTGAACCGGAGCCTCTGCCTGAACCATTTAAGATAGGGTCTATTGATGGGTACTTAATTATAAGCAGTGTAATTTTTATAATTTTGATCCTATTTTTTATCATGTTCCTGATTATGAACTGTTCTATAAATAGATGTGGAAAAAAGAAAAGGAAAGAAATACCACATATTAAATATTCTGATTTGAACTGCTCAGAAAAGGTGAGCCTAAAGACTAACCACTCCATGGAGAAAGCCTTCCAGTGGTGGGGCACCATCATAGCTTCTTACCCTAAGACTGTCATCGGTGTCTCTGTCATTCTAGTTGGGGTACTCTCAGCAGGTATGGCCTTAATCAAGCTGACTACTGATCCAGTGGAGCTGTGGTCTTCTCCAAATAGCAGGGCAAGACAAGAGAAAGACTTTCATGATAAACATTTTGGACCATTCTTTAGAACTAACCAGATAATCATCACAGTGAACGACCGTTCTTTATACGTCTATGACTCTCTCTTTTTTGGCGCACTGAACTTTAGCAGAATCCTTTCTCCAGATATCCTTCTAGAAATGATGGACCTTCAGACCAAGCTGCAGAACATTGCGGTAAGTAGATCAGTGCAAACTGTTGGGACTGAAGATCCCCGAAGACTTCTTTAACATGCAGTAAATGCACCCCTAAAACTGTATTTACTGTGGGTTTTTAGTGCTTCATATGAACTTCAGTGACAAATAATCTTTCAAATTTTGGAATCTCTTTTCTGGCACCCTAATCCTTAAAGTATTGCATAAAACATATTGGGGGAGATTTACCAAAATGGGAAAGTGCAAAATCTTGTGCAGTTGTGTATGGTTGCCAATTAGCTTCTAACTTCAGCTGGTTAAATTAAGTTTTGACAGACAAAAACTGAAAGCTGTTTGGTTTCTATATGCACAGCTGCGCCAGATTTTGAATGCTCCAGTTTTTAGTAAATCAATCTATTGTTTTTATTATCTTTTAACACTTTTGTTACTTATATTACCATTAGCTTGTTAATTTTAGAACATTACTGAGGTGCCTTGAGACTCTTTTATGGTGACTTTAAACCAGTGGATGGCAGTAAAAATAGTGCAGCAATGAAGACCTAGTAATATGCATAGCATATTCTATATTAATTTTTGGTATTTATAAGTCTTTATGCAGGCACTTAAGAGCAAAACAGGAGTGGGGCAGATTAGGGTTTCAACCTAAACTAAAATGCTAATAAAATTAAGCACAAAGGTGATAATTCTAGTTTTGTAGTTTTTTTTGTCAAGGAGTTTTAGCACATTGATGGTAGATTTTGAATACCCCCTTCCTGCTCCATACACATTTTTAGCCAAACTACTTTTGGGGCATGCAGTTAACCTCCCTGGTGGTGTGATTATGTCAGATTTTTGATGCTGAAAGCGGTACAATGTTTAGCATGGAAATTTTGCGTTTTATATTGTAGGCCTGTAATTCTTAGGAATAACTCACTTAAATCTGTCCAAATAAGAGTCTAGTAGACATAGGTATGATAAAGTTTGAAACACGAAATCATAAATTATAATATAATAAATAACTATAAATAATTGTAACAAATAATAATATAATAACAATAAAATGGATTCAATAATGTAATCAAATCAAAAACACAGAAATTGGCTCAGTTGCAGAATTGTCGCTGTCGTTACTTTCAGTGTTTGATGACGAATTTCCCCACAAATCGCTATTGCTCTATTCTGCAAATGATTCCAATTTATTATTTTCTAGCTGGTCTAAAACCACTTTTGACGTAAAAGGGACACTGTTTGGTTGCTATGGACAATCTCCAGTTTCCAGGCAGAAAGAATAGTATTCATAATATAAAACTGCATGCAGGACACTGGGCAGACCACTAGGGACAAAGGGGATGTGTAATTATTTGATACAGTACTGTAATCTGTACGATTACAGTATACTGTATGTATACTGTGTTTTTCACTTTTTGAATTTGGCGCTGAGCTCCGTCCCCCTGCATCGCAAAGCTCGCAGGGAACAGAGCTTGGCACTGTGAATCAAGCGAGACACGGCAGAGACAGGGCGGCTCACACACACAGCGGGGAGACATCACAGGATCCAGGGGACAAGGTAAGTAAGCTGTACATGGATCCTGTGATGCGATCTCGAGTGTGGCTCAGGGTTGCCGCTTTTGGTACTAAAATTTCACCCCGAGCAACACTCGGGATTACCGCTAGGGAGGTTAACCGAATATGGTTTGGTATGGAGTAAGACTGAGAATTAGGGATTTAGGAGAATTCAAGCAAATTTAAAAAGGGATAGTCCTGAGAGGCTGGAAGGTTTGTCTGTTTGTCTGCAATTTAAACAATAGAGGTATTCATTTGTGATCATTAGTACTGCATTAATATAACTAGTGGTAACGTACATGCATTGCCCAATAGTTTCGCTCGGCGGCTTATTGTATTATTTGGTAGCAGTGAATAAAGAGTAGCTGCTTGCTACTCACTTCGATTCTTAAACAATAGTGAATATACACCAAATGTGCAGGCCAGTCCTCCACCCCAAACTTGCTCATCCATGTCTTTATAGAACTTGCTCTGTGCACTGGTCCAAATCATTTTATGGAGGGGGGATTATGGTGTGGGGTTGTTTTTCAGGGGTTGGACTTGGCCCCTTAGTTCCAGTGAACGGAACTCTTAAGATGTCAGCATACCAAGACATTTTGGACAATTTCATGCTTTCAACTTTGTGGGAACACTTTGGGGATGGCTCCTTCCTGTTCTAACATAACTGTGCACCAGTGCACAAAGTAAGATTCATAAAGACATGGATGACTCTGCACGGAGTCCTGACCTCAACCTGATAGAACACCCTTTGGGATGAATTAGAGCGGAGACTGTGAGCCAGGTCTTCTCATCCAACATCAGTGCCTGACCTCATAAATGCGCTTCTGAAAGAATGGTCAAACATTCCCATAGACACACTCCTAAACCTTGTGGACAGCCTTCCCAGAAGAGTTGAAGCTGTTATAGCTACAAAGGTTGGGCCAACTCAATATTGAAGCCTACGGACTAAGACTGGGATGCCATTACAATCCATGTGCATGTAAAGGCAGGCATACCAATCATTTTGTCAATATTGTGTATGTTGGATTGACTTACCATTCGAGTCAGATGCAAGAGCAAACAAAAAAAATATAATTTTCTTTAGCATACAATGGTGTGAGTCACCATATCATACTACAGTTATGGAGTTTAGTAGCTTAAAAGCTCCATATAGCGCGACACATGTAATAGAGGGATTCACTTTATGCAAATTCAGTAAGTCCCCAAAATATAGGTGGCATGCACCATGCAAGAATTCCATTTTAACCTGTATATACTCTACTGTATACTATTATAGGGCAATTGACTATATTAAAACTAAAGCCCAGGTAGATATATTTTTTACACTCAACTAGCTTTGTCTTAAAATAAGTCTCTGTAACCCCCTAGGCAGAAGTATAGACAGCATTTTGATAGAAGGAGAGAACAGAGAGAAAACAGAGGTGACCTCATAACTGTACTGCTGCTCCTTCATTATCCAATCAGTAAGCTGGGGGATTTCTATTGACCATACTTCTGTTGCAGTTGAGTTCGAGCAGCTAGCTCTGCTATGTACAGTAGAAGGAATTTCTAGTCTGAAAGGATTACTAATTCTTTGGCAGCCAAAAAAGATCTTATATTTGTATTTCAATTGCATATTTAGTTGTTTCTCAGACTTATCTCATTTGACATTGGAGATGGTTGAAATGGCATAACCTTGATTTCATATAGAATTCTGCTTCTTTAAAGGGGTTGTGAACGTTTGTTTTTTATTTTCTAAATAGGTTCCTTTAAGCTAGTGCATTGTTGGTTCACTTACCTTTTCCTTCGATTTCCTTTCTAAATGTTTGTTTTCTTTGTCTGAATTTCTCACTTCCTGTTCCTCCTCAGTAAGCTGTTCTGGCTGACTAACCCCCATGGATGATGGGGGCAAGCTTACTGAGGAGAAACAGGAAGTGAGAAATTCAGAAAAAGAAAAAAAAACATTTAGAAGGGAAATCGAAGGAAAAGGTAAGTGAACCAACAATGCACTAGCTTAAAGGAACCTATATAGAAAATAAAAAAACAAACCTTTACAACCCCTTTAATAATTTTGGACAAACAAATGTTACAAAACAAGCAATGAGCATTGAACTAGTGAAAACTATTTTTCTGATGTCAATATTTTGTCACACCCACAAATGGTTATTTTCTTGCGCTCCTCTACTGACACCTCATAACACTCTTAACACCATCCAGAAAATAACAACACTGTACATTAGAGGCAAAAGCCACAGTTATTATCATTGTGAACTTACATTTTCTAACAGAATACCTCAACAATTGACAATATTTAATTCAATTTATACTAAAACAATATAGACAAGGGCGAAGAATCGTTGGCATAAACAAAGTAGTGTGTGTGTGTGTGTGTGTGTGTTTTATTGCACAGTCCACAAGCTAATCAGAAAAAAATTAAGCACTTGTGATTTGTAGTAAGGGTCAAACTTTGATTTAATTGAGTGTGGTGAATCTGATGGAATGGATCATGTTGTAGGATCTATGATGGCCTGTTCTACCTGTAGGGTCTATGGTGACCTGTTCTACATGTATGGTCTCTGATGACCTATTCTACATGTAGGGTCTCTGATGACCTATTCTACATGTAGGGTCTATGATGACCTATTCTACATGTATGGTCTATGATGACCTATTCTACATGTAGGGTCTATGGTGACCTGTTCTACATGTATGGTCTCTGATGACCTATTCTACATGTAGGGTCTATGATGACCTATTCTACATGTATGGTCTCTGATGACCTATTCTACATGTAGGGTCTATGGTGACCTGTTCTACATGTAGGGTCTCTGATGACCTATTCTACATGTATGGTCTCTGATGACCTATTCTACATGTAGGGTCTATGATGACCTATTCTACATGTAGGGTCTCTGATGACCTATTCTACATGTATGGTCTCTGATGACCTATTCTACATGTAGGGTCTACGATCACCTGTTCTACATGCATTATCTGTGATGGTCTGTTGTACATGACCAGATGCTATTTAGCTTAGGCTATGTTTTTAAAATGATAGTAGTTTGGTGTGACGGACCCCCTTACTCAAGAAGAGTATATCCTCGGTATAAGCTTCCCTTGTCTGGTACCAGCATGATCCAAGATCCCTCAGCCCACCCAGTCACTCATCGAGGCATCAGCGCAGGGTGGTAAAACATAAGACTGTTTATTCAAACATCACTAAAAAGAGATATACACTCAGGGGACAATCCCCCCTTCTTTGCATAATGACGCAGGGCAGGGTAAACTTTACCTCCTCCAGTAATATGACTCACAATTGTATTCGACTTTGCAACAGTAGACCGTCTTTAAGAGGGGCTGCTGGAGAACCCCCCCCAGCATCAAATCCACATACACATTTACATCCCATAATACTTTGCTCCCAAGATAGAAACAATAGAACAATGGGATGCAGGTACTTAAAGAGGAAATTATCCCTGATGGGTTTTAGTTCCTCTTTTACTATCTGAAAACCTGTAAATTAAAAGCATAATGGGCTAGTATGCATCGCATACTAGCCCATTATGTGACACTTACCTACAAACGAATCCAGCGCTGCCCGCTGTGCAGGCTGCGTCCATCTTCTCGCCCCTCTTTCTTCCGGGGGCCGCGGACTCCAGCTCTGTGATTGGCCGGAGCCGCGTGACGTCACTCCCGCGCATGCGAGCGGGAGCCGCCAGTAACGCCACAGTTTAACTGAAGCAACGGCACAACGTGCCATTGCTTCAGTGTGCATGTGCCAATGACTTTGGCACATGCAGATACAGGGGATATCTCCTAAACCGTGCAGGATTAGGAGATATCCAGGCTAGATACAGGTAAGATTTGTTATAGGCTTATCTGTAGCAAAATGTGGTCTGTAAGAATTTACAACCACTTTAACAAACACATAACAACCCCCACCCCACCTCTAACTATCTAGCAATGGTTTGAGACGAAATTTAGAATTCATCTTCATATATTTCTTGAGGTATATTGTTCAGAAATATTAATGTCCCAAGTGATAGAGCCCTTATATTCTTTCAGTACAAACCACATACTGTATATTAACAGGAGATAACAGGGGTAAAATGAAATGCTGAGTCCAGTGTGGTTGTGCGGTGAGTCTGGTTAGTGCAGACCCGACTGGGGTTCTCGGTCACCCTGTACCCCTATTAGACACAGGGTGACTTGTACATAGGAGGGGCTGGGGGAGCTGGACCAGGAGTTTCCCAACCTCCCTAAGGTAAGCTGGGTTCCACAAGCACTCCGCCCAAAGTGACTTCCGTCACATTTTGAATCTGCGTTTGTCTTATATCATATATGTGTAGCTTGCACATTTTTTTGTGTTTTATAATGTTTAATAACATGTAAAACCCTACCTAAAATGTTGTGCCTTCTGCTGAATGTTCTCGGGATTACGTTTTAATATATGAGTATAATTTAGATACTACTTCTTGTTTATTTTCCTTGTAGGTGTGGTCAGAAAAGCATCAGAAAAATGTGACACTGAAAGATGTTTGTTTTGCACCCCTAAACCCCTCCAACCCCTCAGAGACGGACTGCTGTGTGAACAGTCTGATGCAGTACTTTCAGAACAACAGGACTCGGTTTAACTTGGAAGTGACGCAGACATTATCTGGAGAAACCAAAAAAGTGGGATGGAGGGACCACTTTATGTACTGCGTCAAGTAAGTTTGGGAACATACCAAGTATTGCATGGAAATAGCTAGATTAAATCCATGCACAAAATGCCTTCCAATCTGGATTGGATGTATGGGTGCTTAAACCACCCAGACATTATTTTCTTTACAAACCCAAACATTCTTAAGCCTTGTACACACGATCGGATATCTGATGGAATCTAATCCGATGGATTTTTTTGTCGGATATCCAATGAAGCTGACTTTCATCAGTCTTGCCTACACACCATCGGTCAAAAATCCAACCGTGTCCAACGCGGTGACGTAAAACACTACGACGTGCTGAGAAATATTAAGTTCAATGCTTCCGAGCATGCGTCGACTTGATTCTGAGCATGCGTGGATTTTTGACCGATGGACTTCCACACAGACGATC
The DNA here is from genome assembly GCF_905171775.1 of Rana temporaria. Lineage (NCBI taxonomy): Eukaryota > Metazoa > Chordata > Amphibia > Anura > Ranidae > Rana > Rana temporaria. The sequence goes on from NC_053491.1 coordinate 410,733,068, forward strand.
GTTTTTTTCTATCGGTTTTTTTATCCATAGGAAAATTTCAAAACATGTTCTATTTTTTAATTTTTTATTTTTTTTCACCGATGGAAAACAAACCAATGGGGCCCACACACGATTGGTTTGTCGGATGAAAACGGTCCATCGGTCTGTTTTCATCAGGCAAACCGATCGTGTGTACAGGGCTTAATAGATATATGTATAGTGGTGCTTTTTCCTGCACCCATGTTCTATTAATGTTCATTGCAAGTTGAGTAAAACTCAACTGCCACCTTAGATTAGGAGCCCAGCCCAGTATACAATAAAGGTAGCATCAAGTATGAGCTTCAGTGCAGTATGAATACATTGCATCTAAGGTTCTGAGATATTCATATAAAATTGGTGTTAATATTTTCATGCTGTAATCTTCTCTGTATGGCATCATTAATATGTGGACACTTTTTTAGGTATGCACAAATTATTAAATGTGCAAATTGAAGGGATTTATAACAACCAATCTGATTTCAGTTTAACGTACGCACATCTGTAAAACATTCAACTAATTAGCTTCTATGGGTTACTGCATTTTAAAAATTAAATATTATGTAAACCCAACATTTCATTTCACGTACTTGTATGAAAAAATATCCTGTTCTCTTTATATTGCTTTCTTTATGTGAAATCCATGGTTTTCCTGCCAGTCCTGCTTTCCTATTAAAACTGACAACACTAAAAAGGAGAACACACTGTGGTCAGTTATTCAGCTATGCTGGGAACTCAGCCTGCTCTCCTCCAAAGATCTGACTTGTAATGACACCATATCTCCCAACTGTCTCTGATTTCAAACAATGTCCCACTGTGCCTCATTCCTCCTCATTTGTCCCTCATTTTAGTCTGATCTATATAGTTGTATATAAAATGCACTTTTTATCTATCAAAAAGTGTTTTCCAGCACTAAACCTTTCATCTGATTTCTAAATTGCTGCATTTGTAAACCCCAAAAGCCAATATAAAGGAATAGTAGTGGTAAAAAAAAGCCCTTGTGGGTTGAACAAATCTTGTTTTTTTTGTACAATTCTCCTTTAAGGGGGTGTGGCAAGGCGTGTGTCCTATGCCTGCATACTTTTGCTGATAGGTGTCCCTTATTCCCATCTAAAAAAGTTGGGTGGATTTGGCCCTTACTTTCTATCCTTATTGAAAACTTTATATGGATCTCCGTCAGCTCAGGTTTCGATACAGGGTTATAAATCGTCGTCATTCACTATCAAGCGTGGTACAAGACAGGGATGCCCGCTCTCGCCTTTACTTTTTGCACTAGCCATCGAATCCTTGGCAATTGCAATTCGGCCCCATCCTAGTATTTCTGGCATTGGTTGTGGGCAACAAGTCCATAAATGTGCCCTATTTGCCGATGCTGTTCTTATGTATATTACTAACCCTCAGGTTACTCTCCCCCATCTGCTATCTTTATTGGACCAGTTCTCTAGGCTCTCCGGTCTCTCCCTGAACCCTCACAAAACAACAGCTCTTAATGTCTCCCTTCCCCACTCCACGGTGCAGATCCTTCGGGATGACTACAATTTTCAATGGGCACCACATTCTCTTTCATATTTAGGGGTCCAAATAACGTCTTCTATTGAGACACTCTACAAAGCTAATTTTCCCCCATTGTTTAACCACTTAAGGACCCCTTCACGCCGAAATACGTCGGCAGAATGGCACAGCTGGGCACATCCACGTACCTGTACGTGGCTCTTTAAGCCCAGCCGTGGGGCCGCGCGCGCGCCGCCCCGGCGCGTGCACGCGACCCGGTCCGAAGCTCCGTGACCGTGGCCGCGGGACTCGCAGACCCCATCGCCACTGAAGTCCCGTGATCGGTCCCCGGAGCTAAAGAACGGGGAGAGCTGTGTGTAAACACAGCTTCCCCGTTCTTCACTGTAGCGCCGTCATTGATCGTGTGTTCCCTTTTATAGGGAAACACAATCAATGACGTCACACCTACAGCCACACCCCCCTACAGGTAGAAACACAGAAGAGGTCACACTTAACCCCTTCAGCGCCTCCTTGTGGTTAACTCCCAAACTGCAATTGTCATTTTCACAGTAAACATTTTTAATGCATTTTTCGCTCTGAAAATGACAATGGTCCCAAAAATGTGTCAAAATTGTCCGAAGTGACTGCCATAATGTCGCAGTCATGAAAAAAATCGCTGATCGCCGCCATTAGTAGTAAAACAATTTATTTGATAAAAATGCAATAAAACTATCCCCTATTTTGTAAACGCTATAAATTTTGCGCAAACCAATCGATAAACGCTTATTGCTATTTTTTTTACCAAAAATAGATAGAAGAATACGTATCGGCCTAAACTGAGGAATTTTTTTTATATATATATTTTTGGGGGATATTTATTATAGCAAAAAAAATATTACATTTTTTTCAAAATTGTCGCTATAGAGCAAAATAATTTTGTTTATAGTGCAAAAAATAAAAACCGCAGAGGTGATCAAATACCACCAAAAGAAAGCTCTATTTGTGGGAAAAAAAGGACGCCAATTTTGTTTGGGAGCCACGTCGCACGACCGCGCAATTGTCAGTTAAAGTGACGCAGTGCCGAATCGCAAAAACTGGCCAGGTCCTTTAGCTGCCTAAAGGTCCGGGTCTTAAGTGGTTAAAAAACTTAAAGAAGATCTTCGCGGTTGGGCGGATTATTCCTTATCATGGTTTGGCAGAATCAACTCCGTCAAAATGACGCTTTTACCCAGGTTACTCTATTATTTTCGAACTCTACCAGTGGCTGTCTCGAGAGGAGATTTGCAGTGTCTACAAGCCGAGGTTCTTCGTTTCATATGGGGTAATAGAAGACCTCGACTGAGCAAACAGATTTTATATGCCCCAAAATTAAAGGGGGGTCTGGGTCTTCCTAATTTGCAAAACAATTTTCAAGCTGCTCAGATTGCTCAATTTGCCTATACTACAGCAGCAGGTTCCGCACCTCTTTGGGTCTCGATTGAAGCACTTTCCTGTCACCCACTGGCCATAGGATCGTTGATGTGGCTTCCCAGCCGACTACGCCCTCCTATATTATGCCCTCCTTTATTGCATTCATTGGCGGTTTGGGATAGAGTTCATCACCGGGCATCTTTATCATCCCCACACATACCTTTAGCTCCCATTTTTTGCAACCCGGAGTTTCCGTCGGGGTTGGTGCCACAATCATTTCATTGGTGGCTACATAAGGGATTGCTTAAAATTGGCGATTACGGTACCTTAATGGTAATCAGATATATTCTTTCAAACATTTTAAGAACAAGATGCAGGTACCTGATAGTGAAATATTCAGATTTAATCAAATTATATCCTTTGTCAGATGCAAACTTAATCTTGTTACTGAGCCACTTACACTTACAACATTTGAGTTGGCTTGCCAGGCAAGGGGTCTATTGAAGGGACGGATATCTGCAGTCTATACTTCCCTCACTGAACCAAACTCAAAACTTTCCTATATGACGCAGTAGGAAAAAGACCTGAATATTACTATTGATTTATTGGATTGGCAGGACATGGCCTATAATTTATCTAAAGTCTCCATCAACACCACGTTAATTGAAACCAACTATAAAACGCTTTTACGTTGGTATCTGGTACCAACTCGGGTGGCCAAAATGCATCCGTCCACGTCGCCTAACTGTTTTAGGCGCTGTGGTCAATTAGGGACAATGTATCATGTTTGGTGGCAGTGCCCCCTGGTGACTAGGTTTTGGATTAGGATATTTAATTTGATAAATTCGGTGACGGGGGTAACCATCCGTAGGTCCCCTGAGATAGCTTTGTTTCATAGATTACCTGATGAGGTGCCCAGGAAATCAATGAAATTAATCACATATATACTGTTAGCGGCGAGGATAACAATAGCCCGGCATTGGAAACAATTGGTTATTCCTCTGGACTATGTTAAAAATAAAGTCAACTGGATTATGATTAATGATAAACTCACACACACACTCCATAATAACTCTAAAAAATTTGATAAAATCTGGGACCCGTGGATCCATTATAATTCGGTTCCCCAATGAGCTCTGGGCTGACCCTCTTTTATTTTATTTCCTTTTTCTTCTACTCTGCCTTTTCTCTCTCTCTCTCTCTCTCCCTCTCTCTCTCTCTCTCTCCCTCTCCCTTTCTTTCTTCCTCTCTCTCTCCCCCCCCCCATCTCGCTCTCTCTCTTTCTTCCTCTCTCTCTTTCCCCCCCATCTTTATTTGAAGTTATTTGAATCCAATTTATACTGGGTCGTTTTGGAACCTTGTTTAGCTTTAAGGTTCTCAGGAATTGTTATAAAGATTCCCTGTTATGTCTTAATCATTATTTCTCTTCAACCTATGACTATACTCAGGTTCCTGTATGTTCTTGCACAAGGTTATGATCCTGACTGTTAAATAGAACTGCCTTTTGTTAGATTGGATCTACGTACTCTGCTTCTTGATTTTATCTGATGGACTTTATATCCTCAACAGGTCTACCTGAGAATTTCCTGGGACTTTTGTTTATTCTCTGGTATTCATAGATCATACAAAGTTCCTTGTGTTTTTGTTTGATATTTTTTGTATCTATGTCTTTGTTATTGTAGCTGCTTGAATATTGGCCTATGTATACTGGCTATTTCTGTCCTTTTTGGACTTCTTTTTCTTTAATAAAAACATTGAAATATAAAACAGTTGGGAGGTATGCTGACGCACCAAGCACAGCATTTCACTGGGAAGATCAGTGCACTGCTGCTCCTCCCCCCCCCCCCAGCTCCAATGCAACTGAGAACAGAGAATATGTAATTATTTATAAAAAAATGTTTATCATTTTATTTTAATTTTTTATATCTATACACAAATGTTTTGCCTTTAGTTTATATTTTAAACTGAATTGGTTGTTTTACAAGGTGAGGGTTTACATATGCTTTATGTACATGGAAAATAGACCTGGCACTACCTTATTATAAAGCTAGTGGGTGTTAAGCCTCGTACACACGACCGAGGAACTCGACAGGCGAAACACATAGTTTTCCTCGTCGAGTTCCTTGTTAGGCTGTCGAGGAACTCGACAAGCCAATTTTCTCCATTCCCGTCAAGGAAATAGAGAACATGCTCTCTTTTTGGCTCGTCGAGTTTCTCAACAGTTTCCTCGACGAAAATGTACACACGACCGGTTTCCTCTGCAAAAAATATCTCCCAGCAAGTTTCTTGCTGGTTTTTGCCGAGAAACTCAGTCGTGTCGACGAGGCCTGAGCAGTAGAGTGTCATTATAAATGTTGACTCTCCATAAGTTTACTTGGGGCAGGAGTGAATAACTCCCAATAATTATACTGCATTGTGCTCTGTGGTGGCTCCTAACAGGCCATATATATTAAATGAAGGCCTCAGGGTCAGACATCAGGTGAAAAGTACATTCTGATTTCAGCTTTTTCTTTTATGTTGAACTTTCTTTGCAGTTCCCCGCTGTCTTTTAAGGATGTTACAGATTTAGAGCTGAGTTGTATGGCGGATTATGGTGCCCCTGTCTTCCCGTTCCTCGCTGTGGGTGGTTATGAAGGTAACAACACCTCACAATACACTTATCTTTTAACTTTTAAAAGAGCTGTTATATCTTAGGCAGTCTGTCACTACTGCACAATATGGGAAATTGTATTTGGATACTATATAAATGCAAGCAGGTTTAGAAGAAAAAAGAACTTGCAGTCCATTTTGTGTCCTTTGATGCCTTTCTGAGATTTCCCTTCACTTCATGTCCCAGTGATGTCCTGTCACGGAGATTCTTCCTCACTTCCTAAAATGCTGACAAGTAGACGGGAAAAGAGAGGTCTTATCTCCCCAGAGGGAACATGGACCAAAAAAAACCTACAAAGTTCTAAAAATTCCCCCCTCTATCCAAAAGAATATTTGAAAAAATAGTGACCGGTGTTGAGTTTTTCTGATCACCGCTATAATACATTTATATGGACTATGGAATTATTTTTGTTAAATTGTTGGCAATATTTTTATCATTCAGAACTGGTCTGACCTCTGGTTGTACTGACCAGCAACAGATCATTATTAAAACAATCAGTTCTACATGTTTTTTTTGATGATCCCAGTAAGCACAGTAAAAATATGGATTACATTAATAATATTTTATTCCTTTACCCTTTGCACACTATGGGGGTATTTACGAAAGGCAAATACACTTTGCACTATAAGTGCAAAGTGCACTTGAAATTACACTGAAAGTGCACTAGGAAGTGCAGTCACAGTAGATCTGAGGGGGACATGCAAGGAGAATAAAAACCAGCATTTTAGCTTGTACATGATTGAATAATAAAATCAGCAGAGCTTCCCCTCATTTCAGATATACCCCTCAGATTTACAGCGACTGCACTTCCAAGTGCACTTTGCCTTCCAGAAATAAACCCCAATGTTTACACTTTCCACAGTTCCAGAGAAAACAAAAGAACGCCCATTTCGTCAATGACTGGTTTCTATCATGTAAGGCCTGATGTAAAATTTACACCTAAAGATTGTTTCATCCTGATCTGTGTACACTATTTTTTTTCTGCAATAAAATCCAAATATTTATGAAACATTGTCAACTCCAATAAATTGACCATTAAAGAACATCATAGAATTAAATTTTTTTTATAATACTCTTTTCTTAACAATAATTCTTTGCCATGCAGACACTCAATACTCAGAATCACAAGGTCTGATTCTAACCATCTCACTAAACAATTATGCCCGATCCGACCCTCGGTTTGACTATGTGTTGCTTTGGGAGAAGGAGTTCCTGAACATCTTGAAAGAGTATCAGAAGGACCCTAAGAGCAACTTGACTATAGCTTTTATGGCAGAGGTAAGTGGTGCCATAACATGACCATTCACACCTTTATTTGGTCCTATCAGAATATTTTGTGTGTATCTCCTTAAGATCTTGGCCACCCTGTGGTCTGTATCTGACTGTATTCCTTCTCCATTTTTTTTTCCAATTTCTACCTTCCATGCAGCGATCACTAGAGGATGAGATCAGCCGAACCACCACAGAAGATATTCCTATATTTGCCATCAGCTATCTGGTGATCTTCATATATATAACACTGGCCTTGGGGGAGTACAGTAGCTGCCGGAGAGTGCTGGTAAGGGAAGCGTCTGATATAATACAAATAATTTGATCATATTTATTACAGCTGGATCATATTTAAAAGCAAATTTGTTTATACCATTGGCTTGTGACAATCACTCCACATGTACTGCAATATTTTTCCCTGCAAATTGGATGTTTCAAATATTCTCCTGACAACAGACATACTACAAATCAAACAACATTTGATTACAGTCCTTGCCTCAATGGTGGCAGCTGTGGTGAAGTCAAACCTCTTGCAAAAAATATATTCCCTGCATTAAAATTTCCCATATGCACTAAAGCCACATTTACTGCATGCACAACAAAGCACACTTGTGCTACCAAATCACATATATTATAACTGAACTCACTGTAACCACCATAATCCCTGTAGATCAAGTGTTCTCCAGCTACCAAATCACATATATTATATTTGAACTCACTGTAACCACCATAATCCCTGTAGATCAAGTGTTCTCCAGTGGAGAACACTTGATCTACAGGGATTATGGTGGTTACAGTGAGTTCAGTTATAATATATGTGATTTGGTAGCTGGAGAACACTTGATCTACGGGGATTATGGTGGTTACAGTGAGTTCAGTTATAATATATGTGATTTGGTAGCTGGAGAACACTTGATCTATGGGGATTATGGTGGTTACAGTGAGTTCAGTTATAATATATGTGATTTGGTAGCTGGAGAACACTTGATCTATGGGGATTATGGTGGTTACAGTGAGTTCAGTTATAATATATGTGATTTGGTAGCTGGAGAACACTTGATCTACGGGGATTATGGTGGTTACAGTGAGTTCAGTTATAATATATGTGATTTGGTAGCTGGAGAACACTTGATCTATGGGGATTATGGTGGTTACAGTGAGTTCAGTTATAATATATGTGATTTGGTAGCTGGAGAACACTTGATCCACGGGGATTATGGTGGTTACAGTGAGTTCAGTTATAATATATGTGATTTGGTAGCTGGAGAACACTTGATCTACGGGGATTATGGTGGTTACAGTGAGTTCAGTTATAATATATGTGATTTGGTAGCTGGAGAACACTTGATCTACGGGGATTATGGTGGTTACAGTGAGTTCAGTTATAATATATGTGATTTGGTAGCTGGAAAACACTTGATCTACGGGGATTATGGTGGTTACAGTGAGTTCAGTTATAATATATGTGATTTGGTAGCTGGAGAACACTTGATCTATGGGGATTATGGTGGTTACAGTGAGTTCAGTTATAATATATGTGATTTGGTAGCTGGAGAACACTTGATCTATGGGGATTATGGTGGTTACAGTGAGTTCAGTTATAATATATGTGATTTGGTAGCTGGAGGACACTTGATCTACGGGGATTATGGTGGTTACAGTGAGTTCAGTTATAATATATGTGATTTGGTAGCTGGAGAACACTTGATCTATGGGGATTATGGTGGTTACAGTGAGTTCAGTTATAATATATGTGATTTGGTAGCTGGAGAACACTTGATCTATGGGGATTATGGTGGTTACAGTGAGTTCAGTTATAATATATGTGATTTGGTAGCACAACTGTTGTACTTGCAGAATCTCCACTAAGCACTTCAAATATAGTATAATATCAGCTACTTTATTTATGTATTTATTTTTTTGTAAAAAGGCAGTACAAAAATGTAAAATGTCCATCTACCCCTTGCTATTTAAAAAAAACATATCTCAAACTTGACTGCACACCAAGCTTGACAAATAACTTTTACTTTTTTAAACTGTAGCAAAATGTAAATGGAGGTAATATTTGTATTCCCTTTTTGGCAAAAAAAAAAAAATGAATGAGCTGATATTTTTTTTTGTGAATGGAAATCATCAAGGCACAAGGAAGGAACTCATATAAAAACACAAAATGAGATCCTCCATCAAAAATGGCTATTAGGTAACACCATCAAACCTCCTAATAAATTTCGTAAACCATCTTACATAATTTTAAATGATTCTTCCTCTTCCATTAGGTGGACTCTAAAGTGACTCTGGGCCTTGGAGGAATCCTGGTTGTCCTTGGAGCTGTATTTTCATCAATGGGTTTTTATTGCTACTTGGGTATACCATCTTCGCTGATCATTGTTGAGGTTGTGCCCTTCCTGGTTCTAGCAGTTGGAGCAGACAACATCTTCATTTTTGTTCTGGAGCTACAGGTACAAATATGCCTCTAAAAAAACAACTATGATGAAAAATGGTAAATAGATTGGGTTGCAATAGCAGCAGAACACTTCTAATTTTTCCCTTATTCATATTCTAGCAATGCTAGTAGTATTTTATCACATTCAACTAGAACTGTTCTGCAGTGTTAACCACTTCACCCCCGGACCATTTATGACCGGGCCACTTTTTGCGATTCGGCACTGCGTCGCTTTAACTGACTATTGCGCGGTCGTGCGACGTGGCTTCCAAAACAAAATTAGCGTCATTTTTTCCCCACAAATAGAGCTTTCTTTTGGTGGTATTTGATCACCTCTGCGGTTTTAATTTTTTGCGCTATAAACAAAAATAGAGCGACAATTTTGAAAACAAATTCATATTTTTTACTTTTTGCTGTAATAAATAATATGCCCGATTTTTTTACTCAGTTTAGGTCGATACGTATTCTTTTACATATTTTTCTAAAAAAAAATCGCAATAAGCATTTATTGATTGGTTTGCGCAAAAGTTATAGCGTCTACAAAATAGGGGATAGTTTTATGGCATTTTTATTAATATATATTTTTTTTACACACACAGTTCCCGATTCTCGCTCTGTTACGAGCGATCTCGGGTGGCCGGCGTCGATTGCGCCCACCAGGCACGCGCGTTGGCACCAGGGGCGAGCAGGGGGCACGCACCCCTAATGGCTGAGATGCGAAATTACGTAACATAACATCGTTTCGCAGCAGCTGGTCGGCAAGTGGTTAAAGACAGTTCACCACTGATCAAAATGGCTTCCTTGTTTCAACTGAATGTCAGGAACATACCCAAGTATTTACAGTATATCTACATGAGGACAGAAAGCGAAGGGAAAGGTCTCCAAAAGGTATACAGTGGAACCTCGGTTTGCCAGTAACGCGGTTAAGCAATACGAGCACTGTATTGTATTTTAAAAAAATCCTAACTCGGTTTGTGAGTGTTTTCTCACAAAACGAGCAGGATTCAGGCCAAAGCGGTGTACAGTACCACGTTTTTCCGATCAGCGCTGTTTGGAAATGCACGGAAGGGCCCAAGGACAGCTCGGCTGACCTTGGCAAACCTCGGAAACTGAGTCTTTTCGAGGTTTGTCGAGGTCAGCCGAGGTGTCCTTGGGTCCTTCCGGACGTTTTTGAAGCTCTCCAGCACCCCCCCCCCCCCCTCTGGCCGCATGCGGTATTGCATGCCATTGAAGTCAATGTGGAACAAATTATTTTAGTTTCCATTGACTTCAATAGGGAAACTTGCTTTGATATGCGAGTCCTTTGGATTACGAGCATTCTCCTGGAACGGATTATGCTCGTAATCCGAGGTTCCACTGTACAGACAAAAACAAATGCACTTTTTTAGAAGCGTGGGGAAGAATATTTTGCTATTCTGTATTGGGCATGACTGCACCCCCATTTCTTGTCCTGGTGCCTGAGGGTCTGGAGGGGAGGACAAATCTCTCCAATGGGGTCACAAACAAAAATAAACACTTGATATGTATGTTTATTGAACTGTAAAATATTTCTCTCTACAATATTCATTTTTAAAATGCAACTGAAAATGTTATTTTTTTAAATATTATACTGTTATTAAGGAATCTTTTAACTAATGCGTTAGCTAAATTAAAGAGTTACTTCACAATTACCAAAATGTTGAGGTGGCATCCTCCCATCCTGACTTGTTGCTAGGACATTGCTAAGACCCTCCCAGCTGTTACTGCTCAACCCCACCATCACAAATGTGAACTAATGCTTAAATGCTTGCTGTAGAAATAAATGCACTCAATTAACAAAAGTTCTGCAATTTTATTATTTATTTTTATGCCTTTTTTAAAAAAAATTCCCATTTTTTCTCCTCTTTCAGCGTGATGAGAGGAAGGAGGGAGAACGCCGGGAGGAGCAGATTGGGAGGGTCCTCGGCAATGTGGCCCCCAGCATGTTGCTTTGCAGTCTGTCTGAGGCCTTGTGTTTTTTCCTAGGTAATACTTTGTGAAACAGACACTAGAAATTTTACAATAGGACTTCTGGCTTTAACTACAAACCCTTTAATCGTTTGAAAAATTCTAAACAAGGCACATCAACTTGGTCTTACCGAATGTTATAAAAACAATACTTTATTATTCTTTTAACCATAAAAACAAAAGCTTAAAAATGTTGGCCAAGATTTTTACAAGGCTATTTAAGGCCGGGAATAGATCTGCATCTGAAAAGACCATTTTTTGGGTAACCAGAGGAAGGGCTTAAGCCCATGGGGTAAGATCTAAGATCTATGTGGGGATATATAAAAATGCAGAAATATCCGGAGCATCATTTCATGGTACATTGCCACTTTGAATATTCTCCAAGACTCTTTAAGGCCCCTTTCAGACGGACGGCAGTTTTGCCACAATTAAAAGCATGTACATTTTCCGTGAAATTCAAGGCTCTGGGCACTGCGATTAGCTGCATTTGTACATTGCGATTACGTTCGGTTACATGCGACCGCGTTTAGCTGCGGTAGTCATTTCCATAGCAACCCTTTTTATTTTTTTTGATTATGATGTTATTCCTGTTGTTCTTTTTTTTTTTTCTCACGCTGCTATCTGCAGTTGACACAAAAGACTGCTATTAAGTGCATATAGCTGCGCTAAATCGCACCTGGACACATTCAATTCTATTTTTTCTATTCGCACCAAACCGCATGCAACGAAATCGCAGCTAAACGTTGTGTGTGAATGGGGCCATAGGAAAGCATTGTGTGCTTTTAGCTGCGGTAGAAAATGAGAAAATCCACAGCTAAAAGCACCATTCTATCCGTCCGTGTGAAAGGGCCCTTAGGCTGGGTTCACATACATGCAAATTGGATGCGGTTTTCACTGCATCCAATTCGCATGACGTCCAAGTGTGACCGGCTCGAGGCAGCCACAATGTGGATTGTAAAAGGGCCCTATGCGTTTTTGGGTCCTGTTCAGACCTGAATCGCACATGAACCTGTGAACAAAAACGTACTGGACCCAAGGCAAGAAACCGTGGCCGCACATATGTGAACCCAGCCTTAGGCCTCGTACACAAGATCAGTCCATCCGACAAGAATGGTCCGAAGGACCGTTGTCATCGGTTAACCAATGAAGCTGACTGATGGTCCGTCGCGCCTACACACCATCGGTTAATGAACCGATCGTGTCAGAACGCGGTGACGTAAAACACAACGACGTGCTGAAAAAAACGAAGTTCAAAAAAACGAAGTTCAATGCTTCCAAGCATGCGTCGACTTGATTCTGAGCATGCGCAGGCTTTTGCATCGGTTTAAATACTAACGATCGGTTTCGACCTATCGGTTAGGCATCCATCGGTTAAATTTTAAAGCAAGTTCCTATTTTTTTGACCGAAGGTTAACTAACCGATGGGGCCTACACACGATCTGTTTGGACCGATGAAAACGGTCCATCAGACCATTCTCATCGGATGGACCTATCGTGTGTACGCAGCCTTAGTGTCCACTTAAAGCTGAGGGGAAATCAGGCCCATTTATGATTTTTTTTTTTAAAAACAAAGATTTATGTTGCATTAGTCTTTGACCTAACCCTTAACATGATCTTTCTGACATCTAAGTAAAGCCTAACACATAACCTTATCCCTATCCTAATGCCTAGTACACACGGGCCGAATGTTGGGAGACATTGGCAAGTTCAATAAAAACTGTCTGACATGAGGCCCGCGTGAATGTCAGCTGTTCTGACAGAAGCTGGGCGTTTGGTCAGTTTCTGTCGGATGAGCATGCTGGAAACCAGCAGATAACCACCTATCGATCAGCGCTCTCAGCCAATGGTGGAGAGCACTGGCTGGAGTGTTCTGTCGGGGCTCTGCAGGGGAGATCGATGTACTAACATTGGGCTGTTAGTACAGCGGCTCCAACTGGAGCTGTCAGGTTTTCTTTAGTTCAACCCAGCGTGTGTTTCAGGCTTTAAACTATCACCTAAAAAACACTCCCTAACCCTAAGCACATAACCACAAATGATCCCTATTTGTAGCCTAATATCTAGGAATGGGTGCCAAAATCTTATTTCCATGAATGTCACTCTGCTAACACACAGGAAAATAGCCATATTAGGTAACAAAACTAAAAAAAATCTCAACTCAGTTGGAGTGAATGACATCATTAAGTATCTGTATGTAGGCAACAGGTGAACTTCAAAGTCCCCATTGGCAAATATTTACAGGAAAGATCCACAGCACTGTACCATGTACCAAAGCACACTTCCCTCTGACACAGCAAAATAAACATGCACATATCATTGTCTTAGGTAAATTGGCTTATTTATTAAAGTGACTTTAAAAATTCAATTTAAGCACATATTCTTGAAAATGTACCTTCTATTGCTCTCAGCCTCCTCCGAATCTCAAAATTTCTGGGGTGTTTTTTTCTCACTTCTAGAGGGTGACTATGTTTGTTCTCCATGGTCCCGACTGTATAAACGACCATATACCTCTTTGCTAGCTCCCGAGATGAACTAGAGACCATAGGCGTGCGCACAGGGTGTGCCGGGTATGCCTGGGCACACGCTAATCACACTGTGCGGCACAAATTCCCCCTGCTGTTTGGCTGCAGAAGTAGGGACTTGGGAATCCCTGTCTTAAAAGTGAGATATCAGGGGTCTGTTTAGATCTTTGATATCTCACCAAAGCCCCCCTAATGGAGCCCCTAAAAATGTATAGTTATAATAATAATAATAATAATAATAATAATAATAATAATATATTATTAAATACAATTTAAAAAAAATAAAAAAATTGTAAAAAAAGTTACGATAAATAATAATAATATATTATTATTAAATACAATTGTAAAAAATAGATTTTTTAAAAAAAAAAGTTGTGATTAAAAAATAAATAATAATAATAATAATAATAATAATAATATATTATTATTATTATTATTATTATTATTAAATAAAATTGTAAAGAATTTAAAAATTAAAAAAAAAGTTATGATAAAAAAATAAAAATAAATAAACTACTGACATCAATCTCTTCCCTACTGACACTGCTCTACTGATATATATATATATAAACACACACACATGTGTGTTTGAGCTTTGGGTGTACACCCTAATGCCAAGGTCTGCACACACCTATGCTAGAGACTATGAACTATGGGATGTGTAGTGCACATAGAGCAGTGCATACCCAACTAACATGCACTGCTCACTACAAACAAACAGAGCTGGGGCTGGAAAGGAAAGGTTTGGGAGCTCACAAACGGTATAACAAGGAGGCAGATAAATAGTAAGAAAAAAGTTCAACAATAATAGAATACAGGGCCATTAAGTAGTGTCTGTGGTTGTGTATGGATTATTTTTGGAGAATAATGGCCCGTACACACGATCCGAATATCGGACGAAAACGATCGTTCGATGAAGAATCGTACGATTTTCGGATCGTGTGTACACTACTTTCGAGAGCCGATCACGACAGTTCATCCGATATTATTAGATCGGACATGCACGAAAATTTTCCTCGTACGATGTCAGATCGTACGATTTTCGTTTAGTCAGTACAGTTGTCATCCGAAAATACAATACAAATACATTACAACACATGACATCACTTCCGCTAATTTTTTTTTCTTCCGTCTTACTATATTTGGATCGCGTGTATGGGCCATAAGGATATTGTTTAGTGTCACTTTAAAGCCAAACTCAGGGATAAACAAATATTGTCTAAATACAAGAGTCATGTGTATTCTGACTTGAATGTGGGTTTTCCTTGTGTATTCCTTCTATATCTGTGCAGTAAACCAATGTGAAACTTTATCTCTATGCAGGAGCTTCCTGTAATAAAGACCGGTCACTGCTGGAAGTTGAGGAGTCTTGTCTCCGCCTCCTCCTGTAGTTTTCTGCAGGCAGCCCATAGTGGGTGGAGCAGTTGGGCCCCTCCCACAATTCTGATCTTTGCACAGACTATGTACAGCAGGGGTGTCGAACTCAATTTCATTGTGGGCTGCATCAGCATTATGATTGCCCTCGAAAGGGTCGGTTGTATCTATAAGATTAGATGTCCAGCGCTTCCCCTTCCCTTATATTAGATGTCAAGAGCCACCCCACCATCAGAAGTTGAGTCCCCCACTCTCCCTTACATCACAGTGCACCCCCCTTTCCTTTATGCTGCTGCTGGGAGGAAGCTGGATGCATTGCTTGAAAGCAGAAAGTAAGGGTCTGGAGTAGGACCAGAGGAGGGCTGGAGCTCCCCTGCAGCTGCAGGAGAGGTGTGTGGGCCACATGAAATGGCCTGGAGGGCCACCTGTGATGCACAGCCCAATAATGTGACTGCTACTTTTACAAGGCAATATCTGAGTTACAGACAAAGTGGATTTATATCCTTTGTGGTTATTGAGGAGTATATGTAAATTTGAGTTTTCAGCTTATTTAAAGACCACAATGATCAGCATACATAGAAAAAACAAGTTACAGTAAAACGTTATTTCTAATGTGTGTCTGTCCTTGCCCTAGGTGCGCTCACACAGATGCCTGCTGTTCGTACATTTGCACTGAATGCGGCCCTGGCTATCCTTCTGGATTTCCTGCTTCAGATCTCCATGTTTGTAGCTCTTGTGTCTATGGACATGAAGCGACAGGAGGTAAAATTAGGTTGTTGGGTCTGTGGGTGGGTTGGAGGATATTTCTTCCGGATCCTTTACTTATAAATCTTTTCACATTCTGTTCCCCTATCGACTGGGGTCCAACCGCAAAACAAATCTCATCCATGTTTCCTTGTTCTTCAGAGCTCAAGATTTGACATATGTTGTTGTATCAAGAGCAAGAGTGAGAAGCCAACCAAGAAATCGGAAGGGTGGTTGGTGTGGTTCATGGAGAAGGTGTATTGCCCCATCTTACTGAACCCCTTCAGCCGAGTTGTTGTGGTGAGTAGATCTTCCTATAGATCCATCTTCAACCATATCTCTTGTATATTCTTACATAAAACTTGTATTATCTGCCTATTATATTTTCATTTTCACGTAGGTCTATCTATTAATCACAGGATCCCAAGCTATTTTTTCTGTGCCTTGCAATGGGCACAAACTAATACTTTCTGTGCTCTGAATCTAGTCTTATGCTTATGTATTCACTGGTTTTCAGAAGGGTATGTATTTAAAGTGGGGGTTCACCCAGAATTATTTTTGTAATATTACATCTAGCAGAGCCAGCATAGTAAGGGCATTTACTTTCGGCGGGGTTTTTTTTATTTTTCTCCGTACATACCTTTATATTCTGTTTTTGTCCAGGGCTTCCGGGTTCCGATGACTGCGGGACTGGGCGTTCCTATCCTTTGGTTCGATGATTGATGGCTTGTGAAACAGGTGACCTGTCGCACAACGCGCGTCACCAGATGTCGGGAAATAGCCGAGCTGCGAGTCGGCACTATACGGCGCCTGCGCAGTCAGCTCTACACGGCGGGCTCGGCTATTTCCGCAAATCTGGTGACGCGCGTTGTGTGACAGGTCACCTGTTTCACAAGCCATCAATCATCGAACCGATGGATAGGAATGCCCGGTCCCGCAGTCATCGGAAGCCTAAGGCAGGGATAGGAATGCCCAGTCCCGAAGTCATCAGAACACGGAAGCCCTGGACGAAATCAGAATATAAAGGTAAGTACGGAGAAAAAAAAAAAAACTGCCGAATGTATATGCCCTTACTATGCTGGCTCTAATGTTAAAAATTTGTTTTTAGGGTGAACCTCCACTTTAAAGAGAACACACAATTCAGGCAGAATCTATACATGTGTCAAGGGGCTGAAGTGAGGATGCTAAACAAGTAATTACTGGCTCATAGATGGAATATTGTTCTAAGAAAAAGAGTCAAGGGTCTAAACCAGTGGTCTCCAAACTATGGCCCGGGGGCCCGGATATGGTACCTTACTTGCTTTTATCCAGCCCTTGGGGCACTATTTTATTCACTGACGCCAATGAAGGGCACACTTCCTCCCAATAACATGCATGCTCGGAAAAAAAAAACATGCAGGAATTTAGTTCTACCCTAAGTATATATCATATGGATGATGATAGAATCAAGAACTTTAACATCAGGCAATAGTTTCCCATATTTTGACTTTTTGGCTGAAGTGTCTTCTTAATGTCTCTTGTCTCCTCAGATGGTGGCGTTCATCTTCCTGTTCTGCTGTGGGACCTACTTTATGATGTACTCTCGTGTGGGTCTAAATCAGGAGCTGTCTGTACCTCTGGTACCTATTACTTAATAATATTTTTTATTCTTGGTGACATTTCTTAATTTCTTGGTGAATAAAACAGGTTATTATGACATGAGTAAACAAGGAGATTGTTGTTCCTAAATACCTGCCAATTTCCATACACACAACCATTATTCTCCCATTGGGACTTTTTAATAAGGCATAATACAAAAGTCACTGGGCCAGATTCTCGTAGAAGAGCGTATCTTTGTTCCGGCATAGCGTATCCTATTTACGCTACGCCTCCGCAACTTAGACGGGCAAGTGCAGTATTCTCAAAGCACTTGCTCCGTAAGTTGCGGCGGCGTAGCGTAAATAGGCCGGCGTAAGCCTGCCTAATTCAAATGTGGAACAGGGGGGTGTGTTTTATGTAAATAACTTGTGACCCAACGTGATTGACGTTTTTCACGAACGGCGCATGCGCCCTCTGTGGAATATCCCAGTGTGCATTGCTCCAAAGTACGCCGCAAGGACGTATTGGTTTCGACGTGAACGTAAATGATGTCCAGCCCCATTCACGACGTATCTGGAGATACGCCGTCGTATCTTCTTTGAGAATCTGGGCCATACAATATTAATTTACTATACAAGGATTTGACACATAAATGTATAAAGTACACATAAAAGATTGGCATATCCAGCCAATGGTTTACACATAACAATATATAATGTACATCAAGCTGGTATATTTTCAAGTACATGCTTTGCATAACCACTTGCAATATGGGAGAGGAATGCATCTTGTAACTCAACATGTTTCATTAATACTTTTACTTCTTCAGGAGTAGATACCCCCAACAAGAGAACGCTATAAAACCAGCTTAAAACTTGATAAAACATGGCATCTCCAAAATGGCGAGTGCTGCTCAGTGTCTGATATGGGAGTAGTGGTATCTTATTTTGCTTTAAGATCATGATCTGTTTGGTTGGATAATTATCACTCACTTTTGCAACTACTAGGTTGGGGTTTGGTACTTTGGTATTTTACCACAGCCATGAACTCTCTTGTGCCACCTCATTAGTTCTTTCCATTGGCTGTCTTGGTCCCCTACACTACTCTCGTGTCTGACACTGAGCAGCGGTCACCATTTGGAGGTGCCATGTTTTATCAAGTTCCAAGCTGGTTTTATAGAGTTCTGTTATTGCAGGTATCTATTTCTGAAGAAGTGAAAGTATTTACGAAACGCGTCAAGTTTCAAGATGCATTCCTCTCCCATATTGCAATCATCTTGGTTATGTAAAGCATGTCCTTGAAAATATACCAGCTTGATGTACATTATATATTGTTACATGTAACCCATTGGCTTGATATGCCAAACATCTTTTATGTATACTTTATACATTTATGTGTCAAATCCTTGTACAAAGGCATGATACGCTAGGCACCTGGTTACAGTTCTTACCTACCAAATGTCAATTGTGCAGAATAGAAAATGAATTGACACATGCTTAGCCTATCTGCACCACTTTTTTTAAGTTAATCGATTGAAAGAGCAATGCCGCGTACACACGATTGGAAATTCCGATAAGAAAAGTTCGTTGTGAGCTTTTGCTCGGAAATTCCGACTGTGTGTAGGCTCCATCGGAATCTTTCTGTCGGAATTTCCACCAAGAAAAATTTGAGAAATGGTTCTCAAATTTTCCGACAAGAAAAGTTCTTGGAGTTAATTCCGATCGTCTGTATGCAATTCCGACGCACAAAAAACATGCATGCTCGGAATTAAGTTGATGCATGCTCGGAAGAATTAAACTTTGAAGTTTGAGCCAAGATTCCGTCATAAAAAAATCCACGGTTTTCTTGTCGGATTTCCCGATCTTAACACATTAAATCAGCCAAAGAATAGCTTAGAACACACTTGTCAGGAAAAGACTGTATTTAAAGTGTAACTATGGGCAAAGTAAAACATTACGGGGCAGATCCACAAAGTACACTGGCGTACTTTCAAATTTCCCATGTCGTATCTTTGTTTTGAATCCTCAAAACAAGATACGACGGCATCTGGGTTAGATCCGACGGGCGTACGTCTTCGTACGCCTTCGGATCTTAGATGCAATTCTTCGGCGTCCGCTGGGTGGCGTTCCCGTCGTAATCCGCGTCGAGTATGCAAATTAGCTATTTCCGATGATCCACGAACGTACGAGCGGCCGTCGCATTCTTTTACATCGTTTCCGTTCGGCTTTTTTCGGCGTATAGTTAAAGCTGCTATCTGGTGGCGTACTCAATGTTAAAGCGGGGGTTCACCCTATAAAAAAATTCTAACACTACATCCAGCCCAGTTCTGCAAATAAAATTACACTGACCTTTTATCTTTTTTTCGCCGTAGATATTGTTTATCCTTATAATTCACCGCGTCTTCCGGGTAGGGAATTCCGCGGGAGTGGGCGTTCCTATTGACATGCCAATTGATTGACATGCTAAACGACGGCGCATACAGCGCGTCACGACTTCCCGAAATAAGCTCGGGTCGGCTCGGCTCTATTCGGCGCCGGTGCGCAGGCGCCAAATAGAGCCGAGCCGACCCGAGCTTCTTTTGGGAAGTCGTGACGCACTGTATGCGCCGTCATTTAGCATGTCAATCAATTGGCATGTCAATAGGAACGCCCACTCCCGCGGGATTCCCTACCCAGAAGCCGCGGTGAATTCTAAGGATAAACGCTATCTACGGCGAAAAAAAAAAAAGGTCAGTGTACTTTTATTTGCAGAAATGGGCTGGATGTAGTGTTAGAATTTTTTTATAGGGTGAACCCCCGCTTTAAGTATGGCCGTCGTTCCCGCGTCGAATTTAATTTTTTTTATTTTGTTTGCGTAAGTTGTCCGTGAATGGGGCTGGACGCCATTTACGTTCACGTCAAAACCAATGACGTCCTTGCGATGTCATTTGGAGCAATGCACCCTGGGAGTTTTGACGGACGGGGCATGGGCAGTTCGTTCGGCGCGGGGACACGCTTCATATAAATGAAACACGCCCCCTACTCGCCGCATTTGAATTCCGCGCCCTTACGCCGTGAGAGATATGCTACGCCGCCGTAATTTACGGCGCAAATTCTATCAGGATTCAAACCAAAGCCAGGTAACTTACGGCGGCGTAGCGTATCTCAGATACGCTGCGCGGGTGCAGATCTATGTGGATCTGCCCCTACATATATAACATGCAAACATTTTGCATCTTTAAGGTCATAGTGTTATTTGACTACTTATATTATATCCTGATGGCATTACACTAATTAGGGTTCCCTCCTGAGACTATGAGCACTGCTTAGAGTTGATGTATTTTGTTGATGTTTTCACCTTCAATAAATGTACTGAAGTGTCTTAGGTCACGTTTAGATAAGCAGCTAGTGGGTGGTAAAATCAGGCAGTTGAGCCAGAGTTTTACTTCCTCATGACTTTCCACCTAAACATGGACAGGCAGCTGCTCAAGACTGTGGAAAAAAATGAAATGCTTTGTCGCAGGGTAGTCTTAGATAAGGTGTGAGAGAAGGGTAAATCTAAGCACCTGGGAAGGTTTAAGTGAATCTTGTCCTGCCCAAGAAAAGCTCAGCTCCTTATTTGTACATCCTATTATATACTTAATGCCTTAATTGCCTTTTCCTAGGATTCCTATATGATAGATTATTTCGAAGCTCTCAATGAGTATTTTGAAGTTGGCGTGCCCACCTACTTTGTCACAACTCCTGGTTACAACTTCTCCAACGTAGATGGAATGAATGGCATTTGTTCCAGTGCAGGCTGTGATAATAATTCGATGACGCAGAAGATACAGTATGCCACTGACTATCCTACAAGGTAAGTCTTCTGTCCAGCTCCAAGTATACTTTGTTCTCCTAGTGTTCAGTACTGGTGCATGAAATTTTTTGTTTTGTTTTACCAGTGCCTATCAGTTCCAATCAGTGCCGCATATCAGTACAGCCCCATCAGTGCCCACCAGTGCAGTCTATCAATGCCCATCAGTGCCACCTCATTAGTGTAATGACTAAGCGCACGTAAAGTGTGCGAAACGCGTCTACCCAGCATTCTGATTCCTGTAATTTTTGGGATGTCCAAATAAAAAAGGATTTTGATCTACAGTGGTGTGCGACCATTTCTTCAAATGCCACCTCATTAGTGCCCACAGTGCTGCCTCATCAGTGCAGCCTCATCAGTGCAGCCTCATCAGCGCACATCAGCGAAAAGAATTACCTGTTTGCAAAATTTTATAGCAGAAACAAAGAAAGATTTTGTATTTTTTTTCCCAATTTTTGGTCTTTTTTCATTTGTTTAGCAAAAAATAAAAAACCCAGTGCTGAGTAAATACCACAAAATTAAAGCTCTATTTGTGTAAACAAAATTATAAAAATGTCATATGGGTACAGTTATGCATGACCATAACTGTTATAATTATCCAAGTTATTTATTGTTATTCAAGGTGCGACAGCAGCGCCGGGGCTACCACTAGGCAAACTAGCCCGCCGTCTAGGGTGCACTGCTGCCTAGGGCGCCCGGCCACTGGTGTTTCTACTCTCTTCTCTCTGCAGCAACAAGTCTCAGCATTAGCAGGCAGCCACTGCTCCTTTTGCACATAGTGTCAGGGCTGCAGTGGCGGAGGAGAACTGTGTCCTGACTCCAGAATGAATGGAAGCAAGCAAACATTCATTGATGGATGCTGGTGAGGCTGCATTGATGGGCACTGGTGAGGTTGCATTTAAAGGGCGCTGGTAAGGCTGCATTTAAAGGGCACTGGTGGGGCTGCATTTAATGGGTGCTGGTGAGGCTGCATTTGATGAGCGCCTCAATAAAAAAGTGGGTTGTACATGTGTAGCACCCCCTACTATAGGTAGGTGCTAAAGGTAAGGTTTTTTGGTGATAGCTGGCAGGCAGGTAAATTTAGGCAGGCCTATGCTGCATGCTAGGCCTGCTTGTTTTGATCTCAGGGCAGGAAGTGGTTAGTGTAGCAGTGGGTGTGACCACCTGTCCTTTAGTTCTTGGGCACCTCCCCTGCTTCCAGGGAGAATGTTCTGGAAGAGGGGTAGGGCTGGGGACTTGAGTGACAGGGAGTTCATGTGAGGAGCCCTGACCAATCCTCAACTGGAATTGGCAGGGGGCAGACCTCCTACATAAACTCAGGTCCAGCCCACTGGAGGGGAGTTGTCGGCTGGGTGAAGTGAAGAATGGAGGCCCCATGCCCATCTGGGAGGGTGTGCTCCTTGGCAGAGGAGTTTGGGAGCTGGGAGGGAGCCTCTCCTTACACGGTCATGGAGAGGTGTCCTGGAATAGAGGAGCTGGAGAAGCAGTCAGTACGCATGTCCAGGTAAATTCTTCATCAAGGACTCAGGGCAGGAGAAGTTCGGTGAGTGGGGCACAGTGGATTTCTGAAAGAGGCATGCCAGGGGAGCTGGGTACAAGGCCAGAGAAGAGACTGTGGGTTTTGTGTCAAATCGCTGTTGTCTGAGGGCACAGGTTTTGCAAGCCGGACTGGCTGGGATCAGTAGTCTACCAACTATTTAATGCTGCTAAATTACTATGCCGCCAAGAAGGAGTACTGCAGGCCCCTGGCCTCTCAAAATTCAGCAAGTCCAGCAACAGCCAGGGACCATTCAGAGTGATCTCTGGTGTAAGATGATGGGGTGGAAAAACGAACGCTGTGACAGTGATGTTTGTGCAGGAGGAGAACAGTCTGCAGGAGTTTGTGCAGAGGAGGAGTAACAGTCTGCAGGGGTTGTACAGAGGAGAAAGTTAAGTTGAGACTGTCAAGGTTAGAGTCCATCATTTTTCTAAGCGCTCTATCTGAGATGTGTAAAGCGCAACAGATATAACAATTCTTAAAGTGATTATGGCAAAATGTAATCGGTTCTATGGGCATCCCACACCCTTTTTCCAACCAAGTTATATCCCCCAAATAAATAAAAACAAAACAAAAGCAAATGACTGCTCATTGTCTACTGGAGAGTGATGGTTGGAGGTCTGGCAGCAGGGTGAATATGGTGGATGATAGTAACTAGTAGCAACCATCCGCTACACATGGGCAGGGCAAAGGGGGTGGAGTCAGGGGTGAAGCCAATGGGGGGTGGCAGCAAAATTATGTTCTGCTCAAGGTGTAAAAAATCCTTGCTCCAGCCCTGTGCGACAGTGCTGAAAGCTGAAAATTGGCCTGGGCAAGAAGGGGGTGAATGTGTCCGGTAAGCAGGGGTCAAGTCCTGGGGAAAAAAGTGTGGGAACTCCCACCCAAGATCCACTCCCCCACCAAAAAAAAAAAAAAAATGATACGCTGATATGCATAACTACTAAACCGCAAGTTCTTTCTAAATCCCACGATAACTCGCGGCAGACCTCCACAATGTCTCCTGGGAACAATGACAAAAGCTCCCAGGAGACATCGCGGCATCGAGGAAGTGACTGAATACCCGCACACTACACGATGAATCCATATACAGGAAGCGGCCAGTAACATAAAGGATTACTAAGGTTCGCCTGCCCCTGACAGTGACTCGAGCTGGGCATCGCCGCTTAGTGAAGGATCGGCTCGGGCAGCTCGACTGCTCTCGGCTGCTCTAGTCCTGCAAAGGGAACTGCGTTCCTGCTGTGAAAAAAGTGCAGGAACTCCGTTCCCATGCGTTCCCGCAGGACTTGAGCCCTGCCGGTAAGCAAGTGGTTAAAGTGCACCCCATTTATAACACTTCTAAATATTTATTGTGCTGTCTATGTCAGCTCAAGCTATTACAATTAAGATACTCAGGCCCATGTAAAATGTACATATGTACGTATATGAGCTTTTATTCTGCCTAGGCAACAGTAGTATAACTTTCAAGCATGCAACCTGAAAACCTTGGCTGTACAGACTGACCTTGATATTTGTATCTTATCTATGTTCTTCCTTCACCTCAATTGTATCTCTGGTTCACACCCTGACTCACCAGTTATCTCCCAAGACAGCCCTGTCAACTTTGTGCATAATTACTGCTCTAATCTAATCATGCTACTTAATTATGTACAATATATAAATAGTCTTTGGACTTCATGTCAGACCAACCCAACTTGGGCCTTTGCATACGATTAATATCTTAACGCCTTCATCTTGCAATTTCCGTGTCGTAACAGCTTCTTTGCAAAATAATGTGGTTCCAAACGTTACTACTTTATTGGAAGGGCACCTAACCAATCCTTTATCTACTGGATTAGGCAGAGGTTCTAAGGCAGGCCATACACGGTGCAAATTTCTTTCCTGCAACCTTGCAGTAAAGAAACTTTCACGATTCCCCCATCAACACAGACAATGCTGACAGGGGAATGCCTCCTGCCGAGCTGTTGTCTTCTCCCTCGGCTATAGCAGTCGCTAGCGATTATTGTAAGAGAATCCAGCAGGCTGGTTGTACCCAAATTGACCGATCGATCAACTCTGTACATTCAATCTGCCCATTAACGTTTCGAATATTGTCCGGTTCCTGCTGAATGTGTATGGCTGGCCAAAGGGCTGTGTGTAGATTGCTGATTACAGTTTAGTTAATACAACTTAAATTCCTGATATGTGCCTGTTGTACCATGTACTTGTTTGTTCTCTTTGTATTGCTTCCTATGTGTGAAATCCCTGGAGTTCCTGCCAGTCCCTCTGCTTTCCTATTAAAAACTGACCACGCTGTGCATGAGAGCACAGTGTAGTCAGTTCTCCAGCTGTGCTGAGAACTCAGCCTGCTCTCCTGCTATGATCAGACTTGTCCTGGCAAACCCCCCTGCAAGGCACTATTCACTGGGAAGATCAGTGTAATGCTGTTTCTCCTCCCTGGGCTCCTTATGCAGCTGAGAACAGAGGGTATGTGGTTACTTATAAAAGGGGGGGGAAAAGCTATTTTTGATGTGTGCGTGTGTGTGTGTGTGTGTGTGTGTGTGTGTGTGTGTATATCTATCTATATATATACACAGTGGGGAAAATAATTATTTGATCCCCTGCAGATTTTGTAAGTTTGCCCACTTACAAAGAAATTAAGGGTCTATAAGTTTTATCATAGGTGTATTTTAAATGATAGAGACAGAGGGCCATATTCTGAGTAAATCTCCGCCAGCTTCGCTTAGGGCAATTACACTCCGCTGTCCCAACTTACTGGAGCAGGTGTTGTATTCCCCAACCACTTGCTCCATAAGTTGGGACAGCGGAGTGTAAGTGTCCCGGCG
Organism: Rana temporaria; assembly: GCF_905171775.1. NCBI lineage: Eukaryota > Metazoa > Chordata > Amphibia > Anura > Ranidae > Rana > Rana temporaria. The sequence goes on from NC_053491.1 coordinate 410,758,737, forward strand.
TAGCCTGGCGGATCTCCAAGGGGGCGGCTTCTATTCAAATGAAGCGCGCCCCCGATACAAAAGAACTGGGCATGCGCCGGGCTGCAAAAAGCCCAGTGCGCATGCTCCAGTTCTCGGCGGAAAACGTCAATGACGCCGACGTGTGCGTCATTGACGTAAAGTCGTATTCAAGAACGACTTACGTAAACGACGTATCCGACGAACAAACACGACGGGGACCCGACGCCATCCGTAACATGGCCTACGCGAGACTTGCGGAAACTTACCCCTCATATAGCAGGGGTAAGTTTCCGCTTACGCAAACGACGTTAGCGACGGTTACGCGACGCGAACTCGTTCGTGAATCGGCGTAGAAGGATCATTTGCATACGCAAATGACTCCTTCACTTAAATGCCATCTAGCGGCGGCCGGCGTCATTGCATTTAAGATCCGCCAGTGTAAGTGACTTACAGATGGCGGATCTTAAGTGTATCTATGCAAAACTGATTCTGAGAATCAGGAGCATAGATACACGGGTCAAAAAAGGGAGTTACGATGGAGTATCCTGAGTTACTCCATCGTAACTTTACTCAGAATATGGCCCAGTATATCAACCAAAAATCCTGAAAAAACACATGATACAAATGTTATAAATTGAGTTGCAGTTCCGTGAGTAAAATAAGTATTTCATCCCCAAGCAAAACATGACTTAGTAGTTGGTGGAGAAACCCTTGTTGGCAAGCACAGAGGTAAGATGTTTTTTGTAGTTGGTTACCAGGTTTGCACAAATCTCAGAAGGGATTTTGGTCCATTAGTTTTTACAGATCTTCTCTAAATCCTTAAAAGAGAAAGGTTTCTGTTTTTTTCCAGTGTTCTGGCTGAGAAAAGAAGGTTCTCAAGATTACAATACATGGCCCCCATCCATTGGCCCCTCAATGCGTCAAAGTTGGCCTGTACCTTTAGCAGAGAAACAACCCCAAAGCATAATGTTTCCACCTTCGTGCTTAACTGTAGGGATGGTATTCTTAGGCCTCGATTTTTTTTTTGCCAAGGAAACCGGTCGTGTGTACATTTTTCGACGGAGAAACTGTCGAGGATCCCGTCGAGCCAAAAAGAGAGCATGTCTTCTTTTTCCTCGACGGGAAGGAGAAACTTGCCTTGTCGATTTTCTCGACAGCCTAACAAGGAACTTGACGAGGAAAACAATGTGTTTCGCCCGTCGAGTTCCTCGGTCGTGTGTACGAGGCTTTAGGGTCACAGTCAGCATCTTTCTTCCTCCAAACACGGCAAGTCGAGTTAAAGCCAAAGAGCTCAATTTTGGTCTCATCTGGGCATAGAACCTTCTCCCAATCCTTCTCTGAATCATTTAGATGTTCATTGGCAAACAACATCTACAATCTTCAACTACATGTGTCTTCTTGAGAAGGGAGACCTGCAGGATTTCAATCCATGGAGACGTATTGTGTTACCAATGATTTGTTTGGTGACTGTGGTCCCGACTGCCTTGAGAGCATTCACAAGCACCTCCCATGTAGTTCTGAACTGATCTGCGACTTTTCTCATGATCATCCTTACCCCATGAGGTGAAATCTTGCATGGAGCTCCAGACCCAGGGTGATTGATGGTTATTTTGTATTTCTTCCATTTGCAAATAATCACTCCAACAGTTGTCTCATTCTCACAAAGCTTCTTGCTGATGGTCTTGTAGTCCATTCCAGCCTTGTACAGGTCTACAATATTGTCCCTTACTTCCTTTGACAGCTCTTTGGTCTTTCTCATGATGGTGAGGTTTGAAGAAAGAGATTCTGCGGACAGGTGTCTTTTATAAACATAATGGCCCAGATTCTCGAAAGGAGTTACGCCGGCGTATCTCTCGAGGATTTCCACGGATTTGGATCCGATGGAGTGTACTCACCATAGGATCGAAATCCGCGCCGAAATCCCATCGCGATGACGTGTCGCGCCGTCGCCGTGATGATGACGCAGCGACGTGCGCGACACGGTCATATAAGGAATTCCACACATGCGTTGAATCATTACGACGCATGCGGGGGATCCATTCGGACGGATTGATCCGGTGAGTCTGTACAGACCAGCGGATCAATCCGTTGGGATGGATTCAAGCGGATAGATTTGAAAGCATGTCTTCAAATTTTTATCCGCTTGAAATCCATCCCAGGGGAAAAAAATCCGCGGAAACAGATCCGCTGGGTTGTACACACCAGCGGATCTATCCGCTGGAACTGATCCGCAGATCAATTCCAGCGGATAGATCCTCTCGTGTGTACGGGGCCTGAGTGTGAGGCATTGTATCTATGCCCCTGATTCTTAGAATCAGTTACGCATACATTTGTCTTAGATCCGACCGGCGTAAGTCTCTTACGCCGTCGTATCTAAGTTGCATATTTACGCTAGCCGCTAGGTGTCGCTTCCGTCGATTTACGCTTCAAATATGGTAATGAGCTAGATACGCCGATTCTCAAATGTACGTGCACCCGGTGCATTTTTTTACGTTGTTTACGTAAGGCTTTTTTGGGCGTAAAGTTACCCTTACCCCTGCTCTATGAGGCGTAGATGAGGTGTACCAATGTTAGGTATGGACGTCGGAACAGCGTCGAATTTTTCACGTTTTACGTTGTTTGCGTAAGTCGTCCGTGAATGGGGCTGGACGTAAGTTACACGTCGACTAGGTATTGAGCGGGCGCAATTTAATTTGAAAATTCAACGTGATACTGAGCATGCGTCGCATGCGCCGTTCGATAAAAGCGTAATTTACGTGGGGTCACATAACATTTACATACAACACGCCCCCTACCAGCCTAGTTTGAATTAGGCGGGCTTACGCCGTATCAGATACACTACGCCGCCGTAACTTAGAGCGGAAGATATTTCTGAATACGGGACCTGCCGCTCTAAGTTACGGCGGCGTAGTGTATCTGAGATACGCTACGCCCGCCTAAAGATAGGCGTTTTTTAGAGAATCTGGGCCAATGAGTTGTCGGAGCACCTTCTTAAATTGACAGGACTAATCTTTGTACCACATGAGCACATACTGTAGCCAGTCTGTGGGAGACAGAATTATTGTTGGTTTGTAGGGGATCAAATCCTTATTTTACTCACTGAACTGCAACTCAATTTATAACATTCATATCATGTTTTTTCTGGAATTTTGGTTGATATTCTGTCTCTATCATTTAAAAATACACCAATGATAACAATTATAGACCCTTCATTTCTTTGTAAGTGGGCAAACTTGCAAAATCTGCAGGGGATCAAATAATAATTTTCATCACTGTATACTTTAAAGCCCATCTCCAGGCAAGACTGATATAGAGGTTGCATCATATGAGAGCTGTATCTGTGCATATGTGATTTTTGTTCAGTTGCTTCTATTATTTTTTGTATGATATGTTGCACATATTCAAAAAGTCTGCATAACTCAAATTTACCCAACACAGTGCATGGCATGCTGTCGATTGGACTGTCTATCCGCGTATGCGGGCCAGTCTTTCTGTTCAAAATGCATTTTCTTGTTTGTTTTTTATTTAATTACTTTTTAGTGCCATTTCAAACACAAATACAAAAAAGAACAAAAAAATATGGTCAGCCATTTTAGCTTTTACAGAAAGAAGAAAAAAAAGAAACAATTAAAAAAAACAAATATGTTATTTAAATATTAATATCTCTGCTTATAGAGCAATTTTTTATTTTTACCAAAACAACAAAAGCAAAAACAAAGGGAAATGCCAATGGACTGCGTTCAATTCCAAGCCTGGGATTACAAATAACAAGAATATTGATATTCTATTGCACCATATCTATCCAAATATTATATAATCTGACTTTATGTCATTAGAATACTATAATATCAGAGATCTAATATTGTATATTAATATATAACAAAGTCCTTTTAAAATCAAACTAACATGCCCATATCTTTAAAGCGGTTGTTAAGCCACTCTAACCTGTATAAACCATCAGCACTACTTCCTATTGTAGTATCCCCTCTGTGTGTGATTTATAAAAATAAATGCTGCAAATACCTAGCTTCACTGCCGAGTTCCCATGAGACATTGCGGCATCGAGGAAGTGACGGAATACCCGCACAATACCCGATGAATCCATATACAGGAAGCGGCCAGTAACATAAAGGATTACTAAGGTTTGCCTGCCCCTGACAGTGACTCGAGCTGGGCATTGCCGCTTAGTGAAGGATTGGCTCGGGCGGCTCGGCTGCTCTAGTCCTGCAAAGGGAACTGAGTTCCTGCTGTGAAAAAAGTGCAGGAACTCCGTTCCCACGCGTTCCCGCAGGACTTGAGCCCTGGTGTCAGGGCTCAGCAGCCATAATACACCGTGGTCAGTTTACAGAGGGGTGGGGAGAAACTGGCAGGATCAGAAAGGTTTTTTAGGTTTTACAGGGGGCCAAATGACACAGGACAAGCACTGTCATATAGCATACTTTAAAGGCGCAGGATAATTTTTTTTTTTTTTTGGGGGTTAACAAACGCTTTAAATGTTTGTCAGCCATGCCCTTGGTATTGTACCTAAATTCTTCTTTATAACATATATCATCTATTTTTTGTACCTCAATAGCTAAGTTTGGTGTAGTATTAAAGATTTTGCCATGTTTAACAAGTGCAGGGTTATTTTTATATCTAGATATTGATTGTGAAGTAAGGGGAAATAGAATAACCCAAGAATAACTGGATTATATCTTTTGTATTATAGATGCCATATTAATAACTGTCTGCCAATATTTTTGAATAAAAGGGCAGGACCACCGTGAGTAGCACGGCCTCCACATTCTCTCCAGCATAGAGGAGAATTAGAAATGAACATTGAATGCAACTTAACAGGTGTACGGTACCACTTAACAAGCAATTTATAGTTAATTTCCTCTATTCTGGAGGAAAGGGAGGTAACGTGAGAAAGCATCAGAATCCTATCTCTTTGTGTATTATCAAGACTGGATTGTAGGTCCGTTTCCCAACAGGTTAGATACCCTGGATATCCAGACTCTTGAAAAAACAGCAAAGCTTTATAAAATTGCAATATACAATGCTGGGGAGAATCCGCCCGTCGAAATATTGCATCTACTTTAGTTAATTAATTTAACGATCAAATAGGTTGTAGTAGTATTGAGTATATCGCAAAATATCCATGTACCTATATCTTGTTGGACCACATATTAAACGCATAGATATCACTTTAGAGTTTTCGATCACATGGTGAAGTTGGGGGTTGTCCTCTAAAAACCATGACCTAAAACCTGAAAGCCGAAAGATCAGTTTCCGCCATAGTATGTTCCCTCTGTACTCACAACCTGGAATCCCCTTCTTATTTCCAATCTGATATTTGGGTTAAGAATAGTGCCTGGTAATATAGCTTGAAATTTGGAAGAGCTAAACCTCCGGCTCCTTTAGTGCAATACAGTACATTCCAGGAGATTCTAGATATAAAATGGGAAACCAAGGATTAAAGGGTAGGAAATAAAAACAGAAGTGACTCCAAAGGGAATCATTTAAAACATGTATAAGATATGTGGTAGGATATTCATTTCAACTATATTTATTTCCCCAAGTATGAAAAATAAAGTCCATTTACTTAGATCAGATTTAATTTAATTCAGGAGAGGAAGATAATTATCCTAAATGTTGATCATCTTGTGCTGACTCACTGTTCTGTGGCATTTTTGTCTCTGCTAGATCTTATTTAGCTATTCCAGCATCCTCCTGGGTCGATGACTTTGTGGACTGGCTGAACCCCTCATCAGACTGCTGTAGATTGTTACTAAATGGAACTTTCTGCTCTTCCACTAGCCGTGAGTACCATCAACAAACCAAGACAGTGTCACTAAAATAGGAAAATTATTAAAAATCTTAAACTCCTGCTCTTATTTATTTGCATTGCATTATATATCATACACATATTCAAAACTGATTTTATATATATATATATATATATATATATATATATATATATATATATATATATATATACAAAGTACAGACCAAAAGTTTGGACACACCTTCTCATTCAAAGAGTTTTCTTTATTTTCATGACTATGAAAATTGTAGATTCACACTGAAGGCATCAAAACTATGAATTAACACATGTGGAATTATACATAACAAAAAAGTGTGAAACAACTGAAAATATATTTCATATTCTAGGTTCTTCAAAGTAGCCACCTTTTACTTTGATTACTGCTTGGCACACTCTTGGCATTCTCTAGATGAGCTTCAAGAGGTATTACCCCATCACTCTCCTTCTTGGTCAAATAGCCCTTACACAGCCTGGAGGTGTGTTTGGGGTCATTGTCCTGTTGAAAAATAAATGATGGTCCAACTAAACGCAAACCGGATGGAATAGCATGCCGCTGCAAGATGCTGTGGTAGCCATGCTGGTTCAGTATGCCTTCAATTTTGAATAAATCCCCAACAGTGTCACCAGCAAAGCACCCCCACACCATCACACCTCCTCCTCCATGCTTCACGGTGGGAACCAGGCATGTAGAGTCCATCCGTTCACCTTTTCTGCGTCGCACAAAGACACAGGGGTTGGAACCAAAGATCTCAAGTTTGGACTCATCAGACCAAAGCACAGATTTCCACTGGTCTAATGTCCATTCCTTGTGTTCTTTAGCCCAAACAAGTCTCTTCTGCGTGTTGCCCTTCCTTAGCAGTGGTTTCCTAGCAGATATTCTACCATGAAGGCCTGATTCACACAGTCTCTCCTCTTAACAGTTCTATAGATGTGTCTTCTGCAAAAGGTGGCTACTTTGAAGAACCTAGAATATGAAATATATTTTCAGTTGTTTCACACTTTTTTGTTATGTATAATTCCACATGTGTTAATTCATAGTTTTGATGCCTTCAGTGTGAATCTACAATTTTCATAGTCATGAAAATAAAGAAAACTCTTTGAATGAGAAGGTGTGTCCAAACTTTTGGTCTGTACTGTATATATACTTTATATGCTCAGGCAGTTAGGTCAGAATCATACCCTCTCTGGTTCCTATTCTAATAACTACACTTCTCAAGTGCATGGTACTTGCACCAATATATGCTTTGATGCCTACAACACTAGCTAGTCTAGTATCTTCTCCAATATCCACTCTAGAACCAGAGGCATAACTAGAACCTTCAGCAAGTTGCATGCCTTTGGGGTCGCAACAACGGAAACTGAGACTTATGGTCTTACAGTGGAGCTCTTTCACATGTTCTCCAGTGGTCCCCCTTCCTGCCATCTTGGGGCCCCCCAGGTGCGATCTTCGCAACCCTGATAGTTCTGCCACTGTCTAGAACCAAGACTTCTATAGTACTTAGTCTAATATCTATTGTAGTATATACTCTAGTAAAATTGCTGATAGATGCTCTAGTACCAGGTTTAGTATGCCCTACGATAACTGTTCTAATATCTGTTTTAGTATATGTTTTAGTATTTGCTTTAATTTTTATTTATGTTCTAGTATATGCTTTGTCATTTACTCATTTACATTATGTGTTCTAGCACCTCCTGCAGTACCTGGTCTAGTGTCAGGCCCAGTATCTCCTACATGACTTGGTCATGTATCTGTTTAGTATTTACGCCACAATCTGCTAAAGTACCTTTAACAATACCTGGTTCAAGATCTGCTACATTTTCTCTGAAAATATCCATATCTTTATGGACCTTTCTTTGTGCACTGGTGCGCAGTCATGTTGGAATAGGAAGGGACCGACCATCCCCAAATTTTTCCCACCAAGTTGGGAGCATGAAATTGAAGCAAAATGTCTTGGTATGCTGACACCTTTAGGCCTCGTACACATGGTATGAAAATCAAAAGGGAAAAGTCATAAGACAAGCTGTCTGCGGTCAGTACAGAAATCCGTCACAAAAAAGTTGAAAGTACAAACACGCATGCTCGGAATCAAGGAACGACTGGGAAAAGTTTGGTCTTGTAAACTACTGTTCGTAATCTAGAATTAACATTCGTGATGCAGCAATAGATGAATGTCAAAATTCTCATCTTCTTTAACCCCCCTGGCGGTATTCCCGAGTCTGACTCGGGGTGAGATTTTCATACCAAAAGCGGTAACCCCGAGTCAGACTCGGGCTCGCCTCGCTGCAGCAGCAGACAAAGTTACTTACCTTGTCCCTGGATCCAGCGATGCCACCACGCTGTGTGAGCGAGCGGGTCCTCGCTCGATTCACACAGCGTCCTCCAGTGCCGCCGATCTCCGTTCCCTGCGACGTTACGACGCACGGGAGCGGAGAACGGCGCCAAATTCAAAAACGTAAACAAACACATTACATACAGTATACTGTAATCTTATAGATTACAGTACTGTATGTAAAAAATACACACCCCCCTTGTTCCTAGTGGTCTGCCCAGTGCCCTACATGTTCTTTTATATAATAAAAACGTTTCTTTCTCCCTGCAAACTGTAGATTGTCCATAGCAACCAAAAGTGTCCCTTTATGTCAAAAATGGTTTTAGAGCAGCTAAAAAACAGCGATAATAAATTATAATCACTTGCAGAATTGTGCGATAGCGATTTGTGGGGAAATTCGTTATAAAAAAAATAAATAATGACAGCGACAATTCTGCAACTGAGCAAATTTCAGTGATTTTTGAGTTGATTACATTATTGAATAATTTTATTAGAATTATATTATTATTTGTTATAATTATTTATTATATTATAATTTATAATTTTGTTTTTAAAAAAAATTCATACCCGGCATGCCTATTAGTCTCTTGTTTGGTCAGATTTAGGTGAGTTATTCCTAAAAATTACAGACCTACAGTATAAAACACCAAATTTCCTTGCAAATAATGGTACCGCTTTCAGCATCTTTTCTCTGAGGCCTTGTACTCACGGCAGGACATGTCCGATGAAAACGGTCTGCAGACCGTTTCCATCGGACATGTCTGGCCGGGGACTGCCCGGGGACTTCTGTTCGATGGCTATACACACCATCGAACAGAAGCCCGCGCGTAAACATTACGCGGGGCGTGTCCGCGGTGTCGCCGCGTCGATGACGCGGTGTCGCCGCGACAATGACGCGGCGACGTGGGCGGGCCGCCTTAAATATGCTTCCACGCATGCGTCGAAGTCATTCGACGCATGCGAGGGATGCGGGCGGCAGGACATGTACGGTAGGTCTGTACAGACGACCGTACATGTCCGGGCGGACAGGTTTCCAGCGGACTGTTTTAAAACAAGTCCGGGAAACAGTTGTCCGCTGGAAACCTGTCCGATCCGTCCCAAAATGGTCCGCTCGGGCCAACACACGGCCAAACATGTCTGCTGAAACTGGTCTGCGGACCAGTTTCAGCAGACATGTTTGGTCGTGAGTACGGGGCCTGAAAGAATCATAACGCCAGGGAGGTTAATGGGATAATAATGAAGCTGCTTTGCTGGTGATACTGATGTAGTTATGCCAAACGTATTTTAAAAGGCAATTGTTTTGTACGATCTGAAAATCACGAATCAACGCTCACCAAACTTCTACTAACACAAAATTAGCAGAAGGGGCCCAAAAGGTAGCGCTTGAGAAATGAACTTCCTCTTTATACTCTGAAAGTACGTTACTACGTTCGTGTTTGTCAAACGACAATTTGCGGATAGTATGCTAGACAAAATCCCGCACACGCCCTTTTGACAAAAATCAGACGTATGGTCGTCCACCAATCAAACCGTGTGTACAAGGCCGTGTGTACACGGTCGTTTTTTGTGATAAAAAAAAAATCATTTTTAGCATGAAAAAAAACGACGTTTTTCAAACATCATTTTAAAAAACGACGGAGCATACACACCATCGTTTTTTCAACAAGCTCTAGCAAAGCGCAGTTACGTTCAGCACGTACGGCAGCACTCTGTTCCATTCAAGCTCGCGTCCTAACTTGCTTCTGAGCATGCGCGGGTTTAAAAACTTTGTTTTAGCTACACACGGTCATTTTTTATGACACAAAAAACAACGTTTTGAAAAACGACATAAAAAATTGAAGCATGCTCGAATTTTTTTTAGTCGTTTTTCAGAAGACATAAAACAACGTTTCCCCCACACACGGTAATTTTAAATGACGTTTTTAAAAATGTCGTTTTTTTTCATCACGAAAAAAGAGTTCCCTTCACTGGAACGAAGGGGCCAAGCTTAACCGCTGAAAAACAACTCCACACCATAATCCCCCTCCACCAAATGATTTGGACCAGTGCACAAAGCAAGGTTGATAAAGACATGGATGAGCGAGTTTGGGGTGGAGAAACTTGACATTTAGAAATTCAGGTTTACCTCAAGTTAATCTTTTTGTTTTTAAATGCTGTAAGTGTAGCGCCTTGCTCCTATTGAGGGGGCGCTACATGTTAAATTATAGTTGTCTGAGTAATAGTTTGGCTCAGAAAGATTATGCTAAATTGATGGTTCTGTTTCAGTTCAGCTGGGTTGCATGATTTTCCCCTTGACAGTGGGTATCACTGTCACCGCAGGCCAAGGTTGGAAAGGCAACAGGCTGGATGCATTGGGTACCTCTTTCCAGAAAGTGGCTCAGGGGGCGTGGTCAAATTGCTGTGCATTCTGGGAAAGGGTCTTCTGATCCTTACCTGATGGCCCTCCTGGCCTCAGGTGATGTGTGAGCTGTTTATGGTCTCGGGGCTGGCTGGCCCAAGGCTTCATAACTGAGAGTAGGCCCAGAGGTTGCCAGGGCCTACTAGTCTAGGGATGGTCCTTCACTATCTTGCCTACGTCAAGGCAGCTGAACCACTGGGATTCAATTAAAGGACTTATCCTGTCAGCTTTACCTCACGTTGCGGCCGGGTTGGCTGAAAGATTCTTGGCACCGTGAGCCGTGTACTCTATTGAAATTTCTACAAAGTGCACGAGTAGTCGCACGATCTTGTGGCAGAAGATCGTGGGACAGCCCGACGAACTTATCGAGTCTGTGACAGAGACTTTAGCGAGCTTCGAACCAGCTGCTAGGCCAGTGAGAGTAGGTCTATCTGTTGGTTGCTGGAATCCAGCGTGGAACCAAGTTAATTCTCTGGATCTAAGTTTGTACCCGTGATCCGCAAAGCAAAGGTACCTGAGTGTCCCTATCCCTCTACCCCTCTGTTGAAGAACTGTTGTTTAATAAAACCCTTAAAAGAGACTTTGTGTTGGTGCAGACATTTCTTATGGATAACTCTTCAAGGAGAACCCCTGAGACGAGTGTATGGAACAGTAAGGTAACGGCAGGTCCAAATCTAAACCAACAGCTCCTTCGGGGGTAGTGCAATATAAAGAATATGGATTCCCTTTGTTTCAGATCAAGTATTTGACTTCACTCTGTTGGCCTTGCTTTGTTCCTCCAGCAGTAGATTGTTACCTGCAGAATGGAGACCCCCTCCCCCCCTTTCCCCCGTAAACCTTGACGTAAAGTCTCTTCTATGCTTATATGCTGTGCTAATTATGACTTCTGAGCTGCTACCATTCTATTTTCAGCATTACCTGGGTGTATAAGGAGGTGTATGCGAAGTACTAATGGAACATTAAGACCAACACTAGAAGAGTTTAACCATTACTTGCCCATTTTCCTGCAAGATTATCCAAATCTAAAATGTCCAAAAGGGTAAGTCAAACTAACTGAAATAAAAATAAAACAAAATGTCTTCATTGGTGTGTTAGCATAAAAGGGGGTTCCTACTTGAAATGTATTTTCATGCAGCAAATGCATGAGTTCTGCTGCATGGAAACAGAAAAGCGAAATGTCCCTTATGCAGGCGCTCTGCAGTTAGCGTCCAATCCAACACATGTGTAGCTAGAATCTGTAACAAGAAGATCTGGTGCTCAACTGCAATTAAAATATTATCTAATTTATTCAAGGCATCATTGCAAAATGTATAAAATATAGCAAATTCCAATGTCTTGGCCTTTTTCCAGCGCTCATCACTTATTATTCTTAATAGTTTAATGTATCTTGTTATACTGTATCTCCTTATTGGGTCCAGTCCAGCTTAGTACAGTGTAATAAAATAAAATAAAAGAGACCAACATTTTCTTCTAATTCTCCCCCTTAGCTAGTTACTCAGTATATTTGGAATATTTATCATATAGATGTAAATGAATATTTTCTAAAATGTTCTTTATTATGGTGAACAATGAAAATTATTTTACTTTTTCATACTTTTCTTTTTAGTCAGATAAATATAAAATACTGTTAATATAATGTAGTCTTCTATTCAGCCAGTAGATGTAGGTCTGGTCCCTTTTTCACATGTGACACATACAATTGTCACCTGTGTTAAAAGGAGACATTGGTCGAAAGAACCTAAAGTTGATGTTTATTCTACTTATATTTTGCCTTTCCTGGTTCTTTTTTCTCCACCCATCAACATGCTAATTATATTGTTAAATTTGTGTTGATGGGGGAATCAAGCGATTTTCCTCGAATGCACGGGTTGCAGGAAAGAAAATCTGTGGCCTGCCTAAAACCACTCCACTTTCTTCTTCATTAGAACAGAGTAGATCTGTCATACTGATACAAAATGAAATAAGCTGAAGGACATACTGATACCTTAAAGTCTAGTGCTGTTTGAACCTAACACCCCCTCAAATAAATAAATACCTTTTTTTACCAAGGGTCACAGTTAGAAAAAAAAAAAATTCTCTGGTGGTAACAGGGGCGATGCAATTAATCCCTGATGCTACATACACACGCTCGGAATTTCCAACAACAAATGTTCGATGGGAGCTTGTTGTCGAAAATTCCGATTGTGTGTAAGATCCATCGGACATTTTCTCTGAGGCCCCGTACACACGATAGAATCCATCCGCTGAAAAATCTCATCGCGGCGACGGCACGACACGTCATCGCGAGGGGATTTCGGCGCGGATTTCGATCCGATGGTGAGTACACTCCATCGGATCCAAATCCGTGGAAATCCTCGAGAGGATTTATCCGCGGATACGGTCCGGTGGACCGTATCCGTGGATAAATCCTCTCGTGTGTACTAGGCCTCAGAATTTCCAACAAAAATTTGAGAGCTGGTTTTCAAATTTTCCGACAACAAAATCTTTTCTGGTAAATGCTCTGAATCAAGTACAAAACGGAAGCGATTGGTCTGGTAAAACTAGTTTGTAATGGAGATAGCACATTTGTAACGGAATGAAAAGCACGAGGATAAAAAGTGCGAATCGTCTCTCACCAAACCTACTAACACGACTGGTATTGAACTTCCCTTAAATAGTGCCGTCGTACGTGATGTAAGTGACCGCGTTCTTGGCGTTCGGAATTTCCGACAACATTTGTGTGACCGTGTGTATGCAAGACAAGTTTGAGCCAACATCTGTCGGAAAAAAATTCACGGTTTTGTTGTCGGAATGTCCAATCGTCTGTACGCAGCTTAAAGCGGAGTTCCACCCAAAATTGGAACTTCCACTTATCCCACTCCTCACCCCCTTACATGCCACATTTGGCATGTAATTTTTTGGGGGGGGGAGTGGGGGCTTCAGGAGGAGTGGGACTTCCTGTCCCACTTCCTCCTTCCACCGAGAGGCCGGTAAGGCGATTAAGCTTAATCGCCTACAGCAGCCCCTCCCTGTAGGCGATCGCCTAGGACACGTCACAGGTCCTAGGCGATCTCCTTTCCAATCAGACGGCGCAGCGCCGGGCCGCGCATGCGCAGTGCCGCTCGCGCATGCGCAGTGGGTGCCCGGCCGTGAAGCCGAAAGCTGTCACGGCGCGTCACTGGAACACTGGTGCAGGTAAGTTTATGTTTATTAAAAGCCAGCAGCTACACTTTTTGTAGCTGCTGACTTTTAATAAACATAAAAATTGGCTGGAACACCCCTTTAAGTCTAGGCTTCGCAATGATGCCTGACATAGAGGAAGTGGGTTGAATTATTCTGTCCATCATTCTTGGAAGACTGAGGACATCTAGTGATGGAAAATATGTGCTGCAGGAGATAGCTTCAGTGAGTCAGACCACCTTTCTTTATTCCATATTCCAGCATATATTCCTATCAGGCAATAAGCAGAATTTGGCCAGAGGGCTCTCTCTCTCACGGCTACAGGATTGTTTAGAAAGAACAAATTGGGAGATATTTGAGCAACAGGATTTAGATCTGTATACAGAAACAGTTTTGGACTATATAAAAACGTGTGTGGACAATGTTACTGAGGATAAACGCATTCTGGTATTTTCAAATCAGAAACCCTGGATGACTAAGGAAATAAAGAGAACGGAATAGAGCATTCAGGGTCAGAGATAAAGCAATGTATTGTATTGCGAGAGCTAATCTGAAAAGAGGCATAAAAGAAGCCAAATTAGCCTATAAAAAGAAAAGAAAATTGAGGACTATTTTAATGGAAAAGATGCAAGGGAGGGCTGGAGGGGTATACAGTACTTGACACAACAAAACTAGAAAAATGGAAGGGTATTTTAGTGCTTCTCTGGTTGAAGACTTAACCACTTGCAGAACGAGCACTGCACGTCGGCAGAATGGCATGGCTGTGCAAAGCAACTTACAGGTAGGTTGCTTTGCAATTGCCGCCGTTTGGGCGCGCGCCCCTGCCACGAGCTCCGTGACCGTGTCCGTGGGACCCACGGACTCGATGTCCGCCGGTGTCCCCCGATCGTTTCACGGAGCTGCAGAACAGGGAGATGCCTGTGTAAACAAGGTATTTCCCTGTTCTGCCTTGTGACAGGACACTGATCTACTGCTCCCTGTCATCGGGAGTAGTGATCAATGTCGTGTCACTAGTAGCCCAGCCCCCCTCCCACAGTTAGAATCACTCCCTAGGACACACTTAACCTCTTCATCGCCCCTAGTGGTTAACCCTTTCCCTGCCAGTGTCATTTACACAGTAATCAGTGCATTTTTATAGCACTGATCTCTGTATAAATGACAATGGTCCCAAAATGGCATCAAAAGTGTCTTAGCACTGTCTCGAGATACGCCACGTAAGTGCACAGATGCGCCGTTGTATCTATGCGCCTGACTTTGAAAGCAAGATACGCCTGAAATTAGGCTTCATCCGACCGACGTAAGTTTCCTACACCGTCGTATCTTGGGCGCATATTTACGCTGGCCGCAAGGGGCGCTCCCATTGATTTACGCTTTGAATATGCAAATGACTGAGATATGCCGATTCACGAACGTACTTGCGCCCGGCGCATTAATATATGCGGTTTACGTAAGTCGTACGTCCGGCGTAAAGTTAAGCCTCATAAAGCAGGTGTAAGTCATGTTAAGGTATGGACCAGGGAACAGCCGTCGTATTTTACATCGTTTACGTAGTAGTACGTGAATAGGGCTGGGCGTAGGTTACGTTCACGTTGTAGGCAGTGATTTGACGTATCTTAGGGAGTATTTCCGATGTGATTCTGAGCATGCGCACTGGGATGCGTCCACGGGACGGCGCATGTGCCGTTCGTTCAGCCCATCATTTGCATGGGGTCACGCTTCATTTAAATGGATCACGCCCACTTCCACCTACTTTGAATTAGGCCGGCTTACGCCTACAAATTTACGTTATGCCGGCGCAACGTTGGGAGCATTTGCTTTGAGAATACTGTGCTATTCGATACGCTACGCCGGCATAACTATGCGCCGCTCTACGTGAATCCGGGCCTATAACTTTTGCACAAACCAATCAATATACGTTTATTGCGATTTTTACCAAAAGTACATAGAAGGATACATATCGGCCTAAACTGAGGAAAAAAAATAGTTTTATATATTTTTTGGGGATATTTATTATAGCAAAAAGCTAAAAATATTGCTTTTTTTTTAAAAAAATTGTCGCTCTTATTTTTTTTATAGCGCAAAAAATAAAAACCGCAGAGGTGATCAAATACCACCAAAAGAAAGCTCTATTTGTGGGGGAAAAAAAGGACGTCAATTATGTTTGGGAGCCACACCGCACGACCACGCAATTGTCAGTTAAAGCACAGCAGGGCTTTAGTCCACTGTCTTCTGAAAACAGGTCACAGGAGTGCAAGACGGACTGCACTCCTGTGATCCATAGGAGAGTATGGCCAAAAAAGCTTTGTGTATACTATTCCTTTAATACAAAATTTAAAAACCCAATAAAAACTTTGTGAAATAAAATGTAATCTCTTCCACTGGCAACGTTTTATTTTTAATACATTCTAAAATGAAAACATGGTTTCACACAATATAAACCTAAAATATGTTTCTGCAGGGGCCTGGGTTCCTATGACAATGCTGTCAAGTTCAACGACCAGGGAGAGATTATAGGTAAGATCAAGCTTTCTCTTTATGTATGATGTCAATAGAGTTATGTTGCTTTTATTAAATTGAGGTCTGATTTTTTTTTCAACAGCCAGTCGTTTTATGGCATATCACACCCCTCTAAAGAACTCTCAGGAGTATACAGGGGGTTTGTTGTATGCTAGAGAGCTAGCAGCGGACATCACCAAGTCACTAAGAAACGTGAATGGTACGCACCCCGATTTTCAAGTCTTCCCATACACGTGAGTGAACTTTGCTGATATGATAAATTTACCAATATCTTATTTGTAAATCTTTTCTCCATTTTTATTTTCTAAAAAAATACTGTTTGTCTACACCAAAGAACAAACATATACTGTGGGTATAGGATTGTGTATATGGGATTGCATATATATATATATATATATTTTTTTGGTTGAAATAGACCCTATGCATTAAGGTGAAAAAACATGTTATGATCACTGTTTTACTTACCTGAGCCTTGGAAAGTCCTGCGTCGCGAACGTGCTCTTCCTTTGCTCGGTCTTTTCGGCTCTTCGTTAGATAGATTCAGTGGCGGCTGGTGCTCAAATTTTTTGGGGGGGCGCAAACGAAAAAAAAAAAAATTGCAGCCTCACTGTGCCCATCACATGCAGCCACTGTGCCATCAAACGCAGCCACTGTGCCATGCCACCAAATGCAGCCACTGTGCCATCAATTGTCACCACTGTGCCATGCCATCAAACGCAGCCACTGTGCCATCAATTGTCACCACTGTGCCATGCCATCAAACGCAGCCACTGTGCCATCAATTGTCACCACTGTGCCATGCCATCAAACGCAGCCACTGTGCCATCAATTGTCACCACTGTGCCATGCCATCAAACGCAGCCACTGTGCCATCAATTGTCACCACTGTGCCATGCCATCAAACGCAGCCACTGTGCCATCAATTGTCCCCACTGTGCCATGCCATCAAACGCAGCCACTGTGCCATCAATTGTCCCCACTGTGCCATGCCATCAAACGCAGCCACTGTGCCCCTCAACTGTTGCCACTGTGCCAATTGTCACCACTGTGCCCTTTAATTGTCACCACTGTGCCCCATGATGCCACTGTGCCAATTGTCACCACTGTGCCATGCCATCAAACGCAGCCACTGTGCCATCAATTGTCACCACTGTGCCATGCCATCAAACGCAGCCACTGTGCCATCAATTGTCACCACTGTGCCATGCCATCAAACGCAGCCACTGTGCCATCAATTGTCACCACTGTGCCATGCCATCAAACGCAGCCACTGTGCCATCAATTGTCCCCACTGTGCCATGCCATCAAACGCAGCCACTGTGCCATCAATTGTCCCCACTGTGCCATGCCATCAAACGCAGCCACTGTGCCCCTCAACTGTTGCCACTGTGCCAATTGTCACCACTGTGCCCTTTAATTGTCACCACTGTGCCCCATGATGCCACTGTGCCCATTGTCACCACTGTGCCCCATGATGCCACTGTGCCCATTGTCACCACTGTGCCCCATGATGCCACTGTGCCCATTGTCACCTCTGTGCCCTTTGTCACCACTGTGCCCCACGATGCCACTGTGCCAATTGTCACCTCTGTGCCCTTTGTCACCACTGTGCCCCATGATGTCACTGTGCCCCTTTCCCTGTAAAAAGCACTTACCTGAGGATTCCATGTGCTCCCTCGATGTCTTCTGCCGCTGTGGTGAAGCTTCAGCCAATCAGGTTCCTGATAACCAGAATCCGGGAACCTGATTGGCTGAAACGGCCGTTTGTGTTATACAATGAGCGCAGATTGCCTGCGCTCAGAGTATAGACAGCTGAGAGCCGGAGAAAAGCCTATCAGAGCCGCTGGCTTTGATAGGCAGTTCCCCTCAGCCAACCAGCTGCCGCTATTCGGGTAACCGGTGTCCCGCATCCGGTTATCTGAATAGACCAGGCAGCGCTGGCAACCAACAATAACATACATTTGTGCATTTATGCACGAATGTGTGTTATTTGTTTGCGAGAGGGGGTGGCGCTGCAGCGCCCTCTATAGACGGCAGCCAGAACTGCGGCTAAAATGTCAAAATGACATTTTAGCCGAATAAAAGTTCTTAAAGGGCCCGTTTTTTTTTTTTTTTTTTTGTGACTGTGGGAGGGGGGGCGGCGCCCGTGCGTCCCTATGGACGGGCCGCCACTGGATAGATTGATAGCAGCACAGCCATTGGCGCTGCTGTCAATCAACTCCAATGATGCGAGGGCCACGGGCGGAGCCAAGTCCTGTAGTTGGCGGCTTTGGACACCGACTACAGCACTCGAGAGTGCGCCCGCAAGGTAATCCCCTTGGGAGAGCGCTTTCCAGAGGGGGTTATCAGAAGCGGGGAGGAGCCGAGACAGCCGCCGTGGGACCCCAGAAAACGCCGTTTGGGGCCACTCTGTGCAAAACTAGCTGCACAGTGGAGGTAAGTATAACATATTTGTTTTTTGTTTTTTAATATTCAAACCTTTACTATCACTTTAATACATCATGAGAAACAAATATTTATGTAGCTTGTACAAAATCAAATATAGCATTCATGTTACCACCAAGTATTTAAAGTGGGAGTAAACTCCCATCTCTGACTCCTACCTATAGGTAAGCCTATAATAGGGCTTACCTATAGGTACTGTAAATATCTCCTAAACATGCACCGTTTAGGAGATCTTTACTGTACATGCAACCGTGCTGTGCTGTAAACGGTGGCTCTCGCAGCTAGCTATGAGAACACCCGAGCCGCAGCTCCCTGTGTTCATTCAGACACAGAGTACAGCCCGGCCTTGCCCCCTCTCTCCTCATTGGTTCACTGAATTTGATTGATGGCATTGGGAGCCTATGGTTCTTCGCTGCTGTCTCAGCCAATAGGGAGGAAGCATCCCGGACAGCTGAGTCTCTTATGCAACATCGCTGGATCGAGATGGGGCTCAGGTAAGTATTAGGGGGGCTGCTGCACACAGAAGGTTTTTTATCTTAATGCATAGTAAACCTTCTTTACAGCCTTTTTAAGTGACATTACCTCTAATAAAGTATTTTCTCAGGACATACACATGTTGAATGTCAGTTTCTACTTCGACTCATTGGTAATAGCAAATTAACAAGTATAAGCTTCCAATTGCCCAATTAAAAATGTGTTGTACTAGCAATAACATACAAAGCCACTTGCAACTCTTCCCCAAATTTGTCCCAATATGTCACCCAAATCATCCTTTCTGCTCCTTCCAAGACCTCCTTCTCTTTAAATTCCTTGTCTCCTCCTCCTATGCTTGCATCCAAGACTTCTGTAGAACCTCTCCCATATTCTGGATCTCCCTACCTCAATTTATCTAGCTATATCCTACTCTGTCCAATTTTATGTGAAAAATTCAAAAGCATCTCTTTAGAGCCTCCACCTAAAAACTGAACTCTGACTTTTTCCATCCGCTCATCCCTCTCATTTATTACTGTTTGTACCACTTGCACCTCCATTTTAGGTCATAAGCTCTCATGAGCAGAGACCTCCTAACCCTCTTATATTGAATTGTATTGTAACTGTTTACCTTTATTGTTGTTGTATTTTTTTGCAGACCTATTTTTATTTTCATTTGGTGATATATTCTGATCATTTACCATCTTCTCTTTACACAGGATTACATATGTTTTCTATGAGCAATACTTGACCATTGTTCAGGAAGGTCTCTTCACACTGGCCCTCTGCCTGTTGCCAACCTTCGCTGTGTGCTGTATTCTTCTAGGAATGGACTTGCGCTCGGGTCTCATTAACTTACTTACCATTTTTATGATCATCATAGACACAGTTGGTGTCATGACACTGTGGGGCATTGACTACAATGCTATCTCACTTATCAACCTGGTGACGGTGAGTGACCATTCTTTAATGTACATGTCTAATCCATGTCATAAGTCAAGTCATTTCCCATGCTTTGCTTAATCATGCACCAGTAAAGAGGCTGAAATACTCCTTTCCTAAAGAGTTTGCTGCTTCAGGCTTCCTTCAGCACTGCTCAGAAAACTTGGACTTTTGGTCATATATTTACCATTGGTACCATTGGTAATTTTTACCTCCCATTCAACACAACTTACATTATCTGATGCTATTTCATGTGGGCAGCAATAAAGGAGTCTGGAGCAACAACTCTTCAGCAAAAGTGTGTATTTTAGCTCCTCTATTACTCTTTATTTAGCCATCTAGGGATTATTTAACCATCTGCTTTTAATGTTGGATTTTAAAATGTGACTACAGGTCCCCTTTTATATATCTTTCCTCCAAATCGGACACTGGTGTTTAAAGGTTCTCTCACTCCTTCTCTGTGGCAATTTTTACTATAATGTTATGTTTCTTGAAAATTTTGTAAATTCAGCCCACAGTTCCACCTGTGTTTGACATGCCTCTTTTAAATTGTAAACCTTCTTTTCTTATTCACAGGCCATTGGGATTTCAGTGGAATTTGTCTCCCACCTTACTCGATCTTTTGCCTTAAGCAGTAAGCTCACTAAAGTGGAACGAGCAAAAGACGCCACTATCTACATGGGTAGCGCGGTAAGTACAATGGAGAGGCTATATGGTAGGGTGTTGTTGTATGGTAATAATGGTGGTGGTTCTAGAGTCACATAATTCTGGAAATAACACTGCAGTGCCCACCCTTCTGCATCATCATCATAGTAAGGTCTTTTAAAGCAGACCTTTGCCCTCATCTTTCTTTTTTCATGCCCCCCCCTCCCAGTTACAAAATCAGATATTATTGTTTAGAGGGGGTGAGGGAGAACCTTTCCTGTGGGTCCCGACTGGATGGTTCAAGGAACCTGGAAGATTTGGCCATCGGGCTCATGTCAGAAGAGAAGGTGGCGCTGAAACTGAGACGGAGCGGCGGCTTACACAAAACAATGCTAGATTGATACGCTGGGTGGGATGAATATGTTTTTTGAGGTTGACCTAGCTGTCAAGGTCAGAGGTAAAAAAAAACTGATACAAGGGAGAGTAAAGTTCCTCTTCAAACCAATAAAAACCACCATGCCCTTTGTGGCCATGCCCTATGGTTGAGACTTTTTACATGACAATAGTGGCAAGACAGAATCAGAGGTAGGTAATGGGTAGATAAAGCACTTTATCACATAGGTGAATAGGCTGCTGTGGACACGTTATGAAGATAACATGTACTTGTAGTAATATTGATGCTACCATTACTGATCTCATCCTAAACATATTATTTGCCTGGGTGTCTCTGAATTCAACACTTTTTGATTCACTGACCCAAAACATTGATGTCAAGTAAAGTCTTACCACCTGCTCTGCATGTTTGTTTGAGGTTTGCTTCTCAAAAAGTAATTAAAGCCTTCGGACAGCAAAACAGTCAGGCAGCTACCATTTCCAGAAGGGAGGCCATCAATGCAACCTCTGTATACTCTCAGTAAAGATTTCCCTTATCACTATATACTGTTATTTATAGGGTGCTGTGTTAGTGAAGATATACAAGTGTCTTATTTGTTTGTCTTTCTTCACAAACAGGTGCTTGCGGGAGTAGCTATGACCAATCTCCCAGGGATTATTGTGCTTGCCTTCGCCAAAGCTCAGCTCATCCAGATCTTCTTCTTCCGTCTTAATCTGACAATCACCCTGTTGGGACTTGTACACGGCCTCATATTCCTGCCTGTTGCACTCAGCTACTTTGGTAAGTTAGTCCAGGATCAATGTGTGTGTCTAAGTGCAATGTTAATATACTGTGCCTGTGTCAGGCATTGGGTCATGCATGCAAACTGGTATTCCTCCCTCCAAGTTGGAAATTTCCAGAGTGTGAGTTGGCACACTTACGATAAGAGCAGGACTTAGATGGAGTTTGGCTTAGCACAAACAAAACTCTGGCACATTTATGAAATGTAAAATGATGTTACAGGAGATATAAGCCACATAGGCAGTTCAAAAAGGTACAGTGATCATCTATGTAGAATGGACAAAAGGAAAGCACAAGCGCTGTACACAGGGCAGCCATCAGAAATTCTGGGGCCCCTTACACAGCTTAAGGCCCCCCCCCCCAGGCCTGACCACCAACATTCCCCAGGGCCCGCCCACTGGCCGTCCCACAGAATATGCCCACTGGCCATCTCACTGAGTCCTTTGGTGCACCAACTTTTATTTTAACACTCTCCACAATGCATCTCCACCTCCGCCCAGCATCTTCCATCCCTCTTCACAATATATTCCCATCCATGTCCAGCTATATCCATCCCTCTCCACAATATATCCCTAACCATGCCCAGCATCATCCATCCGTCACCAGGATTCTGGGCATGGATGGGTATATATTGTGGAGAGGGATGGATGATGCTGGGCGGAGCTGGGGATATTCTGTGGCGAAGGATGAGGATGATGCTGGACGTAGGTGGGGATATATTGTGGAGAGGGATGAGGATGATGCTGCGTAGAGGTGGGGATATATTGTGGAGATGGATGGATGATGCTGGGCGGAAGTGGGGATTTTTCTGTGCTTTACCCTCCACGCTGCTCTCTCCTATCTGCATGCACCTGAGAGGGCTGGGTTCACTTTCCAGGCTAAGAAGCTGACTACGCTCCTGCTCGAGTACCTGGCAATGTGCTTGCAACCTAACAGCAGCAACTAGTAGGCTCCGACTCAGCAGGGATGGAAGCAGATCAAGTGCCGTTCTCGATCACCAGTGGGGGGGCGGGGGTTTGTGCTAGTGAAAGAAGGCGGTGGTGGTGGAGGGGGCCCAGGCTGAGGCTTGTACTCTCTATTGTTCTCTTTTGTGGGCACCGCACAGGCTAGCGGCTGCCTGAGGATCAGATAACAGTTTCCTTTCATGTGAGGGGAGGCGGAGAACGGACCCGTCGCCGGGCCCCTTGAGACGCACGGGCCCATTACAAGAGTACTGCCTGTACCCCCCTGATGGCGGCTGTGGCTGTACAGCACCTTTCACTTAGGGACCCGTTCACACTGAATGCATTTTGGAAATGTGGGGTAAAACTAGCATTCCATTTTGAATGCACCTAACCAGGGGCGTAACTAGAAATCACAGGGCCCCATAGCAAAATGTTGTATGGGGCCCCCCAGAGCCGCCCTAGTGTCAATGCAGCGTGACCTGTGCCCCATGCAGCGTGACCTGTGCCCCATGCAGCGTGACCTGTGCCCCATGCAGCGTGACCTGTGCCCAATGCAGCGTGACCTGTGCCCCATACAGCGTGACCTGTGTCTAGGGATGAGCCGAACATACCCGGGTTCGGTTCGCACCAGAACGTTCGAACAGACCGATCGTTTGCGCGAACATTTAGAACCCCATTGAAGTCTATGGGACTCGAACGTTCGAATTCAAGAGTGCTCATTTTAAAGCCCAATATGCAAGTTATTGTTGGAAAACGTATTTGAGAACCCAGGTCTTGCCCCAGGGAACATGTATCAATGGAAAAAAAAGTTTTAAAAACTGTATTTTTTTCTTGAGCAGCGATTTTAATGATGCTTAAAGTGAAAAAAAAAAAAATTCCTTTAAATATCGTACCTGCTGGGTGTCTATAGTAGTGGCACGTGTTTAGAAATGTCCCTGCACAACATGAGATTAATATATATATATATATATATATATATATATATACATACACACAGTATATGTATGTTTTATGTACTACTTTTTTAATGAATAAACTGCAATATTTATTGTGAAGCGCCAGTTTATGAGTTGAGGACACATCTAACATTCACATGCATTAAACAAATAAATATAGCACAGATGTAACAACAAAATAATTTAATCTGTATGCTATACTAACAATAAAACACACCACACTGTGTGATAATGGTTCCCTCGCAGGGGATTTCTAAAACAAGTTGCAACAACTGGGACTCCTTCTGCACTATATTTCTATGCAGGCTCCAATGTGTGGGACCCCTGCTACCCCAATGCGTCTGCACACATGTGTTAATCTGTGCAGAAGAGTAAGTTTGGGATTGCTGAGTGAGTATGCCGGCTTGTGGCCCCTCTCCTCAGGCTGCCTGTATTGATTGTGCAAAGTGGGGCCCAGGCCCTGGGCCGCTCACTCCTCAGTGCCCATGAAATGCAGCCTGATTAGTGCCCATCAATGCAGCCTTGCCAGTGCCCATCAAATGCAGCATGATCAGTGCCCCATTATTGCAGCCTTACCAGTGCCCATACAATTCAGCGTGATCAGTGCCCATCAAATGCAGCCTTACCGCCTTACCAGTGCCCATCAAATGAAGCTTGATCAGTGCCCATCAAATGCAGCTTGATCAGTGCCCATCAATGCAGCCTTGCCAGTGCTCATCAATGCAGCCTTGCCAGTGCCCATCAAATGCAACCTGATCAGTGCCCATCAAATGCAACCTTACCAGGGTCCATGAAATGCAGCTTGATTAGTGCCCATCAAATGCAGCCCGATCAGTGCCCATGAAATGCAGCTTGATCAGTGCCCATCAAATGCAACCTGATCAGGGCCCATGAAATGCAGCCTTGCCAGTGTCCATCAAATGCAGCCTAGCCAGTGCCCATCAAATGCAGCCTTGCCAGTGCCCACCAAATATGGCCTTACCAGTGCCCATCAATGCAGTCTTACCAGTGCCCATCAATGCAGTCTTACCAGTGCCTATCAAATGCAGCCTTGCCAGTGTCCATCAAATGCAGCCCGATCAGTGTGCAGCAATGCAGCCTGATCTGTGTCTAGCAATGAAGCCTGGCATGTGTCTGAATCTGGGATTTGAATATCCCAGCGTGATCCCGTCCTCCCCTCCCTCAGTCCACCTCCTCCTCCTCCAGTGGCCGCTGTAACAAAGTCCCGGCTCCTATAATTTACATCACACTGATTCAATTTGCCAATGGATCAGTGTTCACCCATCACTAGAGCTGGGACTTTGTAACAGCGGCCGCTGGAGGGGGAGGAATAGGAGGACCGAGGTAGGGGAGGTCGGTGCACCTTGACAATGAGAACTGCATTCCTGTTGTGGAAAAAGTAAAGGAACGTTGTTCCCATGCGTTCCCGCAGGACTTGAGCCCTGGGTGTTCACACCCATGTGATTCAATTCCTGTCCGAATTTGCAGATCGCACTGCGATATGCGAACTGATTTGGGGGTGCCATTAAGTTTTAATTGGCACTCCCAGCAGTTCATATGGGGCAGTGTGAACTGCCGACAGGAGACATGCGATGTGGGAACCCCCAGTGGATTTGCAGGGTTCCCGCATTGCAGCAGTATGAACAGGCCTTTAATCCTAATGGCATGCTGCACACACTAGAAATCACACCCACACTGGAAACTGCTCTGCATTTGCGATTCCTGTGCGGGCTGTGACTCCAGAAATGGTGGAGGGTCCTATAGACCTTTTCTTTGTATTTAAGGAGGCACAGCAGCCCACACAGTATAAATGTGCTGCCATGCCCACAAAGGATGAGCTCCGGCGTGTTCGCATAGAACACGTGCAGAGCCCGCCAGGAAGTCGGCACCCGCGCTGCGCTAATCACAGCCAGGCAGACATTTCCCGATCTCTGCAGCCGAGCATCGGACAATGTCTGACTGGCTGTGATTAGCGCAGCGCGGGTGCCGACTTCCTGGCGGGCTCTGCACGTGTTCTATGCGAACACGCCGGAGCTCATCCTTGATGCCCACACAAAATACACCTTGCAGAGCCACATCAGTGTGAACTAAAGGAAAAAATCCCCCCCCCCCCCCTCTACTGCTTAAGAACCCCCTACCCACAAGCAAAACTCCCCACTGCAAAACACCACCCTCCCTCATATATCCCCACAATATTAACCCCCTGTCTCTGATCACACCTCAAGGCAAAAATATCTCCCTCATTTCTAATGCTAAATAATATCTCCCTTCATTCAACAAACTTCCCACCCAGAACCAAATCCCTGTCAATAACCACCCCCTGTAAACTTATCTACAAGAAACTTACAGGGGGGGGGGTCCTTCTCTAAAACCAAACCCACCCCCTTTCCTTAACCTCCCCACCAAAAGAATCTCCCCCAGGCAGGAATTCTCACCCCCTCCTTCCTCCACACAGAAAGCCATGCTTCTCCACCTACCTGACCTGCCTCATCTTCAGAAATCGGCACGGCACAGAGGCTGAGGCAGGAAATGAAATCTTCTGCATCCCCGGTCTCCCTTCGGCTGTGTCAGAGCTGTGGAGTCTCTGGGAGATCCCTCAGCAGTGTGCTCTCATTGGCAGAGCGTGCCTGGAGCAGTGTATGTGTATAAGCAGCCACGGCTGCTAAACGGGAACGACGTTCCTGCCGGGCCCCCCTGATCCTCACTCGGCTGCGGGCCCCATAGCATCCGCGTGGGTCGCTATGGCGGTAGTTCCGCCACTGCACCTAACACAACACACGTGTATTGTAGTGCATCACATCTGTTGTGCATTGCTTTGAAATGAATGTTGTAAATCCTGTTTAAGTGCATTGTGGAGCTTTGGCAACTCATTTAAAGTTAAGTGGCTGCTTTACACAACACACACACATTAATTGTGTGATTGTGGTAAAAACTTTAGCACAAATCACTAGTGGGAGTTAAAAAAATCAAAGAGAAAAATACCCCACTAAGGGACTTTATGGGCCTATAATACTCTAAATAATAAGTAGACTATTTAGAGTATTATAGACCCACAAAGTCCCTTAGAGGGGTATTTTTTCTCTTTGATTGTTTGCATAGATTGGGATGTTGGCCTGTCTACATAAACTGTCAGATCTGATCTTTGAAATTATTTCCATGCAGGTCCTAATGTCAGCCGAGCGGTGTTACTACTAGAGCAGCAGAAAAAAGAGCAAGAGAAAAGGCTGGAAAATGGTGTAAACGTATATACTAACCCTGACTTCCAGGGAGATTTGAAGAACGCAAATGTATATACTAACCCTGACTTCCAGGGAGATGAGAAGAACACAATTGTATATACTAACCCTGACTTCCATGGAGATGAGAAGAACACAATTGTATATACTAACCCTGACTTCCATGGAGATGAGAAGAACACAAACAACTATAGCAACTTTAACTCACAGGAAGATGAGAAGAACAAAAAGGCGTAGGTTTAATCTAAGAAACAGAACAAATCTCGAGACTGTATTTGCTCTACTGCAAGGGCTTCTCGATTACCTCAAGAACTAATTTAATCGGCCACTGCTAAGGACCACTGACCAGCACACAGCTGCAATAAAAGTCAAACCGATAACAGCAAATCTGCAGAGATCATACCAGATATCAAGAGATGGCTCTTTTCCAACAATTTTACTGCTCATTTGCACATTGCCTACTGATTTACAGCTGTATATAAGTATATATTACATTTTTTCTGTTAATATTAGAAAGACAACATTGTACAATAAAACAGTATTTTTGCACCTTTTTTGTTTTAGTAAGTGATTTTTAAAAATTCAAATTGTGACAGAGTAACTATAAAATATCAGTCTACCTCTCCCTGCATAAAAAAAAAATTAAAAGCTTTCTTTACACTTGTGGCCAATTTTCAGTAGATTATCAGCAAAGCATATGTAATGGGGCATATGTAGTGTTCTTTAACTCGTTCCTAACTGGCTCCAGTGATCCGAGGAACTCTGCAGTGTCTCAGCATTGGCCCGCCAGAGTGCTTCAGACTTTACCCCTCTGAGACACCCTGTTGGTCCCTCTGGTTCTCATGTCCAAAAGTATTCCCCTATGGGTACTAAATAAACAAGCTCCAAGGTCCAAAGCAAGCTCCATAAAAAGATGGCGGACTTTACTAGAGAACGCTAAGTTGCAATGGTGACATCATACCTAAACACGTTACAACAGTGATTGCAATATGGTAGAAAGAAAAAGGGAGAGGGAGGCCTGTGCCCTAGCAGTGGGTAGAACATAATCCCAGGGGAAAATAATCGATCTTTACCCACTAAGTGGGAAAAGTCCTTATGCTTCCCCCCAAACCGGGAACCTCACATGGAATGGCTTTCTGGCTACATCCTCTTCTATGGACAGGTCCAAGAAAATAAATGTTGCATGCTTCTCCCCACAGAGGGCCTCTTCACTAAACCACCAACTTACTTATATAGCACTGCAGGGACATCCCAGATTGTCAGGGCACAGTTGCCAAGCACCCTTAGTTATGGGGCCATTTGTAAGGGTTTTATTGAAGGTACTGACAAAGCTGCAGACACTAAGGCCCCGTACACACGAGAGGATATCCGCTGGAAACGGTCCGCCGGACCATTTCCAGCGGATAAATCCTCTGGCGGATTTGGATCTGATGGCTGTACACACCATCAGATCGAAATCCGCGCGGAATACATCCGCGGTGACGTGTCGCGACGCTGGAAGGTAAATACTTCCACGCATGCGTCGAATCATTACGACGCATGCGAGGGAGGGGAGCGGACGGACTGATCCGGTGAGTCTGTACAGACGACCGGATCAGTCCGCTGGACTGGATTCCAGTGGATAGATTTCTTAGCATGCTAAGGAATTTTTATCCGCTGGAAATCCGTCGGCTGGATTTTTATCCGCCGGGAAATGTCCGCTTGGACGTACACACGACCGGATCTATCTGCTGGAACTGATCCGCGGATCAATCCCAGCGGATAGATCCGGTCGTCTGTACGAGGCCTTAGACACTTGTCACCAATGAATAGAGGAATCTTGTGGCTCGAAAGAACTACAATGGGAACCTCTATTTCACTCCCTTACACATGTGCAATATATAACAATCTTTCTCTGCACATAAACTCCTGTGCATTGAGCACCCTAATTCAGGGTATGAAGGTAATAACTTTAACAATTTTTTTTTCTATTAAATAATACAGGAATGTATTTAGACATCATGCTGCTTAGGCAAACCTTAATTAAGATGTCCTTTTGCACAAACCCCTCCTCTTATGTCACATGATTGTTTTAGTAAAAACTACAGCTTAATATTCTGTTGGGGAAATAATGAACTCTACTTGGTATGTAGAGCTGCTTTTCAATGTACAGACAACCAAACTGCGACTGAGAGGGAATTAACAGCCATAAACATAGTGAATCCCACTGGTCCTCATGCTTACCTGTAGACCTGGGGTGTATATTTAGAGATCATCTTGTCCTTTACCCGGAGGGGCTTATCTGTATCCCCTGCTTTCCTTCCCTGGGGGATTGGGTTGGTTTTCACATGGGACCCCATCTGCACGTCATTGGATCAAATTATTACATTTCCATAGGGTCTAATGAAACAGACTGTGTTTGTATTATGAGCATTAACATCCACCTTGCAACTAGAAACCCTAATACATCATGCAGAAAAAAATCTACTCACCTCAGGATAGAGTATGGGCATTATGTTGTAACTGGTCGGGCAATTATATGGGAACATTGTATGGTTGTTCATTGGATAGCGATACTATCAGTGACTAATGTGTTTTGTGCATTTTATAATGTGTCATTTTTATGAAATTCCAAATAAAAATGTATTGATTTTTACCAAAAACGTTTGTGTATAAGTATAATGAGACAGGGTGACACCTTAAAAATTCTGTCCTAATCTATGGCCTTAATGTTCCTCATTACAGGGATGTGGCATTCTGTTTCACTCCACTATGAGCAGATTGAATTAAACAAAACACTAGGCAAAGTAAAGGGCGGTTTCATGTTTTCCAAACGAGAGTCTGACAACACCTCTCAACATTCTCAATAGTTGTTCTATCCTTCAATTCTCTTCCTGAACCCAGTCTCAAATGTCCCAAGAGGAAAATAAATATTGATAAAGCTTACACACGATCAGAAATACCGACAAGAAAAATCAGATGTGAGCTTTTGGTCGGAAATTCCGACCGTGTGTATGCTCCATCGGAACTTTGTTGTCGGAATTTCCACCAACAAAAGATTGAGAGCTGGTTCTCTATTTTTCCGGCGGAAAAAGTTCCTATCGGAAAATTCACTCGTCTGTATGCAAATTCGACGCGCAAAAAAACACGCATGCTCAGAATCAAGCAGAAGAACCAAACTGCCTATTGAACTTCATTGATCTCGTCTTGTCATACGTCTTGTACTTCACCGCGTTCTTGACGGTCGGAATTTCCGACAAGATTTGTGTTAACGTGTGTATGCAACACAAGTTTGAGGCAACATTCCGTCATAAAAAAATCACGGTTTTCTTGTTGGAATTTCCGATCGTGTGTACGCGGCATTAATCTGTACCACTGTTCTGACTCATTTTCAGTAAATATTGATCCTCAGATAACAAATAGCTACATTGCAAATGTTCTAAGTCTACTTCAGTGGCAATAATATTCTAGGCACATTCATCTCAGGAAGTGATTCTTTTTTCAGGATAGAAGGAAGATGGGCACCAGTCACTTCAAATTGAAACTTGAACAGGTTTATTGCACAGTCCATGCAGACTAGGAAGGGTGGCAGAGGAATGAATGAATGACTTGTATAGCGCTACACATGCGAACTGAATCGCCTCAAGGCGCTTTTTGCCTTGTCTTCCTGGCTGGTCTTCCATTTACCCCGTAGGATCTCGACACGCTTGGGACACACAGTCGTACACACATATATACGGGCCAATTTAGACAGGATCCAATTAACCTACCAGCATGTCTTTGGACAAGATACCTGTAGTACAAGATACCTGAAATCTTCTACACAGAACAGTGTTTGGTCTCCTGCACATCTTTATAATCTCTCTGGGCCCTTCTCTCATCAGGCTATGCTTGCTTGACCCTTTAACAACAAACATGGCTCCTTAGCAGTTGAGGTTTAAGTGGTATATCAGTCTCTGTGTTCCAAGGCAAGACAGCATAGATATGTACCTGTGTATACTTTCCACTCAACCAGTCACTTACGACCCTTTCTTGTGGGGCACAGTTGCAGCTGGTTCCTCTAGGCCAGTGGCCTCCAAACTGCGGTCCTGGGGCCAGATGTGGCTCTTTGCTTGCCTCCATCTGGCTCTTGAGGCACTATTCCTCCAAATGACACCAACTATTTCTACTCCTAATACCCAAAGATTGGGCACATACTTAATCCCATTGGGCACATTCTGGCCCCCCTAAAGTCTGAAGGACAGTAAACTGACCCTTTTTTTTTAGAAAGTTTTGAGACCCCTGCTCTAGGCCCAACAGAATATCACTTGCAGCCAGCATCTTCAGGGTTTCCTCCCAGGGGAGGAGATTCCTGCAGCACTTCAATCCCCAGGCCCAAAATTTTGGGAGAAAGATAGTCCTCATTGACATCATCATCAGGCAAAAGCCCAGAAAGGAAGACAATTTGCCAGGAAGTGCCTCAAATATTTGATATTACCCAACAAATTCATTAGGCCCATCAAGCCTTTAACTAGTTGAATCACTAAACATCCATAACACAGAATACCACCTCTACAGCACACCCTGCTGGAGCCATCTTAGATAGAAAGTGATTGACAGAATACACTCCATGCTTGGAGAGCACTAATAGACACATACAAACAGGTTGATTTACAGCTCTCTGCTTCCTACAGAATCACAAAAAGAACATTTAGAAAAATACTACCTCCCTACATTAGTTAAAAATTCTGAGGGTTTTTCTGTCCCTTTTAATCTTGCTGTACTACTGGCCCTTAGGTTCAATTATGGTTAAGGCGGACCTTCACTACATAAAAAAAAAAATAAAAACTTTTTTGTGTGTATTTATTTAGTCTTTTCCCCAATCCACCCTACCCCTGCCTCCATTGTCACCTAGGTAAAAATGGCATGGATCTGAAACCTCCTGCATCTGAGGCTTCAGCTCCTATACTGCGCATAGGGTGGGTGGACCTGCTGGTGGAGGAGGCGGACCTTAATGCGTCATCTGGGCAAGCTCCCTGAACCAGATAGAGACAGACAGCTACTGATGACATCCATAAGGATGATGGCAGCGGACCTACCATGGGAGTAGCTATATTTCCCTATTACTTATATAAAAAAAACTCTCTCTGCATGGAAAACAATGCACTTAATGTGTGGACTGATGTCTCTTCTTAAATTCTAACCATAGGAAAAACTTTTTGTTTTTCATTTTGGATAGAGTTAAGCCTCGTAAACATGGGCTGAATGTTAGGCAGCATCGGCCAGTTCAATAGAAACTGGCCAATTTTTGGCCCGCGTGTGCTGCAGCCAGTCGGACAGAAGCTGCTGACCGTCTCCCGATCAGCCAATGAGAGCGTTTTTCTGGCGTGGGCGGTGGGGTGGGGGGGCTTGTCGTCCTATTAGAACATAATAGAACAGCAGGGGAGATTTCTGTACTAATAGCAACAGTACAGCAGGTCCAACCTGAGCTGCATGTTTTTTTTTTTTCCATTCAGCCCGCTGGGTTAAACTAAAAAAAGAACTTGCAGTGTGTACTAGGCTTAAGTGAGGGTTATAACCCCTGTCAGTTTTTTTTCTGCATCTGTGTCCCATTGGGGAGATTTCCCTTCACTTCCTGTCCCATAGCCAAACAGGAAGTTAAGAGAAATCCCTGAAAATTAAGGGAATGCCTTCGGGACACACAGGCTACCAGAACTAGTGTTCCCATTGGAAGATTTCCCCCCTATTACTTTTCTGGGGACAACCCAAAATTTGGGATTTTCTTTTACTTTACCTTTCAATGATAATGGTAAACAGAGAGGGTGAATCTCCCTAACGGGGACACAGACAGCAATAATCCCTCTCTGCTCCATCTGAAACAAAGAAAAAAGTTTTGCCTTTAGTTATACTTTAAACATAGTAAGAGACTCTCTAAGGCTCTAAAAAGAAGTCAACAAAAATACAAAAAATTGTCCACTGCTCTCACCTATAACTGGCCCTTACAACAAGGAGCATTGGAAGGCAACGCATAATAAAAAAGGATCAAGGAAAAAATCCAAGGAGAATTTTAAGCTCTTCTTACCGTCCAGCCTGCGACCAACCAGATTAACCTGTCTAGCAGTATGCGTTTAAAGCAGGGGTTTAGTTGCACAAGTTTGCAAATGCAAGTGTAAGCTACAGAGCCCCGCCAAGGCACCCTGGTATCTGTAGTCCTATCTCTAACTTATCAGAGGCTCCACAATGGAAGCACATGCATTCTGATGAGATAAATGAAGGCAGATGGACTGGAGGGAGCCCTTCCTTCCTTAAAGGTACAGGGGCACATTGAACACCCAGCAGGTAGCACAATGGCTGCGAAGGTGTCAATGCGTTGCCTGACCTAAAAATAAGTTATCCTGGAAGTACACTGCAACAGAAGGGCATTATATGCACCTCTGGTGGCCTGTGTCTTCTACCTTCCATTCATTCCATTGCTGCTGCCACTGCTAGTCTCTTTAGCATTCAACACTTTCATGCAGGCTAAATGCCTATGTCCCCTGCTGTGTACTGTGGTTCCAACCTCAGGCCTCTGTCCCACTAAAGGTCACAGAGGTGACATACCGGAGGAAGGAACCACATCGCTTGGAAGGAAAAACAGGCATACGACACTCCCAGAAGTACTGAATGCCAAAGACACCATGAAGTAGAGTTGCCACCTGCCCGGGATTCACCCACAGTCCGGGTTTTGAATCATGTGTCTGGGTTTCAGTTCGCCTGAAACCCGGACACATTATTCAGACTGGGCTTTGACTCCCCAAGTAACCAAGATAGTCACGCACAAATCTGTTGCTGTCCGGGAGCTGCGGGCAGCTGTCTGGGGGGCTGGTTTGGCATCACTGGGGAGGCAGGGTGATGATGTCAGCAAGAGCAATTTAGCCACATTCACATTTTGCTGCGGCGCGCTATGCGCACCACATTTCTACCCTACCTAGGGGACCCAAAAGTGTGCCAGGCTGCTAAAGTGTTTGGGTCTGGCTTGAAGAAAAGGTGGCAACCCTACGATGAAGGCTGCAGCACTGGAATGGAGGGAAGACACATAACCGGAAGAAGGACACAGGCTGCTGTAGAGTAAAATGGATATTCTCTCACAGTGTACTATAGAAACAATTATTCTAGAAACTGACAGTAGCAGTGAAATTTCATTAAGTATCAGAGATCGCCCTCTAGTGGCTTAAGTACAAATAACTATACGCTATACACAAACACTCGGAAACATGCCCAGCTTGGTCACGGCCGTAGGTGTCAACCAAGTCTCATTCTTTGTTGCTCTATCCAAAATGTAGGCCTCGTTCACAATACTGTGCGAATGAGGTGTATAGGAGTGGGGTTGCAGCCCCGAATGCAGTAAGTGTGTGTTTAGGGCCATGTACCCGCCGCTGCACACCTGTCAAATTTTGACCTGGAGATAACACAACACTGTCCCAAAAAAGTTTTGTATTATTAGTCATGCAGGTGTGACACCTTGAAGCTAAAAACAGATGTAGTTACCAGTTGGTGTACAAATAATTTCTGAGATGAGTCACACTGCACATTACAGAGGGAAGTTTTAGCAGTCAGTAGTAGATCATTTATGAACATATTGCAAACACAATTCCATGATCCCAATTCATAGACGTCAAAGGAAAGATGTTCCTGTTACCCATAACATCTAGAGACTGGTAGTAATATTTATATTTTTCTAATGTATGCTGGGAAAATAATGGCAGTTGCTGGCATTTAACTGGCATTTGTGGGCAAATGTTTTAATTTTCCCCAGCTAGGCCTGGATTTATATACAATACTATATATCAGGGCACAACGCTGAAAGATTTCATTTTTTTTTGTTTACAAACTATTTATTAAAGTATATAAAATACATATTATCATGAAAACATACAAACAAGGATATATGTCATAATTACAGATTTTAATCATAAAACAAACAACAATCTAGAAGCATACTGAGAATCTTCAGAGCATATAAATTGCTATATATACAGATATAGGTACATTGAGAGTCAGAAATGTGCTCAGTGGCATTGATTCTTTAACCTATGATAACATAAGCAAGTACTGTATCAGTTCAAGGTATCAGGATATGCTGATGGGTCTTCCATGCATGCCACTTACAAGAAAACAGGTGCATCTTATCCTGTAAGGTACATATACGACATATATATATACGATATAAGCAAGCTTATTCTGAGAGGCAGATCTGGCACTAGTTATCAATGCTGGCTCAAATTGCTTGTTAGACTGATATTGGACTAAATTTCAAAAGAGCCAACTTCCATAAACTAAGAACCTTGCTAGAAGATATTAATTGGGATAAAATCTTGGGAACAAAGAACACAGAGGAGAGATGGGTTCACTCTAAGAGCATATTAAATAAGGGCATTAGCCTGTGCATGCCATTGGGTAATAAATGTAAAAGAGCAAACAAAAGTCCTGGATGGCTTAACGCCAATGTAAAAATGCATATAAAAGCAAAAGAGAAGGCCTTCAAAAAATACAAGGTTGAGAGATCATCATCAGCATTCAAAGTTTATAAACAATGTAACAAGAAATGTAAAGGTGCAATTAGGGCGGCAAAGATAGAACACGAAAGACACATAGGGGAGGAGAGCCCAAAAAAATCCCAAGAAATTCTTTAAGTTGGTAAACAGTAAAAAAGGGAGGACAGACCATATTGGCCCCATAAAGAATGAGGAAGGAAATCTGGTTACAAAGGATGGGGAGATGGCGAAGGTATTAAATGTATTCTTTTCATCAGTCTTCACGAGGGAATCATGTGGCTTCAGTAACCAAAACTGCAGGGTTTATCCGTGTGACACATCTCAGGAAGCACCCTCATGGCTAACAGAGGACAACATTAGAACTAGACTTGGGAAACTTAACATTAATAAATCACCAGGACTAGATGGCTTGCACCCAAGGGTACTTAGGGAACTCAGTGAAGCTATTGCCAGACCATTGTTCCTAATATTTACTGACAGTCTACTGACTGGAATAGTACCAGTGGATTGGAAAAAATACAATGTAGCACCACTATTTAAAAAGGGCCCAAAATAAATCCCTGGGAATTGCAGACCAGTTAGCCTAACATTAATAGTATGCAAGCTTTTGGAGGGGATGATAAGGGACTATATACAAGATTTTAGTAATGAAAACGGTATCATTAGCAGTAATCAGCATGGATTCATGAAGAATCGTTCTTGCCAAACCAATCTATTAACCTTCTATGAGGATGTGAGTTGCCCTCTAGATAAAGGAAGGCCCATAGGTGCAAAAGCATTTGACATAGTTAACCCATAAACTTTACTGTACAAAATAAGGTTTGTTGGCATGGACCATAGGGTGTGTACATGGATTGAAAACTGGCTACAAGAGTGAATTCAGAGGGTAGTGATAAATGGGTAATACTTGGAATGGTCAGGGGTTGGTAGCGGGGTCCCACAGAGTTCTGTGCTGGGACCGATCCAATTTAATTTGTTCATAAACAACCTGGAGGATGAGGTAAGCAGTTCAATCTCTATTTGCGGAACTATACTAAGCTAAGCAGGGCAATAAATTCTATGCAGGATATGGAAACTTTGCAAGAAGATCTGAACAAATTAATGGGGTGGGCAACTACATGGCAAATGAGGTTTAATGTAGAAAATGTTTAAATAATGCATTTGGGTGGCAAAAATATGAATGCAATCTATACTCTATACACTAGGGGAAGTACCTTTGGGGGAATCTAGAATGGAAAGGACCTGGGGGTCCTAGTACAGTAGATGATAGGATCAGCAATCGCATGCATTGCCAAGCTGCTGCTAACAAAGAAAACAGAATATTGGCATGCATTAAAAAAGGGATTAACTCCAGGGATAAAGCAATAATTCTCCCGCTCTACAAGATTTTGGTCCAGCCGCACCTGGAGTATGCTGTCCAGTTCTGGGCACCAGTCCTCAGGAATGATGTACTGGAAACGGAGCGACTACAAAGAAGGGCAAAAAAGCAAATAAAGGGGCTAGAGGACATTAGTTATGAAGAAAGGTTGTGAGCACTGAACTTATTCTCTCTGGAGAAGAGACACTTGAGAGGGGATATGATTTAAATTTACAAATACCATTCTGGTGACCCCACAAGAAGGATAAAACTTTTTCGCGGAAGGGAGTTTAACAAGACACGTGGCCACTCATTAATATTAGAAGAAAAGAGGTTTAACCTTAAACTCCGTAGAGGGTTCTTCAATGCAAGAGCGGCAAGAATGTGGAATTCCCACAGGTGGTGGTTTCAGCGGGGGGGCATCGATAATTGAAAAAAAATATTAGATTAGCACCTGAACGACCGCAACATACATGGTTATACAATGTAATACTGACATATAATCACACACATAGGTTGGACTGATTTGTGTCTTTTTTCAACCTCGCCTACTATGTAACTATCTAACTATGTAACTGATAATTCAGAAGGTCGCTTGTGGCATCCTTGTTGGATTACGTGGCTACTAAAGGCAGTGGAACATCAACCAGCCCACCATACATGCAGTTACCAGGGATGAAATTCACCTAAGCCTTTCTTCCCCAGTGCACCTGAAAAACAATGCTGCTTTATAGAAGGACTTATGCCCCGTACACATGATCAGAATTTCCGATGGGAAAAGTCAGACGGACTTTTTCCTTTGGAAATTCCGACCGTGTGTATGCCCCATCGGATTATTTCCATCAGAAATTCCAAGGAATTCCGTCAGAGTTTAGATAGAGAACATGTTCTCTTTTACTCCGATGGAATTCCGTTGGAATTCCAATGCGATTTTGGTCAGACAAAGGTCCGACCGTGTGTACGGGGCTTTCGTGTTGAACAGTTCCTCACCTATAATACCATTTCACTATATCAAGCCTGAAGCCAATGAGAAAGCTTGAACATTTGGAATAGCTTAAAATTTGAGATGGACTCTGCGGTGGTATAAGTAGCTGCCTTATTTGGTAAGTCACTGCATCTATCTAAGGCAGGGGTCTCAAACTGGTGGCCCTCCAGCTACAAGTCCCACCATGCCTCTGCCTGTGGGAGTCATGCTTGTAACTGTCAGCCTTGCAATGCCTCATGGGACTTCTAGCTTTGCAACAGCTGGAGGGCCACCAGTTTGGGACCCAGACCCTTAAAGTGGTTGTAAAATTAAGACATGAAATATGAGCAAAGAATATCCCTCTATAGTGTGTACGTGCCTCAATGCAGAGCACTAAGTGTCATTTCTGTCTGCCTCCTCATTCCTCTGCTATCAGCATGAGTCTGTTTTGACACCAAGGGGTAAAAAGGTGTCAGGAGGGGAGCTTCAGTAAACGGCATGTGATTGACAGTCTCAGCTCTGTTCCTAGGTGCTGTGTGAAGGGTGGTGTGTCCTTTCCCTCCAATCAGCTCTTAGAGCCCTCGTCAATGAGTGTAAGTTCAGCTCCCCACCCCGTTTTCTGGAAGATCAGACAAGTTCTATAAATTCTACATTTTGAATGACTGTAAAGAGAAGACTGTAGATAAACATGTACAACATATTTAGAAGGATTTTTTTTCATCTCTGTGTATCACCTGAAGGCAGTCACTTCAATGGGTATATGTAAGGGTTTACAGCCACTTTAAATCTAAATAGGGCGTAATTAAAGACTAATAAAGGACCATTTGTATGCTAACTGTACAGTATGTGGCTAATATGTGTAATGATAGTATTTCGTATATGAATTCCTTTTATATACCTGTATATATTTCACATGCCTTAAAATATATATTTCTGCACATTTTGATACAGTCTAAAACTGTCCAGCAAATGTGGTTCATTAAATAGGGGTTCTTCATAAAACTAGAGCAAAATTTGAGCATCTGGCATATAAATGCACTTACAGTAAATATAAAAATGTAAAGGAAATATAAACAGTTTTTAATTTATTATGATCAAGAAAAATATTTTTCTTTTACTTTTGGTAAAGAAAGTTTAATAACTATATATATATTAATGTTTTATTATTTTCTTTTTTAGCCAGAAGCAGTTGCTCTCTGCTCACTTTCACATTTCCCTTTCGTAGTTACAGCCTGTTGTTTACAGGCCTCAAAAGATAGGTGGCATATAGCCCACCTTTATGTAGCACTACCCCCCGAAGGAGCTGCTGGTTTGTTTTGGGTGAAACGATACCTCTGTATCTCCACCGTCTATGGTACTTGTTGAGATTTGTAGTAAAAGGAATGTCCACACGACAGGTATCTTTTCTGTGCTTTCTCTTTTGTTCATGGTTGGCACCGGCCCAGATAGGGCTAGGTGCCACAGACTACTTGAGGAGATGGGACAGTCAGGAAAAGGGTTAAGTGTGTCTCTCCCCTTTAGTTCCCCCCCCTTCCCCTCCCCTCTGGGAGGGTGGTTTTCTAGGCAGACAGGACCAATTAAATAGGCACAAGGGGGAGGCATTTGGGGAGCATGTGACCAAGGCTTTAAGGTGGGTTTCCCTCCCACCTTCTTCCTCTTACCCGCAGCAGCCCCCAGCAAGTGAGTTTCTTGTCTTACCTTTCTTGGCTGTGTCATGGCTGAAGACCTGCTGGGTTTGATCCGGGAGCGGGTGCGGTCCGATGGAGGCTTCCTGGCTCGCATCGCCGCCGACCTGGGGATGCCTGGACCGTCCCCCTCGCCGTGCCCGACTGTGGATGATCAGGTAAGGGGTCGGCGGGCCCCTCGTAGGGCCACCCGACCGCCTGTGAGGTTGAGTCCCAGTCCCCCTAGGGCCTGACAGCGGCGCAGAGTCACCGCTGTATCTGATGCTTGAAAAGGTGGGAGGAAGGGGCGGTGGCCGCCGCTCGAGCGCGCAGCGGCGCTGTAGCCCCGCCCCCTTCCTCTTCTGCTCCTCGTGTGCCTGCACAGAGTGTGTGCCTCTCCCCCTCCCTGTTTTCCATCATGGGCAATGCCAATGTGAATGGTTCCAGCTCCTCGAGTAGCGAGGAGGCTGGCTTAGTTGCTGATGCCCCCCCCGCCCCTGCCTCCACTGTAGTTGTCCCTTCCACTGTAGTTGTCCCTTCCACTGACTTAGCAGTGAATGGGCTAGCCCATCCTGGCCATGCTGCTCACATCCCCCCCCAAGCACCTGTAGCTGCGAACGCTGATGAGGACATAGTGTTCCCTTCTCCTCACCAGAACACCTCCGCAGTCCCCCCCCCAGCGCCCCCCCCCCGTTCCGCGAGTTACAGGAGTGATCGGTCCCGTAGACGGGAGATGCGGTCACACTCCAGGTCATCGTCGCGCAGCTCTGGGCGTCACGGCCGGTACAGCAGAAGCCGTCGCCATAGATCCCCTAGGCGTCACAACAGATACTGGCGTAGATCCAAATCCTCCCGCTGGGGGTCACCGTCCTCCTCTGGCAGTTCCTCCAGGAGCCGATCCATGGACCGCGAGGGTCGGCTTAGGTCTAGACAGAGTTCATCGGGGCGCTCCAGGCGGCCTTCTCACGCGGACCAGCCGTCCGGCGTGCCTGCATCCTCCGTGGTTCCCGTGGCCACATCGGTTTCGGTGGCTCCCTCTTCAGTGCCGGCTTTCCTTCCGCCTGTTCCCGCATCTGCTTCTTCGGCGGTGTCAGCTGCGATACCTACGGTGGTCCCTCCTCCTCCATCTTCGGCAGTTAATGGTGAGTTTGACTTCGCAGGGGCCTGGGGGGACGGGGGTGGGGCGCATGCTTTGGTACCGGTTTTAAAAGCATTATTGACGCAGCTGGAGCCCGGCTCCCAGGGGGTGGTTACGCCTCCTGCGGGCAAGCGGCCTCCGTCTCCGCCAAGGGCCGGTGTACACAAGGAGTCCTTTTTCTGTGGGATTAGTCCGTTAGGAGCACACGTTAGTGAAGACATCAAGCAAAAAATATGGGAAAATAAATACACAGATATATGGGCTTTGGTTTCAGCTGATCAGCATACCATTGATAGGGAGCGCAAACCATATACTGAGAGATCATTTGAGCGCAGGCCCCGGGTTGCCAGGACGATAGGTAACTGGCTGCAGGCTTTTGCTGTACTGGGTGGTATTATGGGGGAAAAACACCCCGAACGCTGTTCGGAGCTCTTTGTTTATCTGGACTCAGTATACAACGCCTATAAGTCCCATGGTGGCAGCGCTTGGTGGAAATATGATGAAGAGTTCAGAAGGCGTTTGGCGTTACAACCCGAGGTAGGATGGGGCTGCAAGGCGACGGATGTCTGGCTGCGGCTTATGATGGCGCAGAGACAGACTCCCTTTCTTGGCGGGGCCGCTGCCTCCTCAGCAAACCAGCAGGGCGCAGCGGCCACAAAGAGACCCGGAACATGCTGGCTCTTTAATGAGGGTCATTGCAAGTTCTTCGGCTTGTGCAAGTTCAAGCACGAGTGTTCCTCTTGCGGTGGCGCCCACGGAGCAGTTCGCTGCCCCCGCGGCGCAAAGGGGTGCAGGGCCTGTTGAAGGGAAAGACGCCGGTGAGCGTGGAAGAGATGCTCCCCTGGCTAGAACGTTACCCCAATAGGTCTGAGGCGGAGCTGTTGCGCATAGGCTTTTTGTATGGATTTCTTATCCCCTTCATTCCCTCAGATTTACACCAGCTGGCTGGCAATCTGCAATCGGCTACTCTTTACCCGGATGCCCTGCGGGACAAGGTTAGTAAAGAGGTCAATTTGCGTCGCATTGAGGGTCCTTTTATTTATTCCCACTGTTTCCCAACTTGAGGGTTTCTCCGTTGGGAGTGGTCCCCAAGAAGGAGAATGGTAAGTTCAGGTTAATTCACCATCTATCTTATCCCAGGGGTTCATCGGTAAATGACGGCATCTCTAAAGAGGAGACGTCTGTTTCCTATGTCTCCTTTGATAAGGCTGTGTTGTTGGTCCGTCGGGCTGGCAGAGGTGCCCTGATGGCTAAAACTGACATCGAATCTGCTTTCAGGTTGCTGCCAGTGCACCCGGATTGCTACCACCTTCTGGGTTGCTGTGTGGATGGCCTCTTCTATTATGACACTTGTTTGCCTATGGGCTGTTCTATATCATGCCACTATTTCGAATTGTTCAGTTCCTTGTTGGAATGGGTGGTGCGATATGCAACGGGTTGTAGGTCCATCATTCATTATATGTATGATTTCCTGATAGTTGCCCCGGCCGAATCCTCTCAGTGTCGTTATTTGCTTGACTCTTTCTGTGCCTTGATGAGTAGGTTCGGGGTTTCGCTTTCCGCGGAAAAAACGGAGGGCCCGACCACCAGGCTATCCTTTTTGGGAATTGAAATCGATTCCATCGAAATGGTCTTCAGGTTACCGTCGGACAAGCTCGAGAAGCTATTAGGCTTAATCGATGGGTTTTGCGAAGTTCAAAAAGTTACTCTGCGTCAATTGCAGTCGCTGTTGGGCCTCCTCGTCTTTGCATGTCGTATCATGCCGATGGGTCGGGTTTTTTCACGCCGGCTGTCTCTGGCCACCAGAGGTGCCAAGAGGCCTGAGCATCGCATACGCCTGACTTCTTCCCTAAAAGCGGACCTGTCAGTGTGGCGGCGTTTTTTGGCCACATACACCGGGCGCACGTGTTTCCTGTCGGAGGAAATAGGGAATCAAGAATTGTCCCTTTTCACTGATGCGGCCGGTTCGGTAGGGTACGGCGCGATTCTCGGGGCAAGTTGGAGCGCGGAATCGTGGCCACTAGAGTGGCAAGAGCAGGTGTTATGTCGCAACCTGACTCTCCTTGAGCTTTTTCCCATCGTGGTGGCGGTTAAACTTTGGGGGGAGCAGCTCAGGGACAAGAAGGTATGCTTCTGGACCGACAATAGTAGTGTGGTGCATTGCATCAACGGTTTGTCTTCCTCTTCGCTGCCGGTTCTGGCCCTACTCCGTCACCTGGTGCTCAGGTGCCTGGAGTATAATATCTGGTTCAGATCTCGTCATGTCCCCGGTGTTGATAACGTTATCGCTGACTTACTGTCTCGTTTTCGTTTCCAGGAGTTCCGGAATCTTTGCCCCGGGGCGGATCAGGAAGGCCTGCCTTGCCCGAGATCCCTATGGACCCTGGTGTCGGGAATTTGATGCCCCTCATTGCTGCTTCGGTGACTCCAGCTACCTGGTCCAATCATGGTAAGGCGTGGAATGCCTGGTTGGGGGTGGCGGGTGACAGGGACGTGACTTCCTGTGGGAAGGTCCGCTT
The DNA here is from genome assembly GCF_905171775.1 of Rana temporaria. NCBI lineage: Eukaryota > Metazoa > Chordata > Amphibia > Anura > Ranidae > Rana > Rana temporaria. Next base: position 410,801,894 of record NC_053491.1, read on the forward strand.
TCAGGTTACTGTAGATTATCTCTTGTTTTTGGAGCTTTCTGGATGTTCCGCTGCGGTGGCCCAACGCCGCATGGGGGGAGTTGGTTTTCACCTAAAGCTTCGGGGTTGGCAGGATTGCACGAAACATTTCGGTATCTTGCAAGCATTAAAGGGTTGGCGGAAAGTGCACGGGAAAAAGGACGGTAGGCGTCCAGTTTCCTTTGCCTTGCTAAATTCCCTTATCGGGGCGACGCTTACGGTATGTTCCTCTCCTTACGAGGGCCTTCTTTTTTCTACGGCGTTTTGCCTGGCTTTTTTCGGAGCGTCACGGGTAAGCGAACTAGTGGCGTCCTCGGCCACGGGTCCCGGGGGCCTTTTTAGGGAGGACGTCCTACTGACTAACGGGGTGGTACAGGTCCGGGTGAGAAAGTCCAAAACGGACCAGCTGGGTAAAGGTTCTTGGCTACGCCTTGGGGCGGTTGGGGGCACGCTTTGTCCAGTTGCCATGGTAACCGAGTTCCTGAAGGTGAGTCCTGTTGGGGAAAAGTTTTTGGTGCATGCTTCGGGGGCCCCCCTTACACGGTACCAGTTCAGTGCGATTTTTAAACGCTGCCTTGTGGCTGCCGGGTTTTCAGCGAGGGATTTTGGCACACATTCGTTCAGAATTGGTGCGGCTACGGAAGCGGCTAGGGCCGGGCTAGCGATGGGTGACATTCAAAGAATTGGTAGGTGGAAGTTGGGATGCTATACAGGCTATGTTCGCCCGGAATTGTTGCTATAATGTTTTTTCCCCCTTTTTCAGGTCCTCGTGCGCCGGTGGTGCACATTCTGGGCCATTCATATATCTATCGGGCCGCGCAGAGGGCCATTTGTCGGCCGGGCGGCAGGTCCCTGGGATTTCCAGTGGAGGTTCATTGGAGAGGTATTGGGGGGCTCTCCTGGTCTCGGATATTGATGGAAGCCTTTCAGATCGCCGGCGTATCTCGGACGCCGGTGGTGTTGGTAATCCATGCAGGAGGGAACGACATTCGCTCCCTGCGGGTCCCGGAGATCATTACCCTGATGAGAATGGATTTGGAGAGATTGGTGTTTCTTTTTTCAGAAATCATGTTGGTCTGGTCTGAGATTGTCCCTCGGGTCACCTGGCAGGAGGATAGGGATGCGGCTGCAATTGAGAGGGCTCGCAGGACAATTAATGCACGCATGTCCCGGTACGTCAGGGCCAGGTCAGGGGTAGTTGTGAGGCACAGGCAGCTAGAAGGGGACAATAGGCGGCTCATGGGTCAGGATGGGGTCCATCTTAATGATATCGGGCTCGATATCTTTTTGTCTGGCCTCCAGGACGGGATTGAACAGGCCCTTTACATTCTGGGTGGGGGTCGGAGCCCAGTTTGAGGGGCTGTGCTCCTCCTGTGGCGGTAATATTAATAAAGGAAAGGGGGAAGGCTATTATGCCCGTCGGTTTATGCCGGCGGCTGGCTGGTTGCTTCCCCCCTGTGGTAATTTACCATGAGATGGTATTAAAGGTTAAACAGATGTTGTTTATGTTTAACAAATAAAGCTGTGGCCGACCCCTACGTCCATTCAAGGATAACATGTGTTGAGTCTTTATTTATGGTTAAAGGGGTGAGACGAGAACATGGGTACAGGTAAGTGGTTTGTTCGGGTAGTCTGGTTGGCACCGGCCCAGATAGGGCTAGGTGCCACGGACTACTTGAGGAGATGGGACAGTCAGGAAAAGGGTTAAGTGTGTCTCTCCCCTTTAGTTCCCCCCCCCTTCCCCTCCCCTCTGGGAGGGTGGTTTTCTAGGCAGACAGGACCAATTAAATAGGCACAAGGGGGAGGCATTTGGGGAGCATGTGACCAAGGCTTTAAGGTGGGTTTCCCTCCCACCTTCTTCCTCTTACCCGCAGCAGCCCCCAGCAAGTGAGTTTCCTGCCCTGGTTCCATTCTATCTCACAGTTTCAGGTGGTTAAAAAAAAAAAAAAAAGGACTATGATGTAATAAAGAAAAAAATTAAAATAAACTAGAAAATGCATTTCCTGAGGAAAATGCGAGTGGGAATGCTGAATTGCTGAGCCCGCACCAAAGCCATTCACCATAACCACTACACTATCTTTAGGACACACAGCTCCTTTCTCTATCTGCAAAGTAGAGAGTATGCTGACTTCCTGGTCGCCCCTCCCCCCTCAAGAGGTTTCCCCTCCCCCAGGTCAGTGAGGAGGAATATTGCACTGAGGTAGAAAGCTATTTATGGAAAGAAATTCCATTACAAACGCCTTTTAATTCACAGACCAATACATTAATTACGCCTCCAAACAAAACGTAATAAATCCACAACCGTACATGCGATCGATACAGCGACTTCACCGTTTGAAAGACACGGTCCTTGTGAACGCATCGATATGAAATTTATGTTGATAAACTTAAAATTGTGGCCATGCCAGCGATTTAGAAAAGAGCGTCTTTGTGTGTTTTGCAGGAAAATTTTTAAAATTTTTAACATGACGGTCAATGAGAGTGGTTTTGTCGCTCTTGTCCTTTAGAAGCTCCTGGAACTAAAACTAAAATACGTATCACAAAACTGTGATCGAAGCCTTCAAACAAAATGTAATAAATCCACAACCGTACATGCGATCGATACAGCGACTTCACCATTTGAAACACAAGGCTTTTGTGAACGCATCGATATGAAATTTATGTTGATAAACTTAAAAATGTGGCCATGTCAGCGATTTAGAAAAGAGCGTCGTTGTGTGTTTTGCAGGAATTTTTTTTAGACTTTTTAACATGACGGTCAATGGGAGGGCGTTTGAGGCACTTGTCCTTTAGAAGCTCCTGGAACTAAAAGTCAAATGCCTATCGCAAAACTGATCACATTGCCTGAAACCAGACAAGCATACCTACGTTTTGATATATAAATTGTGTATGACAAGTAGATCTTGTGGGCGTGAGAGCAATTTGTTCGCCCTTTTTTTAAAGATAATTTTTGTTTTCAAAGATCTCCACTGTAAAGGTCACATGACACACTCTAAACCTGCTCCATAGGATTACATTATAACCGATAAAAAAATCACTAAACGTAAATTGCGTTTTCACAAAAACCGTATAAGATATCAATCTAAAAAGTCATGTTTGGATAGCTGAATATTTTGTGACCGCTTTAAAGTTTGTTTGGTGTCTGTAAGTGAAAGTATGAAGGAGCTGAAACTTTTGGCAGAACGTGTGTTTTGAAGCAGGAAAAAGGATGTTCTCATTGACTTCAATGTTAAAAAAAAGTGTCTAAAAGCTTAATATTTTAAAAAGTATAAATAGTACAAAAAAACTTGAAGAAGTCCCATCGTTAGCTGAACGAGATGAACATTTTAAAAGTTGAATGGTCTCAATAGCTGAAAGTATGCAGAAGTTACGCAGAGCCAAAAAACGTACGGAACTAGACAATGCATTTCCTGAGGAAAATGCGAGTGGGAATGCTGAATTGCTGAGCCCGCACCAAAGCCATTCACCATAACCACTACAGTATATTTAGGACATACAAGCAGTGTTCCTTCAGTACTTATAAAGCCTAATATCACACAGCTCCTTTCTCTATCTGCAATATAGAGAGTGTCCTGACTTGCCTGGTCGCCCCTCCCCCCTCCCCCTCAAGAGGCTTTCTCCACATGAGGTGGGGGAGGAGGACTGCACTGAGGTAAGGAAAGCTATTTAGGGAATCAAAATACCATTAGACACGCTTTCATCCACACGCAAAATCAGTTATCGTAGCCTTCAAACAAAACGTAATAAATCCACAACCGTACATGCGATCGATACAGCGACTACACCATTTGAAACACAAGGCTTTTGTGAACGCATCGATATGAAATTTATGTTGATAAACTTAAAAATGTGGCCATGTCAGCGATTTAGAAAAGAGCGTCTTTGTGTGTTTTGCAGGAATTTTTTTTAGACTTTTTAACATGACGGTCAATGGGAGGGCGTTTGAGGCACTTGTCCTTTAGAAGCTCCTGGAACTAAAAGTCAAATGCCTATCGCAAAACTGATCACATTGCCTGAAACCAGACAAGCATACCTACGTTTTGATATATAAATTGTGTATGACAAGTAGATCTTGTGGGCGTGAGAGCAATTTGTTCGCCCTTTTTTTAAAGATAATTTTTGTTTTCAAAGATCTCCACTCTAAAGGTCACATGACACACTCTAAACCTGCTCCATAGGATTACATTATAACCGATAAAAAAATCACTAAACGTAAATTGCGTTTTCACAAAAACCGTATAAGATATCAATCTAAAAAGTCATGTTTGGATAGCTGAATATTTTGTGACCGCTTTAAAGTTTGTTTGGTGTCTGTAAGTGAAAGTATGAAGGAGCTGAAACTTTTGGCAGAACGTGTGTTTTGAAGCAGGAAAAAGGATGTTCTCATTGACTTCAATGTTAAAAAAAAGTGTCTAAAAGCTTAATATTTTAAAAAGAATAAATAGTACAAAAAAACTTGAAGAAGTCCCATCGTTAGCTGAACGAGATGAACATTTTAAAAGTTGAATGGTCTCAATAGCTGAAAGTATGCAGAAGTTACGCAGAGCCAAAAAACGTACGGAATAATAAAATTAAAATTAAAATTAAGAATAATAAAAAACGAATATCAATACTGGGAATGCTTATTAAAGCATTCCCACTAATAATAAAATTAAAATTAAAATTAAGAACTAGAAAATGCATTCCCTGAGGAAAATGCGAGTGGGAATGCTGAATTGCTGAGCCCGCACCAAAGCCATTCACCATAACCACTACACTATCTTTAGGACACACAGCTCCTTTCTCTATCTGCAAAGTAGAGAGTATGCTGACTTCCTGGTCGCCCCTCCCCCCTCAAGAGGTTTCCCCCCCTCCCCCAGGTCAGTGAGGAGGAATATTGCACTGAGGTAAGGAAAGCTATTTATGGAAAGAAATTCCATTACAAACGCCTTTTAATTCACAGACCAATACATTAATTACGCCTCCAAACAAAACGTAATAAATCCACAACCGTACATGCGATCGATACAGCGACTTCACCGTTTGAAATACACGGCCCTTGTGAACGCAGCGATATGAAATTTATGTTGATAAACTTAAAAATGTGGCCATGCCAGCGATTTAGAAAAGAGCGTCTTTGTGTGTTTGCAGGAATTTTTTTTAGACTTTTTAACATGACGGTCAATGGGAGGGCGTTTGAGGCACTTGTCCTTTAGAAGCTCCTGGAACTAAAAGTCAAATGTCTATCGCAAAACTGATCACATTGCCTGAAACCAGACAAGCATACCTACGTTTTGATATATAAATTGTGTATGACAAGTAGATCTTGTGGGCGTGAGAGCAATTTGTTCGCCCTTTTTTTAAAGATAATTTTTGTTTTCAAAGATCTCCACTCTAAAGGTCACATGACACACTCTAAACCTGCTCCATAGGATTACATTATAACCGATAAAAAAATCACTAAACGTAAATTGCGTTTTCACAAAAACCGTATAAGATATCAATCTAAAAAGTCATGTTTGGATAGCTGAATATTTTGTGACCGCTTTAAAGTTTGTTTGGTGTCTGTAAGTGAAAGTATGAAGGAGCTGAAACTTTTGGCAGAACGTGTGTTTTGAAGCAGGAAAAAGGATGTTCTCATTGACTTCAATGTTAAAAAAAAGTGTCTAAAAGCTTAATATTTTAAAAAGTATAAATAGTACAAAAAAACTTGAAGAAGTCCCATCGTTAGCTGAATGAGACGAACATTTTAAAAGTTAAATGGTCTCAATAGCTGAAAGTATGCAGAAGTTACGCAGAGCCAAAAAACGTACGGAATAAAATTAAAATTAAAATTAAGAAGAAGAATAATAAAAAACTAATATCAATACTGGGAATGCTTATTAAAGCATTCCCACTAATAATAAAAAACGAATATCAATACTGGGAATGCTTATTAAAGCATTCCCACTAATAATAAAAAACGAATATCAATACTGGGAATGCTTATTAAAGCATTCCCACTAATAACTAGACAATGCATTTCCTGAGGAAAATGCGAGTGGGAATGCTGAATAGCTGAATTGCTGAGCCCGCACAAAAGCCATTCACCATAACCACTACACTATCTTTAGGACATACAAGCAGTGTTCCTTCAGTACTTATAAAGCCTAATATCACACAGCTCCTTTCTCTATCTGCAATATAGAGAGTGTCCTGACTTGACTGGTCGCCCCTCCCCCCTCAAGAGGCTTTCTCCACATGAGGTGGGGGAGGAGGACTGCACTGAGGTAAAGAAAGCTATTTAGGGAATCAAAATACCATTAGAAACGCTTTCATCCACACACAAAATCAGTTATCGAAGCCTTCAAACAAAACTTAATAAATCCACAACCGTACATGCGATCGATACAGCGACTTCACCGTTTGAAAGACACGGCCCTTGTGAACGCATCGATATGAAATTTATGTTGATAAACTTAAAAATGTGGCCATGTCAGCGATTTAGAAAAGAGCGTCTTTGTGTGTTTTGCAGAAACATTTTTTAGACTTTTTAACATGTCTCTTGTCCTTTAGAAGCTCCTGGAACTAAAACTAAAATACGTATCACAAAACTGATCACATTGCCTGAAATCAGACAAGCATACCTACGTTTTGATATATAAATTGTGTATGACAAGTAGATCTTGTGGGCGTGAGAGCAATTTGTTCCCCCTTTTTTTAAAGATAATATTTTTTGTGGATGATCTCCACTCTAAAGGTCACATGACACACTCTAAACCTGCTCCATAGGATTACATTATAACCGATAAAATATCACTAAACGTAAATTGCGTTTTCACAAAAACCGTAAAAGATATCAATCTAAAAAGTCATGTTTGGATAGCTGAATATTTTGTGACCGCTTTAAAGTTTGTTTGGTGTCTGTAAGTGAAAGTATGAAGGAGCTGAAACTTTTGGCAGAACGTGTGTTTTGAAGCGGTAAAAAGCATGTTCTCATTGACTTAATGTTAAAAAAAAGTGTCTAAAAGCTTAATATTTTAAAAAGTATAAATAGTACAAAAAAACTTGAAGAAGTCCCATCGTTAGCTGAACGAGACGAACATTTTAATAGTTGAATGGTCTCAATAGCTCAAAGTATGCAGAAGTTACGCAGAGCCAAAAAACGTACGGAATAAAGGATAAGAATAAAAAGAACTAGAAAATGCATTCCCTGAGGAAAATGCGAGTGGGAATGCTGAATTGCTGAGCCCGCACCAAAGCCATTCACCATAACCACTACACTATCTTTAGGACACACAGCTCCTTTCTCTATCTGCAAAGTAGAGAGTATGCTGACTTCCTGGTCGCCCCTCCCCCCTCAAGAGGTTTCCCCTCCCCCAGGTCAGTGAGGAGGAATATTGCACTGAGGTAGAAAGCTATTTATGGAAAGAAATTCCATTACAAACGCCTTTTAATTCACAGACCAATACATTAATTACGCCTCCAAACAAAACGTAATAAATCCACAACCGTACATGCGATCGATACAGCGACTTCACCGTTTGAAAGACACGGCCCTTGTGAACGCATCGATATGAAATTTATGTTGATAAACTTAAAATTGTGGCCATGCCAGCGATTTAGAAAAGAGCGTCTTTGTGTGTTTTGCAGGAAAATTTTAAAATTTTTTAACATGGACGGTCAATGAGAGTGGTTTTGTCGCTCTTGTCCTTTAGAAGCTCCTGGAACTAAAACTAAAATACGTATCACAAAACTGATCACATTGCCTGAAACCAGACAAGCATACCTACGTTTTGATATATAAATTGTGTATGACAAGTAGATCTTGTGGGCGTGAGAGCAATTTGTTCGCCCTTTTTTTAAAGATAATTTTTGTTTTCAAAGATCTCCACTCTAAAGGTCACATGACACACTCTAAATCCCTTCCATAGGGTTACATTATAACCGATTCCATTTTCTGAAAAAATCGCTAAACGTAAATTGCGTTTTCACAAAAACCGTAAAAGATATCAATCTGAAAAGTCATGTTTGGATAGCTGAATATTTTGTGACCGCTTTAAAGTTTGTTTGGTGTCTGTAAGTGAAAGTATGAAGGAGCTGAAACTTTTGGCAGAACGTGTGTTTTGAAGCAGGAAAAAGGATGTTCTCATTGACTTCAATGTTAAAAAAAAGTGTCTAAAAGCTTAATATTTTAAAAAGTATAAATAGTACAAAAAAACTTGAAGAAGTCCCATCGTTAGCTGAACGAGATGAACATTTTAAAAGTTGAATGGTCTCAATAGCTGAAAGTATGCAGAAGTTACGCAGAGCCAAAAACGTACGGAATAATAAAATTAAAATTAAAATTAAGAATAATAAAAAACGAATATCAATACTGGGAATGCTTATTAAAGCATTCCCACTAATAATAAAATTAAAATTAAAATTAAGAACTAGAAAATGCATTCCCTGAGGAAAATGCGAGTGGGAATGCTGAATTGCTGAGCCCGCACCAAAGCCATTCACCATAACCACTACACTATCTTTAGGACACACAGCTCCTTTCTCTATCTGCAAAGTAGAGAGTATGCTGACTTCCTGGTCGCCCCTCCCCCCTCAAGAGGTTTCCCCTCCCCCCAGGTCAGTGAGGAGGAATATTGCACTGAGGTAAGGAAAGCTATTTATGGAAAGAAATTCCATTACAAACGCCTTTTAATTCACAGACCAATACATTAATTACGCCTCCAAACAAAACGTAATAAATCCACAACCGTACATGCGATCGATACAGCGACTTCACCGTTTGAAAGACACGGCCCTTGTGAACGCATCGATATGAAATTTATGTTGATAAACTTAAAATTGTGGCCATGCCAGCGATTTAGAAAAGAGCGTCTTTGTGTGTTTTGCAGGAAAATTTTAAATTTTTTTAACATGGACGGTCAATGAGAGTGGTTTTGTCGCTCTTGTCCTTTAGAAGCTCCTGGAACTAAAACTAAAATACGTATCACAAAACTGATCACATTGCCTGAAACCAGACAAGCATACCTACGTTTTGATATATAAATTGTGTATGACAAGTAGATCTTGTGGGCGTGAGAGCAATTTGTTCGCCCTTTTTTTAAAGATAATTTTTGTTTTCAAAGATCTCCACTCTAAAGGTCACATGACACACTCTAAATCCCTTCCATAGGGTTACATTATAACCGATTCCATTTTCTGAAAAAATCGCTAAACGTAAATTGCGTTTTCACAAAAACCGTAAAAGATATCAATCTGAAAAGTCATGTTTGGATAGCTGAATATTTTGTGACCGCTTTAAAGTTTGTTTGGTGTCTGTAAGTGAAAGTATGAAGGAGCTGAAACTTTTGGCAGAACGTGTGTTTTGAAGCAGGAAAAAGGATGTTCTCATTGACTTCAATGTTAAAAAAAAGTGTCTAAAAGCTTAATATTTTAAAAAGTATAAATAGTACAAAAAAACTTGAAGAAGTCCCATCGTTAGCTGAATGAGACGAACATTTTAAAAGTTAAATGGTCTCAATAGCTGAAAGTATGCAGAAGTTACGCAGAGCCAAAAAACGTACGGAATAAAATTAAAATTAAGAAGAAGAACTAGAAAATGCATTCCCTGAGGAAAATGCGAGTGGGAATGCTGAATTGCTGAGCCCGCACCAAAGCCATTCACCATAACCACTACACTATCTTTAGGACACACAGCTCCTTTCTCTATCTGCAAAGTAGAGAGTATGCTGACTTCCTGGTCGCCCCTCCCCCCTCAAGAGGTTTCCCCTCCCCCCAGGTCAGTGAGGAGGAATATTGCACTGAGGTAGAAAGCTATTTATGGAAAGAAATTCCATTACAAACGCCTTTTAATTCACAGACCAATACATTAATTACGCCTCCAAACAAAACGTAATAAATCCACAACCGTACATGCGATCGATACAGCGACTTCACCGTTTGAAAGACACGGCCCTTGTGAACGCATTGATATGAAATTTATGTTGATAAACTTAAAATTGTGGCCATGCCAGCGATTTAGAAAAGAGCGTCTTTGTGTGTTTTGCAGGAAAAATTTTTAAATTTTTAACATGGACGGTCAATGAGAGTGGTTTTGTCACTCTTGTCCTTTAGAAGCTCCTGGAACTAAAACTAAAATACGTATCACAAAACTGATCACATTGCCTGAAACCAGACAAGCATACCTACGTTTTGATATATAAATTGTGTATGACAAGTAGATCTTGTGGGCGTGAGAGCAATTTGTTCGCCCTTTTTTTAAAGATAATTTTTGTTTTCAAAGATCTCCACTCTAAAGGTCACATGACACACTCTAAATCCCTTCCATAGGGTTACATTATAACCGATTCCATTTTCTGAAAAAATCGCTAAACGTAAATTGCGTTTTCACAAAAACCGTAAAAGATTTCAATCTGAAAAGTCATGTTTGGATAGCTGAATATTTTGTGACCGCTTTAAAGTTTGTTTGGTGTCTGTAAGTGAAAGTATGAAGGAGCTGAAACTTTTGGCAGAACGTGTGTTTTGAAGCAGGAAAAAGGATGTTCTCATTGACTTCAATGTTAAAAAAAAGTGTCTAAAAGCTTAATATTTTAAAAAGTATAAATAGTACAAAAAAACTTGAAGAAGTCCCATCGTTAGCTGAATGAGACGAACATTTTAAAAGTTAAATGGTCTCAATAGCTGAAAGTATGCAGAAGTTACGCAGAGCCAAAAAACGTACGGAATAAAATTAAGAAGAAGAATAATAAAAAACGAATATCAATACTGGGAATGCTTATTAAAGCATTCCCACTAATAAAAAACGAATATCAATACTGGGAATGCTTATGAAAGCATTCCCACTAATAAAAAACGAATATCAATACTGGGAATGCTTATTAAAGCATTCCCACTAACTAGACAATGCATTTCCTGAGGAAAATGCGAGTGGGAATGCTGAATAGCTGAATTGCTGAGCCCGCACAAAAGCCATTCACCATAACCACTACACTATCTTTAGGACATACAAGCAGTGTTCCTTAATTACTTATAAAGCCTAATATCACACAGCTCCTTTCTCTATCTGCAATATAGAGAGTGTCCTGACTTGACTGGTCGCCCCCCCCCCCCCTCAAGAGGCTTTCTCCACATGAGGTGGGGGAGGAGGACTGCACTGAGGTAAAGAAAGCTATTTAGGGAATCAAAATACCATTAGAAACGCTTTCATCCACACACAAAATCAGTTATCGAAGCCTTCAAACAAAACGTAATAAATCCACAACCGTACATGCGATCGATACAGCGACTTCACCGTTTGAAAGACACGGCCCTTGTGAACGCATCGATATGAAATTTATGTTGATAAACTTAAAAATGTGGCCATGTCAGCGATTTAGAAAAGAGCGTCTTTGTGTGTTTTGCAGAAACATTTTTTAGACTTTTTAACATGACTCTTGTCCTTTAGAAGCTCCTGGAACTAAAACTAAAATACGTATCACAAAACTGATCACATTGCCTGAAACCAGACAAGCATACCTACGTTTTGATATATAAATTGTGTATGACAAGTAGATCTTGTGGGCGTGAGAGCAATTTGTTCCCCCTTTTTTTAAAGATAATATTTTTTGTGGATGATCTGCACTCTAAAGGTCACATGACACACTCTAAACCTGCTCCATAGGATTACATTATAACCAATAAAATATCACTAAACGTAAATTGCGTTTTCACAAAAACCGTAAAAGATATCAATCTAAAAAGTCATGTTTGGATAGCTGAATATTTTGTGACCGCTTTAAAGTTTGTTTGGTGTCTGTAAGTGAAAGTATGAAGGAGCTGAAACTTTTGGCAGAACGTGTGTTTTGAAGCGGTAAAAAGCATGTTCTCATTGACTTCAATGTTAAAAAAAAGTGTCTAAAAGCTTAATATTTTAAAAAGTATAAATAGTACAAAAAAACTTGAAGAAGTCCCATCGTTAGCTGAATGAGACGAACATTTTAAAAGTTGAATGGTCTCAATAGCTGAAAGTTTGCAGAAGTTACGCAGAGCCAAAAAACGTACGGAATAAAATTAAAATTAAAATTAAGAATAATAAAAAACGAATATCAATACTGGGAATGCTTATTAAAGCATTCCCACTAATAATAAAAAACGAATATCAATACTGGGAATGCTTATTAAAGCATTCCCACTAATAATAAAAAACGAATATCAATACTGGGAATGCTTATTAAAGCATAACCACTACACTATCTTTAGGACACACAGCTCCTTTCTCTATCTGCAAAGTAGAGAGTATGCTGACTTCCTGGTCGCCCCTCCCCCCTCAAGAGGTTTCCCCTCCCCCCAGGTCAGTGAGGAGGAATATTGCACTGAGGTAGAAAGCTATTTATGGAAAGAAATTCCATTACAAACGCCTTTTAATTCACAGACCAATACATTAATTACGCCTCCAAACAAAACGTAATAAATCCACAACCGTACATGCGATCGATACAGCGACTTCACCGTTTGAAAGACGCGGCCCTTGTGAACGCATCGATATGAAATTTATGTTGATAAACTTAAAATTGTGGCCATGCCAGCGATTTAGAAAAGAGCGTCTTTGTGTGTTTTGCAGGAAAATTTTTAAAATTTTTAACATGGACGGTCAATGAGAGTGGTTTTGTCACTCTTGTCCTTTAGAAGCTCCTGGAACTAAAACTAAAATACGTATCACAAAACTGATCACATTGCCTGAAACCAGACAAGCATACCTACGTTTTGATATATAAATTGTGTATGACAAGTAGATCTTGTGGGCGTGAGAGCAATTTGTTCGCCCTTTTTTTAAAGATAATTTTTGTTTTCAAAGATCTCCACTCTAAAGGTCACATGACACACTCTAAACCTGCTCCATAGGATTACATTATAACCGATAAAAAAATCACTAAACGTAAATTGCGTTTTCACAAAAACCGTATAAGATATCAATCTAAAAAGTCATGTTTGGATAGCTGAATATTTTGTGACCGCTTTAAAGTTTGTTTGGTGTCTGTAAGTGAAAGTATGAAGGAGCTGAAACTTTTGGCAGAACGTGTGTTTTGAAGCAGGAAAAAGGATGTTCTCATTGACTTCAATGTTAAAAAAAAGTGTCTAAAAGCTTAATATTTTAAAAAGTATAAATAGTACAAAAAAACTTGAAGAAGTCCCATCGTTAGCTGAACGAGATGAACATTTTAAAAGTTGAATGGTCTCAATAGCTCAAAGTATGCAGAAGTTACGCAGAGCCAAAAAACGTACGGAATAAAATTAAGAAGAAGAATAACTAGAAAATGCATTCCCTGAGGAAAATGCGAGTGGGAATGCTGAATTGCTGAGCCCGCACCAAAGCCATTCACCATAACCACTACACTATCTTTAGGACACACAGCTCCTTTCTCTATCTGCAAAGTAGAGAGTATCCTGACTTCCTGGTCGCCCCTCCCCCCTCAGGAGGTTTCCCCCCCTCCCCCAGGTCAGTGAGGAGGAATATTGCACTGAGGTAAGGAAAGCCATTTATGGAAAGAAATAACATTACAAACGCCTTTTAATTCACAGACCAATACATGAATTACGCCTTCAAACAAAAGTTAATAAATCCACAACCGTATATGCGATCGATACAGCGACTTCACCGTTTGAAAGACACGGCCCTTGTGAACGTATCGATATGAAATTTATGTTGATAAACTTAAAAATGTGGCCATGTCAGCGATTTAGAAAAGAGCGTCGTTGTGTGTTTTGCAGAAACATTTTTTAGACTTTTTAACATGTCTCTTGTCCTTTAGAAGCTCCTGGAACTAAAACTAAAATACGTATCACAAAACTGATCACATTGCCTGAAACCAGACAAGCATACCTACGTTTTGATATATAAATTGTGTATGACAAGTAGATCTTGTGGGCGTGAGAGCAATTTGTTCCCCCTTTTTTTAAATATAATATTTTTTGTGGATGATCTCCACTCTAAAGGTCACATGACACACTCTAAACCTGCTCCATAGGATTACATTATAACCGATAAAAAAATCACTAAACGTAAATTGCGTTTTCACAAAAACCGTAAAAGATATCAATCTAAAAAGTCATGTTTGGATAGCTGAATATTTTGTGACCGCTTTAAAGTTTGTTTGGTGTCTGTAAGTGAAAGTATGAAGGAGCTGAAACTTTTGGCAGAACGTGTGTTTTGAAGCAGGAAAAAGGATGTTCTCATTGACTTCAATGTTAAAAAAAAGTGTCTAAAAGCTTAATATTTTAAAAAGTATAAATAGTACAAAAAAACTTGAAGAAGTCCCATCGTTAGCTGAACGAGATGAACATTTTAAAAGTTGAATGGTCTCAATAGCTGAAAGTATGCAGGAGTTACGCAGAGCCAAAAAACGTACGGAATAAAATTAAGAAGAAGAATAATAAAAAACGAATATCAATACTGGGAATGCTTATTAAAGCATTCCCACTAATAATATTTTTTGTGGATGATCTGCACTCTAAAGGTCACATGACACACTCTAAACCTGCTCCATAGGATTACATTATAACCGATAAAATATCACTAAACGTAAATTGCGTTTTCACAAAAACCGTAAAAGATATCAATCTGAAAAGTCATGTTTGGATAGCTGAATATTTTGTGACCGCTTTAAAGTTTGTTTGGTGTCTGTAAGTGAAAGTATGAAGGAGCTGAAACTTTTGGCAGAACGTGTGTTTTGAAGCAGGAAAAAGGGTTTCTCATTGACTTCAATGTTAAAAAAAAGTGTCTAAAAGCTTAATATTTTAAAAAGTATAAATAGTACAAAAAAACTTGAAGAAGTCCCATCGTTAGCTGAACGAGACGAACATTTTAATAGTTGAATAGTCTCAATAGCTCAAAGTATGCAGAAGTTACGCAGAGCCAAAAAACGTACGGAACTAGAAAATGCATTCCCTGAGGAAAATGCGAGTGGGAATGCTGAATAGCTGAGCCCCCACCAAAGCCATTCACCATAACCACTACACTATCTTTAGGACACACAGCTCCTTTCTCTATCTGCAAAGTAGAGAGTATGCTGACTTCCTGGTCGCCCCTCCCCCCTCAAGAGGTTTCCCCTCCCCCCAGGTCAGTGAGGAGGAATATTGCACTGAGGTAGAAAGCTATTTATGGAAAGAAATTCCATTACAAACGCCTTTTAATTCACAGACCAATACATTAATTACGCCTCCAAACAAAACGTAATAAATCCACAACCGTACATGCGATCGATACAGCGACTTCACCGTTTGAAAGACGCGGCCCTTGTGAACGCATCGATATGAAATTTATGTTGATAAACTTAAAATTGTGGCCATGCCAGCGATTTAGAAAAGAGCGTCTTTGTGTGTTTTGCAGGAAAATTTTTAAAATTTTTAACATGGACGGTCAATGAGAGTGGTTTTGTCACTCTTGTCCTTTAGAAGCTCCTGGAACTAAAACTAAAATACGTATCACAAAACTGATCACATTGCCTGAAACCAGACAAGCATACCTACGTTTTGATATATAAATTGTGTATGACAAGTAGATCTTGTGGGCGTGAGAGCAATTTGTTCGCCCTTTTTTTAAAGATAATTTTTGTTTTCAAAGATCTCCACTCTAAAGGTCACATGACACACTCTAAACCTGCTCCATAGGATTACATTATAACCGATAAAAAAATCACTAAACGTAAATTGCGTTTTCACAAAAACCGTATAAGATATCAATCTAAAAAGTCATGTTTGGATAGCTGAATATTTTGTGACCGCTTTAAAGTTTGTTTGGTGTCTGTAAGTGAAAGTATGAAGGAGCTGAAACTTTTGGCAGAACGTGTGTTTTGAAGCAGGAAAAAGGATGTTCTCATTGACTTCAATGTTAAAAAAAAGTGTCTAAAAGCTTAATATTTTAAAAAGTATAAATAGTACAAAAAAACTTGAAGAAGTCCCATCGTTAGCTGAACGAGATGAACATTTTAAAAGTTGAATGGTCTCAATAGCTCAAAGTATGCAGAAGTTACGCAGAGCCAAAAAACGTACGGAATAATAAAATTAAAATTAAAATTAAAACTAGAAAATGCATTCCCTGAGGAAAATGCGAGTGGGAATGCTGAATTGCTGAGCCCGCACCAAAGCCATTCACCATAACCACTACACTATCTTTAGGACACACAGCTCCTTTCTCTATCTGCAAAGTAGAGAGTATCCTGACTTCCTGGTCGCCCCTCCCCCCTCAAGAGGTTTCCCCTCCCCCCCAGGTCAGTGAGGAGGAATATTGCACTGAGGTAAGGAAAGCTATTTATGGAAAGAAATTCCATTACAAACGCTTTTAATTCACAGACCAATACATTAATTACGCCTCCAAACAAAACGTAATAAATCCACAACCGTACATGCGATCGATACAGCGACTTCACCGTTTGAAAGACACGGCCCTTGTGAACGCATCGATATGAAATTTATGTTGATAAACTTAAAATTGTGGCCATGCCAGCGATTTAGAAAAGAGCGTCTTTGTGTGTTTTGCAGGAAAATTTTTTAAATTTTTAACATGGACGGTCAATGAGAGTGGTTTTGTCACTCTTGTCCTTTAGAAGCTCCTGGAACTAAAACTAAAATACGTATCACAAAACTGATCACATTGCCTGAAACCAGACAAGCATACCTACGTTTTGATATATAAATTGTGTATGACAAGTAGATCTTGTGGGCGTGAGAGCAATTTGTTCGCCCTTTTTTTAAAGATAATTTTTGTTTTCAAAGATCTCCACTCTAAAGGTCACATGACACACTCTAAATCCCTTCCATAGGGTTACATTATAACCGATTCCATTTTCTGAAAAAATCGCTAAACGTAAATTGCGTTTTCACAAAAACCGTAAAAGATATCATTTTGAAAAGTCATGTTTGGATAGCTGAATATTTTGTGACCGCTTTAAAGTTTGTTTGGTGTCTGTAAGTGAAAGTATGAAGGAGCTGAAACTTTTGGCAGAACGTGTGTTTTGAAGCAGGAAAAAGGATGTTCTCATTGACTTCAATGTTAAAAAAAAGTGTCTAAAAGCTTAATATTTTAAAAGTATAAATAGTACAAAAAAACTTGAAGAAGTCCCATCGTTAGCTGAATGAGACGAACATTTTAAAAGTTAAATGGTCTCAATAGCTGAAAGTATGCAGAAGTTACGCAGAGCCAAAAAACGTACGGAATAAAATTAAGAAGAAGAATAATAAAAAACGAATATCAATACTGGGAATGCTTATTAAAGCATTCCCACTAATTAAAACTAGAAAATGCATTCCCTGAGGAAAATGCGAGTGGGAATGCTGAATTGCTGAGCCCGCACCAAAGCCATTCACCATAACCACTACACTATCTTTAGGACACACAGCTCCTTTCTCTATCTGCAAAGTAGAGAGTATCCTGACTTCCTGGTCGCCCCTCCCCCCTCAAGAGGTTTCTCCTCCCCCCAGGTCAGTGAGGAGGAATATTGCACTGAGGTAGAAAGCTATTTATGGAAAGAAATTCCATTACAAACGCCTTTTAATTCACAGACCAATACATTAATTACGCCTCCAAACAAAACGTAATAAATCCACAACCGTACATGCGATCGATACAGCGACTTCACCGTTTGAAAGACACGGCCCTTGTGAACGCATCGATATGAAATTTATGTTGATAAACTTAAAATTGTGGCCATGCCAGCGATTTAGAAAAGAGCGTCTTTGTGTGTTTTGCAGGAAAAATTTTTAAATTTTTAACATGGACGGTCAATGAGAGTGGTTTTGTCACTCTTGTCCTTTAGAAGCTCCTGGAACTAAAACTAAAATACGTATCACAAAACTGATCACATTGCCTGAAACCAGACAAGCATACCTACGTTTTGATATATAAATTGTGTATGACAAGTAGATCTTGTGGGCGTGAGAGCAATTTGTTCGCCCTTTTTTTAAAGATAATTTTTGTTTTCAAAGATCTCCACTCTAAAGGTCACATGACACACTCTAAACCTGCTCCATAGGATTACATTATAACCGATAAAAAAATCACTAAACGTAAATTGCGTTTTCACAAAAACCGTAAAAGATATCAATCTGAAAAGTCATGTTTGGATAGCTGAATATTTTGTGACCGCTTTAAAGTTTGTTTGGTGTCTGTAAGTGAAAGTATGAAGGAGCTGAAACTTTTGGCAGAACGTGTGTTTTGAAGCAGGAAAAAGGATGTTCTCATTGACTTCAATGTTAAAAAAAAGTGTCTAAAAGCTTAATATTTTAAAAAGTATAAATAGTACAAAAAAACTTGAAGAAGTCCCATCGTTAGCTGAATGAGACGAACATTTTAAAAGTTAAATGGTCTCAATAGCTCAAAGTATGCAGAAGTTACGCAGAGCCAAAAAACGTACGGAATAAAATTAAGAAGAAGAACTAGAAAATGCATTCCCTGAGGAAAATGCGAGTGGGAATGCTGAATTGCTGAGCCCGCACCAAAGCCATTCACCATAACCACTACACTATCTTTAGGACACACAGCTCCTTTCTCTATCTGCAAAGTAGAGAGTATGCTGACTTCCTGGTCGCCCCTCCCCCCTCAAGAGGTTTCCCCTCCCCCCAGGTCAGTGAGGAGGAATATTGCACTGAGGTAGAAAGCTATTTATGGAAAGAAATTCCATTACAAACGCCTTTTAATTCACAGACCAATACATTAATTACGCCTCCAAACAAAACGTAATAAATCCACAACCGTACATGCGATCGATACAGCGACTTCACCGTTTGAAAGACACGGCCCTTGTGAACGCATCGATATGAAATTTATGTTGATAAACTTAAAATTGTGGCCATGCCAGCGATTTAGAAAAGAGCGTCTTTGTGTGTTTTGCAGGAAAATTTTTTAAATTTTTAACATGGACGGTCAATGAGAGTGGTTTTGTCACTCTTGTCCTTTAGAAGCTCCTGGAACTAAAACTAAAATACGTATCACAAAACTGATCACATTGCCTGAAACCAGACAAGCATACCTACGTTTTGATATATAAATTGTGTATGACAAGTAGATCTTGTGGGCGTGAGAGCAATTTGTTCGCCCTTTTTTTAAAGATAATTTTTGTTTTCAAAGATCTCCACTCTAAAGGTCACATGACACACTCTAAACCTGCTCCATAGGATTACATTATAACCGATAAAAAAATCACTAAACGTAAATTGCGTTTTCACAAAAACCGTATAAGATATCAATCTAAAAAGTCATGTTTGGATAGCTGAATATTTTGTGACCGCTTTAAAGTTTGTTTGGTGTCTGTAAGTGAAAGTATGAAGGAGCTGAAACTTTTGGCAGAACGTGTGTTTTGAAGCAGGAAAAAGGATGTTCTCATTGACTTCAATGTTAAAAAAAAGTGTCTAAAAGCTTAATATTTTAAAAAGTATAAATAGTACAAAAAAACTTGAAGAAGTCCCATCGTTAGCTGAATGAGACGAACATTTTAAAAGTTAAATGGTCTCAATAGCTGAAAGTATGCAGAAGTTACGCAGAGCCAAAAAACGTACGGAATAAAATTAAGAAGAAGAATAATAAAAAACGAATATCAATACTGGGAATGCTTATTAAAGCATTCCCACTAACTAGAAAATGCATTCCCTGAGGAAAATGCGAGTGGGAATGCTGAATTGCTGAGCCCGCACCAAAGCCATTCACCATAACCACTACACTATCTTTAGGACACACAGCTCCTTTCTCTATCTGCAAAGTAGAGAGTATCCTGACTTCCTGGTCGCCCCTCCCCCCTCAAGAGGTTTCCCCTCCCCCCAGGTCAGTGAGGAGGAATATTGCCCTGAGGTAAGGAAAGCTATTTATGGAAAGAAATTCCATTACAAACGCCTTTTAATTCACAGACCAATACATTAATTACGCCTCCAAACAAAACGTAATAAATCCACAACCGTACATGCGATCGATACAGCGACTTCACCGTTTGAAAGACACGGCCCTTGTGAACGCATCGATATGAAATTTATGTTGATAAACCTAAAATTGTGGCCATGCCAGCGATTTAGAAAAGAGCGTCTTTGTGTGTTTTGCAGGAAAAATTTTTAAATTTTTAACATGGACGGTCAATGAGAGTGGTTTTGTCACTCTTGTCCTTTAGAAGCTCCTGGAACTAAAACTAAAATACGTATCACAAAACTGATCACATTGCCTGAAACCAGACAAGCATACCTACGTTTTGATATATAAATTGTGTATGACAAGTAGATCTTGTGGGCGTGAGAGCAATTTGTTCGCCCTTTTTTTAAAGATAATTTTTGTTTTCAAAGATCTCCACTGTAAAGGTCACATGACACACTCTAAATCCCTTCCATAGGGTTACATTATAACCGATTCCATTTTCTGAAAAAATCGCTAAACGTAAATTGCGTTTTCACAAAAACCGTAAAAGATATCAATCTGAAAAGTCATGTTTGGATAGCTGAATATTTTGTGACCGCTTTAAAGTTTGTTTGGTGTCTGTAAGTGAAAGTATGAAGGAGCTGAAACTTTTGGCAGAACGTGTGTTTTGAAGCAGGAAAAAGGATGTTCTCATTGACTTCAATGTTAAAAAAAAGGGTCTAAAAGCTTAATATTTTAAAAAGTATAAATAGTACAAAAAAACTTGAAGAAGTCCCATCGTTAGCTGAACGAGATGAACATTTTAAAAGTTGAATGGTCTCAATAGCTGAAAGTATGCAGAAGTTACGCAGAGCCAAAAAACGTACGGAATAAAATTAAGAAGAAGAATAATAAAAAACGAATATCAATACTGGGAATGCTTATTAAAGCATTCCCACTAATAATAAAAAACGAATATCAATACTGGGAATGCTTATTAAAGCATTCCCACTAATTAAGAAGAAGAACTAGACAATGCATTTCCTGAGGAAAATGCGAGTGGGAATGCTGAATTGCTGAGCCCGCACCAAAGCCATTCACCATAACCACTACAGTATATTTAGGACATACAAGCAGTGTTCCTTCAGTACTTATAAAGCCTAATATCACACAGCTCCTTTCTCTATCTGCAATATAGAGAGTGTCCTGACTTGCCTGGTTGCCCCTTCCCCCTCCCCCCTCAAGAGGCTTTCTCCACATGAGGTGGGGGAGGAGGACTGCACTGAGGTAAGGAAAGCTATTTAGGGAATCAAAATACCATTAGAAACGCTTTCATCCACACGCAAAATCAGTTATCGTAGCCTTCAAACAAAACGTAATAAATCCACAACCGTACATGCGATCGATACAGCGACTACACCATTTGAAACACAAGGCTTTTGTGAACGCATCGATATGAAATTTATGTTGATAAACTTAAAAATGTGGCCATGTCAGCGATTTAGAAAAGAGCGTCTTTGTGTGTTTTGCAGGATTTTTTTTTAGACTTTTTAACATGACGGTCAATGGGAGGGCGTTTGAGGCACTTGTCCTTTAGAAGCTCCTGGAACTAAAAGTCAAATGCCTATCGCAAAACTGATCACATTGCCTGAAACCAGACAAGCATACCTACGTTTTGATATATAAATTGTGTATGACAAGTAGATCTTGTGGGCGTGAGAGCAATTTGTTCGCCCTTTTTTTAAAGATAATTTTTGTTTTCAAAGATCTCCACTCTAAAGGTCACATGACACACTCTAAACCTGCTCCATAGGATTACATTATAACCGATAAAAAAATCACTAAACGTAAATTGCGTTTTCACAAAAACCGTATAAGATATCAATCTAAAAAGTCATGTTTGGATAGCTGAATATTTTGTGACCGCTTTAAAGTTTGTTTGGTGTCTGTAAGTGAAAGTATGAAGGAGCTGAAACTTTTGGCAGAACGTGTGTTTTGAAGCAGGAAAAAGGATGTTCTCATTGACTTCAATGTTAAAAAAAAGTGTCTAAAAGCTTAATATTTTAAAAAGTATAAATAGTACAAAAAAACTTGAAGAAGTCCCATCGTTAGCTGAACGAGATGAACATTTTAAAAGTTGAATGGTCTCAATAGCTCAAAGTATGCAGAAGTTACGCAGAGCCAAAAAACGTACGGAATAATAAAATTAAAATTAAAATTAAAATTAAAATTAAGAAGAAGAACTAGACAATGCATTTCCTGAGGAAAATGCGAGTGGGAATGCTGAATTGCTGAGCCCGCACCAAAGCCATTCACCATAACCACTACAGTATATTTAGGACATACAAGCAGTGTTCCTTCAGTACTTATAAAGCCTAATATCACACAGCTCCTTTCTCTATCTGCAATATAGAGAGTGTCCTGACTTGCCTGGTTGCCCCTTCCCCCTCCCCCCTCAAGAGGCTTTCTCCACATGAGGTGGGGGAGGAGGACTGCACTGAGGTAAGGAAAGCTATTTAGGGAATCAAAATACCATTAGAAACGCTTTCATCCACACGCAAAATCAGTTATCGTAGCCTTCAAACAAAACGTAATAAATCCACAACCGTACATGCGATCGATACAGCGACTACACCATTTGAAACACAAGGCTTTTGTGAACGCATCGATATGAAATTTATGTTGATAAACTTAAAAATGTGGCCATGTCAGCGATTTAGAAAAGAGCGTCTTTGTGTGTTTTGCAGGAATTTTTTTTAGACTTTTTAACATGACGGTCAATGGGAGGGCGTTTGAGGCACTTGTCCTTTAGAAGCTCCTGGAACTAAAAGTCAAATGCCTATCGCAAAACTGATCACATTGCCTGAAACCAGACAAGCATACCTACGTTTTGATATATAAATTGTGTATGACAAGTAGATCTTGTGGGCGTGAGAGCAATTTGTTCGCCCTTTTTTTAAAGATAATTTTTGTTTTCAAAGATCTCCACTCTAAAGGTCACATGACACACTCTAAACCTGCTCCATAGGATTACATTATAACCGATAAAAAAATCACTAAACGTAAATTGCGTTTTCACAAAAACCGTATAAGATATCAATCTAAAAAGTCATGTTTGGATAGCTGAATATTTTGTGACCGCTTTAAAGTTTGTTTGGTGTCTGTAAGTGAAAGTATGAAGGAGCTGAAACTTTTGGCAGAACGTGTGTTTTGAAGCAGGAAAAAGGATGTTCTCATTGACTTCAATGTTAAAAAAAAGTGTCTAAAAGCTTAATATTTTAAAAAGTATAAATAGTACAAAAAAATTTGAAGAAGTCCCATCGTTAGCTGAATGAGATGAACATTTTAAAAGTTGAATGGTCTCAATAGCTGAAAGTATGCAGAAGTTACGCAGAGCCAAAAAACGTACGGAATAATAAAATTAAAATTAAGAAGAAGAATAATAAAAAACGAATATCAATACTGGGAATGCTTATTAAGCATTCCCACTAATAATAAAAAACGAATATCAATACTGGGAATGCTTATTAAAGCATTCCCACTAATAAAGGATAAGAATAAAAAGAATAATAAAAAACGAATATCAATACTGGGAATGCTTATTAAAGCATTTCCACTAATAATAATATTATTTTAAAGATAATATTTTTTGTGGATGATCTGCACTCTAAAGGTCACATGACACACTCTAAACCTGCTCCATAGGATTACATTATAACCGATAAAATATCACTAAACGTAAATTGCGTTTTCACAAAAACCGTAAAAGATATCAATCTGAAAAGTCATGTTTGGATAGCTGAATATTTTGTGACCGCTTTAAAGTTTGTTTGGTGTCTGTAAGTGAAAGTATGAAGGAGCTGAAACTTTTGGCAGAACGTGTGTTTTGAAGCAGGAAAAAGGGTTTCTCATTGACTTCAATGTTAAAAAAAAGTGTCTAAAAGCTTAATATTTTAAAAAGTATAAATAGTACAAAAAAACTTGAAGAAGTCCCATCGTTAGCTGAATGAGACGAACATTTTAAAAGTTAAATGGTCTCAATAGCTGAAAGTATGCAGAAGTTACGCAGAGCCAAAAAACGTACGGAATAAAATTAAAATTAAAATTAAGAATAATAAAAAACGAATATCAATACTGGGAATGCTTATTAAAGCATTCCCACTAATAATAAAAAACGAATATCAATACTGGGAATGCTTATTAAAGCATTCCCACTAATAAACAATGGAAATGAGCAAGTGAATTTTGTACGGAGGAGTTATGGTTGTTATTCCCGTACTATATTACGTTTTTTACGGCTTTGGTTTTACAGGCCTTGTTATTCGTGTTCTATGTGAAATATTTATTGTTAAGTCACAGCTGGCGGTAATATTAATAAAGGAAAGGGGGAAGGCTATTATGCCCGTCGGTTTATGCCGGCGGCTGGCTGGTTGCTTCCCCCCTGTGGTAATTTACCATGAGATGGTATTAAAGGTTAAACAGATGTTGTTTATGTTTAACAAATAAAGCTGTGACCGAAGTCTGAAAGACTGACAAAATTTGCAGCCCCACAAACAGCCTTCGATCCCAGCTTTGGAGAGCACAGATCGACAGACACACTCTGCAGGCAGCAGCTCTGCTAGCTAAACCATCTACTACGGTTCCTGGGTGGTGAGTCCTCTGGGGGGGAACCCCTCGTCTATGCTGCAGCCAGAAGTGGTGGATCTTCGGTCAACTGCCAACTGGGAGACAGGCTGGATCCCAGATCCTTGTATTCTTCCCAGTTTCGGCCATCAAGCGTGTGCTGACCATAGCTGCACGCTGGGTCGTCCACGACATGCCCATCGCTTTACGGGTGGCCGCTGAGCTATACGCTGCAGGGCTTGCATAAGGACCGGTCTGCAGGGCCGAGTCGCAGTAGCCTGGCCGACAGCCACCTCCTTCACCTAAAATTCATTTGTGAATCAGCCTTGGACACTATTCCTCTGCTGGTCAGAGCTTCAGGTCAGGCGGTGGCGTTACGCCGTCTACTTTGGCTAAGATTTGGTCCGCCAACCAATCTTCCAAGAAAGCCCTGATGGACTTGCCCTTTAAGGGCGACAGACTTTTTGGAACTCCTCTGGATGACATATTAAAGATGCTACAGGAGGTAAGGGCACACTGCTCCCACAGTCCAAAAAGGGGAAGGAGCCACACCGAAGGCAAGGGTCCTTCTTTACCACACACAAGCGTTTTTTTCGTACACCCAGTATGGCGGGTAAAAGACCACAGGCCAATAAAGCGCCTGCTCAGGGACTGAGACATCCCTGGTTTCCCAAACCCAAAAAAACCTGCAGACAAAACTACGTCCGCATGAAGGTTTGCCCCCACTCATCTCTCGCGTGGGGGGACGTCTTCGCGAATTTGTGACCTGGTGGACATATCAGGTCCCCCGACCGGTGGGTTTGCAAAGTAGCATCTTCAGGGTACAAGATAGAACTTCAAACAGAGTTTTTTCCCTCCAACCGCCAGCTACAACCGACTCGTCGGGAAGCCCTATTCGGGGCAGTTCAAGACCTGCTGAAACGTGGGGTGGTTATTCCTGTCCCAGTACAGGATTCGTTTCAGGGGTTTTACTCCAATCTGTTCATAGTACCAAAGAAAGAGGGCGTTGGCTCAATTCTGGACCTTAGGGCCCTCAATTGCTTCGTGAAGGTACAAGGATTCCGGATTAAATCGGTTCGCTCTGTCGTCACTGCCCTCCAGCCGGGGGACTCTCTGGCATCCTTGGACATAAGGGATGCCTATTTACATGTCCCCATATGCACAAAGCATCAGAGACTTCTGCGCTTTGCGGTCGGGGAAGACCACTATCAGTTTGTGGCTCTCCCCTTTGGCCTGGCATCGGCACCAAGGGTGTTCACCAAGGTGCTTGCCCCAATTCTCACCCTACTAAGACAATGTGGCATCGCTATCGTGGGCTACATGGACGACCTGCTTCTGAGGGCCGCTTCAGCCTCAGAATTAGAGGTGAGCGTGTCTATAACCTGTCAGACCCTCAGACACTTTGGGTGGCTACTGAACATTCAGAAGTCAGTAAGGGACCGACTCAATGCCTAGTATATCTGGGATTGATTCTAGACTCCTCAGAGGCAAAGGTTGTCTTCCCTGTGGAAAAGTGGCAGACCCTTCGGGCTGCGGTGCGGCAGTTGACATCCCAGAAATGGTCGTCACTCCGCTTTTGCATGCGAGTCCTGGGCCTCATGGTGGCCTCCTTTGAGGCGGTACCATATGCGCAATCTCACACGCGAGTGCTACAGAAGGAAATTCTGTCCAGATGGGACAAGTGCCCATCATCCCTGGATTATCAAATCCGGGTGAGCCACCTGGTCAGGACCTCCCTAGTTTGGTGGCTGACATCACCAACACTTCTGTCCGGGAAGTCGTTCCTTCCTTATCACTGGATAGTCATCACGACGGATGCCAGCCTTACAGGTTGGGGGGGGGGAGTCTGGGGGGTTCAGTCGACCCAGGGTCGCTGGTCTCCAGAGGATTCCCATTTGCCGATCAATGTCCTGGAACTTCGGGTGATCTGGCTGTGCCTCTCCACATGGTCTCAGAGGCTACGAGGGCATCCAGTCAGGATCCAGTCGGACAACGCCACGGCGGTGGCATATGTCAACCATCAAGGAGGAACAAGAAGCTCAGCTGCAGCGTCAGAAGTCGCTTACAGCCTAAGGTGGACAGAAAGGAGCGTACCGGCCCTGTCGGCCATATACATTCTGGGTGTGGAAAACTGGCAGGCGGACTACCTGAGTCACCAGATGCAGGACCAAGGAGAATGGTCTCTGCACCCGGAGGTGTTTCAGCTCCTTTACCAAAGATGGGGCACGCCAGACGTAGATCTCCTGGCGTCTCGACTCAATCGGGAGGTATTGAGGTTTGTGGCCAGGTCAAGAGACCCATGGGTGGACGCGACAGATGCGTTAGTGGCACAGTGGAGTCAGTACCGGCTAATCTATGCCTTCCCTCCTCTAAAGCTCCTGCCTCTTCTGCTTCACAGAGTGGAGACAGAGGGGACTCTTATGATCCTAATTGCTCCGGTTTGGCCTCGGCGTCCTTGGTACGCCGATCTAGTGCGGCTAGTAGCAGACGTCCCTTGGTGTCTACCGCTGAGAGAGGACCTGCTGTCACAAGGTCCCATACTGCGTCCCCCACTACCTCCGTGGGGATTTAAATAGCAGACGCACCTTGGGGTCTACCGCTACGAGAGGACCTGCTGTCGCAAGGTCCCATAGGTCATCCTGCTTTACAGTCAATGGCTTTAACGGCATGACCTCTAGGTGCCTCAGAAACCACCGTTTGAGAACATTAGGGAAGTTCCCTTGTTGACATTTTTTTAGAAAGTGGTCCTTTTGGTTAGGTCAGTTATCCACAAGGATAAGGTGGTGCTACGTCTGCAGCCTTTTTTCTTCCTAAAGGTCATGTCGACCTTCCATCTCAAAGAAGATATTGTACTACCATCCTTGTGTCCTCATCCGTCGAATCCTAAGGAGACAACGTGGCATCCCTTGGACGTTGTCCGAGCTCCAAGAATATACTTGTCTGTTACTGCTCCGTTCCGGAGTTCAGACTCACGGTTTGTTTCGGTGACTAGTCCCAAGAAGGGCCCAGCGGTCTCATTGGCCGCCATTTCGAGGTGGATCCGACAGATCCTGATCAGGCTACGCTATAAAGGGTCGGGCGCCTCCCTATCACGATGCATTCGACCAGGGCAATGGTGCCTCTTGGGCTTTCTGACATTAAGCGTCTGTTTCCCAGGTGTGTAAGGCAGCGACCTGGTCACCCGGTCACACTTTCACTAAACTTTACAAGTTGATGTGAGTGCATCTTCCGGATGCTTCTTCAGCCGCAAAGTTTTGTAGGCGGCTGTTTAAAGTTACAACTCCTCAGTTGAGGAGCTCAGTTTTGGGGTGAAGTTTATTTTTATGCTACCCCTCATTTTGACACTGCTTCGGGACGTCCCACTATGTCAAGATTAAGGCTGTGTCCATCCATGAAAGAAAGAGAAAATAGGATTTTATACTCACCGTAAAATCTTTTTCTCTGAGTTCATGTCTGGACACAGCACCCACCCCTCTTTTTCTTTAAAGTTTGTACTGCTTGCTACAAACTAAACTGCTTGGTGTAGGCTGAGAGGATATAGTCAGTGGGACTGCACCCTGGGCGGGGCGGTTCGGCTTTGAAGTTGTAAACACTTTTCTGCCTAGTCACTCCTAAAGATAGGCTATTTCCCACTATGTCAAGATTAAGGCTGTGTCCATCCATGAACTCAGAGAAAAAGATTTTGCGGTGAGTATAAAAACCTATTTTTATTACCCAGCCGGGTAAAAACGATAAAACAGTAGAAAGGTGAAGGGATAGCAAATAAGAGACAGCGGATTCAGGTCTACTTGAATATGTGAAACAGTCCTGCTTCCAGCGACAACTTTACTTTGCCACTCCAGCCGGAGTGGGTACAGTGCACCTGGACAGGGCTCTCTCACCAGCCTGGCAGCCAGAGTGTCACTCGAATTTAGGATTAAGTCTCTGCCACAGACCCTCCCAAAAGGTTGGAGACAATTATGGTCCCGAATCCTTTTTTAGTAGATTCAGCACCCGGATCGCCTTCAGGTAGTTTTGTGAAATTAGCAACTGACAGACAACCAACATCCAGCCTGTCAGAACCAATGTTGTCCTCCGATGAATGGACAGACCCCTCCTGGAATACCAGTGCTTGGTATCCTTCAGACAGACTCCTCATCGGTCAGCTTCCTCCAATTGGGCGGACAGCTCAGGACCCCCTTCAGATTGGGGACCAAGTCGATCACTGGGTCCGCACAGCAGATCAATTGCTCCGGGCCAACGTAGTCCCGGAACCAGAAAACTGTGACACACGCACACCCCGGCCAGGAGGACCATTTGTGGGGGGGGGGGGGTCGTGAGGAAGCCTTGAGAAATGACACCTGCCCCCTAAATACCCCTCCCCAGCATGCACAGCGAGGTGGCCCAACCTCCTGATAGGCTGCTGAGGAGTGATATTCAAACACACTTGACCCCACTGCTGCCACCTGCCGTCCGGTGATGATGGGAGTCCCCCGGACAAAAGGACACCACAGATAAGCTAGAGCAGAGACCCCAAATTTAACAATTAAACTAGTTCAGAGACACTATTTCTCTGAACTTCCCCTAAACTTACCATAGCACCGGCTCTGAAAATAGCCAGACCCTACATTTATATGACTCAGCAGTGACTTGTCCATCAGACTCAGATTATATGCCTATGCCGTTTCCTGAGCTAACCCATAGTGCTCTAGGAATCTTCATCTGTAAAACAAAAATTATATAGTTTGACTCCAAAACATTTGTGGAATGGCAAAAATGTACTGTAAGAACTGTCAACAGACTGTAGATGGTGCTATATAAACTGACAATACTTCACATGAGACCACAAAGCATTGCACTATTCCCAGATTCTGGAGTGTAAATCAATTGAAAAGTATAACATGAGGAAAAACAAATTGTTGCAATGTTTTCATCAATTTCAGTGCATTATTAAGACCAGTCCTCTCTTCAAATATTTTATTTTGGTTATCTTTGCCATAACACTTGTAATTGATTTGTATGCGGTTGTAAATTACCCAATCTATTGGATCAAACCGATTTATCTGCTTGTATGAAAACTGTATATTTGGCCACACTTTCAAGCATAGATCTTTCAGCGCTGATCCCACAGCATGTTGTATGCAGAGAAAGAATTTGTGCCAATGACATGTTACAGTAAAACAGTCTTATGCCGCGTACACACGGACGTTTTTTGTGCTGAAAAAAAAAAACGTAATTTTTTAGCATGAAAAAAAAAAACGTTTTTCAAACTTCATTTTAAAAAACGGTGTTGCCTACACACCATCATTTTTTCAAAATGCTCTAGCAAAGCGCGGGTACGTTTAGCACGTACTGCGGCACTCTGTTCCATTCAAGCTCGCGTCATAACTTGCTTCTGAGCATGCGCGGGTTTAAAAACGTCGACATAAAAAATTGAAGCATGTTCGAATTTTGTTTTTGTCGTTTTTCAGAAGACATAAAACAACGTTTTCCCCACACACGGTCATTTTAAATGACGTTTTTAAAAATGTCTTTTTTTTTCATCACAAAAAACGACCGATTAGATGCAATAAATGTGATGCTTTATATGTGCTGCAAGAATCACTGACAGATATACAGTATTTACCAATGGAGTGTAGTTCTTTGATGTAAACACTTAGGCCCGGATTCACAAAGACTTACGACGGCGTATTAGTAGATACGCCGTCGTAAGTCCGAATCCGCGCTGTTACATCTTTAAGCGGTATGCTCAAATTGAGATGCGCTTCTCTGTTGCTAAGATACGACTGGTGTAAGTCTCCTACGCCGTCGTATCTTAGCTGCATATTTACGCTGGCCGCTAGGGGCATGTACGGCGATTTACGCAGAGAATATGCAAATGAGCAAGATACGCCTATTCACGAACGTACGCACGCCCGTCGCAGTAAGATACGCCGTTTACGTAAGGCGTTTTCAGGCGTAAAGATAAACCACCAAAAAGATGGCGCAGCCAATGTTAAGTATGGATGTCGGGACAGCCGTCAAATTTTACCTCGTTTGCGTAAGCCGATTCAGAATAGGGCTGGGAGTAGGTTACGTTCACGTCGAAAGCATTGACTATTTGAGACATGATTTTGAGCATGCGCACTGGGATACGTTCACGGACGACGCATGCGCCGTTCATTAGGCGCGTCATTTACGTGAGGTCACAATTCATTACCATACAACACGCCCACTACAGCCTACTTTGAATTACGCGCGCTTACGCCGGCCCATTTACGCTACACCGCCATAACTTAGGACGCACGTGCTTTGTGAATACTGCACTAGCCTCTCTAAGTTGTGGCGGCGTAGCGTAAATAAGATACGCTACGCCCACACAAAGTTACGCCGCCCTACGTGAATCTGGGCCTTAACCTCCAGAAGGTTTTACCCCCTGCAATGGTCATGCGTTTTAGGCTCACAAATAGCTGTGTGTGTAGCAGCCATTTTGTTCATGTTCAGCCATTTTATTTATAATTTTCTTCTCCATCTGAAAACCAGAGATCCAGCAACCCAGATTCCTCTACCCTCCCCACTCTTTCAGAACATAACTATAGTTTCAAAGGGGCCTTGAGCTTCAAAAGAACTGGTTATCTCCATCTAGGCCAGAGATCTGGTTGAGTCTGCTAGCAATCATTTCCTACAGCTTATCACTTCCCAGAGGGGATTGGAAGTGACCTTTTGTAAAACTGTCACCCTCGCATCCCTGAGAACTAACAGATACCGAATAGTTGTCAACAGTCCCGAATTTCCCAGGACATTCCTGGTATTTGGACCCTTGTCCCCATCTTACCCGGTTAAATCCTACACGATTTTTCGCTGCCATTTTACAGAAGACCAGCTCTCGTGAGGAAGAAACAAAGGGCATAGAGCCCGGGTGGCAATGAAAGTGGCTGCCAAAAGAAATGGAGCTGCTTTATTTCTATTGTCAGTAGCTTTCATTGCCACCCAGGTGTATCTGGCCAGCTAAGACCTGTCCTAGGTTTCTAATGTGACTTACATGTATATACAGCTAGACCTGCTAATAATCTTAATACAATTCATATGCGAGTGATAAAAGCAGAGCTATTTACTGTGATTTCATGTTTTGAATGTCATGTGTTCACAGAAGCAAAAAGAGAATATGCCGTCTAAAAACTTGTTCTATATACTGTAAGGTAAGCTCAAGACACAGCAGAATTGAAACCAGAAAGCATAGAGTTAGGCTTTTGTGACTCATCAGGAGTCTTGGCCAATCTCACATTGATCACGAGTCTTGGCCAATTACAGCCAGCTTTACACTCATTCTGTCTGGAAAATTCCCAGCACACTGCTAGAATTCATTACACCAGAGAGAGAAGATCTGAACAGACACACACCAGAGTTCTGTTTTATGGAAGCAAGTGGCCAAAATAGGTATTTAATACAGTTATATATGTTCCTATTGTTAATAGTGTGATTAACACTGTATACTAACTAGTGTTCACTTGTAGTTCCACCAAATAAACATCAAATTTCAAACAAAATGTGCCGTTAAACATCACAGCATATGGTCAAACAAGAAAACGTGCCATCAAACCGCATACAGCAATACAGAGCAAGTAAAACTATTGATTAAGCCTCAGAGAGATCATAAAGTGTTTAAATAACTTAAAGTGAGAGTACAGATACTGAAGAAAGAAATCTACCATTTTATGCAGAATGACAAGATTGAACAGTTGAACCACCATTTGTTATACTTTATTTAACACGTGTTTGTACATGGACTGTCTGCTGTGAAATTGTCAGTGTTATATATGAAGTTTGGTGTGCTCTTTTAACCTACTGCTTCCATAGAACGGCGCTAGAGGAATTATAGAGTAACAGATAGTCTTGTTTGGACTAAAGGTCAGAGATTAAAATTCTTCTAATGCCACTTCATAGTGTTGCGCCTGCCACACCAGGCTCCGCCTCTCTTTTCTTCCCTTTGGCTTCCACGAGAGCCCAGCTGGTCTTCTGTAAATGGTGCGGAGACGAAATAAATGCAGTGGCACCCATATATGTAATCAGGTAGTCTTGATGTGTAATGGGAGGCATGC
Organism: Rana temporaria; assembly: GCF_905171775.1. NCBI lineage: Eukaryota > Metazoa > Chordata > Amphibia > Anura > Ranidae > Rana > Rana temporaria. The sequence goes on from NC_053491.1 coordinate 410,834,399, forward strand.
CTGAAATGTAATGGGGACCCTAATGTATAATGGGAGGCTCTGATTTGTAAGGAGGTATTCCTGATGTGTAATGGGAGGCTTTGATGTCTAATAGGGGACACTCCTGATGTGTAAGGAGCACCGATTTGTAATGAGGCATTCCTGATGTGTAATGGGGGGGGGGGGGGGGGGAGACAAGCTGTATCTGTGGTGACAAGGTACACGCTGTATCTGTGGTGACAAGTGACACAAACTGCATCTGGTAGCAAGCGACGTGGTAAGTGACATCATGCCCAGTGATCTGCACCCTGTACACCTCTTTTCCTAGGTAATGTCATGTCCAGAATCAGACCCCTCTTTTCCTAGGTAATGTCATGTCCAGAATCAGAAAGCAGACCCCTGTTTCCAGGTGATGTCATGTCCAGAATCAGAAAGCAGACAACTGGAAGTAGATTGTTTTCTATGCAGAACTGCACCAGATTTTGCACTCTAAAGTTTTATTAAATCAACCCCATAGTGATGGGCAGTGGTCTCCAAACTGCGGCCCTTTGCTTGCTTTTATCGGGCCCTTGGGGTGCCATTTTATTCACTGACACTAATGAAGGGCACAATTTCTAAAGACTTCAACAAGGCACAGTTCCTACTATTGACACCAACAATGGGGGCACAGTTCCTCACATTGAAACCAACAATGGGGTCAAATTACACCAATGATGGGACAATTTCTCCCAATGACACCAACAATGGGGCACAATTCCTGCCAATGACACAGTCCGGCGCCCCCCCCCCCCCCCAAAGTCTGAAGGGTTGTAAACCGGCCCTTGGTTTAGAAAGTTTGGAGACCCCTGGTGTAGGGTGACCAGACATACCTGGTTTCCGGGGACAGTACCCGGATTGCGAATACTGTCCACCGGACCAAGTCGGTCCCCGGATTGGATTTGAACAGGGGCTGGGGCAATTTCAAAGACAGTCAGTGCAAAATTAATAAAAAAAATTATATAATATATATATATATATATATATATATTTTAATAATAATCTGAATTACACCCCCCCCCCCCCACGCTCTGCTGCTCCTACTAGCTTAGTGGGGTGTATTTCCGCCCCCCCCCCATCTGTGCCCCTTTCTGATGAGCATTTGCTGGTTGGAGGGAATATTTCTTCAGTTGCAGGCACATGCCCATTCAGCGCCACTCACATGGTCTTCTGCCTTGGCTCAAGTCCCAGCCAGCTGCCTGCCCATCTCCTTGCCTTCTCTGACGGAACGATCTTGCTCCGCTCCCAACCCAGTAGTAGCCGGGGCCCAGAGAGTAAGACTTGACAGGCTGTGAGGCAGGCGGCAGCAGTGACAGGCAGAGATATGCTAAGTGCCACCATTACTAGTATAAAAAAAAAAAAAAATTATATATATATATATATATATATATATATATATATATATATATATATATATGTCCCCGGATTTCATTTAAAAAAATCTGGTCACCCTACCATAGTGCCAATATGGGGCAGACACAGTTGGAGGAGTGTGGACTATGTGTCCAATAAAAGTAGGACATGAGCAAGAATTGGCATTTTGCAGAGTAGCGACTGACCAGAGAGGGATTACGTTGACGCAGTTGGCCAGCTTGAACATGATTGCAATATATGAAAACAAAAAAAAAACATTATGCAAATGTTTTCCAATTAGGTAAGCATGTACAGTGGTGTGCAAAGGGTTAATTCTGAATTTTCAGCATTGACATGTGTTCACACTCCATAAGCATGTATGTATTTATATCTTTGCATACATAGACATGAATTTGAGCAGAGTCCCATCTCAGTTTGTACAGATGAGGCACACAGCTCCTGACCTGGTGACACATTGTATATTCAGTGAAAAGATTTGAATGAGGAATGTTCCCTCCTGGCCTGGCACAGACTGCGCTATTGTTACATGTGCCCACTGGCCTCACCGATTGCAGCCCCCAGCTCATAATGAAATGCTCTCCTTACCACAGTCTCCATGTGGGGGGAGAAGAAACTCATTCTTCCTTCACAGCTGGAGACAGCGGTATTCATAGCACATCTCCTCATAAGGAATCCACACCTCAGTGAATGACACTCAAGTCTTTATTTACAACTCTGAACAGAAGGGATGCAGTCGTAACACTCTGCAGATGTACAAAGTTCCTAGAAATTATCTAAAAATAAATACAAAAAATAAAAGACAAAAAAAAAAAAAAAGAAGCAAAAATATACAGATTTTTTAGACCTGCTCTGCAGGTAAATATTAGAAACACTATTCCACAGAACTCCTCCTGAAAGGTTAGAAGCGATGCTCTGCAGAGGGAGGCAGGTGCCAGCCTAATCATACTCTTCACAGTCCTGTCAGTCACAAAGAGAAGGGAGGGACAGTCTGCAGAGCTGGAAGTGGCACTATGTTGGACGAGGCAGCCAAGGTCCTGCAGCCTCATGTTGGCAATTCACAATCATACAACCAGAGGCTTCCGGGAAGGAGGGCTGGTCACGGTCCGTTTCCTTCTCTTCCTGCTGAGTACAGAAGAAAAAAAATATAAATAAATCCATAGGTACTATTAATACATAGTTCAGTTGTACTATGTACAGTAAGAAAGAAGCAATTTACTGACTGTGCTATTCATGTTCAGGGGCGGACTGACAACTCATGGGGCCCCCGGCAATAGGAAATTATGGGGCCCCCGGGCAATAGATTATGGGGCCACACAGTATACACACACTGAAAAGGTACTGGAGAGGCGGGGCAGCCATAATCTTGGGACACACACACACACGTTTTACTGAGGCTGGCAACCCTGATGGGGCCCCTAGTGGCATGGGGTCCTCGGGCAGTGCCGATTGGTCAGTCCACCCCTGTTCATGTTACACAAGAAGCAAAGAACCAGGCACAAAAATTAAATAGTCCAATTAGAATTAATTTTACTAAGGTCAGGCTTGTACAAGAGGGATCCCGATTGGCTATGGCTTCTTCACAGTGGCGGAACTACCGCCATAGCGACCCACGCGGGCGCTATGGGGCCCGCAGCCGAGTGGGGCCCGGCCCGAAAATCTGACTGCAGTCCCGACCGAGTCTCTCTCTCTCACATCGGTATAATCAGTGGCGGTGAGAGAGAGACTCTGGTCATTACGCTGCGCTGGAGGGAGGAGGTGGTTGCTGCACTGGTTGCTAACGCCTGTGCCGCTTGGCGTGTAGCAACCAGTGACATCACGGCTGCAGTGCACCCCTCCGTGTTCAGTGCTGAAAGCGCGGGAGGATTTCACTTCCTCCTCCTCCTCCAACCTCAGCGCTACAGCTCTGTCTCCTGGGGCCCAACAAAGCTGAGCTCCGACCGAGGCCGCCCCCTGACATAGCAGAGAGGGACACATTTGCAGCAACTGAGAGGGAGAGCAACAGCATCTGAGAACAGCAGCCAACAACAGAGAGTGGTGGCCCCGGTGAGCAGCAGGAGGCTGACTGGAAGGAACAGCGCGAGAGGGAGTGAGAGAGAAGACCTGACCTGAGCAGCAGTGACATCCTCCCAGTCCCAGAGCCTGCACACCTTCCCCCAACGTCTGCTCCAGCTGTGCCTGTCAGCAAGAAGAAACAGGCTGACCGAGGACAGAGGACAAGGATGGTCTGGAGGTAGGTGCATATCACACACCTACCCACAGACAGGGGCTGGGACAGGGTGTACAGGAAGGACTGCAGGCCAGCTTAGGGGGTCAATTTCTCTCTCTCTTCCACCCCCCCTCTCCCATCCAGCCCCTCTCTCTCTCTCATCCAGCCCCCCTCTCTCTCTCTCTCTCTCTCATCCAGCCCCCCTCTCTCTCTCTCTCCCATCCAGCCCCTCTCTCTCTCTCCCATCCAGCCCCTCTCTCTCTCTCCCATCCAGCCCCTCTCTCTCTCTCTCTCTCTCTCATCCAGCCCCCCTCTCTCTCCCATCCAGCCCCTCTCTCTCTCTCATCCAGCCCCTCTCTCTCTCTCATCCAGCCCCTCTCTCTCTCTCTCATCCAGCCCCTCTCTCTCTCATCCAGCCCCTCTCTCTCTCTCTCTCATCCAGCCCCTCTCTCTCTCTCTCTCTCTCATCCAGCCCCTCTCTCTCTCTCTCTCTCTCATCCAGCCTCTCTCTCTCTCTCTCTCTCATCCAGCCCCTCTCTCTCTCTCTCTCTCTCATCCAGCCCCTCTCTCTCTCTCTCTCTCATCCAGCCCCTCTCTCTCTCTCTCTCTCTCTCATCCAGCCCCTCTCTCTCTCTCTCTCTCATCCAGCCCCTCTCTCTCTCTCTCTCTCTCTCTCATCCAGCCCCTCTCTCTCTCTCTCATCCAGCCCCTCTCTCTCTCTCTCTCTCATCCAGCCCCTCTCTCTCTCTCTCTCTCATCCAGCCCCTCTCTCTCTCTCTCATCCAGCCCCTCTCTCTCTCTCTCTCATCCAGCCCCTCTCTCTCTCTCTCATCCAGCCCCTCTCTCTCTCTCTCATCCAGCCCCTCTCTCTCTCTCTCATCCAGCCCCTCTCTCTCTCTCTCATCCAGCCCCTCTCTCTCTCTCTCATCCAGCCCCTCTCTCTCTCTCTCATCCAGCCCCTCTCTCTCTCATCCAGCCCCTCTCTCTCTCTCTCTCTCTCATCCAGCCCCTCTCTCTCTCTCTCTCTCTCATCCAGCCCCTCTCTCTCTCTCTCTCTCTCTCATCCAGCCCCTCTCTCTCTCTCTCTCTCATCCAGCCCCTCTCTCTCTCTCTCATCCAGCCCCTCTCTCATCCAGCCCCTCTCTCATCCAGCCCCTCTCTCATCCAGCCCCTCTCTCATCCAGCCCCTCTCTCTCTCTCATCCAGCCTCTCTCTCATCCAGCCCCTCTCTCTCTCTCTCATCCAGCCCCTCTCTCTCTCTCATCCAGGCCCTCTCTCTCTCTCATCCAGTCTCTCTCTCTCATCCAGCCCCTCTCTCTCTCTCATCCAGCCCCTCTCTCTCTCTCATCCAGCCTCTCTCTCATCCAGCCCCTCTCTCTCTCATCCAGCCCCTCTCTCTCTCTCATCCAGGCCCTCTCTCTCTCTCATCCAGGCCCTCTCTCTCTCTCATCCAGCCCCTCTCTCTCTCTCATCCAGCCCCTCTCTCTCTCTCATCCAGCCCCTCTCTCTCTCTCTCTCTCTCTCATCCAGCCCCCCTCTCTCTCATCCAGCCCCTCTCTCTCTCTCTCATCCAGCCCCTCTCTCTCTCTCATCCAGCCCCTCTCTCTCTCTCTCATCCAGCCCCTCTCTCTCTCTCATCCAGCCCCTCTCTCTCTCTCCCATCCAGCCCCTCTCTCTCTCTCCCATCCAGCCCCTCTCTCTCTCTCCCATCCAGCCCCTCTCTCTCTCTCCCATCCAGCCCCTCTCTCTCTCTCCCATCCAGCCCCTCTCTCTCTCTCCCATCCAGCCCCTCTCTCTCTCTCCCATCCAGCCCCTCTCTCTCTCTCCCATCCAGCCCCTCTCTCTCTCTCCCATCCAGCCCCTCTCTCTCTCTCCCATCCAGCCCCTCTCTCTCTCTCCCATCCAGCCCCTCTCTCTCTCTCCCATCCAGCCCCTCTCTCTCTCTCCCATCCAGCCCCTCTCTCTCTCTCCCATCCAGCCCCTCTCTCTCTCTCCCATCCAGCCCCTCTCTCTCTCTCCCATCCAGCCCCTCTCTCTCTCTCCCATCCAGCCCCTCTCTCTCTCTCCCATCCAGCCCCTCTCTCTCTCTCCCATCCAGCCCCCTCTCTCTCTCTCCCATCCAGCCCCTCTCTCTCTCTCCCATCCAGCCCCTCTCTCTCTCTCCCATCCAGCCCCTCTCTCTCTCTCCCATCCACCCCCTCTCTCTCTCTCCCATCCACCCCCTCTCTCTCCCATCCAGCCCCTCTCTCTCCCATCCAGCCCCTCTCTCTCCCATCCAGCCCCTCTCTCTCCCATCCAGCCCCTCTCTCTCCCATCCAGCCCCTCTCTCTCCCATCCAGCCCCTCTCTCTCCCATCCAGCCCCTCTCTCTCCCATCCAGCCCCTCTCTCTCTCTCTCATCTAGCCCCTCTCTCTCTCCCATCCAGCCCCTCTCTCTCCCATCCAGCTCCCATCCAGCCCCTCTCTCTCCCATCCAGCCCCTCTCTCTCTCATCCAGCCCCTCTCTCATCCAGCCCCTCTCTCATCCAGCCCCTCTCTCTCTCATCCAGCCCCTCTCTCTCTCTCTCTCTCTCTCTCTCTCTCTCATTCAGCCCCTCTCTCTCTCTCCCATCCAGCCCCCCCTCTCTCCCATCCAGCCCCTCTCTCTCTCATCCAGCCCCCCTCTCTCTCTCTCTCTCTCTCTCTCTCATTCAGCCCCTCTCTCTCTCTCCCATCCAGCCCCCCTCTCTCCCATCCAGCCCCCCTCTCTCCCATCCAGCCCCCCTCTCTCCCATCCAGCCCCCCTCTCTCCCATCCAGCCCCCCTCTCTCCCATCCAGCCCCTCTCTCTCCCATCCAGCCCCTCTCTCTCCCATCCAGCCCCTCTCTCTCCCATCCAGCCCCTCTCTCTCCCATCCAGCCCCTCTCACTCCCCACTTTCTCTCCCATCCACCCCCTCTCTCTCTCTCACCCCTTCTCTCTCTCTCATTCTCTCCCACCCCTTCTCTCTCTCTCTCTCTCTCTCTCTCTCCTACCCCCTTCTCTCTCACCATCACCAAGCCCCTCTCCCCTGCCAAGTGGACACTGACTAACAGGTGACAGCCAAGCATGAGCTCCAGCGTGTTCGCAAGCTACACGTGCGGAGCCCGCCAGGAAGTCTGCACGGCACTGCGCTAATCACAGCCAGGGAGATATTACCCGATCTCTGCAGCCGAGCATCGGGACAATGTCTCCCTGGCTGTGATTAGCGCAGTGCTGTGCAGACTTCCTGGCGGGCTCCGCACGTGTAGCATGCGAACACGCTGGAGCTCATCCTTAGTGACAGCAAGTGGGAGTTAGTGATCCCATCCCTTCCTAAGCACTGCCACTTAACCCATGCCCCCAGCACTGCCAGTCTGCCACTGACCTCATCCTCCTAATGAAGGACTACAGGTCCCAGCATTGGCCCCTCAGAGCTGAAGATGTGACATGCTCCCCCAATGGGGGAGTAGGAATCGGGTAGGTCAGTGTAGTGATCAGGTAGGTCAATGTAGTGATCAGGTAGGTCAATGTAGTGATCAGGTAGGTCAATGTAGTGATCAGGTAGGTCAATGTAGTGATCAGGTAGGTCAATGTAGTGATCAGGTAGGTCAGTGTAGTGATCAGGTAGGTCAATGTAGGGATCAGGTTAGTGTCAGGTATTTCAATGCAGCAATCAATTAGGTCAGTGTAGGGATCAGGAAGGTCAGTGTAGTGGTCAGGTAGGTCAGTGTAGGAATCAGGTACAGTAGGTCAGTGTATGTGCAGTTTTTACCCCAGATGTGTTGTTCAATGGCATTAGTTAATTTTTTTTGGAGGGGGGGGGCCCCATACAGCATTTTGCTATGGGGCCCTGAGATTTCTAGTTTCGCCCCTGCTTCTTCATGGTATGCTCTTTGCACCATTTTACTATTCATTTGCTGTAAGCCGAACCATACACCGACAGATTTTGCGCAGGCTGCATGGAAAAAAAAAAAAAAAAAAAAAAAAAAAAATCGAACAAATTCTTTGCCAAGCAGCACAGATGGACAATTCTCCCATAACAAGTACTCCGCTTGCCATCGGAATCCCCAAGCAGTAACTGGATGCAGGCGTTGTTCAGCCAACCATTTTCCAACTGGCTCCTTTAACTTAAGGATGCTGGCTTGAGTGGTGCCAACAGGACCACCCACTGACCCAAATTTTATCTGGATCATTAGAAACTGGCAAAAAATGTGCTCAGTGTATGGCCAGCTTAACTCGCCATCCTTCGCCAATATAGATTTGTCTTAAGGGGTTGTAAAAGTTTGTTTATTTTCTAAATACCGTAGGTTCCTTTAAGCTTGTGCATTGTTGGTTCACTTATTTTCCTTCGATTTCCCTTCTAAATGTTTTTATTCTTTATCTGAATTTCTCACTTCCCGTTTCTCCTCAGTAATCTTGCCCCCATCATCCGAGCCGTTCTGACTGGAGGTTAGTCAGCCAGAACAGCTTACTGAGGAGGAACAGGAAGTGAGAAATGCAGACAAAGAAAAAAACATTTAGAAGGGAAATTGAAAGAGAAGGTAAGTGAAACAATGCACTTCTTAGATCTTAAATCTTAGATTTTTTGCTGCTGTAATCCGACTTGGTTAGCGGTCCCATTTTATGTAGGAAAGTAGCCACCCTCTTGTTTATTCCTGAGATGGACTGTGGGACTAGTAGTGTGCATACAGCAGTTCACATGACCACCACTAACATGCAGTGCTTATTCCAAAGCAACAGTTTTGAGAGGGAAAAAGGAAAGGTTCAGTAAAGTCTTGTCCTTGCTTAGCATTAAGAGGGCTCAGGTCTGACCCTCCAAAGTGCTGCAGTACAAGGTATTTTAACCCCTTGCTGCAGCATGCCATTTAAAAAACTGATTACTGTACAGGAATACTTTGGATTGCGAGTAGAATTTGTTCTGGGAGCATGCTTGTAATCCAAAGCACTCATATAAAAAAAATTTAAAAAAAAATTTGCTTTTAATGGGAAAGAAAACTCAGATTTGTTCCACAACCATTTATTCATAAATTCTTCAGTTTAAAGTCCATATAAAAATAAATAAAAAAAAGGATTATAGCAATGTGATTGTATGACCATAAAATGTCAATCCACAAATGGCAACCTCCACAAGGGGATTAGAAGCAAAATCCAGCAGGATCTACAGTGTTGAAAAGAGAAGAGAGGCGCCTCCAAGTGTAGCAATATGGTTACATTTAATGAAGGGACAACATTTAGCAACTCACATGGTTGATGATTAACCACTTGCCGCCCGCCAATGACAAATTGACGTCGGCAAAGTGGTTGTAGAATCCTGACTGGACGTCATATGACGTCCTCAGGATTCTCAGCCGCTGCGCGCCCCCGGGGGCGCGCATCGCGGCGATCGTTGTTGCAGGGTGTCAGTCTGACACCCCGCAACCCCGATCTCGGTAAAGAGTCTCTCACGGAGAGTGGGGAAAAAAGGACGCCAATTTTGTTTGGGTACAGTGTAGCATGACCGCGCAATTGCCATTCAAAGTGCGACAGTGCTGAAAGCTGAAAATTGGCTTGGGCAGGAAGGTGCGTAGGTGCCCTGTATGGAAGTGGTTAAAACAGACACATCTAAGTATGCAGGAATTCAGGGTAAAGCTGTCCACATAGACTGTCCTTCTCACCGCTGTCAGTCTGCAATTGTGACCGTGAAGACTACCCCACAGTAGAGGAATCTGAAAGCGAGGCTTGAATCGCTTGTGGAGCGCAGCGTGGAAGGGACGACGTTGATGGCGGTGTGGAGGATGGTCCATGTGGACAGCTTTACCCCGGATGCCTGTATACTTAGATGCGTTTGTTTTAATCAACCATGCAAGTTGCCAAATGTTGTACCTTCATTAAATGCAACCATATTGCTACACTTAGAGGCACCTCTCTATTTTATACTCAGTTGTGACATGACGCTTCTCTTATATCAAGACATCACTTGTATAGCAATAAAAAAAAAATAAAAAAAAAATGTGCTTGTCTTGCAAAATGCTCTCAAACCAAGGTTTTACTGTATATGCAACCAGGTTGCATTACAGCAATACATCTTGAGGGTTCAATTGAGCTTTAGGTCTCTGAATGGCTTTGTATATAATAGCGTTGCATCTGTAGGTAGGTAGAGATCTGGCTAGAAAGGCAGTCCCTAAATCTATACACTCACTTAATTGGTGGTGACACCATGCATTTCCATAAGATTGCATACAGGCAGAGCAGGAACATTATGAAGATACCGGCAGCTATAAGACCTGCAAAGACAATTAAGGAAGTAAATTTGATAAAAAAAAAATACAAAAAAAAGAATACACTGCTGAATTAAAATAATGCCAAATTCAATTTGCATCTATTCAGAATTTACTCTGCTGAAGTCAGACAAGTACATCATGGAGTGGGAATGGTTCCCAACGGTGACTGCACAGAACAAAAGTCAGCACTCTTTTGCAGACAAGACTAAAAGGCAAAACCCTTCCCTTTTGGATAGAGGGGAGGTGGGCTAGAAGTTTTTACTGCGGTCTGTGACTCCCTTAGGGAGATTCACCCTCTCCATTTGTCCTGGTTACCATTATCATTGGGGGATACAAACAAACACACTTTTGGTTGTCCCCAGAAAAAAGTAATAGAGGGGAAATCTTTCAATGCAGACACGGGAGAGAAAAAAAAATCCCACCAGGGGTTATAACCCTTGCGAGATAGAGATCATTCAACCTACTTTAAGCTGGTCATAGGATGTATTGAAAGTCAGCTGTTTCAGCAGGGAACGGCAGAATTTTGATCCATGTGTACCTGTCCCTGTTCAATACAAGTCAATCTTTAAAGGGGGGTTGTAGAGGTACATGTTTTTTCACTTTAATGCATTAAGGTGAAAAAACGTCCAAGGGTTAGCGGCTTCCCAGCCCATCCGTTTACTTACCTGATCCCTCGAAAGTCTCGCGTCTGGCTTTTTGGCTCATTCATTGGTTAAATGATAGCAGCGCAGCCATTGGCTCCCGCTGCTGTCAATCAAATCAATGACACGGCGTGCCAGGGCCAAGTGATACAGTCGGCGGCTATGGCCGCTGGCTGTATCACAGGAGCACACCCGCAAGCTAACTCCCTTGCAAGAGAGCTTCCCATGAAGGGGGTTAGCTGGTGGGGGGAGAGCCTAGACAGCCATGGAGTGACCCTAGAAGACCAGGTACTGGGGCCACTTTGTGCAAAATTTGCTGCACAGCGGAGGCAAGTATGACATCATACATATATATATATATATATATATATATATATATATATATATATATATATATATATATATGTATATGTATATATATATATATATATATATATATATATATATATATATATATATATATATATATATATATATATATATATATATATATATATATATATATATATATATATATATATATATATATATATATATATATATATATATATATATATATATATATATATATATATATATATATATATATATATATATAAAAAAAAAAGGCACCTTTAGTGTCCTTTTGACTTCTGTCAGGTGGGAATGGTTGAAAAATTGCTGATCAGTGACCGCAGCCAATAATCTGCAGCCACTGATCTGTGTATTTTGCCAGTGGAGAGTCCTTTGGTCAGAATACAATGTCACAATATAGATGATTTTTCCCATTCGCTAGCTTGTTTGCAGCAGGCTGAACAAAAAAAAATTAAAATAAACACACACTACTCATCCATAGCCAAGAAATTTATATTTGAATGCATTAAATCATATAAAAACACACACACACACACACACACACACACACACAAATTGTTGAAATGCCTTACGCTCAAGTGTGAATCGTATACAATTTAGGATAAAATGGGTAAGGACTTCAACCTCTGTAGGATATTTCACAACCAGACCAAGCAGGTTCTAGCTTTTAAACATACAATTTTTTTATATTGGTTTAAAAATAAAAGATGCACACCGGACTGGTCAATGAATCACCACAAAGTTTTTACTCCTATACCCTTAAATAAAATAGAACTATTATGTCCTATGCATTTATGAAAAAGAACCACCACTACATATTATGACATCAACTCTCAAATATAGAACCGTCCAGTGTTGGCTCACCTGGTATTAGCCCGCTTGTGGGCCCTGCTGGAATACTGCCCCCATTTGTAACATTGGGGGGAGACCTCCAATTTGTAGAAGCTGTATGCAAATCATCATATCTAAAATCTTCAGAACTGTTTACAGGACCCCCCTATAAAAAATAAATATGCGTTAAACAAACAGTCTCAAAGTTGGCCTATGAAAATTCTTACTTGACATGAAAGAAACTACCCTTCTTTCCCATGAATAATAAAAACACCTTACTCCTGAACTCCCTTGTTGACTTGCGGTCTACTAAATCATATGGATTCTGTAGACACTGGTTGGTTTTGGTCATTCAAGATTTTCCCATAGACTTGCAGAGAGATGAGAGGATCATTAGGTACAAGGGAAATTTGAGCATTTAGGAATGTAAAAACCATTTTAGAAATTTACAGTAATGCCCCGTACACACGATCGGTTTTCCCGTCGGGGAAAAAGTTGGATGTTTTTTCCCGACAGAATTCCTCTCAAGCCTGCCTTGCATATACACGGTCATACAAAAGTTTGGTGAACTTTTGACTGCCAAGAACGCAGTGACGTAAAAAAAAAAGACTAAGACGAGCCCAGAAAATGAAGTTTAATGCTTCTGAGCATGCGTCGAACTGTTTCCCAGCATGCGTAAGAATTTTGCGCATCGGGTTTGTACACGATTGGAAATTCCGATCAGTTTTTTTCCTGGCGGGGGAAAAAAAGGTCATGCTCGCCATCTTTTTCCAGCAGTTTTCCTATTTGAAAAAGTCCAATGGAGCAAACACACGGTCGGGATTCCCGACTAAAAGCTCTGACTCCCCCCCCCCCCCCCCCCCCAACAGGAAAACCGATCGTGTGTACAAGGCATAGCTTTTACATTCATGGAAAAAACATGATTTGTAATTACATGGATAAGCTGAGGCATACATGGTTTTCTGCACTGCCTGGAATTCAATAGTTAAACTAAAGCTAAACTTCCAGTCACAAATAGCGAGCAGGCTCTATATAGCAAAAGAGACATGCAATGGGGGGGGGGGGATTAACTAAAACTGGAGAGTGCAAAATCTGGTGCAGCTCTGCATAGAAACCAATCAGCTTCCAGGTTTAATTGTCAAAGCTTAATTGTACAAGCTGAAGTTAGAAGCGGATTGACTACCATGCACAGCTGCACCAGATTCTGCAATAAAATGCACCCATTTGCCTGCTCACTGTCTTCTCCAGAATGCAATCTGAGCTGTGCCAATCTGAATCTCCATCCACACATTTGATATGGATGGGGAAATCCTCCAGCTGTGTCCCGGCTTCCCCGCCATCAACATAACACCGATCAGCTCAAGTAGAAAAATTCCAAACAGGGTGGTGGTACAGAAGTAAACAGTAGATCAGCTTCTGAAAATAAAAACTTGTCCAGTACCTGCTGAATCTCCCGAATTATGACTCCTCTATGGGCAGCCTAACACAGGCCCTGTACCGTAGTCACCCCCTAAGGCCTATGCGCCCAAGTTCACAAACTGCCTCCCATACACGGCTCTGGAGCCCCCACAAAAGTCTTAAAGACTTGGTGAAAGCCAACATTTGCATAGGGCTAGGTATGCCTCAACCACACTGGCCCCACAGTTAGGGTTGCCAACTCATCCCTTTAAAACAGAACACATATTAATTACACAAGTTCTGAGGCTAATTTAATGCAAATAAGGCACCAAGTGAGTTTAATTACCTCCTTAATCAGCCACAGAACCTGTGTAATTAATATGTGTTCTGTTTTAAAGGGATGAGTTGGCAACCCTACCAACAGTGCTCGGTTCTAGGAGTCAAATCAGGCACCAACCCCCATATCCTGAAGTTTTGGTTTTTCATGCTCCAGTGGTCCACTGGGGAGGCAGGTTGTACTATACACAACACATCATGCCTACTGTACAGTGCCTGCGTTTAAATTGCTCTGTACAACTGCTCCACATGGTTTGCCCTATTCAAGTCAATTGCTACTGACACTAGCAATAGGAAGCAGATCATAGTGACCGGGCAATAGAATATATTTTATATATTATATATTCTGTTGTGTCACTGCTATAGCACCGTTTTCTGTAGGGACGAGCAACTGGGACCAGTGTGCAGTGGAGGATGCAGGTAGCCGGCACTACTGCACAGGTCAGATGTGAAAACTCCTCAGAAAACACATTTTCCCATGCTACAGAGGTTGAGCAGCCACAAGGTAGATTTAGTGTCATTTTAAATCTGCTGGGCCAAAGCTTTTAGGAGGATGAAGCTGCTGCAAGTCGCAGGCGCCATGGCTGTTGGCTTCAGGTCTTTAAGTCCCAGGCTCCCTTGTGACCACTGAACTGCAATTGTCCCAATTTAGTGTACCCACAGGCCGTATTTTGTCTAAAACCGAAAGCAGGAAAAAGGGGGGGGGGGGGGTCACACTAAAAGGACACCCACTTTACTGGCCCTGCATTTTTCTTGATCCCCTGAAAGAGTCCCTATTTTTAAACGTTGACAAGTATGCATGAGACGGAGTCTGAGCTCCTGCACATCAGGTGGTTTAATATGCCAATTTCACTCTTTCTGCATAAAAGTTGCAGCCACACTGTCAACTGCTGCAGTCCACCGCCAGCCAATTCTACTCCTATGCCAGTGTAGATTTTTTATTTTATTTTTTTTTTAAATTAAAAGGCCATGGCATGCAGAGGGTGCTGAAAATTCTGTAGAGAATGTGTTACTAGACTCCCAGTTCTGGGCAGAGTTAGCCTTGAAAAAGTATTCATACCCCTAGAATATTTTCCACATTGTCATGTTACAACCAAGAACATAAATGTATTTTTTGTTTTTTTGTTTTTATGCGATAGATCAACACAAAGTGGCGCAGAGTTGTGAAGTGGAAATTATAAAATTTCGAAAACCAATATCTGAAAAGTGTGGCGTGCATTTGTATTCAGCCCCTTTGATAGCCCTAGGATCTAGTGCAACCAGGCATCTTCAGAAGTCACCCAATTAGTAATTAGAGGAAGAATCAGCAGAGCACATGCCACCAAGCAGCCTGTATACACGCTGTCTGTGGGATTTGGACCTCCGGGAAGCTGACCACTCTAACCTCTCTGTCCACATCGTGTAACACCAGCCCAGGGGTCCCGAGGCACTGTATGTCCAGTGCAGCCCACATCTGGATGCCTAGCAATGGGTCAGGATCAGGTTGAATGGTCATACCATCACCACCTATTGGTGTGCTGCAATGAGTAAAGACTTTTGCAACAGCAAAAGGAGGACTATTCCCAAGGCTATACCATCCATCCAGTCCACTACTTGAACATACAAACCAGCCTCGGTTCCACAATGCTCTGAGGAGTAGGAAAAAACCCTTGAAAAGCGTCAGCCGATTACTCCATCTCACCATCCCATGAGACATAAGGTTTTATGACCTCTTAGAGGATCTATGTGAGGTTATTCAAGATACCAAAATGCGAGTACTCCACCTACTTCCATTTTGTAATAAAACATTTTACCAAGTATGATGCACTAAGACACGTGCCTTGCTTTCCTTTAGTGCTTTGAACACCCACTAGTTGGCCAAGGCAGCGGGATGTGCAAAATCCATCCAGTAAGCACAACATTTTTATCTAGGCCCTCCGCACAGCACTGGAAAGATTTTTTTAGTTGATGTTCCACCTGTGTGCAATATAATCTGTGTATAAATACAGCTGTTCTGTGAAGCCCTCAGAGGTTTATTAGAGATTCTTCATGAAGAAACAGCATCATGAAACCAAAGAATAAAGGAGAAGTTTAAAGCAGGGTTAGGTTATAATAAAAATAAAAATAAAACCAAGCTTTGAACATCTCACAGAGCACTGTTCAATCCATCATCCAGAGAATGGCACAACTGCAAACCTACCAAGATATGGCTGTCCACCTAAACCGACAAGGAGAGCATTAATCAGAAGCGGTCCATCACATAAAATCCAGATAAAATACATATACTTTTTGGTTGGAACAGAACAAAAACTTGGAAGTTTCAAGGGGGTATGTAATACTTTTTCAAGGCATTGCAAGTACCAACCCTGGTGCAAATAAAAAAAAAAAAAAAAAAAAAATTCACAAACCTTCCGAAATAAAAACATAGCCACATGTGCTCATAAATGGAGAATTTCAACACCATTTAGGCTAGACTGGTTGGCAGCTCTCAACTGCTGAACTTTACTCTTTAGATACTAAACTAGGTCAAACTAGGAGCAAGCTGACATTCTGAAAATGCTTGCATCAATCGTGCACGCTGTAAACATATCTGCCCGTACAGTACAATGTACATTATATTCATGTTTTCAGTTTATGCGAAAACAGAGCATACCGTTCTCTGTTCATTAACAGAAACCCTGAACTTTCCTCAGATGCGCAACATTGCCTTATCTGTCCATATAGCCAAGTTTCTGCAAAGCTAAGTGGAAAGAAAGTCTATTAGACCTCGGGCACATTGGGCATTTAGCTCGGGTCTCAGATTACGCTGTTAATGTGTAGGTGGAAGGCACAGGAGCAGTCTATGAAAAGCAGTTAGATGGTGCATGGAGTAGTACCAATGTTTTGGACCGTATGTGCCAAGAGACAGATGCAGAATTCTGCATGTCCTTGGGCACACTCGGCCCTACATGTTTGTGCCACACTTCACACCATCCAGCTGGCGCATTTTTCAGCCTCTCAAACTTTAATAAGGGTGGACGAAAGTCAGACTCTGAGGCTAAATAAGCCAGCATGCATGAGGCCTTAGACGTTGATAGCGTTCAGGATCTCTCAGTTGTCAGACTGCTCCCCACCACTCATATTGAAAGTATGTGGGTGAGCAGTGGCACCATCAGCCAGCTCCAGAGGCAGGTTCTGCTCCGATGTGCTGCCTGAGGGGGGTGTCAGTTGGTGACATTGTGGGTTACCAGAACTGCGTCTACTTGTCCCACACTTCTTAAAGCGGAGCTTCACCCAAAAACAAGTATATGACATTACATTCTGTATACCTCAAACATGTACAGTATGCCGTTTTTTTTTTGGGGGGTGTACATATGGTATCATCGCCATTTTTCACCTAGCTTCCGGGTACTAGCTAGGTAGGCGTTCCTATGCAGTGGCGCAATGTCCTCTGGGACTTCGCCCAAATGATTGACGTGCCTGACAAAATCCCCCCCCCCCCCCCGGCGGATAAGGCGTGTCACGAGTTTCCGAAACTAGCTGAACTGCGAGTCAGCACTATACGGCGCACCGACTAGGAGCCGTGTAGAGCTGACTGCGCAGGCGCCGTATAGAGCCGACTCGCAGTTTGACTAGTTACGAAAACTCGTGACGCGCCTTATCCGCCGGAGGGAAGTTTTTGTCAGGCACATCAATCATTTGGGCGAAGTCCCAGAGGACATTGCGCCACTGCATAGGAACGCCCATTCCCGCGGGAGCTAGTACCCCGAAGCCAGGTTAAAAATAGCGATAATACTGTATGTACACCCCCCCCCCCCCAAAAAAAAACAGCATACTGTACATGTTTGAGGTATACAGAATGTAATGTTATACTTGTTTTTTGGGTGAACCTCCGCTTTAACTATGTAGCTTTTCAGGTTTTCCTGCTGTGTGCGCGCGCGCTTGTCTGAGGAGCACAGGAATTCCCGAGGAGGCGATAGCAGATTCCCCAGCTTGTCCTAACCAGCACACCACATCCTTTGGACATAAACACAAATGCAATCTCACCCTTTCAAAGAATTAGCGTGAAACGAAGAAGTTGCAAGGTCTAAAAATCGGTGGCTATGAGAAACTTGTTTTTGTTACGCAAGGCTTTCTCAATGAGACACAGCATGGAGCCTGCTGTAAGTAAATACTTTTGTTACAGGGGTGTATTTACCAACTATGGTGCCCCACAGCATAAAGGAACGGATTTCTCCATCCATGCTATACAGGGCATGGACAAAATTTCCCACTGCAGCGATTGTGTAGTTGCATCTGATAAGGTACAGCCAGTTTTCAGACAATTTTCCTCCTGGCTCCTTTGAAGGATGTCAGGCTGGAGGGAGCTGAACCCACTACGTACATTTTAGCTGGTTCATCAGGAACTGGCCAAACCTCATACAGTGTATGACCCGCTTTACAGGAAACGCAGCATTCAGCTGGTGGAACTGATATTAAAGCGACGCCAAACTCACATTTTATTTATAAAATGTTTAACCACTTGACCTTTCGAAAGGTTTAATCTCCTTCATGACCAGGTAATTTCTGCTACTTTAACTGGCAATTGCTTAGTCGTGCAACACTATGCAATGGAGTTCTTTGTGGTCCCTTTTAATCACCACTGGGGTTTTTTGCAATATAAAAAATAAATACAAAAAAAAAAAAAAAAAAAAAAAAAAAAAAATTTGTTTACAGTTTCAAATTTTGCAAACAATCTTTTCTTCATAAGTTTAGGCCAAATGTACTTTACTACATTTTTGATAAAAAACAAAAATCTATGGTCTACTCTATACACACACACTCTAATTCTTATTCTTTTCTAATTCTTATTTTTTTGACACACACGTAGTTGAAGGTCACCGTACTACTCTGGGGAAAGGGGGGGGGGGGGTGAACAAGTTATTGCTTAGAACAGTGATAACCAATATTCGAAGCAGTCAACTGTCATGAATGGCTTTATAGTCATGACAGTATTGCCTTCTGTTGACATGCCGTGATTGGCCACAGCCAATCACATGGAACAGGGTGTTTGGTACCATGTGATAGCTGTGGGCCAGAGCTTCACAACAGAAAGCAAGCATGTAGTTTACTCCCCAAAAGCAGTCATGAATGGAAGCCATTCATGACAGTTTACATTGCAAACTGCCACTATGACCAATCATAGCGATCACATGATACCCTGGTTGCATTGCACCTTTTTGTCCACTGGACAGGGTGGTTATAGGATCGCACTGCTGCATGCCCCAGGGGCGCACTTTTGTGCATGTGCCAGGGTATGTACAAGTAGGTCACCCGGGCCTGGCTGTGTTGCCTGTTCACAGTAAAACTACTGTGGCCGGACGGCAAGTGGTTAAAAAGTAGAATGTGACTTCTAAACCTCTCACTCTGTTCCATCTTTTATCAAATGCAGGTTTTTTTTTCTGCTATTTTTTGGCGACTACATTTGTTTGATGCCCTCCTTGTGTATGCAAATATAGACACCATTCCTTGCTTGCCCTTGAGATGGAACACACGTCTACCTACAGACACATTCACTCCTATGTGAATAGTACACAGAGACACGTGACCAGAAATACCACGACTTGCTCTACACCAATAGAAGTGAGGTGCATGAGTGAGTGGAGAGGTAGTGTGCACGGGACACAAAAGAAGCCTGAAAACAGGAGTAACCACCAAAGAACCATTGTACACCTGATATTTTTGAATGATGGATCCAATTTTTTTTGTTTCATAAGTTTTTATTGGGTGAACATGAAAGCATACAGGGTAGGATGGATCCAATTTTTATTATATATAAAATATAAGAGTTTAGGGTCACTAAGAATCGTAGCTTCATTGATGCCAAAACTACTGGTAGCACTTCAGGTGCTGCTGCCAAGAGCTGTGGCTCTCATCGTAAAGGGATCCTGTCATTCATTCACCCTTTCCTCCATGTGCCAAACTGGGGGGGCCACTATAAACACCTCCCAGGAACAGACTCGGACACTAACAGGAAGATCTCACTCTTGGATTATCCAATATGTGGACTTATTCATAGGGGTGAATAACGATCCCATCTCTGCATCCAGGAGGGACACTTTTTTACACAGCAGCCTGTTCAAAAGCAATACAGAATGGTTAGAAGCTTTTGGATTATTTAATCAGGCTTGCCATTTACTGTTAATAAAATATTTGTAGAATAGTTTTTATATGCCAATAAAAGTTTATATTGTGCTTGGGTGTTCAGACTGATGAAAACATTTGTTAGATAAGGAGTACAGCATCTGTAAATTCCACATGCTAGAGATAGCCAGTCTCTGTTATTAGAGTATGTGCTACAATTCTTCCAATACATGTAGGGAATCTCGTGATTTCCCCCCCCCCCCCAATCTGAAAAACTATAATATTTGACTTTGATCAAAAATTTTAGCTACTAGAATATTATGGAGTTTATTTACCAAGGCTAGAAAGTGCAAAAATCAGTCAAACTTCTGCAGAGAAACCAATCAGCTTTCAGGTTTTTATTGCCAAAGCTTAAACAGGCTGAGGTTAGAAGACGATTGGTTTCCCTGCAGAAGTGTGACTGAATTTTCACTCTATAGTTTTAGTAAATAAACCCCCATGTGTGATAGAACGCCTCCTTTCTTAACGGTGGATATGAAAACTTTGGCGAACAATCTCTGCCCAGTTTGTTCCCCATTAGGGGTGGGTGGAAATTGATTACCAAGAACAATGATAATACCTTGTACTTGATCAGTTCTTTAATACAGGTTTAAACAATGGAATACCCAATGTTTTTTATAAGTTACTGACATTTTTTTGTGTTAATGCAGTGTAGCAGAGGCCCGGGACCCTGAGGCCTAATGGTGACCTCAAGAGTTAGCCGACATCCTTCAGTGTAGAGTGGGTTACAAGGCATGGCGGGTGTGATCCAAGATGAAATGGTGGGTGCCAGACACTTTTTGAATGCAAAGATATTCATTGTCTCTTAAAACAGAACTGTGGGAAAGAGGGTTAGGCCCAGGACACCCTTGGGTAGATGCAATGTTGATGGTCAGACTCAGACTTCTATCGGTAGACAGCTATACAGGTGAAGGCCTCCGGCCAGTCACCACTTCTGTATAGGTAGGACCGCGGTCTATGGCAGCAATCTTGTAGGTAAAGGTATTCAACTATTTGTAACATGAACAGTTCTCTTTAGCCCGCTCACTATGGGTCTTCACTCAACATGCTCCCAGTCTCTCTCACTAGACTTCAGATTCACTAGCCACTGGATCCCCTGAGCTCTTTCACTGTAATACTCTGCATCCTCCTCAAGAGCACCCCCCCCCCCCCCGCTTAAATGCTGGGTCCCTGGCTTCTCCCCTGCCGACACGTTAGGTCCTTGCATTGGCACTCCACAAGCGTATGCTCTGCCGTCTCCCTGGGTCCCCGACTTGGCACTTGCTCATGCTTTCCCACTTCTTCGCCAACCCTGGCTGGTCTGCTCTGGTACTGGCCTCAGCTTACTCACAATGATCTCCAGTAGCAAGGTGGATGGTTTGTGGCCGGTGGAACTGTTACTTCTGGTTGGACTAAAACACCGCAGTCCCAACCCAGCACTCCTTCTGGATAGGCCCTCAGCTAGCCTAGCAGCCAGATGTCCCCAGTATAGGCCTTAGGTTTCTGGTCTAGCAGCCTGGTGAAATAAGACACAGGTCCACCCAGACAGCCATCCAGGTGGCATACAACCCTGATCACCCGACTTCAAAAGAAAAAAAGGCTCTCCCAGCAGGCCAAGGGACCCAAGAAAATACCTGCCCATTGGCTGAGACACCTGATTAATTCCTAATCTGTCATTGCAATGCCCTTGTCTTATCCAATGCCACCAGACACCTGGCCATCTAGCGACAGAGAAAAGCGCAGCAATTCCAGAATTAGGGCAAAATCAATTGGCCAGGGCAACTATCACTTGGTAAATAAATGTAATAGCAACCCTGCCTAAACATCAGGTTGCTATAGTTGGAAAATGTCAACTGAGAAATAAAAATTTTAGAGAAATATAAAAATAAAATAAGGGGGGGGGGGGCGTGAAAGACAGGATGGGGCTGATGCAGATGCAACCACTTACCAGTGTACAGGTATGGCTGTATACCCAGGGGCAGACAGACTTTTAATCCACGTGTGCAGCTTGTGCCCCATGTGGATGAGCCTCAACTTTGAACTTTAAATGAAGAAAACATTTAACAATTGCAAGAGCACTGCTTCAAAATTTCACACTTGACGGGACCAAGTTAGTCTCCAGCTATGGTGCAAAGTGCAACAATGTGCAGTAATCTGGAAAAATCCAGATATTGGATATCTAGCTCAGCCTTTCTAAAGATGAACTCTCATGTTCTGCCACAGCAGCTGGTTTTATTATTGGTTGTTTTTTGTGTTTGCAATGTGAGCCCCCCCCCCCTTCTGGTTCACTTTTAAAAAACGGAGTTTCTCCCATATAAAAGTCAGCAGCTACAAAAAGTGTGGCTACTGATTTTTAACAAGCCGATACTCACCTGTCCCACGGTCCAGCGATGTGGGCAAACAAAGCCCCGCTCCTCTCCCCCTCTCTGCGGTGCCCGCATTCTGAGTGGGCACCCACTGAGCATGTGCGAGCTGCGATTGGCCAGGTAACCTACCTGGACCTGCAACGTGTCCCAGAAGATTGCATGGAGCCCCAGGTGGAAGTGGGAGCTGGTTGTCCATAAAGATGGTACCCACCCCCACACACAAAAAAAAAAGCCACCAAATATGTCAGGGGAGGGGTTCACCTCCACTTAAAGCAGAAGTTAAATTTTTGGGTGGAACTCTGCTTTAACCACTTCCATACAGGGCACTTACGCACCTTCCCGCCCAAGCCAATTTTCAGCTTTCAGCACTGTCGCACTTTGAATGGCAATTGCGGGGTCATGCTACACTGTACCCAAACAAAATTGGTGTCCTTTTTTCCCCACAAATAGAGCTTTCTTTTGGTGGTATTTGATCACCTCTGCAATTATTATTTTTTGCGCAACAACTAAAAAAAAATAAGTACGTTTTCTCTTTCAATTACGGGCACTAATATGGCGGCACTGATGGACATCGATGAGGTAGTACTGACGGCCACAGATGAGGTGGCACTGATTGGCGGCGCTGGTATGCGGCACTGATGGGCACTCATGGGCGGCACTGATGGGTGGCACAGATGGGCACTGATAGGTGGGCACTGGGCATGGGTGGGCACTGTGGGGTGGCACTGGACACTGGGGTGGCACTGATTTACCCATGTTGCCAATCAGTGCCCATTTGTAGGCACTGATTGGCATTTTTTTTTGCCCTTCCCTGGTGGTCCAGGGTGGGCTTCCCTGGTGGTCCAGTGTGGCGATCCGAGGGGGGGCTGCGTTGATAAACAATCAGCGCGAACCCCCCCTGTCAGGAGAGCTGCTGATCGGCTCTCCTCTACTCGCGACTGTCAGACGCGAGTGAGGAAGAGCCATCAACGGCTCTTCCCGTTTACATCGTGATCAGCCGTGATTGGACACGGCTGATCACGTGGTAAAGTGTCTCCGTGAGAGACACTTTACCTAGATCGGTGTTGCGGGGTGTCAGACTGACAACCTGCAACAACGATCGCCGCGATGCGTGCCCCCGGGGGCGTGCAGCGGCTCAGAATCCTGAGGACGTCATATGACGTCCAGTCAGGATTCTACAACCACTTTGCCGACGTCAATATGTCATTGGCGGGCGGCAAGTGGTTAATTAGATTTGTTTGATAAGTGCAAACAAATACAGTGTCATCTTGTGCAATGTGATCTTCAACCATTTTCTCGTCCTGCTCAGGTTACAGCTGAACTGCAGAACACCTCCTCCTTTGTGGCGATAAGGAGAGGGGGAGCCGTTCTGTAGTCTTTGCATATTTCTGTCCCAGTGTAAAAGCACTGCTTACATACGCAGTACAATGGAGTAAATGTTGTCACCCTAGGACAGGAAGTGCGTTACTGCCTGGATCACCAGGCAAAAAAAAACAGCAAGCTAATGCAGCCAAACAGGTTTCTTTCAGCTTTGGAGTGGTGAAGATTTATTTGTAGGTTTCCAATGAAGAGTTTTGTCCTCCATTTGTCTTGGGGACCACTGTCACCAGAATCTAAAGTGATGCAAGATTTATCCGAGGGGAACAGAGGGGAAATCTTTCTTGTTCAGTGACAACTGTCCGAGTGAAGAGATAATACTCGTATAGCACTACCCCTGGGAGGAGCTGCTGAGTAATTTTGGGTGGCACGTTACCTCTATCTTCTCGCTGTCCAGGGCGAAGTGAGAGTCCGAAGAATTTCAATGTCCACTTTTTCTGGAATATATTTGCAGAACTTTAGTAGAAAAGTAAGGGGGTGGAAGGATAGGTAGGTTCAGGTGCATAATCACAAGTAGGAAACACTTCGGTTTCCAGCAAACAGTTCTCGTCGTCACTCTAGCCAGAGTGGGTATTGCTCACCCGGATAGGTCCCTCTCACCGGCCTAGCAGCCTGGATGGCGCACAGAATAAAGTACAGTCTCTGCCACAGACCTTCCTTTATGAGGAGACCCTTTTGGTCCAGAATCCCCTGCCACAGGATTCAGCACCCGGATCTCTCCAGCTTAATATTTTTTGTAGAACTTAGATCCGACAGGTGACCACCGTCAAGCGTCTTAGTTTACGGTGCATCCTTCGATGAAGTTTCCAGGCCTACTCCCAAGGTACCAGCCTCTTGCATGGCCCTCTCCAGGATAGGTCCTCCCCTGGCTTCCTTCATCACCTCTTCAAAAAGGCAGGCCCCAGTCTGACTACTGGGCCTTCCAGGCGAAGCCGCGACACAGGACCAACGAGGTGCGAACAAGGGGCCCCTTGACAATGGCGTCTGTCCCTTAAGTACCCCTCCGCAGCATGCACAGCGGGGCAACCACTCCCACCAATTCGCTAATGAGGGGGGGGGGGGTTGGGGACACCCAATACACCCTGACCTTGCTGCTGCCACCCTGGGGTGGTAATGACACCCCCAGGCGAGCAATGGTGAAACTTTCAGCACGGCCATGGCTGGAACAGAGGCTAAATTTGCCATTAATCGTACTAGTCTGAGCCAAATAACTGTTCAACAGGAGCAGGGCGCCACACACACAAAAAATTTAAGCGGTTTGTTACCAACATTTCATAATCTTAATATGTGCCTGCTGTACCATATGCTTTTTTTGAGAAAGTCTGTCCTCTTTGTATTGCTTCCTTTATGTGAAATACCCGACGTTCCCCTTGCCTGCTTATTAAAAAAACTAACCACGCTAAGCAGAAGAGCACATAGTGGTCAGGTCTCTAGGTATGCTGGGAACTCTCCTCCAATGAACAGACTTGTCCTGACAGGCCCCCACTACACAGCCATTTACTTGGAAGCTCAGTGTGCTGCCGCCACTTCTCCCCCCAGCTCCTATGCATATGAGAACAGAGGGAATGTGATCAATACAAAAAGGTTTTTCCCCCCCTTTTCATTTTATAGTTTAATATATATATTTTTTGGAAAACAAAGTCTAAAATTAACAAACATTAATGGAACAAAGTCAATTCTCAGGTTGTCAACCTAGCAATACATAAAAAGTTGTATCAAAACATATAGCCCAAAATGGTGGTTATAAAAATGATAAAACAGCGCTAAAAGTGGATAAAGTCCAGTGTAGATAATAAATGTTGGAAAAGTCCACAGGTGGGTACAGCAGGACACAGTTCAGAGAAATGTGAAATCGCATCTCAAATCGAAGAAAAATCGTGCCCAGTGTGAACCTGGGCTCAGACATTAATTCTGTTATTGGTTCTAATGCAGTGGTCATCAACCCTTTTCTCAGGGCCTTTTCTCAGGGCCCACTAACAGGCCAGGTTTGCAAGATAACTGAAATACATCACAGGTGATATAATTTGCTGCTCAGTGATTGCCGTATTCTAGTCTGCATCTCCCCAAGGTAATACATAAAACCTGGCCTGTTAGTGGGCCCTGAGGACAGGGTTGATGAACACTGGTCTAGTGGCATTATTTCTGCTTCCCATGAGGTCCCTATTAGGACTTCTTGTCCCTCCACTGTTGCTCTGCATAACTCCTGTTTAAGAAGGGAGGAATTTTCCATTTCTATGGCGACATTTATGATTCTGGCAACACACCACCTGCTGGTTGGAGACGTACTACACCTGCCAACACACTCCCTGTATGCAACTTTACCAACATATTGTAAAATGGGGGGGGGGGGGGAGAAGCTGGATTTGTTGCAAAGCCATCTTTCTCCATTGTGATGCGCCCACTGTCCAGCAACCACCCCATGTTGAGGGCATGCAGCCTGGTAAGGTTAAGGAGGGCCACTTTGCTGACCTGCCGGGCAGCATGCTCGGATAAGGGTCTGGTGTAAAATCCACACTTCACCCAAGAGCCTGGTATAGACCTGGGGAGGGACCCCCAATTATTTATTTTTTTACATTAAGCCATCAGCAGGGAATCCCACTGACAGTTGATGACTTAGTTGTTGAACGCAAAATGCATGAAAACTGCATGCAAAGAACACTGGTTTAAAAATGCACTGTAAAACGCATCAAGTGCACAGAGGTGAACCTAGACTTAAAGTGCCTCGGATTACCTCAAAGTTAGTTCAGCTGTTCTAGTAGGTCTTTCCTGACATTTTCTTAGTCGCATCCTACAGCAAAAGCCATGGTCAGTAGAGAGCTTCCAAAGCATCAAAAGGGATCTCATTGTTAAATAGTATCAGTCATGAGATGGGTACAAAATAATTTCCAAGGCATTAGATATACCATGGAACACAGTCCTTATCAAGTGGAGAAAACGTGGCACAACAGTGACATTACCAAGAACTGGACATCCCTCGAAAATGTATGAAAAAAGAAATCTGGTCAGGGAGGCTGCCAAGAGGCCTACAGCAACATTAAAGAAGCTGCAGGAATATCTGGCAAGTACTGACTGTGTGGTACATGTGACAATCCTCTGTATTCTTCATAGGTCTGAACTATGGGGTAGAGTGGCAAGACTGAAGTCTTTTCTTAAAGGGGTGGTTCACCCTAAAAACTACTTTTTCTTATTCCACTGCCCCCTTACATTACAATCCGATTAAGGCTCTTATTTTTTTCATGCTGTACATACCTTAGTACAGTATATTTACCCGTGCATCCGGGTTGCGAGTCCCGCGGGAGTGGGCGTTCCTCACATGCTGGTGATTGACGTTTTGCCCAAAAACGAGCTCCCCCCGTCGCGTAAGCCGCGTCACGGTTGGCGAAAGAAGCCGAACGGCGAGTCGTTTTTGGGCAAAACGTCAATCACACACATGTGAGGAACGCCCACTCCCGCGGGACTCGCAACCAGGATGCACGGGTGAATATGCTGTACTAAGGTATGTACAGCATGAAAAAATTAATAAGAGCCTTAATCGGATTGTAATGTGGGGGGGCAGTGGAATAAGAAAAAGTAGTTTTTAGGGTGAACCACCGCTTTAACAACATCTTTGTGGGTAACCAGTTTTGACAGGCACACAGCTCCCACTTCCTCCCCTGGTGCCGCCGGAAGTTCACCTCATATCTCAGAAGATTGCCCAGCAATTCATAGCGTGCAGCACAGCTCTGAAGCCACAGCCGGGCATCCACAGTTACAATTTTGGTACCGTAGAGAGGAGTGAGGCTTCGTGCGCCAGCATCGCTAGACGGGCGTGTGTTAATTAAGATTCAGCAGCTACAATTTTTTTAGCTGCTGAATTCTAAATGGGTGGAACTCCGCTTTAAGTTTTGGAATGGCCTAGCCAGATCCTAGACCTGAATCCCATTGAAAATCTGTGGGGTGATCTGAAGAGGGCTGTGCACAGGAGATGCCCTCACAATCTGACAGTTTTGGAAAGTTTTTGCAAAAAAGAATGGGCAAATATTGCAAAGTCAAGATGTGCCATGCTGATAGACTAATACCAGGGGCGTTGCTAGGTGGCAAAAAGACCGGCACCGGGGGGGGGGGGGGGGGTGGCCGCTGTGGTGCGACTTACATGTTTCCGACACATGAGTTGCATACACTGACCTGACCAACTAACACTGACCTGACCTACATACATACACTGTGACTGACCTGGTAGGCATACACAATCACTGACCTACCTCAGCCGTGGTGTGCGGCGCTGTCGCGCCCAGTGTGCCGTCATACATAGTCAGCCATAGGAGGCTCAGGAGCCGTGCCATGGAGAGCCGCCGAACCAAGCAGGGAGCGGGGATGTCGCATTGCGCGCCATTGTAATTCCCGCCTCCTAAGCTTGCGGTGCCTATGATGGACGTCGCAGGTCCTGCGGTCCCGGATTGGACCAGTGAGACATCCATCATAGGTGAAGCAGGCTCCAGAAGGCGGCAACTGCCTTGTCACTCGGCAACAGAATGGTCCCTGCTCGGCCGCACTCGGGGCTAGCAATTGTATACTTCATGGCTGGGACTCGGGGCTTTTCGGCGACCCATTCGGGGCTCCAGCCTCCCCAGCCCACCCATAACTCATACCCAAAAAGACTGAGTGCTGTAATAAAATCAAAAGGGGTCTCAACCACTTCAGCCCCGGAGGATTTGGCTGCCCAATGACTGGGACATTTTTTGCGATTAGGCACTGCGTTGCTTTAACTGACAAATGCACAGTCATGCGACGTGGCTTCCAAACAAAATTTACATACTTTACCCCCCCGGAAAAAATAGCTTTCTTTTGGTGGATTTTTTCACACTATAAACAAAAAAGAGCGACAATAAAAAAAAAAAAAAAAAAACGCAATATTTTTTACTTTTTGCTAGAATAAATATTGCCAAAATTATAAAATTCTCAGTTTAGGCAGATACGTATTCTTCTACATTCCCCCCCCCCCCCCCCAAAACCACAATAAGCGCATATTGATTGTTTGCGCAAAAGTTATAGCGTCTACAAAATAGGGGATAATTTTATGTTTTTTTTATTTTTTTTCTGTAATGGCGGCGATTAGCCAGTTTTATCGTGACTGCGACAATATGGCAGACCCATCAGACATTTTTGACGCTATTTTGGACCATTGCCATTTATACAGCGATTAGTGCTATAAAAAAAATCCACTGATTGCCGAGCAAATTTCACACTGATGCGCTGCGATTTACCAACGCAGTGTACCCTTGGCTTTCCTGCACTTTGCAATAGACTTCTATTATATTCTGCAGGTTTGGTGCACTTTCAGAAAGTGGCGATGCGGTCCTTTCTGTTGCCGTGTATGGAGCGTGAAGGGAAGATGGCCCCCACCCATCTCCATATCACCGCAGGGCAGAAGTGACGTCCGCCCTATACGTCTAAACCAGTTAAGGACCGTCTGATGCCGATATACGTCGTCAGAATGGCACGGCTGGGCACAGGCACTTACCTGTACGTCGCCTTTAAGAGCCCAGCTGTGGGTCGTGAGCGCGCCAGCACTCTCACGACCTGGTCCGAAGCTCTGTGACCCGATTGCCGCCGGTGTCCCTGCGATCGGTCACAGGAGCTGAAGAACAGAAAGAGGTGCGTGTTAACACACCTTCCCGTTCTTCTCTGTGGCAGCGACACTGATCGTCTGTCTGTTCCCTAATATAGGGAACGACAATCAGTGACGTCACACCTACAGCCACGCCCCCTACAGTAAGAATTACTCCCTTAGGGCACACTTAACCCCTTAGCTCCCCCTAGTGGCTAACCCCTTCACTGCCATTTTCACAGTAATCTGTGAATTTTTATAGAACTTTCCGCTGTGAAAAGGACAGTGGTCCCAAAAATGTGTAAAAAGTGTCCGACATAATGTCGCAGTCACAAAAAAAAAAAAAAAAACTAATCCATTAACGATTATTGCGATTTTTTTTTACCAAAAATAGGTAGAAGAATACGCATAGTCCTAAACTAAGGAGAAAAAAAAAAAAAAAACAACGTTTTCTTATCCTTTTTTGGGGATATTTATTATAGCAAAAAGTAAAAAAAAAATATTGCATTTTTTTCAAAATTGTCGCTCTATTTTTGTTTATAGCGCAAAAAATAAAAACCGCAGAGGTGATCAAAAAATAAAAAAAAAAAGCCAATTTTGTTTGGGAGCAACGTTGCACAATTGTCAGTTAAAGCGACGCAGTGCCGAATCGCAAAAAGGGGCCAGGTCCTTAACCTGCATAATGGTCCGGGTCTTAAAGGGGTGGAAAGGCAAAATAGCTTTTATAGCTTCCTTTACCTTAGTGCAGTCCTCCTTCACTTACCTCATCCTTCGATTTTGCTTTTAAAGGTCCTTATTTCTTCTGAGAAATCCTCACTTCCTGTTCTGTCTGTAACTACACAGTAATGCAAGGCTTTCTCCCCGGTGTGGAGAAAGCCTCTTGAGGGGGGGGGAGGGGGCGAGCAGGCAAGTCAGGACGTTCTCCACTTTGCAGATAGAGAAAGCAGCTGTGTGTTAGTGGGCGTCCTGACACTCCTGCTCGCCCCCTCAAGAGGCTTTCTCCACACCAGGGAGAAAGCCTTGCATTACTGTGTGTAGATACAGACAGAAGAACAGAAGTGAGGATTTCTCAGAAGAAATAAGGACATTTAAAAGCAAAAATCGAAGGATGAGGTAAGTGAAGGAGGACTGCACTAAGGTAAAGGAAGCCATGTAGGAGAAAAAAAAAAAAATGTGGAAATTTTTCTGTTGTCATTTTTTTTCAAATTTCAATATTTTTGAATTTTATTATTGCATTCAAGTCCAAATATGAGATCTGAGGTCTTTTTGACTTCAGATCTCATATTTAAGAGGGCAGGTCATGCTTTGCCATCACCCCTGCTTACATTCCTTGTAATTTTTTATTTATTTTTTAAACAGTTAAAAAAAAAAAAAAATCAATTAAAAAATAAATAAAAAAAATAAAAGCGCCCCGTCCCGACGAGCTCACGCTCAGAAGCAAAAGCACACATGAGCGGCGCCTGCATATGAAAATGGTGTTCAAACCACACATGTGAGGTATCGTCACGATCGTCCGAGGGAGAGCAATAATTTTATCCCTAGACTTATTCTGTAACTCAAAACATGCAACCTGTAGAATTTTTTAAACTAGGAGATTAAGGATAAAAGTTTGACGCCATTCCACGAGCGTGAGCAATTTTGAAGCGTGACATGTTGGGTATCAATTTACTCGGCGTAACAGTTTAGATTTGTGCCAAAGTTTTGCCAACTGAGCCGAAAGACAGCCATACATGTTTAGAGAGAGAGAAATCACTTGTTCCCTGCATCTATGCTATACAGCGAATGTATGAATCGGCAGTGCCAGCTATTGTTCTCTGGCAGCTGGCACCTGTGGCTGTCAAAATATCCGAATAGCGACGTCAGCCGATTGGATGCAGATGTTGGTCTGAGAATTTTCTACCCAGCTCCAAAAAATAAAAAATTTAATTAAAAAAAATAATCTTATCGATGCTTGTTGGTGCCGACAGGGCCTTCCATGAAAATAAAGTCAATTTAGCGGCAATCTCTTTATTATAAAACACACACAAATGTTGGACATACCTGCTCTTTCCACCGATATTGCACAGAGCAGCCCCTTACCACTTTTTCATTCCCCTGCTGGCGCTATCCTTCCTCAGGGTGCCCCCATCATGCTTATCAAATGAGATCCCTCAACAATGCAGCTCAACACTAATTTATGCCATAGAATTCAGTGGTCATCAACCCTGTCCTGCAGGGCCCACTAACAGGCCAGGTTTTATGTATTACCTTGGGGAGATGCAGACTAGAATACTGCAATCACTGAGGAGCAAATTATATCACCTGTGATGTATTTCAGTTATCTTGCAAACCTGGCCTGTTAGTGGGCCCTGCAGGACAAGGTTGATGACCCCTGCCATAGATCATGGGTCTTCAAACTACGGCCCTCCAGTTGTTCAAGAACTACAATTCCCATCATGCCTAGTCATGTCTGTGAATATCAGTGTGTTACAGTGCCTCATGGGATGTGTAGTTCTACAACAGCTGGAGGGCCGTAGTTTGAGGATCCCTGCGGCATAGATGCCATTTTCTCGGTGAAAACAAAATTGCCGGAGTCCCCAAATCAACACAGTCAGTATCGATAGGGGAATCCCTCCCCCAACGCCATTGTATTTTGCCCTTGGGGAGCCTTCCCTGCTGGCAGAGCACAGTGATTAGTGTTGCAGGCTTTAGCCATCAGCACTAATCATTCAGGAAAATCCAGACAGGCTGGTTGTACACAAGTCGATTGATAGATTAACTTGTGTACAACCAGGCTGCACACTCATGGATTGATCCATCTATGGCCATCCTAAGCATTGCAACCACCTTTGATGAGAAAGTTCAGTGGGAAGCAGCCCTACAACATAGATTTCCAATTGTTTGCTATTGGGTTATTGGACATGAGAGCAGACAAGTACAGTTACAAAACAGGAAGAGTCAGAAGGCCCTGTTCGCTAGAGCTTACAATCTAAGGCTGCATTCACACCTGAACGCGGCGTATTTTACCGCGATTTGCCACGACAAAACGCAGCGTTTTTTACCGCGGTTTTCGGTGGAGGGGCGATTTACACATTGTCGGCTATGGCCAAACGCCGAAGCCGCCTGAAAAAAAAGGGTCAGGGACTTGTTTTGAGCTTCAGGCGTACGGCGTTTGGCGTGGAGATGTGAACCAGCTCCATAGCCGACAATGTTAAATCACCCCTCCAGCGTATTTGGGCTGCAATAGCGTCGCGCTACAGGCGACAAAACGCCTAGGTGTGAATGGAGCCTAAGAGGGACGAGCAAGCGATACAAAAAAGGTAATCGCTTCTAGATTGAATCCCTCTGATCCCTCCTGTATTTATATTGTAACTGTACCGTCTGCCCTTGTGTTATAAAGCGCTGTGCAAACTGTTGGTGCTATATAAATACTGTATAATAATAAAAATAATAAGTGGGGGGTGAGCCGATAGAGAAAATATAAAAGAGAAAATATAAAAGTACAGTTATTAGAAGTGGGCAGGATAGGCTTCTCTGAAGGAGAGGGTTTTTAGGGATCGTCTAAAAGCTAATAGAGTAGAGATTGGGGTAGGGAGCTCCATAGGATGGGAGAGGCTCAGGAGAAGTCCTGGAGGTGAGCATGGGAGGAGGTGACAATGGAACTAGAGAGCAGAAGGTCTTGGAGGAACGAAGGGAACGAGTAAGTTGGTGATCGGTCAGTTTGTATGCAGCCATAGCACAGAGTGTTGCTGAGCCCAGCCGCCTCTGATCACAGCAGACTACTGGCTGACTCGCATCCCTGCGAATGTAACCGAAGAATCACATTTGATGTATTAACATGCGGCAGAATGCTTACTGCAAATGATAAGATTGCGCTGTATGCGAAAGTTCCCCCACCGGCTTTATTTAATAAGAACTTATTAATATAAACCTTTACAATCAGCAACCAGCCCTTATTAGAGTCCCAAACAAAGCAGAGTACACAGACCCCCATCCAAATAATTAACCCTAGAACAGACCTTGTTCCCAGAGCCTGACATTCTTGTGCAGAGCGTCCCTCCTGTGCTGCAGAGCATTGACACCACACAGCCCGGTGCAGCTGAGTCTGCAGGATGACATGCTCAGTCAGCAGCTGGTGGATCACTCTGGACTCCATGGAGGATGATGAATGGGGGTATGGGGGGCCAGTCTCCTCACCTGGTATCCAGAGGACTTCCCGGGAACCCCAGACATGGCAGAATCCCACCAGCTGGTCAGCGCCTTGGTACTGATGCCATGCGCCTAGATAATCACAAGACACCTGTTCTTCTCATTGGGGGGCCATAGATGCCCCCACCTGGGTGGACAGAGGTGCAGCTACAACTTTATTCTGCTGCAGTCTGACAGTTAGAGATCATCTGAGCAAAGTTTCTCTGTGTCAGTGGATTTCACTCCCCCTTCCTTTAAATGTGTCACTCTCCCCCTCCCCTGGGATTTCCCACACACCCTCCAGCCAGACGTATTACCTCCTACTAGGGAGGGACCCGGCTCATCACATGGATTCCTACACTGCCTTGTTTTCAGGTGTCTGCTTATCAACATGTTATTATTCCCTACAGGCCTGATTACTCAGTGTGTGACCATGCATTGTAATAGTCCCAGGACTGGCAGCTTAGAATAAACTATAGAAATATGCAGCACTGTATTAAAGTGGAGTTCCAGGCTGAAATCCAACTCATTTGTAAACAATAAACCAGCCCACCCCCCTTCGTTTTTGGATATCTTTTTTTTTTTTTTTTTTTTACTTTTGGTAACTTTTGTGAAATTTTTAAGGTGGATTTCTATCCTATGTCGCTACGTCACTTCCACGATTTCCTTCGGGCCCTACGTCACAGAAGACGACGAGACCATTCAGAAAGCGCAGTGCGACTCACGCATGCACAGTAGGAAACCAGCTGGGAAGCCTGCAGGCTTCACTGCTTTTTTTCCTTACTAGCAATGCCGACGTCTGCACCCGAATCCGATGGATGGATCGGCTTGGGGTGCCGACATCACGGAAGTCCTGGACAGGTAAGTGTCCTTATATTAAAAGTTAGCAGATTCAGTGGGCCAGATTCAGATAGGTCAGCGGATCTTTAGATCCGCGTAACCTATCTGATCTACGTTACGTCGCTGCAAGTTTTTGAGGCAAGTGCTTAATTCAGAAAGCACTTGCCTGTAAAGTTGCGGCGGCGTATCGTAAATCCCCCGGCGTAATTCAAATTCCGCGGCTAGGGGGCATGTAAAATTTAAATCAGGCGCGTCCCCGCGCCAAACGCATGCGCCGTCCGCTAAATTTCCCAGCGTGCATTGCTCCAAATGACGTCGCTAGGACGTCATTGGTTTCGATGTGAACGTAAATTACGTCCATCAGTATTCGCGAACGACTTATGCAAACGACGTTAAAAATTCAAAATTCGACCCGGGAACGGATACTTAACATAGGATACGCCGCATATAGCAGGGGTAACTATATGCCGGAAAAAGCCGAACGCAAACGACGTACAAAAAAATGCGCCGGGCGGTCGTTCGTTTCTGAATCGGTGTAACCCCTCATTTGCATATTCCTTGCGTATACAAACGGAAGCGCCACCTATCGGCCAGCGTGAGATTGCAGCCTAAGATCCGACAGTGTAAGTCACTTACACCTGTCGGATCTTAGGGAGAGCTATGCGGAACCTGATTCTATGAATCAGGCGCATAGATCCGACCGACGGAACTCAGAGATACGATGGCGTATCAGGATATACGCCGTCGTATCTCTATCTGAATCTGGCCCAGTATTTTTAGCCTCTGATTTAAAAAAAATAAAAAAGTTATACAGGCTGGAACTCCATTTTAACCACTTTCTGAGATTTTCCGAGTTCAGCAGAGCTGTCCCCAAACCTTTCCGAGGCTCTCCAGCGCCCCCCACCTTTGGCCACATGCGGTATTGCATTCCATGGAAGTCAATGCGGAACAAATTATCTTTGTTTCCATTGAGTTCTATGGGGAAACTTGCTTTGATATGCGAGTGCTTTGGATTACAAGCATTATCCTGGAACAGATTATGCTCGTAATCCAAGGTTCCACTGTACACAGGATGGGTAAATCAGCTCCTGTTCCCCCCAGAACTGCCCATGTGGTAGGTCTTTTATGTAGATCAGAGAATTTTTTATTTATTTATTTTTTACGAATCTGGGTATCAGGAGTGCAGAAATAAGTGCACTTCTGATGCCGCGTACACACGATCGGTTCGTCTGATGAAAACGGACCGTTTTCATCAGACGAACCGATCGTGTGTGGACGCCATCGTTTTTTTATCCATCGGTGAAAAAACTAGGAACTTGTTTTAAAATGATCTGATGGTTAAAAAAACGATAGAAAAAAACGATCGTCTGTGGGCACGTCCATCGGTTAAAAATCCACGCATGCTCAGAATCAAGTCGACGCATGCTCGGAAGCATTGAACTTCATTTTTCTCAGCACGCCGTTGTGTTTTACGTCACTGCGTTCTGACATGATCTGTTTTTTAACTGATGGTGTGTAGGCAAGACTGATGAAAGTCAGCTTCATCGGATATCTGATGAAAAAATCCATCAGACCGTTTTCATCGGATGAACCGTGTGTGTGTACAGGGCATAAGGCACAGAAGAGAAGTATGGCAAAACAGATTTGGTCATGCTTCTCCTTTAACACACATTGCTGTGCATTTTTTAGGACCTTTTTAAATTAAAGTGGTAATAAACCCAAAAACAAAAATGTACTAAAATGCAGCTCACCAATTCCTTTGCCGCGTACACACGATCATTTTTCAGGTTGTAAAAAACAAAGTTTTCAGGCTCTAGAAAAAACGAAGTTTTTTTCAACTTCATCATTAAAACGACGTTGCCTACACACGATCGTGAAAAATAAATGCTCTAGCAAAGCGCGGTGACGTACAACACGTACAACGGCACTATAAAGGGGAAGTTCCATTCGGATGACCCCACCCTTTGGGCTGATTTAGCTGATTTTGTGTTAGTAAAAGACGATTTGCGCTTTTCTGTCTGTTACAGCGTGATGGATGTGCTTACTCCATTACGAACGGTATGTTTACCAGAACGAGCGCTCCTGTCTCATAACTTGCTTCTGAGCATGCGCGGGTTTTTCACGTCGTTAAAGCCCACACATGATCATTTTTTACAACCCGAAAAACGACATTGTTTAAAACGTTGTGGAAAAAATAGAGCATGTTTGAAAAAATAATTGCCCGGTTTTCAGAACACGAAAAATGCTCTGAAGCCCACACACGGTCGTTTTAAATGACATTTTTAAAAAACGTTGTTTTTTACAACCCGAAAAATGATCGTGTGGCTGCATTAGTTTTCTTTTTTTCATATTTTTTTTTGTAATAATTTAATCTGATGGTCCTGCCAGCAAGTCTAGTATTTTTCAACTTCTTTTATCAAACCAAGCAATCCTTCAGATGTAGCAGTTAGATGGTTGAAAAAAAAAAAAAAAAACATTTAACACTAGCACCGGTCCTTACAATAGTCAGCTTTTATTCATTTATGTAAAATCTTTATCCCAAAAGGAAACAAAAACCTGTTTGCTGTAAACTGCTTATAAAGTGTTAGCTGGAGTTCAGCTTTAATTTTGTAGCCCTCTTTAGGGGGGGGGGGTGTGAGATGATCCTCCCCAAACAGGATATTACACTAAACCTGTAGGTAAATAAAAGAAGCTGAACTTTTGTTATTTGGAAGAGTTGCAGTGTCTGAACCCAGGACAGGGCCTCTGTGAAGTGGGGATTCCCTTCCTGGGTAATTACCCAGTAAATTAAAAAAAGTAAGTGGGAGCAGAGGAACTACTCCAACCAGCATATAACATTAACCATGAGTATATAGATGAATGTCAGTATGCAAATAATACAAGCTTTATATAAGAAAATATTATTAATATTACATACATCCAGGGCCAGATTCACAGCTGAGATACGACGGAGTATCTCAGATACTCCGTCGTATCTCTCAGAGTATCTATGCGACTGATTCATAGAATCAGTTACACATAGATATCCCTTAGATCCGACAGGTGTAATTGTTTTACACTGTCGGATCTTAGGATGCAGTACCGCGGCCGCCGCTGGGGGGAGTTCGCGTCGTAAACCAGCGTCGGGTATGCAAATTAGGAGTTACGGCGATCCACAACAGATTTTCGCGTTCGCTACGTCGCCGCTAGTCAAGTTTCCCGTCGCAAAGTTAGTCGTCGTTTTTGGTGCCTTAACTTTACACAGCAATCGTATTGTGTATAAAGTATGGCCGTCGTTCCCGCGTCGAAATTTAAAAATTAACGTCGTTTGCGTAAGCCGTCCGGGAATACGGAATTACGATACGCGCGTCGCCGTTCGAAAAATGACGTCACTGAGCGCAAAGCACGGCGGGAATTCCGAAACAGGGCATGCGCAGTAGGTCCGGCGCGGGAGCGTGCCTAATTTAAGTGGCACACGCCCATTTAAATTACGCGGGCTTACTCCGGAGGCCGCCGGCGTAGTTTTCATCGCAAGTGCTTTGTGAATCAGGCACTTGCGATGAAAACTTGTGGCGGTGTAACGTATCTACGATACGTTACACCGCCGCGATTCTACGTGAATCTGGCTCCCAATGTATAAACATAAACAATATTTTCAGCAATGGGTCTAACAATAGTCCTGGTGGATTTGTGCACATATACTCGGATATATAGTTAATAATAAAGATACCTCTAGTCCAGATGAATGTTCCAGTAAAGTTAGGTTGTGGCCCTTGAGGATGATAGAAATGCAGCCAGTGTCTGTTTCAGTGTTGGAGACAAGAAGACAAGATCAGATTATCAATTAACCATTGTCCAACCAGCCAGGAACGCAGCTGCTTACCAGCAGAAACTGTGGTGTGGCACTGGATGGAACTCAGAGTCAGCCTACTTACTCTTATGCTGCATACACACCATCACTTTATGTGATGAAAAAAAACGACACTTTCTGTGAAGTAAAAAATGACGTTTTTGAAACTTCAATTTTCAAAGACGAAGTTGCATACACACCATCGTTTTTCTCACAATGATCTTGCAAAGTGAGGTTACGTTCACCACGTTTTACCATTGAAGCTTGCTTCATAAGTAGCTTCTGGGCATGCGTGGATGAAAAAACGTCTTAGAAAACGACGTTTTTTGCTACACACGGTCAATTTCTGTGAAGTAAAAAGTGCACTTTTGAAAAACGACACATAAAATTTAAGCATGCTTCAATTTTTTTTGGTCGTTTTTTACAAGACATAAAACGACATTTTCCCCCACACACAGTCAATTAAAGTGACGTTTTTAAAAACGTCATTTTTTTTCATCACATAAAGTGATGGTGTGTACGCGGCATTAGTCCCTAGTAACTTCTAATCTGTCAAGCAACTGAACCTTATACTATCAAGTGGCCGTCAGATGCTTAAATTGGCTCTAGCCTATCCTGAATATTGAGCCCTAAGCTAGGACCAGAAGACCAGAAGAAACAGGGGTTAACTAAAAAAAAAACAGGAGTTGTATTTAAGCTCTATTTCAATAGGAAGGTTTACCTACTGACATACAGCAAGGTCACCACTACACAGGCATACTGTATCACAGACTTGGTTATCTGATTAAGCACATGTGAAATAACAAGGGAACAAATATACTTCTGCTACTACCGGTAGTCTTTAGATAAATAATATACATACCCAGAGGATATGGGCAACAATAGTAAACTATTACATGTAGGAGCACTTGCCCAATAATCCCTTCTGGTCTTGATCTAGCAGCAGCTTTCCGTGGGGTGATGTTTCAGCAAAGGTACCCGATGTGTAATGCAATGACCCTTTCTAAAGTGCCTGGCGTAGCCCAAAAGAACCCACCCCAGTGTAGGCCTCTCATGTGACCATTGCTTGGCAGCCAACAAGGAGGGAAACATGGAGGACATGATGACCACCCCATCACACTACAACCTTCCCCTCATCATATTGCCAAAGTCTCAGCATTCTTCCCTAAAAAAGCAGAATTTAAATTCCAGCATGCTACTGGCGATCCAGGTTCCTGGAAATGGCGACCAGAAGCACATCTCTCTACCCTTCCCAACAGGGGCAGCGTCATCCTCTACCTGCCTACAGGCCCTCAAGACTCTATTGGAGAATCTACTTTTGGGGAACCCGTAGGGAGCTGGATGGAAGAGTTAGAAAGCTATGAGTAAGCTATGAATAAGCACTAAGGTTTGGTGTGAAATGTGTCAGTTTTACCCCGATTGCTGTGGCATGCATTTCGTTCGTTTTTTGATTTTACAATAAAAGCTATTTATTTTTGGAGTGCGACTGTCCAGAACGTTTTCCCTTCATTTTGCATCATTCCATGCATTGCCAGCACCTGTGGCTTTGGATCTGGTGAGGAAACCCTTGATTGGTATCCTGGGGCGGTGATTTCTTCTTTTCTTAATGTGTGTAGCGCTATCCCTGCAGGAGCAGCTGGAAATATGCCTGGGCTTTTTCTCCCAGTGATTGCCCTGCAGCCAGGCACACAGTCGCAGTCCCTCTTTGGCAAAATGATAAGTCTTTTTTTTTGGGGTAACTTGGATAGGGATAGGGGGAATTGAGTGGGATACTCCAAAAAGATCAATGTACAAAGTGAGGTCAGTAAACTTCCATCTGTAGAACCCTGGCCCTGCCGGGATCAGCTGTCTTAGCAAAAGTAATTTTTTTAGTTGATTTTTGACAAAGGAGAAGAGTGGATAATTGCCATCCAAACAGTGACTTGCAACCACATAGATGCAGTAAATTTTTGGGTGGGCATGGGGGATTCCTTTGTTCATGCTGTTTGGGGTGGATGAAGAAGTCTGTACATGTATGTTTAGCTTTGCTATGAGTCATAAACAGTAGAGCGACTAGTGTGTCCAGTGCCCAGGGAACGAACATGGAACTGTGCCTCTCTCCCCTGCTGCTAATTGATGAGGTGGAATGGGTGTACTGCCCTGTGCCCATTTTCTGACCCTTGCTCTGGCTGCCCGTGGTCGTCATGGAGTGTGCACTGCACATGGTCAATTGCTTGCTTTCCAGACGCTAGAAGGTAGTTGTACGTACATGTTGTGTCTTTGTTTTACCTGTGGGTGGATGGGTGGGGCGTGGCATAGCAATAGCTGGTTGCCAACCACTGATCTTAAGAATGTGAGGAGCAGATGCCCCTCCTTCCCAAACCCTTGTCTCATCCCTGGTCTAAGCTCATTGTGACTGCATTCTGTCCACCCAAAATTGAATTATCAGTTTTGGAAAGATGCCAGTTGGCTGAATGTTAAATATGCTCTTGTTACTAGGTTTGCACTGATATCACTTTTTTAAGACCGAATACAAGTACCGATACTTTTTTTCAAGTACTCGCCGATACCGATTACCGATACTAATATGCAGCACTAATGGGCACTGATAGGTAGCACTGATGAGCACTGAGTCGTGGACTGTGTCAGTAGTTTTTTTTTTTTTTTTTTTTTTACAATGCTTTCTTTTTGTTTGAGGGGTGGAGGAGTGAATTGTGTCAGTGTTTTTTTTTTTATCTTAGCTTTTTTACAATTTAACTTTTAAATATTTATTACAGTTCTTTCTTTTATTATTATTATTATTATTATTATTATTATTATTTTATCAGCCCTATTAGGGGGGGCTTGGTGAGATATCAGGGGTCTAAACCCCTGACATCTCTCCTCTGAGACAGGGAAAGGGACTGAGGACACAGTTTCCGCAGTCCCTTTCTCTGCAGCCTCAGCTGCACTGAAGATGAATGGACAAAAGACAGAGGCTCCTATTCATTCATAAACTAAAGCAGAATAAACACAGTTTACTATGCAAAGTAATGAATGGACAGTGATTACTGCCTCTGTTCATTCAGAAAAGGAAGGTGCCGGTAAATGACACATTTACCGGCACCTTCCACTGCTCTCCATCCTGACAGATCCGAGACAGGGGGGACCAGAGGAGGACCAGGAGGGGGACCAAAGGAGGAGACGGAGGACCTGGGGAGTCAGAAAGGACACAGGGGACAGTCAGGGGCGATCAGTGCGGTCGTAGGGGGAGCTACAATCACAATCTGCCTCTGTGGCTTTTTAATAAAGCAGCTGAAAGCCACAGGGAGAGGAGGAGAAACGGCTGTCAGTTGCTTTATTAAAAGCCACACAGGGAGATTGGTACCTGTAACTCCCCCCGCCGCTGTACCGATCATCTGTGAGGCTACCCAGGTATTGGATTAGGCATTGGAGCATTTGCACGAGTACAAGTACTCATGCAAATGCTCGGTATCGGCACTGATACCAATACTAGTATCGGTATTGGAGCACCTACTTGTTACCCAGCGATTTTTATGTTTCTTTGTAAGACCCCAGCAGATCTCCAGAAAATGTATTGCGAGAGGAGAAAGGTGTTTTTTCAACTTTCACTGGCTTTTAGTATTCCCAGATTAGGTTCTAGAATTTAGAGATTTGGAAGAGTTTTGGGAGGGAAGAAATCTCCAACCCAGTGTCCAGGTCTTGCAGGAGACCGGCAGGGCGTGGGTGCAGGAGCACACAGTCCTTATAATTAATTACCCGGCCATAGTGCAGGGCTGGAAGAGAGAGTTCTTGTCCATAGGGCTGAGAGAGTTGAGATGGCTAAGCAAGGCTGGGAGACTGAGACAACTATCGGAATTTCGGACAAGAAAAGTCCGATGTGAGCTTTTGGTCGGAAATTCTAACCGTGTGTATGCTTTTCCTGTCGGAATTTCCGCCAACAAAAATTTGAGAGCTGGTTCTCAAATTTTCCAATGGAAAAAATTCCAATCATCTCTACAAAAGTCCTGTTTTATTGATGTGGCTTAATACCCACTCAGTTTGTCTCGTCCTATAATTTTAACCCTTCAAGGACTGGTGCAGTGCTGTCTACGCTGGAAATCACCCAAATAAACGCCTTTCAAATGTAGCAATTCCGACACGCAAAATTCCGAAGCATGCTCGGAAACAATGTGACGAAACTCGAAAGTTCAGAGAACTTTTATGTGACCGTGTGTATGCAAGCCAAGCCTGAGCCGAATTCTGTCTGGAAAAAAACATCCAAGGTTTTTCGGATGGAAAATCCGATCGTGTGTACGTGGCATTAGAGGGTCCAGGGAACGGAGAGAATCTGGAAGTTTCAGAGGAGCGACAGCCCCAGGGTATAAAGACAACCCCTATTGGGAGGCCGGGAGTGGGCCTGTGCAACAGGGTGCTGCAACCAAAAAGACTGAGAAAACCAGGAGAGCTGGGGAAGCTGAGAGAGCCAAGAGAGCTGGGAAAGCTGAATGAGGGACCAGCTAATAGCCAAGGCCTAAGCAGCGGTGCTGATGAAAAGAGAGACAGGTGGGTTAGCATTATTTTTTGTGTTTTGTGTTTCAATAATTTTTGTTAAAGTTTTACAATACAAAATGGAAAGATCTCAGCATTTCCTTGTACAGTATTAAACATAATTATGGAATCGTACATAGATTAATCCTTACCACTTGAGAGTCCCACTTGTATTGCCCATATTGTCCAATATGACCTTCCAATGTGGACTGAAACACAGTAGCACCACAATAAACTATACATAGGCCCACTGTGTCTAGGACCCCAAGCTCATCTCATATCCCAGGCCTTATCTGATCCACCCGCTGGGAAGAGCCAGCTCCCTATCCAACTATCGGGGGAGCCGGCAGACCCCCAAAAAGCCCGAACTAACAATGGTCTGCTGAGGGTGAACAAGAAAGTTAACCGGAAATGTAACGTCCAAATCAAAACTCAGTGGCCCGGATCCACAAACGAATTACGCCGGCGTATCTATTGATACGCCGCCTAATTTTGAAAGTTCCCGCGTCGTATCTTTGTTTTGTATCCACAAAACAAGATACGACTGCATCTGGGCTCGATCCGACAGGCGTACGTCTTAGAACGCCGTCGGATCTTAGGTGCATTTTTCCGCTGGCCGCTAGGTGGCGTTTCCGTCTAAATCTGCGTAGAGTATGCAAATTAGCTAGATACGGCGATCCACGAACGTACGTCTGGCCGGCGCATTTTTTTACATCGTTTGCGTTCGGCTTTTTCCGGTGTATAGTTACCCCTGCTATATGAGGCGCAGCCAATGTTAAGTATGGCCATCGTTCCCGCGTCGAATTTTAAAAATGTTACGTCGTTTGCGTAAGTCGTTCGCGAATAGGGATTTTCGTAGAATGACGTCACCGTTGTAAGCATTGGCTTGTTCCGGTTTAATTTCGAGCACGCGCACTGGGATACCCCCACGGACGGCGCATGTTTACGTCGGGTCACAACGTATTTACATAAAACACGCCCCCATCACATCGAATTGAATTGCGCGCCCTTACGCCGCCAAAGATACACTACTCCGCCGTAACTTACGGCGCAGATTCTTTGAGGATTCTAAAATAAAAAAGTAAGTTACGGCGGCGTAGTGTATCTTAGATACGCTACGCCCGACGCAAATATGTGCCGATGTACGTGAATCTGCCCCAATAGTGAGATCTTTAGAATTTACCTTTAAGCTGGATGGACAAC
Organism: Rana temporaria; assembly: GCF_905171775.1. Taxonomy (NCBI): domain Eukaryota; kingdom Metazoa; phylum Chordata; class Amphibia; order Anura; family Ranidae; genus Rana; species Rana temporaria. The sequence goes on from NC_053491.1 coordinate 410,877,810, forward strand.
TAATTTTCCAGTTGAACTTTGAGTCTGTTTAATAAAAGTGGGCCAACATGCCCTAAAACATAGTACAGACTGGCATGCACTCACTAAAATGTCTTCTACCACTGTGCTAATTTCTCCAAATATCACACCAAATACACAAGTACAGAATGTATGCTGTAAAACAGGTTTTGTTTAGTGCTGAAAACTATTTAAAGGGCTTTTCTCAATAACAAAATTCCTGTGTGAGAAGGTTCGGGTGTAAGTAGCATTTCTCTGACATGGCTTATTAGGTTCACAAAAAAATGTCACAAAAAATCCAGCTCCCATATGGGACTTCTCACACAGATATATAAACTTTGCGCCAAATTTCCTTTAACCTAAATGACTAATAATTCCTATTTGTACCATTTCAGCAGAAAATACACAGAAGAGGAACCAGCTCTAAATCTTCATGCAGAAAAGCTTTTTCCACTGCCAGACACAGCTGTTAGATAAAGGGGAAGCAGGAACACAAACAAGGGGCAAAATCTAAATATTATCCAACAGTGTATTTAATAACAAGTGCTTAGTGACAGCACTAAGTCGTCAACTCATTCGAAACACATGAAAAACAAATATGTTAAATGAAAACAGAATATATTATTTGTGACCCCAGGAATGATTAACAGAAACAGTTAGAAAAAACACCCCCACAGAGGCACATTCTGAAATTTGTCAAAACTAAAGCAGACAGAATCTGGAGCAGATGTGCATGGCAACCAATCCACTTTTACCTTTCGGTTTCATAGCTTAACAGAACAAGCAGAAGATTGGTTGGAAGTGGATTGGTTTCCATGCACAGCTGCTCCAGATTGTGTCAGTTTTGATAAATTCCCCCATTACATTTCAGTATTTACCACATATTGGCACACATATTACCTGTCAAACAACACCATCAAGCGAAGTGTCGTCAGTGCTTCTGCTGGTCCTTGACACCTCCATCGTCTTCCTGTCTTCCTTCTGGGTTCCAGCTTTTCAATGTCACTCCCATGCATTCGTACAGTACAAATACCCTCAAATGACCCCTTTTTGCAAAGTCCAAGGTGTTTAGTAAGAGGCATGGGCGAGTTTTTTGAAATTGTAATGTAGCATGGCACTCTTGGGTTTGGATTCACTCGTTCACCACGTGGTAGGCCGCAGCTTCTACCCTCCTGCACAGGGAGATGTGCGCACAGCAAGGCCCAGGAACAAGAGAGCCCTGCGCGAATCTAGGGACCCTTTTTTTTAGTTCCTCCCAGGAGTCTCTTCGGGTTGTAGCAAGGATCCCTGGGATGTGTGGTCCAGATGTCATATCCCGCAAAGGAAATGCCGGGCTGAAAGACTACTGATCGCACAATCCTTTCTGGTCGGGCTTACAGATGTGATGACAGTCACTGGCACCCAGCACTAGAGGGATTTGTCTAGAGGTAAAGAATGATGGGGAATTGTACCGTGTTATGACTGTAGTTCACGTTGCTACATCCCCCCCCCCCCACTTGAATATCTTTGGTCCCTGAAGACAGAACACAACCTGTATGACCCAAAGAAGGATCTTCTAGCTGCAAACTATATACATTTTCAGGTAAAGTCATATCAATTTTGTGACCGGACAGTAATGGATTAGTGGCCCACCCAGTAGTGTCAGGAGGTGGATCAAGGTCATCCTCTATCAAAGGTTCGATAAAGGAGGCAAATGCGTGACTAGAGCGTTGAGCAGTAGGAATAAGTTCATCAGAGTTTTACCCAAAGGTGTCGTAAGTCAATCTCTTGGGAGGGCAGATCTGCTGTCTCAACCGAGAATAGATGTTCTCCAATGACTCTGGTCCTTGTTCTGTTCCCCAGAAACTACATCCATGTTCTGGTTCAGGGTCAGGTTCAGGTTTCAAGTTCCTCTCGAATTGCAAGGACCCTCTCACCTTCTACTTCATCACTGTGGGTAATGGGGATTTCTATCACTTCAAGCGCCCGCAGATGGTCATTGGATTCTTTCTTAACTCTCATGTTTCCTCTCGGGGTCTGTGGAACCAATTGCTTTCAGAAGTCACCTAATTAGTAAATAGAGTCTATCTGTGTGTAATTTAATCTCAGCATAAATACAGCTGTTCTGTAAAGCTGTCAGAGGTTTGTTAGAGAACCTTGGTGAACAAACTGCATTATGATGGCCAAGGAACACACCAGACAGGCCAGTAATAAAGTTGTGGAGAAGTTTAAAGCAGGGGTAGGTTTAAAAAAATATCCCAAGCTTTGAACATCTCACAGAGCACTGATCAATCCATCATCTGAAAATGGAAAGAGTATGGCACAACTGCAAACCTACCAAGACATGGCCGTCCACCTAAACTGACAGGCCAGTCAAGGAGAGAATTAATCAGAGAAGCAGCCAAGAGGCCCATGGTAACTCTGGAGGAGCTGCAGAGATCCACAGCTTAGGTGGAATAATCTGTCCACAGGACAACTATTAGTCGTGAGCTCCAGAAATCTGCCTTTATGGATGAGCAGCAAGAAGAAAGCCATTGCTAAATGTAAGCCATAAGAAGTCCAGTTTGGAGCTTGCGAAAAGTCATGTGGGTGACACAGCAAACATGTGGATGGAGGTGCTCTGGTCAGATGAGACCAAAATGTAACCTTTGGTCTAAAAGCAAAATGCTATTTGAGGCAGAAAACAAACCCTGCACATCACCCTGAACACACCATCCCCACAGTAAAACATGGTGGTGGTGGCAGCATCATGTTGTGGAAATGCTTTTCTTCAGCAGGGACAGGGAAGCTGGTCAGAGTTGATGGGAAGATGGGTGGAACCAAAAACAGGGCAATCTTAGAAAAAAACCTGTTAGAGTCTGCAAAAGACATGAGACTGGGACGGAGGCTCACCTTCCAGCAGGACAACGACCCTAAACATATAGCCAGAGCTACAATGGAATGGTTTACATCAAAACATATTCATGTGTTAGAATAGCCAAAGTCCAGACCTAAATCCAGTTGAGAATCTGTGGAAAGACTTGAAAATTGCTGTTCACAGACGCTCTCCATCCAATCTGACAGAACTTGAGATACTTAACAAGGAATAATGGGCAAAAATGTAACTCTCTAGATGTGCAAAGCTGGTAGAGACATCCCCAAAAGGACTTTCTGCTGTAATTGCAGTAAAAGGTGGTTCTACAAAGTATTGAATACAAATGCACGCCACACTTTTCACATATTTATTTGTAAAACAAATTAAAAAACATTTATTATTTTCCTTCCACTTTACAATTATGTGTGTTGGCCTATCACATAAAATCCCAATAAAATACATTTATGTTTTTGGTTGTAACATGACAAAATGTGGAAAATTTTAAGGGGTATGAATACTTTTTCAAGGCACTGTAGAGGGACTCGCTCAAGCAACGCCTAGAAAAAACTTGATTGAAAAAAAATCTTTTTGGGAAAGAAAAAAATGCCAGGAAAAACTGTTTACTCAGTAGAGAATGGCTTCTATCTTCCAAGGAAAATGGGCAGTAAAAACAGTTAGACCCCATTCACACCTCCGCGACAAAACGCCCGACGCCGGACGCTCGTGCCGCTGGAGGGGAGAATTCCCATTGCTGTCTATGAGATGGTTCACATCTCATAGACGCCGTACGCCTGTCGCCTGAAAAAAAGTCCCGGACCCTTTTTTTCAGGCGACATTGGCGTTCGGCCATACAAAGCAATGGGAAGGCTTTGTTAAAAAAAAAAAAAAAAAAAGTTTCACACTCGCGGCAAAATACGCCGCGTACGCGGCGTATCTTGTCGCGGAGGTGTGAATGCAGCCTTAAACTTTCATCAGTAGAGAAAAGGCATCCAATCTCCTAGGACACTAGCAAAAAACTAAGGCGTGCTGAGAGTGTGAGGGCTTATACCAGGCTGGTCAATATTTTTTTGTTTGCAAGTGTTTCCTTCTGCAGCAGTATAACTCAGTTCTCTCTGAGCCCTGTGTCCCTCTATGAACGAGAAAGAAATAGATTTACCAAAACCGTATATGCAATTAATCACATATAAAATACAAAAATTAAACAATGAAAAAAAAATAATATTATTTAAACCATTACGTAATGCAAAAATGTAATAAAATATATAATATTGTCCATTTGTCTTCTGTCCTAAAAGTGCCCTTCAACTGTGAGCCAGGGATGTATTCTGGCCTAGGCCGACAAGGCCCAGGCCTAGGGCGGCACTTTGCGGGGGGCGGCCGCCCGCCGCCCCCCCCGCACTAAAAAGGCACTCGCACCATCCCCCCGCACGCAGGGCCACTATTACTGCTTAGGCAGGCAGGCAGGCCAAAGCAGAGGGCCAATCAGAAGACTCTGGGGGCATCATGGGAAATGTAGTTCCCGCCCTAGTGTGTCCATAGACACCAAGCAAGCACTCTGCTGGAGGAGAGGAGGGGGTGTTATAAGAGGAGAAAAAAAGAATACTGTGCTGGGGCCTGGGGGAAACCAGAGAGGGAGCCACACTGTACCCCTACCACCAGAGAGCCACGCTGTACCCGCACCACCAGAGAGCCACGCTGTACCTGCACCACCAGAGAGCCACGCTGTACCCACACCACCAGAGAGCCACGCTTTACCAGCATCATGTAAAAGCCATGGCTGCATGGCAGTAGTTTTGTGATTGAAGCTTGCAACACTGAAACTTCCATTTCTGCAGTTCAGTCTCTTTCACTCAGTACCCCTTATAAAAAAGCTGCATTTTCCAGAGAGCATCTAAAATCTGTTTTTCCATTACATTATAAACACTTCAAAGCTAAATGCTAAACATCCCAACCACAAGAGAAGATCAAGCTGGTTGATGATGACTTCTACACCCAGACTAAGGTAACTATTCTCTCCATACAAGGCTATACCTCGTAACCTCAAACAACCCTTAGGCAGAACAGTAATGTCAAGCATTTCCATAAAGAAACTTTTCTTCCCTAAACCTAGGTTCAGACTAGTGCTATGCGGGAACAGCGCCGGTTCCCGCATCTCTCCTGCGGGCAGTTCACACTGCCTTCTGTGAACCGCTGTGGCTGTCAATACATTCTTAATGACACCCCCAGATCAGTTCACAGATCGCAGTGCAAACTGTGAACTTGCATAGGAATCAGATCGCATAGGTGAGAACAATTTCATAGAATGCATTAAGGTGCATTAGGGTGAAAAAACACGAGGGTTTACAACCCCTTTAAGATTTACTGTTGCAGAATGGAGAAGAAAGCAACAGAAAAGTAAGACTGTGTGGAGGGATTACAGATTACGGATAGAGAAAAAAAAAAGGAGAGGTGACAGAACAAACTTTGCTGCCAGGTAGACACAAGACTTAAACTTTCAAAGCGAGTGTATTAAATTATCTCCCTGACATTCTCTCCTTTCTCTCTCAATGTAAAGCTTCTGCAGCCTTCCCCTCTATCTCAGCCAAGAAATACAATCAAGGCGTGAAATGTACATATTTTAATGGCAGAAAGTGACATATTGTTTTTGATACCAAGGAGAGGAGGAGAGTTTTCCGATAAGGAAGTGACTGCTCTGGGCTTTAACAAAATGGCAGCCTCCAGCAAGAGCAAACAGGAACAATGTTGGAGGCAACTTAAAGCACACACTAATTTTGGTAGCATAATTATTAATGTGGAATGTATGTTCTTTTGGTAAATAACATTAATTGTCTGGTCTATTTACAAGAACATTAATTGTTATCAAACTGTTATGGGTAAAGTTACGCTGTATGAACCCATCTCATAACCACAACACCTGCATAGCAGGAGACTTTACAAGTCACCATGCAATTACATTGGTTAGTATTCACGTAAACAACTGATGGCTAGAAGTCACATTCAGCGAGCTGCACTTCTTCTCTAATCTTGAAGACATTTCATCTCTCAATCAAGTGATGTCTTTATTTCCAAACTTTTATAGCCACGTGATGTCATGAAATGTGTCAAGGTAGATGCTAACCGTGCATAATAGCAGGTTTGAAAGTTTACATGAACACCCTGTTCTCATTTCAATAATCCAATCACAGTGGTGTCTTTATGTCTTTCCTGGTATGGCATGTTTGTCTTATATTTTACCTGGATTAAAGGAATGCATTTCATTCCATAACACTCATTCATATTTTGGTCAACAGTGGAATGAGAACCCTCTTGAAATGAGGTCAGGTAACACCTTAATTGCTATCAAGTACAATCTGATACCTGGCTTCATAAAAAACACCCAGACTTCCTTGATAAGGTGGGTGTACAGTGGGTACTATGTGTGTTGAAGAAGCTTATGTACATGCCTCAGTAATGAAAATGCTTAAAGCGGAGGTCCGCCTAAAAAAAAATATTAAAAGCCAGCCGCTACAAATACTGCAGCTGCTGACTTTTAATACAAGGACACTTACCTGTCCAGGGAGCCTGCGATGTCGACAGCCGAAGCCGATCAGTCGCTCGGCTCTCGGCTGCCCCCGCCGACATCCTCGGTGAGGGAATCAGGAAGTGAAGCCTTGAAGCCTTCCCTTCCTGGTTCCCTACTGCACATGTGTGAGTCCCGCAATGTGATCTCACTTGTCCCTGTTGTCTACTGGGACCTGTGCGTTTCCCAGAAGACAGCGGGGGGGGGGGGGAGATTGGGGTAGGCGCAGGAAGTGGCGTAGGTCACCGTGATCACCGCGGTGATCCATGCCAGGAAGTGGGAGAAAATACCTGTATTAGACAGGTATCTGCTCCCTCCTCCCCCCTGAAAGGTGCCATTTGGGTGGAACTCCATTTTAACAGCAGGCAGCATTTTCCACACTCACACTACTATAGGCACCCATGTCTCTGCCCATGGGGGAAACTTCTGGCAAAAGAACTCAAGGCACTGTATATAGTAGTTGGGTACATTCAAGGAGCTGGACTTGTTCTGCAATGTTGAAAACATTTCAGACCTCATCCAAGTGAATTCTAAAGAGTGTCAGGAACATACCCCTTCATTTATAGGCACTCCCAGTCACGTTTTCAAATTATTATGGTGTCATGAAATGTTTAGAGGTTAGATGCTATCTGTCCAAGAAGATGATGTTGGATGTGAAAGTTTATATAAACACCCTATTCTCATTTACTTAGTCATAGCACAATGGTGGCATGAATCTGGGACATGTGTTAACCATTTGAGTTTGAAGGCTTAATATGTAAATTGTTACCAAATCAGATTGATAGCAAAGATATTAAACACATTTTATATGGGTAACAAATGTTGTTGAAGTTCTCCACCCTGTTTAGGGATGTGTGTTTCAGTCTGACCTCTTTCACGCCTCAGTAATGGAAAAAATACTGCGCTTGTTCAAACAAAATATAAATGTGAAAAAGCTGCGACTAAAAAATGCTATACAACATCAAGACAAATATACAAAGAAAAAAGTCGCACGACTTTTTTCTTTGTATATTTCTCTTTCACGCCTCGCATATTGGTTGGCCCTCTCTGTCCAAACTCATCTAGATCACCTATCCCTAAACTTTAGATGTTCCCAAAACCTATTAACTGTGAAAGCCACTTGGAAGCTTTGAGACATCTTCAACATTACAAAATAATTCCAGCTACTTACTACTACTAGTTATACCATAACCTAGATAAATGAGAATTCTCACATATGTAATTTTTAGATGTCTCCTCACTGGAGTGCTGGTTACTATTGTTCCGGCAATAATAGAAATATAGTGGCTCATGATCTAACAGATATCACTTACTATAAAGGCTTCTTCTTCTTCCCATCTCATCTAGTAGTACTTGTGAATAGATGCTGAGGATCAGTTCGCACTGGTGCAACACGTGCGCCGACTTTGAGAGCACATGTCGCATGAAAAAGTGCAATAGGCCCTTTCTACTAGGACCGACTGGAGTTGCTCCAGCTTAGAAAAAGGTTCCTGCACTACTTTTGGTCTGACTTTGGCACGACTTGTATTGACTCTATTAAAAAAGTTGTATGCAAGTCTTGCCGAAGTCGCGTTGGGACGTCGGCTTCCATGTCACGGCCCTGTGAACCAGGCCTGATGTATGCTTTGTGAATGGTGGAGGGGGAAATTGTAACGGTCACCACCGTTTACGACCTTCCATCAACCCACGACAGCTTATCTGACACTCCAACCAACAGGACCCGATCCATCCCATTTCCCAGAAAATGAGACTGACAGCTCTACTCTCTGCTTCAAAATGTATGAACACTTTTAATGGGTAGCTCTCAAGTTTATATACAGTGTACAAGGCATGTTTCAGTAATCACAGGAACAATCAAACTCTCCACCCACACATCACACACTGGGGGGGCTTCAATACACCTTCAGATGGGCTAATTACTAAACATTACAGACATTTCGGCGCCGGTCTATAATTAACATGACCTAATCACTACACCTGAGAAGTCACATTCCTTTATTAATAGAATTCAAACAAAACACCATCACACATGAATTTCCCCTCAATCCACATCTTTAGACAGACGGTCTGTCTCCGACAGAAAGGTATTCACACCTGATCATCAATAGGCTTTAAACAGTGTTATCACACAAGGAAAGGCCTTTTAGGAGCCAGCCTCATTTAACAACTCAATAGCCTGGGCTAAGCATTGAAAGAGTCATTTTATTGACCGGTAGGGTCAGGATAAACCAACACTTTGCAATATCTCAAGATCCTGTAATATGAGCTATCAGTAATGTCCCCTGTCCTGTAATTTCTAATTAATATTTCTCAGTCACCCTATGCCCAAAAGGGACACAGGGTGACCTTAGACACAATAGTTATTAATGATGCCGGCACAGGAGTACACCTCATCCTTCCAAAGTCTCTGTTTGTCACGGGTCATTCCATTACAGAAATTAACTATGAATCCATCTCTTTCAATAACAGAGCGCTTTTCCATTCTGGGAAAAAATACTGCGAGTTCTGTGAATAGGTCATAAAGGAAGAAGGGGAGGATGAGAATATTGATGCTTCACAGTCAAAGCCATGGATCCTAATCCCCACAGCGCTGGAAGATAACATTTGTGGATTGGGTATCTATTCGGTGGTGTTAATATTTCCACTGAAAAAAGCAGCCAGCATGACATGGGATTTCCCTGGTGCTGTATCCACAACTATATATTTTTAACTAAACTCAGCTTTAAAGTACTAAAGGCTCCTTTGTGACAGTCTAAACAAGTCCCAAATTCATAGTGTTGGTTCTATGGACACTTTTATGTGGGGTGTACAACAGCATGCGCACGTGTGAGGGCCATATTTGCCCACCACAGGGATGCCCAGGTGTTCCATGCATCCCCCTACAGGCAGTCCCATTGTTGTCAATTGCGACACAGTGGCTGTACCGACACAACTGCTACTCCCACAGCCCTGAATACAGACTGTGTGCATTCAGGGTCATGCACCAGCACCCACGCGGATGCTGTGTCTGTGCAGCCGCTGCAGCTCGATTGACATGAATGGGACTACCTGCATGGGAATGCATGGAACCCCTGTGCATCCCCATGCTGGTAAACAGGATCCTTACAAGGATGTTTGTCCCATATGAACAAGGCCTAAGACCTCTTTACTGTAAACATTGCACTTGTCATGGCGGCTCTGACAGTCTCTGTGTAGCAGCACATTTTGCACAAGCAATCTATTCTCCCATTATGTCCGGTATGTGGCATTTCTGTGAAATGGATGACATGAGCATATGTATTCCTTGGAATTATTGACAGACAGTCCACTGAGGGAGGGGAGGTAGGGAAGAGAAATTCTTCTATATAGCTGGGAAAGTCCAAACAAATGGGATTTATCTGAAGATGGGAAGAGACTGAAGAAATGAATAAGAACTGTGTGTGCTGAAGTCTGATAAACAAGACTGAACAAGCAGAGGGGTATGAAGAATCGCAGAACATTGCTGAGAATGTGACTGTAGTTACAAGTAGCCGAGTACTCTGCCAGGGCTGTACAAGAGCCAGTAACATGCAGTGCAGGCCAACACTGTTATAATGCTGGTCACGGGATTTCAAGGTTTTCGCGCTGCTATGTAATGCTTGCTGATCAATATTAAACATGTCATCTTACACTCTGTACATGATTTCTATCCTAGAGACTTAATATTCTGTCCTCTATAATAATGAAGAAGACCATCACAAGCACGCATGCCATGCCAATTAGTCCAATAATACAACATCTATTGGTAAAGGTTATAAATGATCAAGAGGCAGTAAAAGGTGCATTAACAATAAACTTGTCTAAGGTGTCAGGAGAAGGCAGAGGAAATAGAATATAATATATAATCATAGCACAAAATTAGCAGAAGTTGCCCAAAGGGTGGCGCTAAAGAGCTAACAAAAACATGTAGTTTTGTGTATGTTGGCTAAAAAAAAAAATTCATGGCCAACCCCCCTCGCACAAAATTCCACAGATTCGTCTGATGGAAATCCGATCGTGTGTACAAGGCTTTAGATGACCCTTGGCCAACAAAAGTCCGAAATCCATGGCCCAGATTCAGGTAGAATTGCGCTATATTTGCGAGGGCACAGGGCAACGATTTTGCCCTGCGCCCACGCAAATATTTTGCGCTGCCCTCGATTCACGGAGCAGTAGCTCCGTGAATTGCGAGGGCGGCCGGCAAAATTGCCCGGCGTAAGCGCGCGCAATGTAAATGATCCCGCCGGGGGCGGGAATCATTTAAATTAGGCGCGCTCCCGCGCCGAGCGTACAGCGCATGCTCCGTCGGGAAACTTTCCCGACGTGCATTGCGGCAAATGACGTCGCAAGGACGTCATTTGCTTCGAAGTGAACGTGAATGGCGTCCAGCGCCATTCACGCATCACTTACGCAAATGCCTTCAACTTCAAATTTCACGGCGCGGGAGCGGCGGCTATACTTTAGCATTGGCTGCCCCTGCTATTAGAAAGGGCAGCCTTGCGCTAAAGTTGCCGTACGGAAACTCCGTACCTGGCTTGCGCGGGGTCCGCGCAAGTTTGTGAATCAGTTGGTAGTATGCAATTTGCATACTACACGCTGATCACAATGGGAGCGCCCCCTAGCAGCACACGCAAGAATGCAGCCTAAAATCTGCGAGGCATAAGAGCCTTATGCCGCGCAGATTTTAGGCTGCAGTCGGTGTAACGAGGTTCCTGAATCAGGAGCACTCGTTACACCGGAGCAAGTAAGCAATTGCGCCGTGTAACTTATGGTTACACGGGCGCAATTGCTTCTTGAATCTGGGCCCATGTCTTCTTGTCCTAGCCATTAAAGTTGTTAATACTTTTTATTCCTCATGTGGAGATCTATTAATCCTAAAATCAAACATAAGCGACATTTCAGTTATAGGTCGATCTTAGTTGAAAAAAATCACCTCTTGGCTAATTACACCTCTTTTTTAACTATTTTTAAATTGCCAACCATAGCTATGGTCTGGACTCACAATCCGAAGTCAAGAATCTGCAATTATATGATTGCGACTTTTTCTTTACCATAATATAAAGCAAGTTTAGCTCAGATTCCATTCCTCTTGAGATCTGTTTTATTTTTTCGGGGATGTAAAAACCCCCTTCCTTAAGAAAGGGGGTTTTACATCCCCGAAACGTTAGTTTGATTTTTCCTCCTCGTCTCTTTTCACCGGGGTCTGGCTCAGCTTTCCTTTACTTTACACCATGAAAAGTACTGAATTTCTGTATGTATTTCTGAACATCGGCTCTTATATGTTTTAGGTGTAGCTCATTGCACCCATATTTATGCATGTTTTTTTTTTTGTTGCTATGATTCAACCTTGGAGTGAATATCTTTGTTGTTTTATGCTTGATGTTAGATTACATACCGGTACTTTGTTATCTGTACTTGTTTTATAATTGTATGTGAATGCCTAATACAAACTTTTGTAAAGTAGTTTCTAAAGCAGTTTGGCTATGTGGTGTGCTTACTCTATATATTTATAACTATTGTACTAACAGAATGATACACTGTGAAGCATCCTAAATAATAATATATTGTTGGTTGGTGGTGTGCACACCTTTATTGCTAATTACAGCCGATTAAAGTAGACCTGAAAAAAAAGGTAGGATTACTATCTTGTAGGTAACATTTTAAAAAGATAATTGTGCTCAAGCAGTACCCTTAAAAAAACGTACCTTATGTTTAGAATTCATCTTAAAAAAATAGCAATGTGCTAGCCTTTATTACTCCACTAGCTGTAAAACATAAAAAAAATAGGTGTCTATACTGTTTAAAATCCAGAAATACACGGTCTCACCCTGCTCTGCACATGCTCAGTTGCCCTCCTTTTTTTAGCACTGCAGAATTTGTAGAAGGCGATCTGCTGACAGTCTTAAAGTGGAATTAAACACTCCTATACGTTACAGTCAAGGAAGCTGCTTCTGTTTGATCTGTACTTGCTATGATGCTGCACATGTGATCAGTTATGACACCAGCCATTTGATGGTTTGACAGTTTTAGGGCTGCAACTATTGATTATTTTCATAACTACATGCCAACCAGCCGCCTGCCGCCAGTTCTACGGCGGCAGGTTGGCTCTCCTGCGCGAGAGCCCGTAGCTTTACGTCGCCTCGCGAAACGGCCACTAGGGGCCGCTCCTGACTCCCGCGCGCGTGCCCGGCGGTCGCGATCACCGCCGGGCACCCGTGATCGCTCGTTACAGAGCGAGAACTAGGAGCTGTGTGTGTAAACACACAGCTCCCGGTCCTGTCAGGGGAGAAATGCCTGACCATCTGTTCATACAATGTATGAACAGCGATCAGTCATTTCCCCTAGTGAGTCCACCCCCCCTTCAGTTAGAATACACCCAGGGAACATATTTAACACCTTCCTTGCCCCCTAGTGTTAACCTCTTCCCTGCCAGTGGCATTTTTATAGTAATCAATGCATTTTTATAGCACTGATCGCTATAAAAATGCCAATGGTCCCAAAAGTGTCCTAAGTGTCCGCCATAATGTCGCAGTACCGAAATAAAATCGCTGATCGCCGCCCTTACTAGTAAAAAAAAAATATTAATAAAAATGCCATATAACTTCCCCCTATTTTGTAAACGCTATAACTTTTGCGCAAAACCAATCAATAAATGCTTATTGCGATTTTTTTTTTTTACGAAAAATATGTAAAAGAATAAACTGAGGGAAAAAATTTTTTTATATATATATTTGGGGGATATTTATTATGGTAAAAAGTAAAAAATATTCATTTTTTTGAAAATTGTCACTATATTTTTGTTTATAGCGCAAAAACTTAAAACCGCTGAGTTGATCAAATACCACCAAAAGAAAGCTCTATTTGTGGGAAAAAAAGGACGCCAATTTTGTTTGGGAGCTACGTCGCACAATCTCGCAATTGTCAGTTAAAGCCGCGCAGTGCCGAATCGCAAAAAGTGCTCTGGTTTTTGACCAGCAATATGGCCTGGGGGTTAAGTGGATAATCGATTAGTTGGCCGATTATTGTTTCGATTAATCGGATAATAGCCTAAGAGAAAAACATTTTTGGGCCAATTTGTTGTTGGGTAGATTACAAAACACAAATTGCCGCAATAACACATTATATGCTTTTCTGCAGCTTCTCCATTGAAGTATATTGAACCAAAAAAAAATAAAAATAGCACCGTTTTGCGTTAAAAAGTCCTTGCCCTTTCCAAATACGCAGCAGCTGAAAAAAAAATCATGGATGTGAACGTGTCCCATAGGGATACATGTAAATGAACTGTAGTGTGTTTATGCAAAAAGCACCAAAAAACAGAGAGGAGTGAACCCAGGCCTGAGATGTTTAGTAACATAATGGGGGTTAAAAAAACAAAAATAAGTACAAAAAGAGCAAATAATCGCTACTGTAAGGGGTTAATTTTTTTTACTGTGGGACAGTGAAAGTAATATTTACAGTAGCGATTATTATAGTTTTTTTAACCCCATTATGTTACTGGCCGATTAATCGATTATGAAAATTGTAATCGATTATTTTCATAATCGATTAGTTGTTTCGGCCCTAGACAGTTTTATATGCTAAACCAACACAAAGTGGCACATGATTGTGAAGTGGAAGGAAAATGATAAATGGTTTTCAATTTTTTTTTTTTTTTTACAAATAAATACGTGAAAAGTGTGGTGTGCATTTGTATTCAGCACCCTTTACTCTGATACCCCCTAACTAAAATCTAGTGGACCTAATTGCCCTCAGAAGTCACCTAATTAGTAAATAGAGTCCACCTGTGTGTAATTTAATCTCAGTATATATACATCTGTACTGTGAAGCCTTCAGAGGTTTGTTAGAGAACCTTAGTGAACAAACAGCACCATGTAGGCCAAAGAACACATACAACAGGTCAGAGATAAAGATTTGGAGAGGTTTGACGCAGGATTAGGTTATTAACCACTTGCTTACTGGGCACATAAACCCCCTTCGTTCCCAGGCGAAATTTCAGCTTCCGGCACTGCGTCACTTTAACTGACATTTGCGCGGTCGTGCAACGTGGCTCCCAAACAAAATTGACGTCCTTTTTTCCCCACAAATAAAGATTTATTTTGGTGGTATTTGATCACCTCTGCGGTTTTTATTTTTTGCGCTATAAACAAAAAAAGAGCGACAATTTAAAAAATATATATATTTTTTTTAATTGTTGCTATAATAAATATCCCAATTTTTTTTTAAAAAAACTATTTTTTTTCTCAGTTAAGGCCGATACGTATTTTTCTACGTATTTTTGTAAAAAAAAAAATCGCAATAAGCGATTTTGCGCAAAAGTTATAGCGCCTACAAAATGGGGAACAGAATTATGATTTTTTTTTATTATTTTTTTTTTACTAGTAATGGCGGCGATCTGCGATTTTTATTGGGACTGCGATATTGCGGCGGACGTATCGGACACTTTCGACACAAATTTGGGACCATTCACATTTATACAGCGATCAGTGCTATAAAAATGCACTAATTACTGTATAAATGTGACTGGCAGTGAAGGGGTTAACACTAGGGGGTGAGGAAGGGGTTAAATGTGTAGCCTGGGTGTGTTCTAACTGTGTGGGGGGAGGGGGGTGACTGGGGGAGGTGACCGATGCTGTGTCCCTATGTACAAGAGACACAGATCGGTCTCCTCTCTCCCTGACAGCACGTGGAGCTCTGTGTTTACAAACAGAGCTCCACGACCCCAGGCAACAGCTTTCCTTTTCCAAAAACGCTCCGCTAATATTCACCTCACATATGTTATCCCATGTAGATAAAAGGAGATAAACCTTATTGAGCAGTATATCAACCAGTGTTTTATTGTAGACAAAAACAAGGGAATGAACTCATATTTTCAGTTTTAAAAACAGAATTGGGTTTGTATATAAATCCAGCAATCCCCACCAGCAAGATGGCCACCGCATCCCAGCATACACCAGGGTCACCGACACCTCCCTTTTTTCGATTAGTCACAGAATGACGTAGTCAGAGGCATGGATAGACGGGCACTTTATTGATTTATATATGCGGAACAAAGTGATTGAAAGGCGAAAGTGGGCTGCGCTCCAAGCACTGGATGTAATAAAATCTATCATGGCCATCAAGACAGCAGCATTACTTTTTAGAAGTCCATTTAATATATTAATTCAAGAATTAAAAAACATCAAAACGATCTATAATTAGAAAATTATTGACAAAAAGGTGCCATTTATTAACAAATTATAAAACTCATTGCAGAAAGTAACACTCGGACGCGGCGCCATCTTGTGGAAAAAGGGGATACTACATCAATAATCTACAGTAATAAAATGTTTTAAATATTATCAGCATCTACATAACTTTAAACACCATATGAAACTCAAACCTGATAATACCATAGCTTATTCCAAATAGAAAGAGCTATAAAACTATTACTCATGCATTGCTGATAAATGAATTCACATCCCACTCTATATTCATGTCGTAGGGGCTATAAGTTCTTGCCTTATAGATCCATTGGGGTGATTTATACCCAAAAACATGGTCATCTTGGAATTCCAATTATGGTGGAAGAAGGTGCTCTGGCCAGATGTGACCAAAATTTTACTTTCTGGCCAAAAAGAATGTGTGGCAGAAAACTAACACTGCACATCACCCTGAACACACCACCCCCACTGTGAAACATGGTGGTGGCAGCATCATGTTATGCGGATGCTTTTCTTCAGAAGGGACAGGGGAGCTAGTCAGAGTTGATGGGAAGATGGATGGAGCCAAATACAGGGCAATCTTAGAAGAAAACCTGTTAGAGTCTGCAAAAAAACTTGAGACTTGGGTGGAGGTTCACCTTCTAGCAGGACAACAACCCTAAACATACAGCCACAAGTTGAGCTACAATGGAATGGTTTACTTTAGGTTTACTTTAGGGGTCTCCAAACTTTTTAGCCCGAGGGCCACATTGTAGATTTTATAAATATTCGAGGGCTGAAAAAATGTATTTAGAAATAAATGAATAAAAATTTAAATAATCACGTCAAATCCTTTCCACGCTTCTGTGTCCCCGTCAGAGCCTTTCCTCACTTCTGTGTCCCCGTCAGAGCCTTTCCTCACTTCTGTGTCCCCACCAGAACCTTTTCTCACTTCTGTGTCCCCCCCAGAGCCTTTTCTCACTTCTGTGTCCCCACCAGAGCCTTTCCGCACTTCTTTGTCCCCGTCAGAGCCTTTCCTCACTTCTGTGTCCCCACCAGAGCCTTTCTGCACTTGTGACCCCTTCAGAGCCTTCCCTCACTTCTGTGCCCCCGTCAGAGCCTTTCCTTACTTCTGTGTCCCTGCCAGAGCCTTTCTGCATCTGTGACCCCGTCACAGCCTTCCTTCACTTCTGTGTCCTCGTCAGAGCCTTTCCTCAATTCTGTGTCCCCGTTAGAGCCTTTCGGCACATCTGTGTCCCCCATCCTGATTACACCCCCAGATACCCCCCAAATATAACACCACCAACCCCCAGATACCCCCCCCAGCCTGATCACCACCACCTCAGATACCCCCAGTCCGATCACACAGCCCTAAATCTCTCCACTCAGGGGTCACCAAACTTTTTAGCCCGAGGGCCACATTGTAGATTTTATAAATATTCGAGGGCCGAAAAAATGTATTTAGAAATAAATAAAAATTTAAATAATCTCATCAAATCCTTTCCGCACTTCTATGTCCCTGTCAGAGCCTTTCCTCACTTCTGTGTCCCCGTCAGAGCCTTTCCTCACTTCTGTGTCCCCGCCAGAATCTTTCCTCACTGCTGTGTCCCCGCCAGAACCTTTCCTCACTTCTGTGTCCCCGCCAAAGCCTTTCCGCATTTCTTTGTCCCCATCAGAGCCTTTCCTCACTTCTGTGTCCCCGCCAGAGCATTTCTGCACTTGTGACCCCTTCAGAGCCTTCCCTCACTTCTGTGTCCCCTTCAGAGCCTTCCTTCACTTCTGTGTCCCCGTCAGAGCCTTTCCTTACTTATGTGTCCCCGCCAGAGCCTTTCTGCACTTGTGACCCCGTCAGAGCCTTCCCTCACTTCTGTGTCCCCGTCAGAGCCTTTTTGGCACATCTGTGTCCCCCATCCTAATTACACCCCCAGATGACCCCCAATATAACACCCCCACCCCCCAGATACCCCCCCCCCAGCCTGATCACCACCACCTCAGATACCCCCAGTCTGATCACACAGCCCTAAATCTCTCCACTCTGATCACACCCCCCTCCTCATACCTCTCTCGTAACACACCCCTCCACCATCACACACACCTTTGGGTTTTGCATTCCTGCAGACAATTCCTCCCTGTCCTGCGGCTCCTCCTCCAGATGATGTCAGTGGAGGAATCTGCAGCACACCAGGGTGGGTTAGCTGCCACTGGAACAGGCAGAATACCTTCATAGAAATCTGGCAGCTGCACAGAGCCTCCTTCACACCAACCTCATCCTCTGCCACCACTCCCCCAGTCCAATCTCGTCCTCTGCCACCACTCCCTCAGCCCAACCTCATCCTCTGCCACCACTCCGTCAGCCCAACCTCGTCCTCTGCTGCCACTCCCTCAGCCCAACCTCCTCCTCTGACCGCCACTCCCCCAGCCCAACCTCCTCCGCTGCCGCCACTCCCACAGCCTAACCCCATCCTCTTCCGCCACTCCCCCAGCCCAACATCTTCCTCTGCCACCTCTCCTTGTTCTTCAACTACGCTTTTGCTTGATCCCAACTTGCAACCACTTGCTACCAACCTTTGGCTTGTTTATGGACTACACTTCTGCTTGACCCCTACCTGCTATATCTGCTACTGGACCCCAGCTTGCTCACCTCTTGGTGGGACGATTCTGAAGACCATGGCCTTGTACTAACATCATCAAAACCCATCTCCATCATCAGGAGCTCTGGTGAATACCAATAGGTGCTTAGCCCCACATCTTGGGAGAGCCTGTGTCCTCTACCAGGGTGGCCTGCTTATTTACTTATGCTGCTAATTGGATTCTGAAGACCATCCATGACCTTGTAGAAACACGATCAAAACCCATCTCCAGTTTGTTTGACTACTCTTGGTACCTCAGGTTTATTTAAACTGCTACATAGTAAGGGAGTCATTTTTGTATCTACCCAAGAGCAGGGGCATTTGGCTATAGTACCCTCCCCTAAGTTGGTGGGAGGCCTGCCCACATGCATCGAATGTCCAGGGCAGGCAGGGTGACCCTTTGTCCCTATATTGTTGCCTGCTGTTACTCCCAGTTGAAACGGTTGTCCGAGCTCGGACTGGGCACACCCCTTAGTGTCTCTCACTTTCCCCATCCCTCCTCCCTTCCCCTTATCCTTTGTCTCCTCCCCTCTCCACCATAAATCCCCTGGTTGTTGTTTTTTTTTTTGGCTATGTTGTATTGTGCAACTGTCAATATTACTTATTACTTGAAAATGAAAATAAAGATTTTGCAAAAAAAAAAAAAACATCTCCACCATCAGGAGCTCTGGTGAATACCAATAGGTGCTTAGCCCCACATCTTGGGAGAGCCTGTGTCCTCTGCCAGGGTGACCTGCTTATTTACTTATCCTGCTAATTGGATTCTGAAGACCATCCATGACCTTGTACAAACACGATCAAAACAAATCTCCACCATCAGGAGCTCTGGTGAATACCAATAGGTGCTTAGCCCCACATCTTGGGAGAGCCTGTGTCCTCTGCCAGGGTGACCTGCTTATTTACTTATCCTGCTAATTGGATTCTGAAGACCATCCATGACCTTGTACAAACACGATCAAAACAAATCTCCACCATCAGGAGCTCTGGTGAATACCGATAAGTGCTCAGACCTCGCACCTCAGATGAGCATGTGTCATCACACCAGGGTGACATCCTTGTTTACTTATCCTGCTAGTAGATTCTGAAGACCATGGCCTTGTATTAACATGATCAAAACCCACCTCCAGCTTTAGGAACTCTGGTGAATACCGATAAGTGCCTTAGACCCAAACCCCGGGTGAACCTGTGTCATCCACCAGGGTGACCTGCTTGTTTACTTATCCTGCTAGTCAGTGGGAGCCTTTCTACTGCTATAGCTACTGGTTTTCGAGCCTGACCCTTGACTGTGACAGTACTGCCGTTTCTCTGGCTACTGCTGACACACCATCCTGCAGTATCCAGCCCCATCTCTCTAAGCCCCTTATGCAGCTGAGAATATATGTCAGGACACACATGATGGCATGAATGTTTTGCCTTGCATATCTATTTTAAAGTGAATTGAGTTTGTTTACAAGGTAGAGATACTTTAACGAACATTAAACCACGACTCCGGTATACAGAACGCGCTGTGCACAGAAATGAAAAATCCCTATTTTTAGCTCAGCCTGTGCTCTGTTCATCACACAACATTGTACAAGCTCCAGAAGTGGATAATATGTGGAATTATTTGAAGCAACTCTTCCTGTAAAATGGTAAAATGTAACAGTGGAACATTTGTGGGAAATTACACATGGGTGTACAAAAGGTGGCTTTGTCTGCTGCAGCCAATAAGAATCCATAGAACGTCAAGAATCTGGTTGCTATGAGTAACTTTGTCGTAATATACACACTGTGCATGACAGGCAGATGAAAGAGATGTCACTCATTATACAGAGAAGTTTATAATTTCCTCTCTGCTTTACAATCTGTCCGTTACAGTCACATGTCAGCAGCAGCCCCCACTTTCGGATGTCATTATGTTAATATCCTCCTGTTTGGTCTGTCACATCCTGTCCTGCACAGGATCATGGTGACATTAGGCCTGAGAACGGATTGTTACGTGAACTACGAGCAACACTCACCAATGGAGACAGCTTAATCCCACAGCCCTGCAACTTGGATAATAGGATGTGTGCAGGTGGAATAGATCTCCTGGCTACATCACAGCCATATGAATAGGAAAGTCCCTGGGAGCCAGTGCATAGGGCAGCAAGGTTATAGAGACCTCTACAATACACATTCTTTACATGTCACATTAAAAAAAATAATAATAATCTTTCCCAAACTGCAAAACAATACAGATCACTGTCAATGTTTTTTTGGAGAAAACGTGGCAAGCATATCTTAACCACAATTAAAGTGATTGTAAACAACCGG
This sequence comes from Rana temporaria, assembly GCF_905171775.1. NCBI lineage: Eukaryota > Metazoa > Chordata > Amphibia > Anura > Ranidae > Rana > Rana temporaria. Next base: position 410,898,300 of record NC_053491.1, read on the forward strand.
GTAGAACAACCCATTCAGTTTAAAATAGAAATGAAAGGCAAAACATTTTAGTATAGATATAAAAAAAAAAAAAAAAAACATAAATACCTTTTTCACATTCCCTCTGTTCTCAGCTACATAAGAGCTTGGGAGGAGAAGCAACAGCACACTCAGGCTGCAGTCACACCTGAGCGTAGCGTTTTGCAGCATTTTTTACCGCGATTTGCCGCGACAAAACGCAGCATTTTTTACCGCGATTTTTTACAGGTCTAGGGTCACCAATGTAAAACGCCCAAATTTGAGCGACAAAAAAGGGTCCAGAACTTGTTTGGGCTTCAGGCGTTCGGCGTCGGGTGTTTTGTAGTGGAGATGTGAACCATCTCCATAAAGAATAATGTATTTTTTCCCCTCTAGCGTTTTGGGGCGTCGCGCTTCAGGCGACAAAACGCTCAGGTGTGAATGCAGCCTAAGCGTCCCAGTGAATGGCTGTGCAGGACAAGTCTGATCATTGGAGGAGAGCATACCAAGTTTCCAGCACAGCTCTCCTGCTTGGTGTGGTCAGTTTTTTTCTATAGAAAAGCAGAGGGAGTGACAAGAACACTGGCGATTTCAAATAAAAATAAGCAACCCAAAGAGAACAGGATTCTTTCTCATACACGTACATGGTACAGCAGGCACATTACAAGAAATGTGAAGTGTCAGGGGTAACAAACGTTTTTACCACTTGTCTACTGGGGTATTTTTTGTGTACTGATATTAAAATCTGCATTCATTTTTTACTAAAAGTCATTTTTTCAACCCCCCACCCCCCCCCACACTCAGTCTCCACAATTCTTCCCAAAAGATGCTCTATCAGGTTGAGGTCAGGACTCTGTGCAGGTCAGTCAAGTTCCTCCACCTCAAACTCACTTATCCATGTCTTTATGGACTTTGCTTTGTGCACTGGTGTGCAGTCATGTTGGAACAGAAAGAGTCCATCCCCAAACTGTTCCCACAAAGTTGGGAGCATGAAATTGTCCAAAATTGGTGTGCCGATGCCTTAAGAATTCCCTTCGCTGGAAGGGGCCAAGCCCAACCCCTGAAAAAGAACCCCACACCATAATCCCCCCTCCACCAAATGATTTGGACCAGTGCACAAAGACAGGGATGAGAAAGTTTTGGTTGGAGGAATTGTACTGGCCTGCACAGAGTCCTGACGATAACTCAATAGAACACCTTTGGAATGAATTAGAGCGGAGACTGCGAGCCAGGCCTTCTCATCCAACATCAGTGCCTGACCTTTCAAAATGGCACTTTTGACACATTTTTGGGACCATTGGCATTTTTATAGCAATCAGTGCTATAAAAATGCATTGATTACTATAAAAATGCCACTGGCAGTGAAGGGGTTAACACAAGGGGGCGAGGAAGGGGTTAATTATGTTCCCTGTGTGTGTTCTAACTGTAGGGGAGGGTGGGACTGACTTGGGGAAATGACTGATCGCTGTTCATACATTGTATGAACAGACGATCAGGCATTTTTTCCCCGACAGGACCGGGAGCTGTGTTTACACACACAGCTTCCAGTTCTCGCTCTGTAACGAGCGATCGTGGGTGCCCGGCGGTGATCGCGCCCGCCGGGTACGTGCGTCGGGACCAGGGGCGAGCGGGGGCATGCGCCCCTATTGGCTGATTCGCGAGATGACATATAGCTACGTGATCTCGCGCAGCCGTGCCGACCTGCCGCCGTATAACTGCGGCGGCTGGTCGGCAACCAGTTAAAGGCATAACAATTTTCCAATTACACCACATTTTTCTGCTAGAGCTTGGCAGAAAAAAAAAAAATGCCTCCAAATGTAACATATGTACATTAATTTCTTCTGGCCATTGGAATACATTTCTGTGCTGCTTGGAAGTAGGCCTGTAAATTAGACAACCTAGAGCTGCTTTCAGAGGCGTATTAAAAAATAACAAAAAATAAATTTGTGTATATATATATATATACACACACACACACAGTGGGGCAAAAAAGTATTTAGTCAGCCACCAATTGTGCAAGTTCTCCCACTTAAGCCCCGGACCAATATGCTGGCTAAAGACCCAAGGGGTTTTTACAGTTCGGGACTGCGTCGCTTTAACAGACAATTGCGCGGTCGTGCGACGTGGCTCCCAAACAAAATTGGCGTCCTTTTTTCCCCACAAATAGAGCTTTCTTTTGGTGGTGTTTGATCACCTCTGCGGTTTTCATTTTTTGCTCTATAAACAAAAATAGAGCGACAATTTTAAAAAAATGCAATATTTTTTACTTTTTGCTGTAATAAATATCCCCCAAAAACATATATAAAAAAATTTTTTTTCCTCAGTTTAGGCCGATACGTATTCTTCTACCTATTTTTGGTAAAAAAAAAACGCAATAATCTTTTATCGATTGGTTTGCGCAAAATTTATAGAGTTTACAAAATAGGGGATAGTTTTATTGCATTTTTATTTTTTTTATTTTTTTTACTAGTAATGGCGGCGATCAGTGATTTTTTTCGTGACTGCGACATAATGGCGGACACTTCGGACAATTTTGACACATTTTTGGGACCATTGTCATTTTCACAGCAAAAAATGCATTTAAATTGCATTCTTTATTGTGAAAATGACAGTTGCAGTTTGGGAGTTAAACACAGGGGGCGCTGTAACATTTAGGGATCACCTAGTGTGTGTTTACTAGTGTAGGGGGGTGTGGCTGTAGGACTGACACCATCGATCGAGTCTCCCTATATAAGGGATCACTCGATCGGTGCGCCGCCATAGTGAAGCACGGGGAAGCCGTGTTTACACACGGCTCTCCCCGTTCTTCAGCTCCGGGGAGCGATCGCGACGGAGCGGCTAAAAACAAATAGCCGCGCCGTCGTCCCGGATCGCTTCCCGATCGGACCCCCCACCCACGTCTAGCAGAGGACGTACAGGTACGTGGATGTGCCTGTCCGTGCCATTCTGCCGACGTATATTTACATGAGGAGGTCGGGAACTGGTTAAAAAGATGAGAGAGGCCTGTAATTGTCATCATAGGTATACCTCAACTATGAGAGACAAAATGTGGAAACAAATCCAGACACATTGTCTGATTTGGAAAAAATGTATTTGCAAATTATGGTGGAAAATAAGTATTTGGTCAATATCAAAAGTTCATCTAAATACTTTGTTATATATCCTTTGTTGGCAATGACACAGGTCAAACGTTTTCTGTAAGTCTTCACAAGGTTGTCACACACTGTTGCTGGTATGTTGGCCCATTCCTCCATGCAGATCTCCTCTAGAGCAGTGATGTTTTGGGGCTGTCACTGGGCAAAACGGACTTTCAACTCCTTCCAAAGGTTTTCTATGGGGTTAAGATCTGGAGACTGGCTAGGCCACTCCAGGACCTTGAAATGCTTCTTACAAAGCCACTCTGTTGCCCGGGGGGTGTATTCGGGATCATTGTTATGCTAAAAGACCAAGCCACGTTTTGTCTTCAATGCCCTTGCTGATGGGAGGAGGATTGCGCTCAAAATCTCATGATACATGGCCCCATTCATTCTTTCATTTACACAAATCAGTCGTCCTGTTCCCTTTGCAGAGAAACAGCCCCAAAGCATGATGTTGCCACCCCCATGCTTCACAGTAGGCATGGTGTTCTTTGGTGGCAACTCAGCATTCTCTCTCCTCCAAACACGACGAGTTGTGTTTCTACCAAACAGTTCTACTTTGGTTTCATCTGACATTCTCACAATCCTCTTCTGGATCATCCAAATGCTCTCTAGCAAACCTTGGACGGGCCCAGACATGTACTGGCTTAAGTACTGTGTTTCCACGAAAACAAGCCCGGGTCTTATATTAATTTTGGCAACAAAAGACCCAGTAGGGCTCATTTTCGGGGGAGGTCTTATAACGTGCTGTTTCTCTCCCTCCCTGCCAGGAAACCTCAGTTTGAACAAAGTTAAAATGCTTGTAAAGTGCCAAAATCCTGTTACAGTAGCACACAATACATTACACAATGTGTGTGCCCCTGCAATCCAATGGTGCCAAACGTCTCAACTCTGCTCTTCTCCACCTCTCCCAGCCAATAGCCCCCCCCGCAGCTCTCTGAGCGGGGAAGAGAGCACATCGGCATGTAACGAAAGAAAGATCTGTAGCATTTTAGTGCTTAGGTCTGAAGATTGAGTTAAATACCTTGTGGAGACAGGAGTATCGGTATGCACACAGTGTGACATGTTGATTTAGTGCTGAGCCTCTGCACTGAGACGACTGTACCTTCCATGACTGCAGAGGAAGGGGGGCCCCCGAAATCCCCCGCTGACAGCCGGGAGGAGGAGGGGACCAGCAGGGAGATGAGCTGAGCACCGCTCTGTACCAAAGGCACCTGAACACTGCTAGATCAAAGAGACACATACACAGCACACTGCACACCGCCGTATCAGAGAGGATTATAGGAGTACACAAGCACCTCAAACTAGGGCTTATTTTCGGGGTAGGGCTTATATTGCAGCCCACTGGAAAATAGCACTAGGTCTTACTTTCAGGGTAGGTCTTATTTTCGGGGAAACACGGTAGGGGGGACACGTCTGGCACTGCAGGATCTGAGTCCCTGGCGGCATAGTGTGTTACTGATGGTAGCCTTTGTTACGTTGGTCCCAGTTCTCTGCAGGTCATTTACTAGGTCCCCCTGTGTGGTTCTGGGATTTTTTATTTTATTCTATATTTTATTGTTTTTTAATTCATTTTATACAAACATACTTCAATTGCATATGTGTCACATATATAACATATCACAAATCGATTCTACAATAAAGGAATTTACAGAGCATTTCAGTTCCAAAATTTTTCTAGATATTCATCGTCCTTCCTATTTATCAAGCCGGCACAGCAAAAAACAAAAACAAACCAAAAACAAATCAAATAAAAAAAAATTAAAAAAATATTCCTCTATTCTGCCTCTGCCAGTGCACAGCCATATTCTCTAGAGCAAACATACGCTGACCAGTTTTTATTAAACATTTCTTCTCTGCCTTGAATAGTAGCACTACCTCTTTCCATAGTATATATTTCAGCTATTTTTTTAAGCCACTGCGAGACGGAGGGAGATGATTTCTGCTTCCAGAGAGCTGATACACATGACTTGGCTGCATCCAGAAGGTGAACGGTCATCGAATTACTATATTTACGCCTAGAAAGCTCTGAAAGATGGAGCAAGTATCTAGCTGGTTCAGAACCCAGGTCCTGACCTGTCAGCTGTCTTATCATATCTCGGACCTTGGCCCAGAATGCCTGCAGTTTTTGACATGACCAAAAAATATGGAGCATATTGCCCTCTGCCACACCACAACGCCAGCACATATTGGTCCTCTCAGGATTAATTTTATGCAACAATGATGGGACTCTATACCAAAGTGTAATGCCGCGTACACACCATCACTTTATGTGATGAAAAAAAATGACGTTTTTAAAAACGTCACTTTAATTGACTGTGTGTGGGGGAAAACGTCGTTTTATGTCTTGTAAAAAACGACCCAAAAAAATTGAAGCATGCTTCAATTTTATGTGTCGTTTTTCAAAAGTGCACTTTTTACTTCACAGAAATTGACCGTGTGTAGCAAAAAACTTCGTTTTCTAAGACGTTTTTTCATCCACGCATGCCCAGAAGCTACTTATGAAGCAAGCTTCAATGGTAAAACGTGGTGGAACGTAACCTCACTTTGCAAGAACATTGTGAGAAAAACGATGGTGTGTAGGCAACTTCTTCTTTGAAAATTGAAGTTTCAAAAACGTAATTTTTTACTTCACAGAAAGTGTCGTTTTTTTTCATCACATAAAGTGATGGTGTGTATGCGGCATAAGCAGAGCTTTTTTTCTCAGAAAATAGGTGCAGGAACTCAACTACAACCCCGTTCAGATTTCACAGTAGAAGGGTCTTAAAGGGGCATTAAATACCAGGATTGCATTACATACAGAGTGCAGAGTTCAGGTGGTTACACACAGAGTGCAGAGCTGTCACTTGTAAACACAGAAACCAGACTTCTGTGTTTACAAGTGATTGTGGGATCAGGCACCAAAGGGTCTGAGCCAGAGGTGGTGGAACCGAGTTCCCCCAAGTTCCCCCTGAAAAAAAGCCCTGGGCATAAGAATTTTATAACACAGCTCTTGGTACTTAATAGCCGTTGAGGAGTGATGAGTAAAATGTAGAATATATCTCCGCTGCTCTTCAGACAATGTAATGTCTAAGTCTCTTTCCTATTTCTGAAGGAATCCCGGAGCACAACCCTCTGACGATTGTACTAACAGTTTATACATCTCAGATACCCAATGCGCTGAAGGCGCTTTTAACATGCATACATTTTCTACGGGCGTATTTGGACTATCTGACCACTCTTTACGAATAAGGGAACTGAGAAAGTGAGTAAATTGCTGCATCCGCCATGGATCCAGTGGTGGATTAAACATTAATTGTACTTCCGCCCTAGTCTTCAGCCTATATTCTTCAAGCTAATCACCTAGACGAAATTTACCCTGTCTCGCTGTTTGTCTGAAACAGCTATCTGTATATCCAGGGGAAAATGCCGGGTTTCCCAATATTGGATACTTCTCCTTCTTCCTTGGAGAAAAAAATGGCTTTGTTGTACTACTCGCAGAGTTGCCCCTATCAAAGGATGGTTCCTCAATATGCCAAGTACATTTGGCCTTAACCATGGCACACATTGAAGTGGAATCTTGGTGCATGATTGTTCAATTGCTACCAATGTTTTATATCCCCCATCTCTGCACATCGCCATAACCCTGAAAAGGTGTACTGCCTGATAGTATCGGTTTGGGTCTGGGAATGCCATACCACCCTGGGTTTTAGGCCTCGCCAGAAGATTGTAGGATAGACGTGGGTGCTTTTTTGCCCAGATAAATCTGATAAAAATACTACGCAGTGATTTCAGAAATGGCCCTGGAATAGCTATCAGTAAAGTCTGAAACAGATACAATAACGTGGGCAAAATGTTCATTTTAAGAATTGCATTTCTACCCATCCATGTATAGGGCCCCTTATTCCATCTCTCCAGGTCAGCCGACAAATCCTGTATTATCGGTGGAAAATTAGCTGCGAATATTTTGTCTACTGAGGGAGTCAATTTGACCCCTAGATATGTCAGAAAAGATGAAGCCCAGGGAAAAGAGAATGAAGCTTGAAGAGCTGTAACACACGCAGGAGACAGGGTAATATTAAGCAGTTCCGATTTTTGAATATTAATTTTGAAATTTAACAGGGCAGAGTATCGATTAAACTCTTTTAATAAGTTTGGCAACAGGGTTTCTGGGGATGTAATAAAAAACAGTATATAATTAGTGTTGCTCACGAATATTCGCATTGCGAATATTCGGCTCGAATATGGCATATTCGAGAAATCGCGCTATATTTCGAATTTCGCGGTGAATATTCGCAATTCCGAATATTCGCATTTTTTCAATTTGATTTTTAAAACAGATCACATCCTATCGACGTCTAAAAGCATTGCTGGTATGATTAGAGACCCTGGGCCGAGTAGCTAAGCTGAGGCGATCCTTTTATGTTGCCGAATATATAAAAAAAAAACATTGCGATTTTTCGCTATTGCGAATGCGAAAATGATTGCGAATTTTCGATAACTGTGGTAGGAGAACTCTGATTGTCTCTGATGCAAAAGGGGGGGGGCTTTGTGTATGTTTCTGTTATGAATATTTGTATGTTTGATATTATTTTTTTTTGTAAGAAGGAAAAAATTGCGCATACCTTAAAAAAAGGGGAGAATACAGCAGCAACTCAAAAATGTTATACAACATAATTTAATACAAGACAGAAAATGGAGTCGCTCTACAAGAATAAAAAATATGTCTAGTGACAAGACATGTGGGCAAATTTTAAAATAAGCAAGCGCAAATAACTTGTGAAATACACAGTGAAACAAATATATAAAGAAATATAGTCCCAATAATAGAAAAATAATCTTTCATAAAAATGTCTTTGATATGTGAAGTGAAAAAAAGTCCAAAGCATGCAGCATGAACGTGTTCAATCTTCAAGGTGTTTGATTGACAAACGGCTGTGACAGATGGATAGAGTAAAGAATCACCACCAATGCAAAACACTTTTTATTTTCTATTGTAAAATATCACGAATATTCTGAGCCAATCAGAGTGCTCCTTCTGCATTTGCCGAATATTCGCAATTATTTTGTATTGTAAAATATCAAGAATATTCTGAGCCAATCAGAGTGCTCCTTCTGCATTTGCCGAATATTCGCAATTATTTTGTATTGTAAAATATCAAGAATATTCTGAACCAATCAGAGTGCTCCTTCCGCATTTGCCGAATATTCGCAATTATTTTGTATTGTAAAATATCACGAATATTCTGAGCCAATCAGAGTGCTCCTACAGCATTTGTCGAAATTGCGCAATAAATATCGCATTCGCATGTTGCGATATTTCGATAAAATATCACGAATATTCTGAGCCAATCAGAGCGCTCCTCCAGCATTTCTCGAAATTGCGCAATAAATATCGCATTCGCATGTTGCGATATTTCGATAAAATATCACGAATATTCTGAGCCAATCAGAGTGCTCCTACCGCAGTTATCAAAAAATCGCAATTATTTTCGCATTCGCAATAGCGAAAAATCGCAATCATTTAATTTCGATAAAATATCACGAATATTCGAATTTAGCGAATATATCTCGAATATTCGAATATATATTCGAGATATATCGCGAAATCGAATATGGCATATTCTGCTCAACACTATATATAATCTGCAAAAGCAGAAATGGTTCTAAAGTTAATATAAAAATCAAGAGAGATAGCGGACACCCTGGTCTTGTACCATTCCTCAAATTGAAGAATGAGGAGATTACCTCATTGATTCTAACAGTTGCAGATTGAGCTGAGTATATAGCCTCTATCCATTTACTAAACCCCTCCCCCACCCCAATATGGATTAACGTCTCCTTCAGGAATGTCCAATCCACCCTGTCAAAGGCCTTTTCTGCGTTAGAGGATAACAAACAGAATGGTATTTTATGCAGATGAGCTAAATGAATGATATTTAAGACTCTAGTAGACTAGTGTTATCCTTTGCCTCCTTTGTTGGTACAAACCCGGCCTGATCAGGGTGGATGATATCCTGAAGGTGAGATTGTAATCTTGACGCTAATATACCCCTTAGGATGTCTATTGGTATTTGCCATTCTTCCAAAATGGAATTAAATGCCTTAATAAATCTAGGAGCTAAACATGAAGCAAATGCCCTGTAATATGCGGTTGTATAACCATCTGGGCCTGGGGCTTTATGAGGTTTAAGCATTTTAATCGCCCTCATATATTCCTTTGACGAAATTGGAGCGTTCATTAATTCAGCGGCGTCTTCAGATATTAATGGTAGCCCAGACGAAGAGATATATTCCCAAACGAATTGTCGCTTTTGAGCCATCTGCTCAGTGGATAGGTTTGTTGGTAGATTATATAAGGATACATAGAACTCTCGAAAAACTTCTGCAATTTCCCTTGATATATATTTATGTTTCCCACTGTCAGAATCGATAAATGGAACATAGTTTCTCCGGGAAATTTCCCAAAGTGAACGGGCCAATAGTTTAACTGATTTGTTCCCATGTACATATTGCATATAAGGGAGAAAGAAAGGCGCACCAGCCTCGTGTACTACCGTTTGGCAAATTTTAATGAAAAATAAGAATGATGAAAACTACTCACAAACAAAGGATGATAAAAGGCTTGTCAAACGAAAATTGAAATACCCCTCAAACCACACTCCAGAATGTAGGGGGGGGGTGGCGAGGTGCGTTGCTGCTTGGCTGACGCGTTTCGAGGTGTCAGAGACCTCTTCCTCAGAGCCCAGCAGTACATGACCGTCCACCCACACTGATTAAATAGGAGCACATGTAGGGCCAGGCACCACCCACCACCGACCACAGAAACACTCCCAAGTGTTGGGTATCCCCCTCTAACTACCGGGTTTGCTCTGCAGGAGTCCGTCCAGGTCTATTGTTCTCCTTCCCCTTTTTAATTTTAAATTTCAATTTTTATTTAGTTATCACTTTTTTCTTTTTCTTTTCCCTTACACTCCTGTAGTTCCACTTTCCTCTTTTGACACACGGGCCCCGCAAACATGGCGGATTTTGAGCCCTGGTGTCTCTAGCATTTCCTCTGACGATCTGTCAGAGAAGCAGGCGATGGCTGATGACGCTGCAAGCCGGCGCGCCAGCCTGTGGAGCGCAGACGGATCTGTTTGCGCTCCACCCTAAGCAACACATGGCGATTGAATCGCCCCCTGCTTGGCCCCCTCGGTAGCAGCGACGACTCCCTAGCAGGAGTGGTGTTCTTCCATTGATTTCTGCTCCCTGTCAAGCCATCCATGTAAGTAGTCTTGGCTTTATGCTTGTCTGTGCCTATCATCCCTTTCCCCATGTGCACTTTATGTTTTTCCCCTTCATGTACATCTCTTTTCCCCTCTGCCATCAGTGATCACTTCACTGAGGTATATGATGCACAGTTGGTGTAGTTGGAGTCCTCATCTTCGGATCTACAGCACACCTCCCCCTCCCTGTGCATCATATGAGCAAGTATTATCATACATCTGTTCATATGTCCCTACACTTTTTTATTTATATATTATATTTTATTTATTTATATATACACATTTTCTGTATGCATTTGATTTCGATTAATACTACCATCAGCACTACTATTTGCTGTGCACATTTTCCCCTGGCTTCATTATTATTATTATTATTATTATTATTATTAATATTCTCAGTTACCACCACTACTATTATTATTATCATCATCATTTTTATTTCTATTTTTATTTTTACTTTTATTTTTATTTTTACTTATTTTTCTATTGTTGTTTTTCTATATTTTCATTCATTTTTCCTTGTTTGTTTGGGGGTGGAGTCTGGACGGCCCCTTGGGAGTTTTTCTGTGGTCGGTGGTGGGTGGTGCCTGGCCCTACATGTGCTCCTATTTAATCAGTGTGGGTGGACGGTCATGTACTGCTGGGCTCTGAGGAAGAGGTCTCTGACACCTCGAAACGCGTCAGCCAAGCAGCAACGCACCTCGCCACCCCCCCCTACATTCTGGAGTGTGGTTTGAGGGGTATTTCAATTTTCGTTTGACAAGCCTTTTATCATCCTTTGTTTGTGAGTAGTTTTCATCATTCTTATTTTTCATTAAAATTTGCCAAACGGTAGTACACGAGGCTGGTGCGCCTTTCTTTCTCCCTTTTTTGTCTTCTATCAGGATTCCCCCATCCATGAAGGGCAGCAAGGCCTCTGATACTACGGTTCTTTCTTGACATCCAAAGAGAACTATATGTAGACATTTGATCTATCATCAAGGATCCCACTTGTGCGCAGGAGTTTGTGTGTTTTTTATTTTACATATTGCATATGTCTGGCTTTTAATAAAAATATTTTAGTTTCATGTCCAAGAAGAGATGCCAATTTTTCTCGTTCCACCCTAAGGCCCACTGCTACCGAGCTAGAAAGTGATTTTTTATGTTTGGATTCTAAATTGGCCACCAGATTCAATTGAGTTTGGAGAACCGCTTGCTTATTTTTACGCATTTCAGTCGCCTTTTGAATCAGCAGACCCTGCATAACACACTTATGTGTTTCCCATAATGTAAATGGAGAGATATCCTCTGTATCGTTATCACAAAAAATTCTGGCCAATGCCTCAGATAGATCATTACGTAATGGCTCTTCTTGTATCAAAGATTCATTGAGCTTCCCCACGGTCTAGTTGCATACTTATCAAGCTGTAGATCTATAACAGCTGGAGCATGATCCGATACAGTCTAAATACCAATGGAAGAGCTCACGACCACTGGTAGTAGGGACTGAGATACCATTATATAATCAATCCGAGAATAACTGTCATATGGTGCCGAATAAAAGGTATAATCTCGATCACTGGGGTGTTGTACCCGCCAAATATCTATCAACCGGACAGTTTGGAGGGCTTTCCTAACACGTCTGAGATATAAATAAGACAGATGTGAGGCAGACTTTGAAATGTCCAGCAGTGGATCAAGAGACACATTGAAGTCTCCTCCCAATATCACCCCTCCTTCCATAAACTCCTGTAGGATGTTAAGAATTCCATCCAAACAGCTCAGTTGTGCCCTGTTAGGCAGATATATGGAAGCTAAGGTAATACGACGTCCGGCCAGATCTCCCTTAACCTCCCTGGCGGTATGATTATTTCAGAAAAAAGGTGCTGAAAGCGGTACCATTATTTGCAAGGAAATTTGGCGTTTTATACTGTAGGCCTGTAATTCTTTGAATAACTCACTTTAATCTGTCCAAACAAGAGTCTAGTTGGCATCCCGGGTATGACATTTTTTTAAAAACAAAATTATAATATAATAAATAATTATAACAAGTAATAATATAATAATAAACATTATTCAATAATGTAATCAACTCAAAATCACTGAAATGTACTCAGTTGCAGAATTGTCGCTGTCATTACTTTTATTTTTTTATGACGAATTTCCCCACAAATCGCTATCGCACAATTCTGCAAGTGATTATAATTTATTATCGCTGCTTTCTAGCTGCTCTAAAACCATTTTTGACATAAAGGGACACTTTTGGTTGCTATGGACAATCTACAGTTTCCAGGCAGAAAGAACAGTTTTTATTATATAAAAGAACATGTAGAGCACTGGACAGACCACTAGGGACAAGGGTGTGTGTATTTTTTGTATGTATGTAAGGGGTTTGTTTACTTTTTTTAATTTGGCGCCGTTCTCCGCCCTCGTGCGTCGTAATGTCGCAGGGAACGGAGATCTGCGGCACAGGAGGACGCTGTGTGAATCGAGCGAGCGAGATCGCTGGATCCAGGGACAAGGTAAGTAACTTACTCGGGGATACCGATTTTGGTATAAAAATCTCACCCCGAGCCAGACTCGGGAATACCGCTAGGAAGGTTAAGAAACAGATAGCACCCATCAGAATCACACCTCTGATCCGCCAGAGACCATGGAACTGTCCCTGAAAGCAGGATACTCGCCCCTCTTGTCTTAGAGTCTGAAGCTGCACTATGAAATACAAATGGATAACGGTCATTCTGTAATTTTGACATCTTCCCCAATTAGAAGTGGGTTTCTTGTATAAATGAAACTTGTGTCCGCATGCGCCAAAGTTCACGTAGAACCGCTGTACGCTTCTCTGGTATATTCAACCCATTGACATTTAAAGATAGGCACTGTATGTTCGTCATAATAAATACAAGTCTGAAAACCTGTGCACCAGCAGAAGGTGAACAGAGAAAAGAGAAAAAGAAAAAAAAAAATACCCAACACGGATACGCAGCAATTAACCTAAAGATGGCTCCCTATTGAGCCTGCTCACCCCTGCGTTCCCTTCCTCAATAATTCCAAGAAGGGAAAGCACTGGGAGGCAAAAACCTATGTGGGGAGAAATAGAGATGCGACAGCAGGGATGACCATGTGACCAGGAAGCAGTGTGAGTACAGGAGGACATACATAGAGTGTAATAGAAGGACATGCTGCATGTATGGAGGAAAATAAAAGAATAGTGAGTGAATGAATGGTGACGACTGAAGCAGAGCTTTCCATACAGAGGACAGAGTGCAGATACATAGTCTAAATGATCGCTGCTGCTTCATTTTTGGGAAATGTGTATCTGAAGTGAAGTAATAAACTCAGTACGGACTTCACCTTTCCGTCTTCAGGGGTACCACAAAGTCTTCTTATTGTACTTCAACTGAACAGCTGAATGCTGGCTGCCACTGAATGGGGAGGCCCTAAGTTAAGACATCGTTATTGGAGGATCAATCATTTGGGCTGCTGCTGTGGATGTGATTTCCTTTTGCTGTTATTTTACTGAGTGGCGGTAAGAGTCAGTAATACCCGTGGTGGAGGTCTCCTGTTTGTCCTGGTCACAGTATTGATGAAATCACTGACACCTGAGATTCCTTTCATCACTACACCTTTGGACTTTTTCAAACCTCTCGGCTTGTTTATTTCCCTTTGATCAATTCTATTATATTACTGTGAAGATACATGTTATTATAACAGTCACTTATACTCTGTATTTAACTGGCACTCACTGGTGTTTTGTTTATATCACAATTTTTAAATAGCGCGACTCCTTAATTTTACCATGTTTGTTTGGTGCTGTATGGCACACTTGAGACGCAGCTGATGTATGCACTATAAGTTTTGGTATGCACAATAATTTTTTCCTTTTTTGATAGGGATGAAGAGTCACTCAGACCATAACTATCAGAAATATCGATCATATACACAAACCGCTGAAAAGAAAAAAAAAGAGCCATGATAGGTATTTAGACATTATTTGTCTTGTCTTAATGGGATGGGAAGTGGCCAGGCATATATATTTACTTCATATATCAAAGAAATATGCCCTGAAAAATATGTAAACATTTGTTATCTCATCTGGAAACACCAAAAAGAGAGAAAAAAAAAGTTTTTTTTTTTTTAATGTAAAGTAGAGAAATAATGGGCCAGATTCACAAAGAGATACGACGGCGTATCTCCTGATACGCCGTCGTATCTCTGAGATCCGACGGTCGGATCTATGCGACTGATTCATAAGAATCAGTTACGCATAGATCTCCCTTAGATCCGACAGGTGTAAGTGACTTACACCGTCGGATCTTAGGCTGCAATATCCCGCCGGCCGCTAGGTGGCGCTTTGTTTTTTTACGCGACGAATATGCAAATTCCGATTTCCGCCGATTCAGAAACGAACGCCCGCCCGTCGCTTTTTTTTTCACGTCGTTTGCGTTCGGCTTTTTCCCGCGTATACTTACCCCTGCTATATGCGGCGTATCCAATGTTAAGTATGGCCGTCGTTCCCGCGCCGAGTTTTGAATTTTTACGTCGTTTGCGTAAGTCGGTCGCGAATACGGATGGCCACAATTTACGTTCACGCGGCAAACAATGACGTCCTAGCGACGTCATTTGGAGCATGCGCACTGGGAAATTTCGCCATCGGCGCGGGGACGCGCCTGATTTAAATTGTACACTCCCCCTAGCCGCAAAATTTGAATTCCGCCGGGGGAGTTACGATCCGCCAGCGCAAGTTTGGAGGTAAGTGCTTTGTGAATACTGCACTAGCCTCGCAAAATTGCGCCGGCGGATCGTAAATCACATAGATTACGCGGAGCTAAAGATCCGCTAATCTATGTGAATCTAGCCCACTGTCTCTACAATAAGATTAGGCCTAACTAAAATAGCCCGTTGCCGGAGACTATACAGAGAAAATCTATCAAGTTGAAAATCCCCCCCCCCCCCCCCCTTCAACTTATATTGGATATCAAGATTTCCAGACTCCTATTAAGAATATTAATTTACCACATTTTGGTCTCCAGGCAGCCTAATTTTTATGAATATTTATATGCAATTCTCATATACCAACTCAGTCTCGTACCACCGAGCTTCTATTGTACCTGAATATATGTGCATCTATATATACACAAGCTGCATACATACTCATATCGCCTATACAGTAACAAGGAAAAAAAAAAAAAAAAAAAAAAAAGGAGGAAAGCAAAATAATGAATGTGCCTCCTTTAAGCCTAATGCATACATCTAGACCTTGGCTTCATATCCTTTAAGTATGTAATTATATCATGTAATAATATCGCAGAACATAGTACCAAAAATACATTCCTCTAGTCTAAATGTGCTTGCACCCTTAATATTAAATCAAAATAAAAAGATATCAACTTATTTGCCTTCCTACTGAAGAGCATCGTGCATACAAAAATACTGGCGCAAGACAAAAAAATAATAATAATAATACACACACACACACACACACACACACACATATTTAAACATACATACCTCAAAATTACCTTAACCTTGACCCATTCCATTATCCTTTCTTTTTTTATATTATCCATGCACACCGAAGCTCAAACTGCAGTTCATTGGCGTTTTGGTGCCCCCCCCCCCCTTTTTTTTCAAAGCCCCTAAACTGCACTCCATGTCAGCCATGCACACATGGAAGTTTTTTTTAGCGTAAATGATCAGTGGAGAGCACAGGCTTCCTTCCGTACACCCAGAAATCATTTTTTTTTTTCTCAATGGATAAAAAAACACTAAGTAAAAAAATACTAGACTGAAAAACACTTCCAAAAAACGCAACTCGCCAGCATTTCTTAGCGTTTTTTATCCATGAAAAGCGCCAAAAAAAGCCTATTGCAAAAAACACAGCTCGCCAGTGTCCCTTAGCATTTTTTTTTTATCTATTGGTTCTGGGATTTTTGCTCATCGTTCTTGTGATCATTTTGACCACACAGGGTGAGAGCTTGCGTGGAGCCCCAAATCGAGGGAGATCATCAGTGGTCTTGCATGTCTTCCATTTTCTAATTATTGCTCCCACAGTTGATTTATTCACACCAAGCTGCTTGCCTACTGCAGATTCAGCCTTCCCAGCCTGGTGCAGGTCTTCAATTTTGTTTCTGGTGTCCTTCGACAGCTCTGTGGTCTTCACCATAGTGGATTTTGGAGTGCGACTGTTTGAGGTTGTGGACAGGTGTCTTTTATACTGATAAGTTCAAACAGGTGCCATTAATACAGGTAATGAGTGGAGGACAGAGGAGCCTCTTAAAGAAGAAGATACAGGTCTATGAGAGACAGAAATCCTGCTTGTTTGTAGGTGACCAAATACTTATTTTCCACCATAATTTGCAAATAAATTCTTTCCAAATCAGACAATGTGATTGTCTGGATTTGTTCCTGCATTTTGTCTCTCATAGTTGAGGTATATCTATGATGACAGTTACAGGCCTCTCATCTTTTTAAGTGGGAGAACTTGCACAATTGGTTTCTGACTAAATACTTTTTTGTGTGTGTGTGTGTGTGTGTCTAAAGTGATTTTTGTGCCACATCGAACAGCAGAATTTTTTTTCTGCCCATGTACATGAGGCCTTAAGCACTCTACAGTGGCCATTTGAAACAGAAGATAAACCACTTTGGAAAAACTCACCCGCTTAAGGCGTTGGATCCATTGAGATGGTTTTACAGGTACAAAAACTGCTCAAACAAAGCTTTGAAACACCTACAAATTTACTTTATCGTCTTATCCAGCATTTGGTACAGAAAGGTTTAGCCAATCTTTATTAAAATACAATTTTGCCAAGAAATAATTGAGGAAAAAAAATAATATTCACAAGTGAATAAACAAAGAGAAAAAAAACACTGAAATACATTAATAAGTTAGCTATACAGCATGAGAATAAACCCTTTCAGCAAAAAGTAGAGGCATCCAAACGCGACTCTTGAGCTGTACTTGGATAAGACACTATTAAAGAGACGCAAGATCTTCGGCATAAAGCAAGAAAGGGTTAATTCGCAAAGTCCAGATTGTTTGTTTAGGTGCGTTATGAACATACAGGTTTGGTTTCGATTGTAACCCCTTCAGCTTGGCTCCATTCTTCATTCAGTTAAGAGGTTAACCGTGACTAGGTGGAGTCAGGTTTGCTGGCATGAAAGGGGTTAACATGACATTCAAATGCACATCTTTATTGTAAAAGGTATGGGGGAAAAAAATAAAATAAAAAGTCTGAGCCCCATCCTTCCGAAGAGAGATCATGTTGGGGTACGATTAGTATATAGTCTGTTTTACGTGTTCATGATCAACTATTAATACTCAACACCACTTTGCAGCTTAAATGACATTTGTTTTTGATGTACAGTATATATGGCAATACTTTGTACCACTATACATCTCAGGAGGAATGTTTGCATCGAACAGACAATGACCAGGTAATCCCCCAGCTGGGGGACCTGTGGTAAGGGACAGCTTAGTGGGAAATCTGATCTTGCAGTAAAAACTGAACACACATCAACAGACAACGTTAAAAAGACCTTCTCCACATTTGATAATGGAGTAAGGATAGTGACCCAAGGGCAGTGCCGATATGGCTGCCCCCTGTTGGGGATGGAGAGGGCTAGACATTAGCAGATTTGGTAGGTCAGCCCCCTGAATATCATGTTTGTTCATTGTCCTGCATCCGATCGGCCCCGCCCTGCTCACGTCACATGATTCCGCAGCATGAGTTCTGCTTCCGCGCCTGGAGGGTAAAATGAAGGGAAGTAGACACTGTTTAAAATAGGCCATTAAAAGCATTAACAAAAATTGTACAGGTTAGTAAAGTTCATACATGCAAGTAAATATGAGGAGCTCAACCCCCATTCCTGACACTCCAGAAAGTGTATTGCGTAGTATAGATAAATGGACAGGAGGCACTTTGCACTAAAATGAAAGCACTTTCCCATCTACCTGCCATCATTAAAGGGGTTGTAAACCTTTCTGCTTTTTCACCCTAATGCATCTTATGCATTAAGGTGAAAAAACATTTGATAATTGCTCGTCCCCCCGCCCCCCGTTTTTCTTACCCGAGGCCTCAAAAGTCCCACGTCAAGATTGTGCTGGATCTCGGCCCGGGCTTCTTGGATCTTCATTGGATAGATTGGCTCCCGCTGCTATCAATCAAATCCAATGATGCGGCCGCCGGGGGGCACAGTGGAGCAGAGAGCCACCGAGGGACCCCAGAAGATGGCGTTCGGGGGCCACTCTGTGCAAAACGAGCTGCACAGTGCATGTTTGTTTTTTATTTTTATAACAAACTTTTAGTACCACTTTAAGCCCAATGCCTACCCATGAGGACAACTAAGGTTCAAACATGAGTAATCAACATACTGTGCAACCTGGTTATGCAAACCTTTAAAAAAAAAAAAAAAAGTCTTTGCAAAATCGCCAGCTAAGGCATTTTACCCGTCATGGAAAGTACAATCTCCTCTCTGTATACCCTGTGATACGGCAACCATGTGCATCAACCATCTCCTATGTATATATTTCCTACACACTGCAAACCATAAGTACCATCTCCCCCCCCACACTACAAACCAGGGGAGAGAAGTATGGTAGGGACCTGTGGAAGCACAGTCATCCCAAATTACAAAGAACAAGAGAATACTGTCAATATAAGGGGACCAATGTAGGCACATGGAACTAAAAAAAAAAGAAAAAAGGAGTATACATTTTGAGCAACATGATAAATTGTCTAAAATAAAACAGGGCTTTTATTCATATACAGTGGATATAAAAAGTCTACACACCCCTGTTAAAAATGTCAGGTTTCTGTGATATAAAAAAAAGCGACAAAGATAAATCATTTCAGAACTTGTTCCACCTTTAATGTGATCTATAAACTACAACTCAGAGCCAGCTCACACAGGGGCGACACGACTCTGGCCGCGACTTTGCGAGGCGACCTGAACACGACCTGAGCGCGCACCACAGCGCAACTTCAAGTCGCCTCCAGGACCGGAGGCTTTCCAGTGACCAATAAAACAAATCAGCTCTGTGGGAGGGAGGAGTTTGCCTGAGAAAACAATTTTCTCTTATTGTATTTTTGCTTCAGTTAAGACAGGGGATCCAACTTGGAGGCGCCTTCCATTGAAATCAATGGGTACACGTCACCTAGAAGTCGGATTGAAGTAGTACAGGAACCTTTTCTGAAGTCGGAGCGACTTCTGTAGTGTACATTAGGACGGCTCCAATTCACTTACATTGACTTTCTCAACTGCGAGACTTCAAGTCGGATCCCAAGTCGCCCCTGTGTGAACCGGCTCTAAAGGCATATTAGTGGCTACAAAAGATTTAATAAAAAATAAATTTATATATATATATATATATATATATATATATATATATATATATATATATATATATATATATATATATATATATATATATATATATATATATATATATACCGGTTCACACTACAGCGACTTGGGATCTGACTTGTGTCGCCCCAAGTCGCACAACATGATACATTTCTTTAAAGTGAATGAGGGCTGTCTTCTTCCCCCCCCCCCCCCCCAACAAGGAAAAATGAGAGCCGTTGACGTCGCTCAGACTTCAGAAAAGGTTTTTGTACTACTTCAAGGCAACTTGTACCCATAGATTTCAATGGAAGCTGCCTCCAAAGTCGTTTCAGTGTCTTAACTGAAGCAACTTTACAGGAAGAGAAAATAGTTCTCATGCAAACCCCTCCCTCCCACAGAGCAGATTATTGTTTGATTGGCCACTGGCAAAGTCGCCTGTCCTGGAGGAAACTTGAAGTCGCATTTTAAGTTGCTCCGAGTCGTGCTGAAGTTGTCTCGCAAAGTGGCGCTGGAAGTTGTGTTGCCCCTGTGTGAACCGGCACTTAAACAACAATCTGAAATCTTTTAGGTGGAGGGAAGTAAAAATAATACGGTTGCATAAGTGTGCACACCATTAAACTAATACTTTGTTGAAGCACCTTTTGATTTTATTACAGGACTCAGTCTTTTTGGGTACGAGTCCATCAGCATGGCACATCTTGACTTGGCAATATTTGCCCACTCTTCGCAAAAACACTCCAAATCTTTCAGATTGCGAGGGCATCTCCTATGTACAGCCCTCTTCAGATCACCCCACAGATTTTCAATTGGATTCAGGTCTGGGCTCTGGCTGGGCTATTCCAAAACTTTAATCTTCTTCTGGTGAAGCCATTCCTTTGTTGATTTGGATGTATGCTTTGGGTCATTGTCATGCTGAAAGATGAAGTTCCTATTCATGTTCAGCTTTTTAGCAGAAGCCTAAGGTTTTGTGCCAATACTGACTGGTATTTGGGAACTGTTCATAATCCCCTTTACCTTGACTAAGGCCTCTTCCAGCTGAATAAAAACAGCCCCAAAGCATGATGTTGCCACCACCATGTTTTACAGTGGGTATGGTGTTATTTTGGTGATGTGCAGTGTTTTTGCGCCAAACATATCTTCAATTATGGCCAAAAAGTTCAACCTTGGTTTCAGACCATAACACATATTCCCACATGCTTTTGGGAGACTTCAGACGATGGTGTACTGACCCAATTCACCATATGCCCGTGTTCTCTGCTTCAATGATCAGAATGTGACACGAGCAGATCTTTGTTTTTAATGACAATGAAAACTATGTCATCCTCGGGGTGACCCTGGATTTGATCGGCTCCACAAAATTCTGCCCCTCGTAAACCACTTCAACCAACAGTTTGCAGCCTCATTTCCAAACAAGTTTACTGCGTTGATGAGTCCCTGATTAAAAATTTCTGGCCACCTGTCTTTTACACAGCATCTCCCAGCAAGCGTGCCAGATATGGGGTCAAATTGTATAAGCTCTGTGATAGGGCAAAAGGCTATACATTGTCTTTGTCCTTTTCCCTCGTAAACCATAAAACAATCATGTGGAGCCCCCACCAAACTGCAAAGACTTCAAAGGGAGCGCTGGCAAGATTGTTTGGGACTTGGTGTCACCCTTATTCAGAAAGGGGTACCACTTTTACGTGGGCAATACACGAGCGTGACACTTTTTAGTTACCTATTTAATTTTGGAACTGGCACATGTGGCATTGTGCAATCTAATCGCCGGGGCTTCCCCCAACAGCTTGCAGAGTCCCAACTTCGATTGGGGGGGAGAGAGGCTTGAGAAGTAACATTTTGCTTGCAGTGAAGTGGAGGGATACACGGAAAGTTTTCGTTCTGTCCTCAATTAACATAGATTTGACAGTCCAATTGCAATGGTGACTGGTGTGGGGTGGACTTAAATGACCAGTTGATGGCGCTGTACTTAATTGCCCGTAAGGCCAGACGCTGCTATAAAACAAAACGTGTCTTTATATCCATTTCAATTGGCTCTGCTGAATGCTTATGTGCTATACAAAGCATCAGGACAAACTGCATCTTTCCTTAAATTCCAGGAAGAGATCACCACAGCCCTTCTGTTTCCAGACGGTGCTGTGCCCCAACTTCCCAGAGCAAATGCAGTCGGCTGCTTGAGAGGCATTTTTCGGATGTCCTCCCTGGTACCCCTACCCAATGAGCACCCCAAAGAAGATGTCTGTAAGAAATGCAGATATATGCGTGACACCCGCTATTATTATGCCTCGTGTCCTGTCCAGCCTGGTCTTTACATCGGTAAGCATGTTGAGTCCATGGAATATTTTGCCACAAGTTTCAGGAAAATTACCAACTTTTTATTATTTTTTTTAGCACAAAGTTGTCACTAAATTATATATTGGTCGAATATGCCAAGGGTATATGTGGAATTTTACCCCAAAATACATTGTGCTGCTTCTCCTGAGTACGGGAATACCACGTGCAAGACTTTTTGGAAGCCTGGCCACGTACAGGACCCCGAAAAACAACCACCGCCGCCACCACCACCTTTAGCATTTCTAAGAGAGTAAAATGTTGATTTAATTTCCTCACTACCTATCAGTTTCAGAGGCCCTGCAATGTCAAGATGGCACAACCCCCTATTTTGGAAAGTAGACACCCCAAGGTATTTGCCAAGAGGCATGGTGAGTATTTTGCAGCTCTCATTTGTTTTGGAAAATTAAGAAAAATTTATTTTTTCCCCCCCTTATTTAAATTTTCAAAACTGTGTGACGAACAGCAAGCTCTGCAAAATACTCAACATGCCGCTCAGCATATAGCTTGGAGTGTCTACTTTTGTGCGATCTAAGCATTTCATGACCTCCAAAACTGTGATAGGTAGTGAGGAGTTAAATCAAAAATGTACACCCTTAGAAAGCCTGAAGGCGGCGATTGGTTTTCGGGGTTCTGTAGATGGCTAGACTGCCAAAAAGTCTCACACAGGTGGCATCTCAGGAGAAGCAGCAGAATGTATTTTGGGGTGTAATTTCAAATTTCACATATGCCCATGGAATGCTTGAGCAATATATAATTTCAGTGACAACTTTTGTTGTGTTTTTGTTGTAATTTTTCCATCACTTGTGACAAAAAAAAAAAAAAAACGTTTTTATTGCCCACAAACACGCGCAAACATTTTTTTCTTGTTCAGTACAAGCATTCTACACTTCTGTGCAAAGAATCCTCTTCTCCTCTGTGTCTGCCATCTTTGTATGCATCCTCTGCATTCTATCTCACAGCGCTTCAACCTTCTGTTGATGGATTTTCTTTGCCTCCACTTTCCTTTAAAAAAATGTAAATATTCAATGTGCTCAACTTGCCTCTAAGCAAATTCCGTGGGGTGTCTATTTTCCAAAAAGAGTTGATTTGAGTTGTACTGCCCTGCCATTATAGCACCTCAATAAATGAGATAGGCAGTCCTACACTAAAAGCCAAGAAATATACGCTTATTGAATTTTTTTTTTAAGCCAAGACATGTGGTTGAATGCATTTTGGCCTAAATGTATGATGAAAATTTGGTTTATTGTTTTTTTTTTTTTTTAACAAAAAGTAGAAAAGATTTTTTCCCCCAAATTTTCTGCCCTTTCATTTATAGTGCAAAAAAAAAAAAAAAAATAGCAGGGGTGAACAAATACCACCAAAAGAAAGCTATTTGTGGGGGAAAAAAAAAAGGGGACACAAATTTTGTTTAGGTACAGCATTGCATGACCGCACAATTACCAGTTAAAGCAGCACAGTGCCAAATTGTAAAAAAATGCTCTGGTCATTAAGGGGGCAAATCCTTCCAGAGCTGAAGTGGTTAAATTAGTAGTCGTCCAGGTATGCAATATTTAAGGAATGTATAACATTTCAGATGGCTGTTGAGCCTCGCATCAAATTTTTCTTGTTGGCATAACGTTACCTCCAAATTTCATACCTGACAAAACTTGGTATAGATTGGTGGGGGACCCCATGCGGGTTATTTTTTTGTTTATTTTGCCAGCTCTTGTTTAGATTTTGCCGTCAGCAGGAAATACCACTAACAGCAGAAGAGTCACAGTTCAGGACACAGCGGGTGCCAACTCCCTAACCAGCTATTAAAACACTGCCTTACTGTACGAAGGGAGAAGATTTCTACACTATGCAGCAGCTAGTCAGACACACTTCATTATAGGCAAGGTATATCCCTGGTGCTGCATGGGGGGAAAAAAATAAATACAGATTTAAATGAAACTAAACTTCAGCTTTAAAACACAACATGCAACACAAGACAAAAAAAAACACACACTAAAGTGGTAGTAAAGTCAGATCTTACAAAACTCCAACAGGCAGGGTTTTTATTACAGAAGAGACCCTTAAGAGGTCTCATGTCATAAACTCCCCCCCCCACCTGTCAGCGAGTAATATGACCTGAGCCGCACATGCGCAGCTCAGACCACATTTACGGCCCGCTCTCTGTGCCGCTGCGATACGACTCCCATGTGACATCACCCTGGCACAGCCAATCAAGAGCCTACGGGATGCATGGCTTAACGGTCATGGTTTGAAAAATGAATTTTTCCTAAACACATGGATCTCTGACTATTGGCACTTACCGTTTTGTAGAATGCTTTGGACTGGGTTCCCAGTACTTCTGATTTACTGACTAAGTCATCCAGTTTTTCTCCACGCTGTAATAAGGACTCCATAGTGTTGTGCTGATGAAGACAACAGAGACAGAAATAAAAAAAATAAAGAGACAAATGATGCTTGTGACTTCATGTTCTGTAGGGCTGGAATGTAAAAGGTGAGAGTGAGAGATTCTGCCTCCTCTAGCATAAGCTAATTTCTAGCAGAACCAATTTACTTTGTACCAATCTTACTATTCTTATTTGAATACAGGCGGTCCCCGACTTACGAACGCCCGAGTTATGAAAAACTTCTACTTACGAACAGGGCGCTGCGGGGACCCTCTGCCATTTTGAGCGGACCGTCTGCTGTTCTGCGCAGCCAGACAGAGCAACGGGAAATGTCGTAAATGTCCGTAATTGGCTGTGCATGGGCAGAACGGCATTCGACGAAACATCGTAAATGTCCGTAATTGCCAGTCTGCGCATGCATGGCCGACTTACGGACATTTACGATTTACAAACAGGAGGAAAGTCCCTAACGGGTTCGTAACCCGGGGACCCCCTGTATCAAGGTTGGCTTATAACACCCAAAAAATATTTGAGGGCACCGACAAATGAGGACTAACGACAATTTTCATGTGAACATGCTGCATTATAAAGCCAGCACAACTTTCACAAATGTAATGCATTGCAGCAGATACCAGTGTTGCTATACAGCACTGTTCTTTCTTCAGTATCCAACACATATTAGCTTTAGAACAAATAAAAAGGTTAACCTAAATAACCTATTCTAAATGAGACAGGGAAGTACAGAAACTCATTTTAATTTTCAAGAGCAGAGCCAATTCTGAGCCATCCCTTTCCAAAGAGTATTCTGGAAGCAACGGGTATTAGATACTTTTCTGTAAAATAATCCTTTTAAAACACATTCCTTCCATTTATTGCCTATTTTCAGGCAGCAAAAGTATGTATTTGAAGTGGAAATCCCATGGTCGACGCAATTTAGTGTGAAGGCCTATTCATGTGCATGCATTACCAATACATGCTGCAATGCACACCAACAGTGCAAATTCAGCCTTATAGATTCGTTTAACATGGATCTTCTGTAATCTCTTCATTCATTTAGAATCTATGTATTTTTTTTCTGCATTCTAATCAGAGATGATAGACCTTTCCATATTTAACCTAACTAAATCTCTTCACAATTTTGAGGCTCAACAAGTCTCCACAATTGCTAAATCCTCTCTCTTCACCTCTATATCATTAAGGATGAGTGAGCTCAGGCACTTTCGCAACCCGCACATGCAAAGCCTGCCAGGAAGTCGGCACTGCAAAGCACCAATCACAGGCAGTGAGACATTTTCTCGATCTCTGCAGCCGCGGACCGGGAAAATATGTCTCACTGCCCGTGATTTCTTTACAATGGTGGGAAAGAGTTATAACCACTACTGCTCTTTATTGCCTGTATTGGTGGCATCCAATTCAGGGTATTATTTGTCCTGGCTTCACTGGGACAGACAGAGGAGAAATCTCCCCAATGGGAGCAGTTCAAAACATTCTTCATGCTATTCAAAAATAAGATGTAAAGAAAAAAACACTGCCTTTACCAGGATAATTTTGGTTTCGTCCAGCTCAGCCTGTACTTTACTCATTGGATCAGCATCCCGAGGATTCTAAAGGAAAAAAAGAAAATTAGAGAGTTATGCCCTGCCCCCAGTGACAATGTTTTTTTTTTTTTTTTTTTTTTAAGTTTTGCCTCATCCCTTCTCCTGCCACCGGGCCAGTTCGAGCACGCTTCGCACAGGCGCAGTAGGGAACCGGCTGTGAAGCCGCAAAGCTTCACTGCCGGTTTCTCTTACAGGCTATGGTGGTGGCAGCAGCACCCAAGTGCCAATGGAAAAAAATCGCTGGATTCCAGAACAGGCAAGTGTCCTATTATTAAAAGTCAGCAACTACATTATGTGCAACGACTCGTACATGCACTTCCAGCAGTGAAGCCACAAGCTGTCACAGCCTGATGCCCACATGTGCAATGCCTGCACTGCAGAGGAGAAAAGCGAGGCTTCGGACGGCCGCATCGCTGGACCCCTAGAGGAACCACAGAGTACGGAGACCATTTTTTCGTCCATTAGGGTACTATTTTACTACTACTAGTAGTCGATGGCAGGTTAGTGCCTTCCTCTGTACAGAGCCTCTGGCAAATGCGTGTGCATCCACCTCAGAGCTGCATAGTGGCAGCCAATAGAAGTGAATGCACAAATAACCCTGGAGCGGACACAATCACATGCGGGTGCACGGAACTGAGCGCAGAGGTTCCGCATTCCCATCAGTGCACCTGCTCCTGCCAGCATTTCAAATTTTAACATGCAATTATATCTGTGATTGTGTTGTGCGCACATTCACTTCTATAGGCTACATGTACACAGCTCCTAGTTGGAAGCACACGCAAGACAGCAGTAATCAAACGTCTTAAATCTTGAGCCCTAAATCTTACATTTTTCAGAACCTGCCATAAACCCTCTATTATATTTCACCCAAAACAGAGAAGCGAAAACAAATAGGGTATGTACACTAGATTTTTCAGTAGACTGGTATATAGTATAATGATCTGCCCTTCTGACACACCCCATTAAATAACCTATGTATGGCTCGCCAGTTCCTAATGATTCCTGGACTGAGAAAATAATTTGGGTGTCCATAGCTATAAAATGCTTACCTGATACTTAGCTAGATAAGAATCCAAGGCATTGTACTGAATAGTGGCTGGAGAGCCAGATGGCCAGTCTATCCTGTCCACCTGGGTGGAGAATTCCTCCAGAACCTGAAAAGAAAAAAATAGAAATAAAATCAGCTCCAGAACACAAGTACAGTGGATATAAAAAAAAGTCTACACACCCCTGTTAAAATGTCAGGTTCCTGTGATGTAAAAAAAAATTAAACAAAGAGAAATCATTTCAGAACTTTTTCCACCTTTAATGTGACCTATAAACTCAATTGAAAAACAAACTGGGGGGCAGAGTCAGTACACACCTGCCATCATTTAAAGCAGGGCTTGACAAATTTACTTAGAATCTAGGAGCCAGCTAAAAAAGTTAGGAGCCGGTTTTTATATCAGCAGTCCAGCGCCCAGAACTGCATTTCCGGTGCGTCAGGCAATAAGAATTGCTCGGGCCTGGCGCCGAGCGAAAAAAAAAAAAAAAAAAAAGACCAAAAAGTAAAAAATAAATAAGGTGGCACTAATGAGGCTGCTCTGATGGGCACTGAAAGGGACTGATAGGCGGCAATGATGGGCACCAACTGGCGATACTGATGAGGCTTCGCTGATGCAGCCTATCAGTGCCACCTAATCAGTGCAGCCTATCAATGCTTATCAGCGCAGCCTCATCAGTGTCACCTGTCAGTGCTGCCTGTCAGTTCCACATCAGTGCCCATCAGCACAGCCTGATTAGTGCAGCCCAGCAGTGCCCATAAGTGCCACCCCCCTTAGTACAGACCCCAGAAGTATAGACAACCCCTTAGTGCAGACCCCACACATGTGTTGATGACACTCCCTCCAGCTCAGGAACCAATTAACGGTCACAGACACAGAGCCTGTGCACTGCATCCCAAGCCAATCACAGCAATACAAAATAATAATACATATACATTTTTATGTAAATATAGGCACATATATGTTTTGCAAAAGCTAAATTATACTTCTAATGTTTACTTAGTGATTTTAGGGAGACCTTCCATCAAGATCCAGGCTGGAAGGAGGACATCCCGCTGCTGGCATGTTGTATAGAGAGCTATGGTGATCCAATATAACACACTGTAGCAATGAGCCCTCCATACAAGAAGCCTTCAGTGTGTAGATACCTCTGTATGGGGAGAGGGTGACGGCTGCACGACACACACCTAGGACGGTTCACGCTCTCCATCCTCCAGCACCATCCTATCCCTGGTGTCCCTTCATCTACAACCGCCATACACATTTCCGGCATCTCCACAACAAAGCCGCATAGGACGCCCGAAACCAGCTGACCACCGCAGCGGACATGTGATCGAACTCGGCGGGGTGGGGATTAGCACTGAGGGAAGGCAGGATGGGCGGGCAGTGAGAGCAAGCCGCGCTCATGACAGCACTGTCCACCAGAGGGTGCCGGTTCGAAGATGGAACTTGTATGCCGCTCCAGCAGGCCGCAAAAGACGCTAGTCCGCGCAACTGCTGCAGTGTAATCCAGGCGCCAGGATGCAATTTCCAGTCGCCATTGCGCCCTGGCGCCTGGGTTTTGTCGAGCCCTGATTTAAAGTGCCTCTGATTAACCCCAAATACAGTTCAGCTGTTCTAGTATGTCATTCCTGACATTTTCTTTGTCGCATCCTACACCAAAAGCCATGGTCCACATAGAGCTTCCAAAGCATCAGAGGGATTTCATTCTTAAAAAAGGTATTAGTCAGCAGAAGGACAGAAAAGAATTTCCAAGGCATTAGATGTACCATGGAACACAGTGAAGACAGTCATCATCAAGTGGAGAAAATATGGCACAACAGTGACATTTCCAAGAACTGGATGTCCCTCCAAAATGTATAAAAAGACAAGAAGACGACTGGTCAGGGAGGCTGCCAAGAGGCCTACAGCAACATTAAAAGGAGCTGCAGGAATATCTGGCAAGTATTGACTGTGTGCTACATGAGACAACAATCTCCCATATTCTTTATATGTCTGGGCTATGGGGTAGAGTGGCAAGGTGGAAGTTTTTTCTTAAGAAAAACAGCCAAGCCTGGCTACATTTTTCAAAAACACATCATCTGAAGTCTCCCAAAAGCATGTGGGAAAATGTGTTATGGTCTGATGAAACCAAGGTTGAACTTTTTGGCCGTAATTTCAAAAGATATGTTTGGTGCAAAAACAACTCTGCATTTTACCAAAAACACAATACCCAATAGCATGGGGGGTGGCAGCATTTAGGGCCGTTTTTCTTCAGCTGGAAGAGGGGCCTTGGTCAATGTAGAGGGAATTATGAACAGTTTCAAATACCAGTCAATATTGGCACAAAACCTTCAGGCTTCTGCTAGAAATCTGAAAATGAAGAGGAACTTCATCTTTCAGCACAACAATGACACAAAGCATACATCCAAATCAACAAAAGGAATGGCTTCACCAGAAGAAGAGGGCTGTACACAGGAGATTCCTTCACAATCTGACAGATTTGGAGTGTTTTTGCAAAGAAGAGTGGGCAAATATTGCCAAGTCAAGATGTGCAATGCTGATAGACTCAAAAAAACTTACAGAGCGGGGACCGGGAGCTGTGTGTGTAAACACACAGCTCCCGGTCCTGTCAGGGAGAGAAATGCTGATCTTCTGTTCATCCAATGTATGAACAGAAGATCAGTCATTTCCCCATGTCAGTCCACCCCCCCCCCCCCCACCTGATCGCCGCTATTACTAGTAAAAAAAAAAAAAAAAATATCTTAATAAAAATGCCATAAAAAATACCCCCTATTTTGTAAACGCTATAATTTTTGCGCAAACCATTAAACGCGTACTGCGATTTTTTTTACGAAAAATACGTAGAAGAATACGTATCGGCCTAAACCGAGGGAAAAAAATTTTTATATATATTTTTGGGGGAAATTTATTATAGCAAAAAATATTCATTTTTTTCAAAATTGTCGCTCTATTTTTGTTTATAGCGCAAAAAATAAAAACCGCAGAGGTGATCAAATACCACCAAAAGAAAGCTCTATTTGTGGGGAAAAAAGGATGCCAATTTTGTTTGGGAGCCACGTCGCAGGACCGTGTAATTGTCAGTTAAAGCGACGCAGTGCCGAATTGCAAAGAGTGCTCTGGTCTTTGACCAGCAATATGGTCCAGGGGGTTAAGTGGTTAATGCATTCTATGCAATAAGCTAAAAAACCTCCTCTTACTTAAACCCCATCTCTGTCCAGCGATGTTGCAAGAGTCAAGGCTGTCACTCTCCCTCCTCATTGGCTGAGACAGCATCAGGGCGCCATTGGCTCCTGCTGATTTCAATGTCAGTGAGCCAATGAGGGGAGAGAGGGAGTGGGGCTGAGCCACAGCTCCATGTCTGAATGGACACACACAGCAGTAACTCGGCTGCCCGGAAGGAGGAAGGGGCCTGGAGTGCCGGTGAGGGACTCAAGAAGAGGAGCATCTGGCCTGCTCTGTGCAAAACCACTGCACAGAGCAGCCAAGTATGACATGTTTTTTTTTTAAATAACAAATGGACTTTAACCACTTCCTGCCGGCTGACTATATACGGCCGCAGTGTGGTTGCCAATTGCCGGGAGACCGTCTATATACGGCCTCCAGCCACTGGGGGGCGCGTTAGCAAGGTGGGGGGGGGCAACAACGAAGCAGGAGGAGAGGACAAGCTATACATACCCTGTTTGTTTACTTTGATTATGTTTTTGTTGAGCGTTTGCAGTGAGGCTTTTTACACCTATGTGTGAATATTAGGGGTGCAACGGATCAAAAACACTCACGGTTCGGATCGTTCCTCGGATCGGATAATTTTTCGGATCAGCCACAAAAATGGCAGCCTCACTGTACCCCCCAAATGCAGCCTCGCCAGGGCGGAGGAAGTGAGAGGGTGGCCAGCAGGGCCAGATTTCCTTTCCCTGCCGCCCCAAGGCCAGGTTCCGCAAAGCACCCCCTCCCCCCCAATTTGTTTTTTTACTTTATCACTTTTTTTTTGTAGGTGGTCGTTTACTTTTTTATTTTTGTATAATTTTCTTATTATTTTTTTTATTTTATTCATTTAATTATTTATTTTATTTTCAATTAACTTTATTGCTATCACACAGGAGAAAACAATTCCCTGTGTAGAAGACAGAGCTAGCCGAGAGACATATGCGAGGGAAGAGGGGAGGACAGATGACTGCACACACATTCTCTGCTAGAAAGCAACTCACCGCCCGTATGTTGCTCGCACACAGCCCCGCCTCCTATTAACCTCGCTCTGTGATAGACAGAACACATTGCGGGTCCAATGCTGGGATGTGTTCTGTCTATCACCGCTCTGCTATCCCGCGGATCACGTGTGTGCCGATCCGAAGTCATTGATCCGTGCGGATCAATGACGATCCGTTGCACCACTAGTGAATATGGAGTAATGTTTACTTTATTGCTTGGCCAATCAGCAAGCAGTGCAACAGATGAAGTCTCCCAAGAAGCTGCCAGCTGAAGTCGCACATATGCCTCCTCCATGTACATAGTAATGCATTGTATGTTTGTAAGGCACTACCCACAGACCGAATTGTTCTGGTAAAAACTGTCACTAAAAGTGATGGGAAAATTTTGAGTTGGCACCACCCAAAAAATGAATGGGAATCTCTACTTCATATAAAAAAATAAATAAAAAAAAATAAAAGTTTTTGGTTTAGATCTACTCTGTACACCAAATAATTTTATTAGGGTCTAGTGCACAGGGTGTCCGATGTTGCTTATGTATGCACATTAACGTGTATATGGTGTGGATCATAAATGCATTCTACTGGTCAGAATATTAATTTGTTCTGGCCCCTGGAATACATTTACGCTCAAGCTTCTCTCTGAAAGCAGCTTTAGTGCATTTTTTATGCCTCTAAACACTGCTCTTAAATACTTGTCTAAATGCTTGATGGGCCAACATAGAAGTGCGTTTAGATGCATAAAAAAAATAAGCATTTTTTTTTACGCATGTGCATGAGGCCCAATGCATTTTAAATACAGGATGTGAAGATTCTGCAGGGACCATTACTGCGATTGCTGAGAGAACAGGACAATCCACAAAATATTAGCTTTAGAAACAATCTTAAAGGGATTGTAAAGTCTCTCTCTCTCTTTTTTTTTTTATCATGTTCTACTTACCTGCTCTGTGCAGTGGTGTTGCACAGGGCAGCCTGGATTCTCTCTTTTGTGCTGCTCACCCCCCCCCCCCCCCGTTGAGTGCCCCTACAGCAAGCAACTTGCTATGGGGGCACCGAGCCTAGCTGCAGCTCCGTGTGTATATTCAGACATTCATATTCAGGTTTGCCCCGCCCCCCCCCATGATTGGCTAAGTGACTGATTGACAGCAGCGAGAGCCAATTGCACCGCTGCTGTGCCTCAGCCAATCAGGAAGGAGAATCCTGGATGGTGGAGGGACACGTGGACATTGGATAGAGAGGCTCAGGCAAGTAAAAAACCTTCTCCCTTTACAACCCCTTTAAGCAATTTACCATTAAAAACAAGCTTGTAATAAGGGGAAAATTCTGCCATACCAGTGACTCTCTGAATCTGGTTGGTCAGGTTTTTCTCATCCTATGATATTTTAGAGTGAGCATATTTCTTAGCCGATGCTATTGTGTATAAACGTTCAACCTATATTAATCCTACCTTTTCAAGGAGTGTGAAGCAAACTCTTTGAGGATACTCTGCATCAGCAATTACTACGCCTGCCAGGGAGTCATTCCGCACATAAACATGGCAAAGATATTCTGTGGGGAGAGAGAAAATAATGTCACATTGATAATGCTTGCCATCATTACATGGTTATACTTCCAGCTTATAGATAAATAAATGAACTCCATCCCAGGGTTGTGACAGGACTCAGGAAGCCTGCCAGGTAGATTTGCCCCTACCCTAAATGATAGGGTTCACCAGCATCATTCTCCAATATCTACATCAGTGTAGAAAGACAAAATATATTTTTGGGGTTTTGATGAGAGAATGGAAGGGATATATCTTCTGTTATAAAGTCAGGAGATCTTCCCATGACAACTAACTGACAGAGGTTCTTACCTTTATATATTTGTATTTGGGAAAGCAGCAGCATATGATAGAACAGAGAATGATTTGACTTTTAAATAGAGGTTTGTATATTAGCCAATGGAGGTGGTGAAGTGCTGTCATTCTACTTTAAGCAAGCTAGTCATGAGAACGAGAAAAATGTGAGAACTGCTATTGCTGGCAACTCCTAAAAATGCTCGCTGCCTGGCTGTCTTGCAGACCCTGAACCATTCAATAAGCATTTTCCAAAAGGGGTCAGCAATGACAGTCACTTTATTTTGCTTTGTGCAGGTTTAAAAAGATAATTGTTGAGATATAATATCAGCATCATAGGGAATGCACTTTTCTTTTTAAAAAGTTGGGCAGTTCAGACTTAAGCAGGAGCAGTAAAGTACAACCACTGAGTAGTGCTGCAATAGAACATGAGCATTGTAATTAACAAATGTAACTCCCCCCATGAATATAGCAAAGTAAAACATATATAGAAAAATGTTTTTTGTTTTTTTAAAGCCATACATTTACATCGAATGGACCTTTTTAAACACGACAAAGACAAAACAATGAGGATTGAATAGACAACATTACTTTTATGTTCTGACTATTCTAAAATTCTATGTAGAATTAAAACAAAAAACAGTATCCTCTCATACAGGAGTTAAAAATTAGTTTTTCCCATCCCTCTGTTGCCTGCATGAAAAGAGGCCCTAGAGTTTTCCCCCAAACCCTGTCATCTACCGGTTCAGTGGGGATCAACAGAGCGATCCCTGCTGAACAAGCGGATCATCACGGGATCCGCCCGTGTGAAAGGACCCTTAGGGTTAAAGGTGTTTATTTTTTGATCCCAAAACATGTTGTTTTCTTGAACTATTGCTTTGCTTTGTGTACCGATCATTACAGTCTTACCTTGTTCTTTCACAGACGATCGGCTCCCCTTCTCTGACCGCTCAACAATCAGCTGGCTTGTAAATGTCATAAACTCTTGCAAACTGTAAAGACATGGAAAACTAGGCAGGGAGGGGATATGTACCAAGAGAATACATAACAAATCTATGGGTCAACTTTTAAAAGAAAGTGCATGTGTTGCCAACCAAAACAACAGATTGGCTTAATGTACAGCATTATGGCCTTGCATGTCCAGACTCCATTGGCTGAGAGCACTGATCGGAAGGCAGTTGGCAAACCTTCTCTGGTCATACACCTTCAACAGAGGCCAGATCAGCTGCCATACACAAGGGCTGAATATGGGCTGGTTTCTATTGAACTGGCCGATATTCAGCCCGTGTGTATGGGGCTTAAGCTAGAATCAGACATGCAATGGCTCATTCAGATGGGCATAAAAAAAAAAAAACACACCATATAGCTTCTGTTTTTTGATGCATCTGTACACAAATCTATGGACCTATTCAGACAGCTACGTCTAATGTTTCACCCTGTATAGCAGCATTTGTAAAACATGATGCAACTATTTTGTATGTAAATATTTGTTTGCGTTTTCAGTAAATCACAAGGGGAATGGATATTGTAAAATCCAATCACTTCCCTAATGCTACTTTCACACTGCAGCGCCTGGTCGTTAGCACTAAAGCGCTGCTCGTTATTGTGGCTCTTTAAGGCTGCTAGCAGGGCAGTTGTTACCTTAAGGATGAGGTAAAAAGCCAAGTTTTGCAACACTTTCAAAGCACTGCCTATTCACTGCAAAGAGTGGGGTGTATTGGGAGCGCCATTTACAGCGCTCCCACACCAAAGATGCTGCTTGCAGGACTTTTCATAACATACTGCAAGTGCACCGCCCCAGTGTGAAAAGACACACTGCAATAGGAGGTGGTTTTCATGCGCTTTTTAGAGGCTATTTCTAGCACTAAAGCCTTTGATCACCCTAAATGTTTAACTCCTTCCCAGCCATTAGTACAATGACAGTTTATATATTTTTAGGTATTAGTGTCACTGGTTCCCACAGTGTCCACTTCAACATCACAGTCCCGCTACAATGCGTTCATCTCTGCCAATACTAGCATAAAAATAAAAAAATCATCCAGTATATATCTCATAGTTTGGTTTGCGTAAATGTTATATTGTCTACAATTAATATACGCTTAGAGATTTTTTTTGTTTACCAAACACATGTAGCAGAATACATATTGGCCTAAAATTTATGAAGTCGATGTTTTACATTTTTCTATTGGATTATTTTTGTTTTTTATTTATTTTTAAATACATTTTTCTTCGTTTCTGTTGTTCTGTACTGATGGGCACTCATAGGTGGCACTAAAAGGCTGCACTGATGGGTACTTAAGGGTGGCACTGATGGGCATCACTGTAAAGGAGGCACTGGCAGGCATTAGCGATGGGCACTGATTGGCATCCATTGATGGTCCTGGGTGAGCATCCTCGCTCACAGACCCTCACTGTCAGGAGTGCAGTCAATTGGCTCTCCTCTACTCGCGTCTGTCAGACGCAAGTGAGGAAGAGCCGATACAGGGCTCTGTTTACACCATGATCAGCTGTGATTGGACACAGCTGATCACGTGGTAACGAGTCTCTGTTAGACTCTTTACTGAGATTGATGCTGCTGTGTGTCAGACTGATTCACCACCGATCACTGCGCACCCCCAGCCATCATTTTGCTATAGGCCGGGCAGGAAGCGGTTAAACATTGGATCCTTCTGGCAAGCTTCTGCATTAATTCATACGCCCATTTGTACTATTCCATAAACAGGTAGAGAAAAGGGAAACTGCTGCTCTAGGTGGGTGCAGTCAGCAATCAGTGTCCTCTCAGAAGCGTGGGTGCAGGCAATACACAAAGCGAAGACCGGAGAAAAGACTGGACAGCCACACTTCCACGAAATTCTTAAAAAGTTGCTTTTAATTGTAAAAAATGGAAACAGCACTACAAGTCACAGCAGACAGTGGGGTGGATAGCTGACGCGTTTCGCACTGGGGTATCAGCGCTTAGTCATACCACAGTGCGAAATGCGTCAGCTATCCACCCCACTGTCTGCTGTGACTTGTAGTGCTGTTTCCATTTTTTACCATTAAAAGCAACTTTTTAAGAATTTCGTGGAAGTGCGGCTGTCCAGTCTTTTCTCCGGTCTTCGCCCATTTGTACTAGTCCCAGTTGGCTATCATGAAAAAAAAAGAAAAAATTACTCAAGACTGGATACATTGAGAACTGATTAGATCACCCAAACAGCTAGCCAGGCTTCTGCTTTCATTTTCTATCTTGGAGAAAAAATGAAAGCTGCCATGCCTTGTTCTGTACAGAGGTGACTCATGTACACGCCTTTAAAGATTTACAGTGCAGTGACCATGGCGAACATGATAACAAAGGAGTTATAACTGTCATCACAGCCAATCAGAGCACTGGAAGGTCATGCCTTCTTCCTTGTAGCGCTGTGACTTCTATGAAAATCAGGAGAACATTAGTACTTTGAGAAGGGAAGACAATGCTTTACCTGGACCTCTGGAAGAAGCTGAATGAGGAGACATCGTAGGCACTTTTAAGGAGATGGACCTTGCAATCCCCCTTGTAGAGTATACTCAAGCTGTACAACTTCATGGTGGCTTCTGCTGGAAGAAGGGCACACAATTACAGTTACACACTGCTTTATGTATTCAGATGCAAGTCTCGTTCACACAGGGCAATATGATCTGTGCCTTATGCAGGGCTGTGTTTTATTGGCATGGGAATGCACAAGTGTTGTGTGCATCAACGTGCCAGCAGCCCTATAGCTGTATATTGGAAGGAGGCGACTGCTACCAATGTGACATTCATGCAGGCGATTGGCTTATAATGCACCCTGAGCCGTACAAGCAGGAATGTCACATTGGGAGCAGCAGCTTTGTCCGAACAACCCCTGCATCCCAACTATGGGACTTTCAGCATTGGGGGGGGGGGGGGTTCAAGCAACACCTGTGGATCCCTGTACCGGTACACAGGGCCCTGCGCATTCTATAGATACAGCCGCGTTCACAATATGCTGCATGCAAGGTCAAGTTGTGCATGAATTTGTATGTGGAAAAATAAACTGGACCATTGAGACAGGTGTGATGGGGTAGAGCGGAGATGCAACCATGGGCACACAGATTCTGCATCTTTACTGCATGTATGCGCGCAAATGCTTCTAAACGCATTTAAATGTAATGGACGTAACATGTGGATATATTTACAGATACAAATTTGTGATAAAGTGTCTAAATGGATGAGGTTTTCTGATAGCTGGAACCTCAAAAAAAATAAAACACAGATTTCCATGCGAACCATAGGCAGGCAATCTACCTGACTTCACTAGCTATACAGGGACAACAACTCTCAGCAGGTCTGACCAACGCCTCCACAGCATGATGGGACTTGTAGTCCTCCACCAGAAGCTCAGTCGGCCAAGGCATAACGAATCCTAAAGTCCTTCCAAAGTCCCTGTACTGTGTGTGTTCAGAGGCATGCTGGGACTTGTAGTCCTCCAGCTGCGTCTTGTAGCTCTCACATACACACATGGTGTGCTCAGAGCAGGGACAATGTATACAGAGCCTCACCTCAGCCTCTTCTCCCTCGGGGTCTCCTCTTCCTCCCTATCTATCTCTCTCCTCTCTATCCGCTCTGTCGGTCCAGCTGAAAAGCCCGGAAGTGGCCCTTCCCGTTACACGTCACACACCGGAAACGGGTGCGTCTCCCAATTGTTTCCGTCAGGAAGACTACGTCTCCCAAGGTGCAATGCGCCGTGCAACGCCAGTAAGGGGGTCGGGTGGGGGTGCTGCAAGCCAATCAGAAGCTTAGTGGCGGGGCAAATGAGAACGTTGGAAAAGAAGCTGCATTTTATAATAATAATAATAATAATAATAATAATAGTGTGTGTGACGGTGACTATAGAGTGTAAGCTCCTCGGGCAAGGGTGCGAATAAATCAGTGTTCTCCCTCCAACACTCTGCAATATATCAGAGTGGTAGAAATATATAATAATAACAGTTGAGGGGAAATTAGAATGTAAGCTCTTCTGGTAAGGGTGTGAATAGTGTTCTATGTACAGCACATTGCAATATATCAGAGTGATAGAATTATATAATAATAACCGTGGAGGGGAAATTAGAATGTAAGCTCTTCTGGTAAGGGTGTGAATAGTGTTCTATGTACAGCACATTGCAATATATCAGAGTGATATAATTATATACTAGCGAGTGCCATTGGAGGCAACATTGGAGTGTAAGCTCTTCTGGTATAGATGTGATTAGCTCAGTGTTTTCTGTACAGCACTCTGCAGTATACCAGAGTTATAGAATTATATAATAATAACAGTGGAGGGGACATTGGAGTGTAAGCTCTTCTGGTATAGATGTGATTAGCTCAGTGTTCTCTGTACAGCACTCTGCAGTATACCAGAGTGATAGAATTATATAATAATAACAGTGGAGGGGACATTAGAGTTATAACTCTTCTGGTAAGGGTGTGATTAGCTCAGTGTTCTCCGTACAGCACTCTGCAATATATCAGACTGAGTGATAGAAATATGTAATACAGTGATACCTCAGTTTACTAACGTAATCCGTGAAATGATTCTGGTCACAAACCGGAACAAATTTTCCGATAGGGTTCAATCAGGTTAATCCATTCTAAACGTTTTTGTTTGTTTTTGAACCACAAAAATATGAAAAAAAGTACAGTACAGGATGAACAGAGAGAACACTGACCTTGCTTGAGACGACTTCTGGTGTGGAGTAAGGATGATCTCCAGCGTGTTCACGCAGCCCACATGCAGAGCCTGCCAGGAAGTCGGCACTGCGCTGCGCTAATAACAGGCAGTGAGACATTGTCCCGGTGCGTGGCTGCAGAGATCGGTAAATGTCTCCATGCCTGTGATTAGCACAGCGCCGACTTCCTGGCGGACTCTGCACGTGGGCTGTGCGAACATGCCGGAGCTCATCCTTAGTGTGGAGGAACATTCTTGTCACCTTCATTTACCGCTCTGCACATTCTTGTCACCTTCATTACCGCTCTGCACATTCTTGTCACCTTCTTTACCGTTCTGCACATTCTTGTCTCCTTCATTACCGCTCTGCACATTCTTGTCTCCTTCATTACCGCTCTGCACATTCTTGTCTCCTTCATTACCGCTCTGCACATTCTTTTCACCTTCATTACCGCTCTGCACATTCATGTCTCCTTCATTACCACTCTGCACATTCTTGTCTCCTTCATTACCGCTCTGCACATTCTTGTCTCCTTCATTACGGCTCTGCACATTCTTGTCACCTTCATTACCGCTCTGCACATTCTTGTCACCTTCATTACCGCTCTGCACATTCTTGTCTCATTCATTACCGCTCTGCACATTCTTGTCTCCTTCATTACCGCTCTGCACATTCTTGTCTCCTTCATTACCGCTCTGCACATTCTTGTCACCTTCATTATCGCTCTGCACATTCTTGTCTCCTTCATTACCGCTCTGCATATTCTTGTCACCTTCATTACTGCTCTGCATATTCTTGTCACCTTCAATACTGCTTTGCACATTGTTGTCACCTTCATTGCCGCTCTGCACTTTCTTGTCACCTTCATTACCGCTCTGCACTTTCTTGTCAATTTCATTACCGCCATGTGCATTCTTGTCACCTTCATTACCGCTCTTCACATTCTTGTCACCTTCATTACTGCTCTGCACATTCTTGTCACCTTCATTACTGCTCTGCATATTCTTGTCACCTTCATTACCGCTCTGCACTTTCTTGTCACCTTCATTACCGCTCTGCACTTTCTTGTCACCTTCATTGCCACCTTGCGCATTCGTGTCACCTTCATTAACGCTCTGCGCATTTTTGCCAACTTCATTACCACCCTGCGCATTATTGTCAACTTCATTACTGTTCTGCATATTATTGTCACCTTCATTACTGCTTCACACTTTCTTTTTAACAATATGCTTGCTCTGAACAGTCTTGTCACCTTCATTACTGCTCCGCACTTTCTTCTTACAACCATGCTTGTTCTGAATTTTTTTTGGAGCCATACTGGATGTCCGGTACAGTACAGTATATGATAAAAAGCACACAAAAAAAGCTTTACTGTAATAGATTTTCCCTGGCTCAATTCCAGGATACATGTTCTATTCTGCCGCTGAGCCAAATTCATGATGATGTGAGCATGCAGGCAGAAGAAAATAATTCACACTGCTTCAGGCTCCATCGTCATCTCCAACAGAAAGAGAAAACCTTTATTCAAATTACAGCTTTTATAGCCAAAGTGACATAAGCAAACGTCATCACATATGGGTGCATCTGATTGGTTCATCCACATATGGTGTTCTCTTGTTACATCTGTTTCTTGACCACGAGGCTTCACACTCAGTCGCCATATTCTTTTACTCAGTGAAAGGAGGGAGGAGTCATAGTTAAAAGACATCTGTTTCTCATCTTTACTCCTAACTGAGATTAACTCTGTCATCATGACTTTCATTCAAGGAAAATAATACTAATGTGATACTGAAATACACACATATATATATATATACACATATACACACACACGTACATGTGTGCATATATACATATACATACATACACATCGCAACAGGAAAGAAAATAAATAAAATAATAAAAGAAAGGAAAGCAATATTTGAGTGGTTAAAAGAGAAAGATAACATAGACATTTCATTTCACTCCATCACATTACAGCAAGTGTGCCCAGGGATTTACAGTATGTGCTAAAAAGCACACCAAATAGCTTCTCAATATAGTGTCGGAGCAGGGAAGATTGCCGCGGCTCGTGTTCCTGAACCAAAGCAGAGTTTGCGTACTGAAGACATTTTTTGTGAACTCTTCTGTTCGCCAACCAAGTTGTTTGTGAACAGAAGCATTTGTGAACTGAGGTATCACTTTATCATAGTGTGACATCAGATGGGGCAATACAGTGCAAGCTTATCTGGTATAGATGTGAATGTAGACTCCAGAAATGGGCACACTGTGCCTGGAGTGATGAGGTAAAAAAAAAAAAGGGTAGCCCTTCAAATTAACTGTTTAAATGATTAAAAAAACTCAGATGATTAAAAAACAAAGGAAGATAAAATAAAGGGGGCTGCTCCGCACCCTCAGAAGAAATGGCCGCTCACCTTAAGCTTTGACCACACAGGTCTAACAGCCCTCATTTGAATAACGAGCAGCGTTCCTTCTTCAACTTATGGGCCGCACATTACCAACGTGATCCGGATCTCTTTATTGCTAATAATCAACAAATTTATTGGACTTAAACTCCATCTGCTTACATTTAAAAAGATTAAAAACAAGCATGTAACATAGAGAGCACGAAAGATCACCTCCTAACCGCACTTCCGGGAATCTGAGTCACTGGGAATGATGTCACTGGCTCGACCCAACACGTTGTACAATAATACCAATAGCATACATATTAACCACTTGAGGACCAGCCACCGCAGTTATACTGCGGCAGGTTGGCTCCTCTGGGCGAGCCATCGTAGCTGTAAGTTAGCCGCTTTAAGAGCACTAGGGGACGACGTGGCTGATGCGTGTGCCCGGCACTCACGATGCGAGAGACTGGAGGTCTTCACATGTAAACAGACAGATCTCTGTTCTGTCAGGGGTGAGAAGACTGATCTGTTGTTCCTACTGCTTGGGAACAGTGATCAGTCTCCTCCCCAGGCAGTCCCATCCCCCCACAGTTAGAATCAATCCCTAGGACACACATTTAACCCCTTGCTTGCCCCCTAGTGTTAAACCCTTCCCTGCCAGTGGGTATTTTTAGCACTGATCACTGTATAAATGTCAATGGTCCCAAAAAAGCGTCAAAAGTGTCCGATCTATCTGCCGCAATGTCACAGTCCCGATAAAAATCGCTGATCACCACTATTACTAGTAAAAATAATAAAAATGCCATAAATCTATCTTCTATTTTGTAGACGCTATGGGCCAGATTCACAAAGGTTAGCGGATCTTTAGATCCGTGTAACCTATGTGAATTAAGATCCGCCCTCGCAAGTTTGTGAGGAAAGTGTCAAATTCACAAAACACTTACCTCCAAACTTGCGACGGCGGATCCTAACTCCCCCAGCGGAATTCAAATTCCGCGGCTAGGGGAGTGTCATATTTAAATCAGGCGCGCTCCCGCGCCGATTTAAATACGCATGCGTCGTCCGGGGAATTTCCCGGCGTGCATTGCTCCCACTGACGTCAATAGGACGTCAGTGGTTGCGACGGGAGCGGGACTTGCGACGCGCGTGTTCGTGAATCGGCGTACGCAAACGACGTAGGGAATTTCAAAATCGACGCGGGAACGACGGCCATACTTAACAATACTTACCCCTGCTTTTAGCAGGGGTAAGTATACGACGGGTACCGCGCTACGGAAACGACGTAAGAACACCGCGTCGGGTCCGCGTACGGTCGTGAATTTCGCGTATCTCGCTGATTTACATATTATTCAGTGTAAATCAGCGGGAACGCCCCCGGCGCCATTTTTAAATCAAAAAAAAGATCCGACAGTGTAACACAGTGTGACACTGTCGGATCTCAGCCCTATCTATGCGTATCTGATTCTATGAATCAGGTGCATAGATAGGACCAGAAAAAATCCGAGATACGATGGTGTATCTGAGATACACCGTCGTATCTCTTTTGTGAATCTGGCCCTATATATTTTGCGTAAACCAATCAATATACACTTATTCTGTTTTTTTTTTTACCAAAAATATGTAGAAGAATACATATCTTTTTTTTAATCAGGATATTTATTATAGCAAAAAGTAAAAAAAATATATATATTTTTTCAAAATTGGTCTCTGTTTTTTTGTTTATAGCACAAAAAATAATAATCGCAGAGGTGATCAAATACCACCAAAAGAAAGCTCTATTTGTGGGGGAAAAAAGACTTAAACTTTGTTTGGGTACAGCATCGTACGACTGCGCAATTTTCAGTTAAAGCGACGCAGTGCCTTATCGCAAAAATGGCCTGGACATTAAGAAGGCAATTCTTCCAGGGGGTGAAGTGGTTAACATAATGAGCAGCCCCACCCAGTGAGTGAATAGTATAACACCTAATCGAACTGCTGGAACTACTAATAAATACTGGTAAAAAATAAATGTTGGCATTAATTGTAATAACATTATTAGAATATTAAACATTTTAATTAAAAGATTAATAAACACTCCCAGAGAAAATCTGCAGCAACAGGTAGTGTACAAACCCTAAAAAGGATACAGAACTAATATCTGTTAACATAGATTAAAAGAGGGGGGCATGTAAATAAGTAACCAATAAGAAGTAATGAAATATGCTGAAGTGCCACTAACAGCACCACCATGTGGGGAATGATAAAAATGGCACCTACCTAAACATGGAATGAATAATATTAATAATTAGAGATAAAACCAATATTCATTCCTTGGGGGTATAAATATTTTAGTTCAAATATCCACCTAGATTCACTCCTACTCAGTTCAATAACGTTATTACTCCCTCTCCAATGGGGCTTGAATTTTTCAATAGTGAGGGATCCTTTGCATGACACTGCGCAAAATGGCTTGGGGGCATTAGTGGTAGGTTGTGTGATCTTTGGGGGTTGTTTAGCTCTGCGGGATTAAGTGCGTAAACAGTTAACGTTGAACAAAAGTTTTTTTATTTGTGACTAAACCAAAAAAACAACGCTTTCTTCAGCACTCAGGAAAAAACATTAAAGCAAAAGTTCGCTTGTTTCCAGCATAAACCAAAAAAGTCTGTTTTTCTTCAGCACAGCAATAAATCAAAATCAAAGGCATATACGGTTTTAGGCAGAACTTCCAGTCCTTGTTGATCCTTTACCAGCTTCTCAGCAGTACACAGCTTCTGCAGACAGGTGCACTCCCATACTCCTCCTCACCCTCTATCAGCACTTCCTGTCTTTTTAAGCTGGTTTCCTGGAAGTTCTTAACCCCCTGTGTGCTTGACTGACAGTGGTCAGGAGAGGAGGCTCTTACCCTCCCGAACGTCACTTTAGAGCCTCCAAAACTCCGGGCCCCAAACGATACTAACAAGGACAGAGAGGACTGTAGGCCAGTCCTCTCTGGATCAACTTTTATTGCCC
Organism: Rana temporaria; assembly: GCF_905171775.1. Lineage (NCBI taxonomy): Eukaryota > Metazoa > Chordata > Amphibia > Anura > Ranidae > Rana > Rana temporaria. The sequence continues at coordinate 410,942,460 of NC_053491.1, forward strand.
GGAATTTCTCACCCCCTCTGGGTGACCTCCTGAACTCTACACTATTGCCTTAACGGGACCACACTCCAAATATTGGCGCAACATAGCATCAGTCCAGGACCCAACCCTGGCGTCCTGTACAGTTGACTAAAGCACATAAACCCAAGGTAAGTATAGCAACAAGCCCTAGTTGCAATCTCAGAACACCCAATAAGAGGATAGTATGCGACTGGTTTAAACTACGTGGCATGTTCACCAATGGCAGGAGCCTGGTGGACAAGATGGGAGAACTAGAGATACTGTTGTACGAGGAGGATTTAGATTTTGTAGGAATTTCAGAGACTTGGTTCATCAGCTCTCATGATTGGCTAGCAACCATTCAAGGGTATACCTTTTATCGCAGGGATAGAGAGGGTAAAACAGGGGAAGGGGTATGTCTATATATCAAGAACAATGTACAAGTAAATGTGAGAGATGATATCAAAAAGGGAGCTAGGGAGAAGGTGGAATCCTTATGGGTAGAGCTTCAAAGGGATGAAGCTAAGAGAAAATAATACTGGGAGTATGCTATAGGCCCCCTAACCTGAGGGAGGAGGGGGAGACGAACTTACTATCACAATTTGCAGTAGCAGCAAGGATGGGAAGTGTCATCATAATGTGGGATTTTAATTATCCAGACATAGACTGGGCGGTGGGAACCACGCATTCGTCTAAGGCCCCATACTCACGAGCAAACATGTCTGCTGAAACTGGCCCGCAGGCCAGTTTCAGCAGACATGTTTGGTCGTGTGTGGGCGCGAGCGGGCCGAATTCCAGCAAACATTTGCCCGCCGGGCCTTTTCCCAGCGGGCAAATATTCCTGGACTTGTTTTAAAACAGTCCGCTGGAATTCAGCCCGCTCGGACATGTACGGTCGTCAGTACAGACCTACCGTACATGTCCAGGCGCCCGCCGTCCCTCGCATGCGTCGAATGACTTCGACGCATGCGTGGAAGCATTTTAAAGGCGGGCCGCCCACGTCGCCGCGTCATTGTCGCGGCGACACCGCGTCATCGACGCGGCGACACCGCGGACACGCCCCGCGTATTGTTTACGCGCGGACTTCTGTACGATGGTGTGTACAACCATCGTACAGAAGCCCTCTGGCAGACATGTATGGTGAAAACGGTCCGACGGACCGCTTTCACCATACATGTTTGTCCGTGTGTACCCGGCCTAAGGCTCGCCAGTTCTTAAATGTCTTGCAAACTACAAACCTTGCTAGAAGGCATAAATTGGGATAAAATCTTAAGGAGAAAGAACACAGAGGTGAGATGGGTTCGCTTTAAGAGCATAATAAATAAGGGCATTAGCCAGTGCATTCCTTTTGGTAATAAATTTAAAAGAGCGAACAGAAGTCCTGGATGGCTTAACTCCAATGTAAAAATGCATATAAAAGCAAAAGAGAAGGCCTTCAAAAAATATATGGTTGAGGGAACACGAAGAGCACAAAAGAAACATAGCGGAGGAGAGCAAAAAAAATCTCAAGAAATTCTTTAAGTATGTAAAAAAGGGAGGCCAGACCATATGGGCCCCATAAAGAAAGATGAAGGACGTCTGGTTACAAAGGATGGGCAGATGGCAAAAGTATTGAATTTATTCTTCTCCTTAGCCTTCACAAGGGAATCAGGGGGCTTCAGTAACCAAAACTGCAGTGTTTATCCACATCACAGGAAGCACCCTCATAGCTAACAGAGGACAGAATTAGAATTAGACTTGGGAAACTTAACATTAATAAAGCACCGGGACCAGATGGCTTGCACCCGAAGGGTACTTAGGGAACTCAGTCAAGTAATTGCCAGACCATTGTTCCTAATTTTTACTGACAGTCTACTGACTGGAATGGTACCATCGGATTGGAAAAAAGCCAATGTAGCACCAATATTTAAAAATAACCCACAATACATCCCTGGGAATTACAGACCAGTTAGCCAAACATCAATAGTATGCAAGCTCTTGGAGGGGATGATAAGTGATTATATACAAGATTTTAGTAATGAAAATGGTATCATTAGCAGTAATCAGCATGGATTCATGAAGAATCTTTCTTGCCAAACCAATCTACAGTAAAACCTTGGATTGCGAGCATAATTAATTCCAGAAACGTGCTTGTAATCCAAAGCACTTGTATATCAAAGCAAATTTCCCCATAAGAAATGATGGAAACTCAGATGATTAGTTTCACAATCATTTATTCATAGGTCCTTCAGTTTATAGCAATGTGACCAGGATGCGTAACCATAAAATTCCCATCTACAAATGGAAGCCTCCATTTGTGGATGGAACCAAAATCCAGCAGGAGCTACAGAGTATGAAAGAGAAGAGAGGCGCTTCTAAGTGTAGCAATATGTTGCTAAATGTTGTACCTAAATTTAATGTAACCATATTGCTACACTTAGAGCCTGGCGCCTCTCTTCTCTTTTATACTCAGTTGTGACATGACACTACTTTTATATCAAGACATCGCTTGTATATCAAGTTAAAATTTATTAAAAAATAAGCTTGTCTTGCACAACGCTCTCAAACCAAGTTACTCTTAAACCAAGATTTTACTGGTGAGCTGCCATCTATATAAAGGAAGGCCCGTAGATGTGGTGTATCTGGATTTTGCAAAAGTATTTGACATAGTTCCCCATAAATGTTTTCTGTACAAAATAAGGTCCATTGGCATGGACCATAGGGTGGGTAGTGGGGCCCCACAGGGTACTGTGCTGGGACCAGTCCTATTTCGTTTGTTCATAAACAACCTGGAGGATGGGGTAAACAGTTCAATCTCTGTATTTGCGGATGATATAAAGCTAAGCAGGGCAATAATTTCTCCACAGGATGTGGAAACATTGCAAGAAGATCTGAACAAATAAATGGGGTGGGCAACTACATGGCAAATGAAGTTTAATGTAGACAAATTTAAAATAATGCATTTGGGTGGCAAAAATATGAATGCAATCTATACAATCAATGCAATCTAGGGGGAGAATACTGGGGGAATCTAGGATGGAAAATGACCTGGGGGTCCTAGTAGATGATAGGCTCAGAAATGGCATGCAATGCCAAGCTGCTGCAAGCAAAGCAAACAGAATATTGGCATGCAATAAAAAGGGGATTAACTCCAGGGATAAAGCGATAATTCTAAGACTCTACAAGACTCTGGTCCGGCAGCACCTGGAGTATGCTGTCCAGTTCTGTGCACTAGTCCTCAGGAAGGATGTACTGGAAATGGAGCGAGTACAAAGAAGGGCAACAAAGCTAATAAAGGGTCTGGAGGACATTAGTTATGAAGAAAGGTTGTGAGCACTGAACTTATTCTCTCTGGAGAAGAGACACTTGAGAGGGGATATGATTTAAATTTACAAATACCATACTGGTGACCCTACAATAGGGATAACATTTTTTTGCAGAAGAGTGTTTAACAAGACACGAGGCCACTCATTAAAATTAGAAGAAAAGAGGTTTAACCTTAAACTCCATAGAGGGTTCTTTAGACCCCTTTCACACTGAAGCTATTAAAACGCTCATAAAACGCTCTCAATGGACCCTTTCATACAGAGTCCTGCAAGCAGCATCTTTGGAGCAGCTTTTGGGCGCTGAAAAAAACGCCCTTCTCCATTGAAATGAATTGAAAGCGCTGTAAAAACGCCTTACCCTTTCACACTGAGGCACTGCAAAAACGCCCTAAAACGTTAGGGTCTTAGCGGTGCTTTACCAGCACATTGGGATTACAAATGAGGCTTTGCTCGAATAACGCTCGAAAAACGCTTGGATAAACGTTAGGGTCTTAGCGGTGCTTTACCAGCACATTGGGATTACAAATGAGGCTTTGCTCGAATAACGCTCGAAAAACGCCCATGTTGGTGGGGACAAGGGCCTCATCTCCACAACCCTGGCCGGTGGTTGTGGGGGTCTGCGGGCGGGGGGCTTATCGGAATCTGGAAGACCCCTTTAACAAAGGGGACCCCCAGATCCCGGCCCCCCCCTGTGTGAAATGGTAATGCGGTACATTGTACCTCTACCATTTCACCCCAAAAAAGTGTCAAAAATCTAAAAAAAGACAATAGCCGGTTTTTGACAATTCCTTTATTAATGTCTTCTTTCCGCGCTTCTTCTCCCATCTTCTTCTTTTGTGCATTAATTCGGGTTTCTTCCTCCATCTTCTTCTTCCTCTGCTTCTTTCTTGGGTCTTCTCGTCCACATCTTGCACCGGCTTCTTCTTCCCCGCTTGGTTCTACGGACGATACGCTTCCAATTGAAGTTCCCACTGTGTGACGCTTTTGTTCTGTTGCCACGCAAAAGCAGCTACGCCGCTTGATATTTACCAATATTTTGCCGGCGTAGTGAAGAGGCGCACCTGAATGGCCGAAATTGCCGCTCACGCATGCGCAGTACACAAATATACCTCCCGCAGGTTTAAATGTACTAGCAGCCGCAGCGGTTGGTTTTTACATAAGTCACTTTCACTTTCAATTCAGCCCGTAAATGTTACACAAACACATGTCACTACACTTCCCCACATCATTCCACATCCCCCCATAATAAACTCACCCCAAACCCTTTTATTTTACATTTATAGATGCCATGCGCCAGGTCCATAGGGGCGCACCGTGAGCCCCCTCCTGGGCGCATTCGGCAATATAGTAAATAAGGAATTGCACTGCATTGCCGGAGCATTCCTTTAGTAAATGTCATAACGGCCGTTGCACCCGCCGATGCGCCATAAATCATGGCGCAAAGGCATAGTAAATCAGCCCCAGAGTGTGATAGTTGCTGGACTACCAGGTAGGGTTACCGGATTCCAAGTCTGACCCATGCTTCTTATATTTTTCCCTTCATCCTGGTCCTTCCTGCCCTACTGTGTATCAAAACCCCCTGTGTTCTCTCTCTCTGCTTTCCTAGTTCATCACACCACACAACATCTTCCCCACCCACACTGAGTTGACGTCAGAGCCTCTTTATAGCCAATGAGGACAGGTTGGATAATCAGGTCTGACTGAGTGGAGGTTGCTTTGTGCTCCAGGTGATGAAGTGTTTGCTGGAGATGATGGCTCATTACCTGAGTGACGTGATTCTGCATGAACTGCCTAATGTCTAATAACACAGGGCTTGTTGGCTTTAATGGAGAAGCTGGTATTGCGCGAATCAAAGGGTGTTACAGTATAGCTGTTATGCCTAACGTTAAATTAACTTCAGACACATGCATGAGAACCTGTCATGTGTGATATACTCCAGGAGGACCCTGGGGCACTGTAGCCCCTATCCTAATAGGTTTAGCCAACAGTTATAAATGTCCCCTTTTTTTAAAGAAGACATAAAAAAAAAGGTTGCATGTAATATTCAGCAAATGCAACGCTACAGAAGGCTGTTAGAGCATGAAAACATGCTACAGGATTTTTCTCTCAGCAAAACGCATCATAAACAATCAGAAGAAAAAAACATAACATAAAAAAAAGGTATGGGCGCACAGACACCAGTAATACTGTTGTAAAATAAATAAACCAGACAATGAACTACTAGAATCCACACTACATAGTTGGTAAGGTTGAATAAAGTCACCAATCTATTCAGTTCAACCTGAGTTAGTGTGTGTGTATATGTCACTACCATTATCCATATCCCTGTACTTTGCGTTAGCTAAGAAACACAACTAAAAGTTTTTTGAATTTATCTACATTTCACCAACTGTGGAAGGGTGTTCCACATCCTTACCGCTCTAACAGTGATGAACCCCTTATGCAGTTAAACACAAAGGGCTAGATTCAGATACCTTTATGCGGGCGTAGCGTATCTCCTTTACGCTATGCCGCCGTAACTATGAGAGGCGAGTATAGTATTCAGAAAGATTTTGCGGCCGAAGTTACGGCGGCGTAGCGTATTAGGGCCGGCGTAAGCCCGCCTAATTCAAATGTTGAAGCTGTGGGCGTGTTTTATGGAAATTAAGTGTGACCCACGTAAATTACGTTTCTAACGAACGGCGCATGCGCCGTCCGTGAACGTATCCCAGTGCGCATGCTCCAAATCACGTCGCAAATAGTCATTGCTTTCGATGTGAACGTAACCTACGCCTAGCCCCATTCACGGACGACTTACGCAAACGACGTAAAACGTGTAAAATTCGACGCGGTTCTGACGTCCATACCTAACATTGGCTGCGCCATGTTTTTGGTGGTTTATCTTTACGCCTGAAAACGCCTTACGTAAACGGCGTATCTTTACTGCGACGGGCAAGCGTACGTTCGTGAATAGGCGTATCTTGCTGATTTACATATTCTAGGCGTAAATCAGCGTATACGCCCCCTAGCGGCTAGCGTAAATAGGCAGTTAGGATACAACGCGTAGGAGACTTACGCCGGCCGTATCTCAGCAACATTTAAGCGTATCTCAGTTTGAGCATACGCTTAAAGTTGCGACGACACGGATTCGGACTTACGACGGCGTATCTACTGATACGCCCGTCGTAAGTCTTTATGAATCTGGCCCAGAATTTCCTCTTGTCCAACTTCATTGTGTGGCCTTGTGTCTTTTTTAGAGAATTTAAGGTAAGTAGTTTCCTCCCAATTCTAGAGTCTCCATTTAAAGATTTGTCTACAATGATCAAATCCTCTCTTAACCACTTCAATACAGGGCATTTTCACCCCCTTCCTGCCTAGGCCAAGTTTCATTTTTCAGCACTGTCGCACTTTCAATGAAGATTGCGCAGTCATGCTACACTGTACCCAAATTAAAATTAAACAGGAGAGGACGATTGGCCAGCCTGGGCAAGCCAAATACTTGTGCTTTCAGGCACTCTTGGCTGAATGGTCTTTTCCACCATAGATGTCAAGATTCAAGCAGCTTGGACTGCTCTGGAGGTGGAGCTTTCAGAGCCCAGATAGCTCAGTCGGTAGAGCATCAGACTTTTAATCTGAGGATCCAGGGTTCAAGTCTCTGTTTGGGTGCTGCCTTTCACCTACCTGTGAGGTCCTTGAGCTGCCGATAGGGCAGTCTTTATGCACATCTGCCAGGAATGCTCACTGGACTAGAAAGATGAAATGTCCTAACGCCAACTTCCCCCCCTCTAGTCTCTTGGAATTTTGGTGGCCCTTGTTACCAGTGAAAGAGCATTGACCTGTAGGTAAAACTAAGACAGAAACTTTAGGCGTTCTCCACCTGTACTGGACTGGACCCTATATGCATGGTTACAGGTTAGATTCTCCCTTTTATCTTTATCTATCACTATTATTTATTTATTTTTTACTCACAATGGTGACGTTCTGAGATTTTTATAATGACTGTGACATTGCGGCACACATATCGGACACTTTTGACACTATTTTGGGACCATTCACATTTATACAGCGATCAGTGCAATAAAAATGCACTGATTATTGTGTAAATGTCACTGGCAGTGAAGGGGTTAACACTAGGGGGCGATCAAGGGGTTAAATGTGTTACCTAGGGAGTGATTCTAACTGTAGGGGGAGGGGACTCACAAGGGGAGGAGACCGATCGGTGTTCCTCTGTACTAGGAACACACCATCGGTCTCCTCTCCCCTGACAGGATATGTCTGTTACACACACAGATCCACGTCCCTGCTCTTTTACTGGCAATCGCGGGTGCCCGGCAGACATCACAGCCACCGGGCACGCGCATCGATTCCCCAGTGACGCAGCGCGCGCCCCCTAGATGGCCGGGAAGCCCAGGACGTAATATGACGCCCTCCCAGGATGGGAGATCCCTCCTGCGGACGTAATATGTCTATGGGCAGGGAAGGAAGTGGTAAGGATCTCTTTTTTTAGGGAGCATAAGTTTAATATTTGTAGTTCTTCCTCATAACTGAGGTCCTCAAGCCCCGGTGCCTTTCTCTGAACTCTCTCCAGTTCAAGGACATCCGTTCTTGAGGAGTGGTGACCAAAGCTGAACTGCATTCTCAAGGTGTGGCTGAACCAGAGTTTTCTAAAGTACCGTATTTACTCGAGTATAAGCTGACCCGAGTATAAGCCGAGGCACTTAATTTTACCACAAAAAAATGGGAAAACTTATTGACTCGAGTATAAGCCTAGGGTGAAAATGCAGCAGCTACTGTAAGCGGAAAAGAGGGTCAACAATGCCCATTTGCATCCCTTGCTGTGCCCAACCTCACTGTGCCCATTGCAACCTCACTGTGCCCATTGCAACCTCACTGTGCCCATTACAACCTCACTGTGCCCATTACAACCTCACTGTGCCCATTACAACCTCACTGTGCACATTGCAGCGTACCTGAAATGTTTGGCAGGCTGCGTCCATTTTTTAAAACTCGTGGTTTCCTCCTGGTCCCGTCCCATTCCGTGATAGGCGTTTGACACTGTGTTCAGTGTTCCACCTATCACGGACGTTCTTTAATCCTCGGGTATCTACACCTCTTCCGGCGCCTTCTCCGTCCCCCCGCTGCCTTCTGGAAGACGCACAGGTCCCAGAAGACAGCAGGAACCAGTGGAAATGTGCTGCGCAAGTCGCGCATGCGCAGAAGGGAACCAGGAAGTGAAGCCGCGATCAGGATGTGGCGCAGAAGTTGATTGACAACATGCCAGGGCAAATTACAGAGGTCTTGAAAAAGAAGGGTCAACAAGACTGCAAATATTGACACTTTGTATAAAATTAATGTAATTGTCAATAAAAGCCTTTCACACTTATGACATGCTTGTAATTATACTTCAGTATACCATAGTAACATCTTACAAAAAGATCTAAAACCACTGAAGCAGCAGACTTGTGAAAATTAATATTGATGTCATTCTCAAAACGTTTGGCCACCACAGCTGTACATATACAAGGCCAATCACAGAACACACTGCACAGGCACTGTCACTGCCAGTCTGGCACAGGCACAGCATAATAAACCAATACTTGAGGGTAATGCTTATTTATACAATAAGAATTTGTTTACTGTCAGTTTATTATTTCAACAGTTCTAATTCTCAGAATATCAGATACATTCAAAGAAAAAGTGCACAGTCTACAATAATGCTATTAGTGTGTGGATTGTAACAGTCACCACTTTTTTTTTTCAACTCCTCTCTCCTCTCAATCCCAGCATTTGCAAAGACAATAGAGGTAAACATCACACTAAAAAGACTACTGGGGCAGAACCCCGATGTAAGGCTGCCCTTTTTGACCGTTACTGATCTATTTTTCTTTTTCATTCGATTTTTTCATTAGATTTCTTTTTCTCAAATTTGTCAATGCTAAGAGAGAGAGAGTAGTTGGTGGTTGTTATTGTTCCACATACCAATGGCATTTGTAGCCTCAGTCTGTGCATTTTTCCTATGAATTTAATTGACAATTAAAACTGTTGTTGAACTATTGAATCTTCCTATCGCAATAAGCACAACCCACAATTAGGTATACTTCTTATGTTAAAAATAGAAATACCTGGAGAATAAAATTCATTTATTTTTTGTATTAATTTTAAGGAAAGCAATTTGTGCCAACATGACCCTTGCTCTATTTCGCCGGCCTCTAGAAAGGTCATCTGTGACACTGAATACCCTCTCTGCGAAGGCTTGAGATGCTGGCATAGCCAGCAGGTCTAATACAAAAGGTTTTAGCTGGTGATAAAAAAAATGTCACTCTTTGAAAGCCAAAAATCTGCTTCTGTGTCCTCCTCACTGATTGTGGCAACTTGGTGCAAAAGCTCTTCCCGATATCTTCTAAACTGCTGCTCTATGCTGTTTGGGGAGATCCTCTGCCCAGGGCCGGATACCCGACAAGGCCACCGAGGCCAGGCTTTGGGGCGGCTGTGGGTGCAGGGGTGGCGCCAGTTGTAACACACAGCGGGCGACTGCTGTGTCACGGAGCTCACTGTGAAAAGTTTGAGCGCGCTGTGATAAAAGTCCTACCCTCCTCCTAGACCAGCTCGTGTGATAGAGGCAATGTTCTGTCTATCACACAAGCTGGTCTAGGAAGAGGACGGGACTTTTTGTACAAAGCACCCAAACTTTTCACAGTGAGCTCTGTGACACAGCAGGAGCAGGAGATGCACGATGTGAGTAATGCACACACTGACTGGTGAGGCTACATTGTTTGGCACAGTAAGGCTGCAATGATGGTGAGGGGGGCTGCATTGATGATGAGGGGGGCTGTAATGATGGTGAGGGGGGCTATAATGATGGTGAGGGGGGCTGCAATGAGAGCACAGTAAGGCAGCAATGATGTAAGGGAGGCTGCAACGAGGGCACAGTAAGGTGGCAGTGATGGTGAGGCTGCAATGAGGGCACGGTAAGGCTGCAATGATGGTGAGGCGGCAATGATGGGCACGGTGAGGCGGCAATGATGGGCACGGGTTGGGGGACTTTCAGGTTTTTTTTGGCAGGGGGGGGCAGCATTGAAGGACCCGGCCTTGGGGCGGCAGAGGGAGTAAATCCGGGCCTGCCTCTGCCTGCGTCTTCTGCTGCATTTAGAAAGAAACCGAAAGACTGGCTGCTTAGATGTGGATGCCGCTGCTTCTTCCACTTTCTGCGATAGTGCCACATCATCGTCTTCAGACATGTTGTGTGTGGCAATGTGGATTTTCTTACGGCATACTCTGCCTTTTTAAGCAGTTCCTGAATATTCTCATCTGCCTCATCAACAAGGATTTTACAGACAGTAAAGTTGACAAAACAAGCAGCTGCTGCAAGTGGTGAGAACATTTCATCAGTTGGATCTAAGAATGAAGCAAAACGCTTGTTCACACTCCCTTTCATCTTCTGTGCAATGGTGGCAAGGTCTTGGTAGCTAGTGTTCTGTTTGAAGTCCTCAAGGTGGGTGAGCAGATCAAAGAGGGCAGGAACAGCCAGGGACATGGACATGATGTCACTCTGGAGGGTTTTACTATGTTCTGCAAAAGGCAGCAGTAGGTCATGACATACTGCTGCCTTTTGCAGAACATACTAAAACCCTCCAGAAAATCCACATTCCCGTTCACTAGGGAGCAAGCTGTCCCATCCCACGTTGTTTGCAATTTGGCAGACAGACTCTTTCAGTTTGAGGAGTCTTGCAGTCATGTTGAATGTACTTGACCAGCATGTGGGGCAGTCATTTAAAAGAGTAAGGCCACAATGCTTCAATAACTTGTTGCAATTGAAGACTTGCGAAACAGGTTCACTATTGATCTTGCTTTATCCAGTATTCTCTTAACACTTGCCTCCTTCTGCACCATGTGGATCACAAGTTGCAAGGTATGCACCACACATGGTGTCTGGTCCATGTTGATCTGTTGGTACCTAACAAGTGGAGCACTGCCAAAGAAGCTTAAAGTATAGAAAAGTTTACTGTTCCATTCTATTATTTTAACACTTAACATCTTATGGGAATACTTTTACACAAGACAAAAAAAAAGTGGAAAAAATAACAGATGCACCCGTAGGGTAGAGCAGATAGCACCCCCATATCAATCATCTCATATCCATGTGATAGATGACTGGTGTCAACCGTGTCATTATGTAAAAGAATAATAAAAATGGCTCACCTCAGATAATCAATTTCGGACTAAAGCCCTGTACACACGTCACATTCGATGTCGTCGCTGCCATCTTGCTTCACCCTACCTATTGCTTGGAAGCTACCACGCATGCGTCAAAGTCATTTCGAGCATGCGCGGGTTTCCATGGAGAGGTAAGTATACACACGCTCAGATTTCTCGGCAGGAAAACACTGCCAAGAATCACACGATGAGAAAAAATTTCTCGTTGAGATTCTGGGCAGTTTTCTTGATGAGAAACCTCAAAGCCTCGTACACACGCACGGTATACTCGGCAAGACAGCTCTGACCAGCACATGATCATCAGAAAGGGGTACAGATAATGGAAAAAAATACACCCCCCTAAGCTAGTAAGAGCGGCGGAGTGGGGGGGTGTAATTCAGATTTTTTTTTATTCTGCACTGACTGTCTTTGAAATTGCCCCAGCCCCTGTTCAAATCCAATCCGGGGACAAAACCGGGGACAGACTTGGTCCGGGGACAGTGTCCTCAATCCGAGGACTGTCCCCGGAAACTGGGGATGTCTGGTCACCCTAATTATAGGGGATATGGCAGGGGTTTTGAACTATGCCTATATTGTTAATAGGTGTCCCTCATTCCCTTCTCAGAAAGTTGGGGGGTATGAAACTGTAATGCTGGCAAGGGTTCTGGAGTAGTCGCTCTATGGGCTTCTCATAAATTTGAGCAGATATTACATTTATTTTATTTATTAATCATATGATTTGTTAAAATTATGTTTTAAATAGACCCTAAAGGCTACTCTTGGATGCACGCCTGGCTTTAGTTTCTACAAAAAAACTGCCACATTTACAGTAAGCAAGGTCTGCAGTCTTCTCTACTCAGACCTGGGGGGGACTAAAAATTAACTGACTTGTTCAGTTTATACAGTATGATTGGCACAGTATACAGATGTTATTTTGTTCCTTTGGAAGTGTGCAAAGTGACCATAGATGTGATTGGACAGTTGATCAATCCTTATTCAGCTGGAATGGATAGTGATGTCATATTTATGGGTGCTTGGCAAATGCCACAATAATTATTGGGAAGTAATGATTGGACAAGTAACAAGGCCAGTATGCTGGCCTGAATTTATGCGAGGAGCCCGGGGGTATTTAACCAGCCCACTCACCTATGGCCTTTGTTGGTTTCCTGTGAGCGATACCACACATCACTGGGCCGGCTCTTCCCAGCTCACCTCATGTTTGTGAGTCCTGGCATTTTGATTGCATGTGCATTTCGGCTTCTTTGGCTGATTGAGGTGATAATTAGGCCCACCTGATGCCTTCTCTGCACTGGGCTAGCCTGGGGGGAGGGGTGGTTGGTTGGTGTTCAGTTTCAGAGTAAGGGCCCCTTCACACGGGGCGGATCAGTAATGATCCGCCTCCGTGTGTCCGTACAGCTCAGCGGGGATCCTCTGTAAAATCCCGTTATGTCCCGTTTTCATCCACAACGGACGGATGAAAATGCAGACATACGGTCCGCACGTGTGAAAGGGCCCTAAGGGGTGACATATACTCTATACTATACCAATTCATGTCAGATTAATTTAATCCTTCTGATTCGTATCGGATTCATTTCATATATATTTACGAACTCATTGGGGTCACATACATTGCATACTTTCTACCGTTGCCATTCGTTGTTTTCCCCCATGTTGTGTGTTTTAGTTCCTGCAGTGGAACTTACAAATCGTTTGCACACGTTTCTCTTTTTTTTTACCAACCAAAGTAATTTTTTGTGCGTCATCCATGGGTCAACACCATGCTCTTCAGATGTCTTGCACACCCACCGTGCTTTTCGTGGATCGAGTCTTTTTTTTCAAACTGTCGCAGGTAGGATTTGTACAAATTCTTTGTTTCACACACCGTTTTGCCAGATAACCGGTGCCATCAAAACACCACTGTGGAACTTGCGAGTCATTTGTCAAGTCTCCATATGCAGCCTTATTTGAGGTTTGTGCAAGACCATGGTCTTATCGTGCAATTCATGAGCACATGCCACGTAGTAGGCCCATCTCACTTAGAAATGCACTGTCTATCATTCCAGTCATTTTACTTTACATTACCCTCCGGTTGAATTTAGTCACATCAGCGACTCACCGGTTCATCCCCGCTAGTTTTTTTTTTTTATATCTCATTCACTGACAGTAATTCCATTTGTCACATTTTGTTTTCCCTTCACTCCAATTCGAATCTAGTCGCGTCTGCGATACACTGATTTATGTCAACTCGTGCAAGTTATTCTGGCTCATGCATCTCACGCTCCACAGTCAGGTCCGTTATCAGTCGCAAATTGCAGCACACCTGTTAGTGCCACTGTTATGGCAAACACTTCAGTCGTTCGATTCACTTACCCTGCAATTTGATTTGAATCCAATTCGCATCTGATGCACCGATTTGTCCCGGCGTGCCCCAGCTGTTTGTTGGCCTAATTTCAGTACATGCTCCAGAGTTCGCTCATTGTTAGTTGCACCTGTGGTGCACCGACTCGCGCCTCTGTCATGGGAAATTTCTGTCACTCATTTCATTGTGACGCATCTGATTTGAATCCACACGCATTCTCATGTGCAGGTTTATCTCAAGCGTGCCCTAGTTGTTGTTGGCCTTATTTCAGTACATGCTCCACTTTTGCTCGTTGTCAGTCGCATCCGCAGCACAGCGATTCGTGCCTCTGTCATGGGAATTTCTGTCACTCATTTTACCGAAACGCATCTGATTTGAAACCACGCACGTTCTCACATGCTCCAGTCACATCCTCATGCACCAATTCATCCCAGCGTGCCCCAGTTGTTTTTCGGCCTCATTTCAGTACATGCTCCAGAATTGCTCGTTGTCAGTCGCATCTGCGGCGCAGTGATTCGTGCCTCTGTCATGGGAGTTTCTGTCACTCATTTCACTGTCAAGCATCTGATTTGAATCCACATGCATTCTCATGTGCAGGTTTATCTCAAGCGTGCCCTAGTTGTTGGCCTTATTTTAGTACATGCTCCAGAGTTGCTCGTTGTCAGTCGCATCCGCAGCACAGCGATTCATGCCTCTGTCATGGGAATTTCTGTCACCCAATTTCACCGAAACGCATCCAATTTAAAACAACGCACATTCTCACGTGCTCCAATCGCATCCTCATACACCAATTCGTCTTGGCGTGCCCCAGTTGCTTTTCGGCCTCATTTCAGTACATGCGCCAGGGTCCGGTTCATTCTCAGTCGCAACCGCGGCCCGACCAATCTGCGCCTCTGTCATAGCAATAATTTCATTAAACTGTCACATACCGCACTCCAATTTGAATCTAGTCGCCTCCGTGATTCACCGATTCGTCCCGGTGTGCCCCAGTTGTTTGGCCTCATTTCAGTACATGCTCCAAAGTCCGGTCGTCGTCAGTCGCACGTGCGGCACACCGATTCATGCCTCTGTCATGGCAAAACATTTCACTGTCATGTATCATGTTCTGATTCTAATCCGGTCGCATCCTCATGCACCGATTCGTCTCAGCATATCCCCAAAAAAAAAAAACCCAAAGCACTCACCAACAGCCAATCTCAATCTAGTCGCAACGTCGGCCCTATGATTCAGATCCTCAGTAACCACAAACCCCTTCAACCACTAACACCATCAGCCGATAAGAGTCTAGTCATATCATCGGTGCAATGACTCGAATCGGCACACGAGCCCCCCCGTCACCTTACATCCACAGCCGATCCGAATCCAATCGCAGCCCCGGCCCAACCTTTCAGATCCTTCACAAAACAAACCCCACCGATGCTCACACCTCGAACTATTCGCATCAGCGATACGAATACAGTGGTACTTACGATTTAGATCCCGGGCCTTACGTTTGTTAAGCATAAACATTTGCATCTCACTCCATCTGTATGTACAATGTTGCGCACGGTCATTCCTACATACTCAAAATTTCCGCTTTGTTTTCACCTTTCTAATAAAGCTGCTTAATTGCAATTGTGGCTCAAGTTGGTCACTCATCTCCAGTAGCAACTCGGCTGCTCACCTATTTTCTGTCGCGCTCACACGCAAACTAGCTTTCACTACGCCTATCGTTCCTTAAAGTTGACCCGCATCAGGTCAGTTCTCCAAGACTTCACCCGCACAAAGGGTGTACTAAGAAGCAGGGTCATTCCCCAGGGTCGATCTTTTTGTATCATGCCTCCTGGTCTTCCTCTCCCAGACACAACCCCCGATCAGATCCTTAACTTGGACACCGTGGCAGTAGTGGACCTGTCAATATGGGAGGAGTTCCTTACTACGTGAAACCGTATCAACGTTATACCATCAATATCGCCCCCATCACTGCAGGTAGTGACAAATGCTGCAGCCTCCACAGGCTTCGCTGCAATTTTTGGCCACTATTGGTTTGCAGGACCATGGCCTCCAGAGACACTCTTAATCCCAGGGTTTACCTGGACTTCCTCTGTGTTCGAACAATTCCCGATCGTGGCAGCCACTCAGCTCTGGGGTCATATCTGGACAGGACGAATTAGTAAAGGCAAGTCCAAATTATGTCCTTCCTACGCAGGCCCATACAACTATCCCCACAGCACCAGTTAATGTCCACTATATTGGCTAGTTCCCCATTTGGCTTTCTCCCCAGCCTGGTCATTCAAGCAACCATCTACTCGGCCTACCATGGGTTCTTGCGGCCTAGCGAGTTCACCCGCAGCTACCCCGCCGGCCAAGTTCTATGTAGACCTCACTTGACTCACTACCACCACCACTTCATCCTTCACCTGGCACTATCCAAAACCCAGCAATCAGGCTCTGGGGTAGACATCCAACTCTAAAGCAAACAATGTCCGGTCTGCAGTAACCATACTCGATCGCTTTCTGTCACTCCTACCTGAACAGTCAAACTCTTATCTCCTACTACCTTTCCCGATCAAACCCTTGAGTGCCTGCCAGTTCATCAAACACGTGAGAATTCATCGGGGCACAACCAACCATAGGAAGTTGATCCAGGGTTCACCCGATCGCCTCTCGGGGGATCAGGAAGAAATTTTCTCCCCTGCTGTAGCAATTGGCCTAGGCTCGGCTGGGGTTTTTCGTCTTCCTCTGGATCAACGAGGGGGAGGGGGGGCGGTTAGGTCAATTTAGATCCTGATACCTTCACCTCAACCCCAGTCAGTGCTCCAGTCGCTCTTATCATATTGGCTCGGCCACATCCCGATCTGGGATCCCAGATCATGACAATTAAGAGACTTGACGGGTGGAAGTTTTCCCAGCACATCCCCCAATTCCCAGGTGGAAATGGCACAAGCGTTCACCAAAGTTGCTCAATGAATAAAGCTAAAACCAATAAAACTACACCCCTACCTGAATGTTTTTGCCCCCTTATTTTGGCATACCGTTCATCAGATCAGGGCACACTTCAGGTCTATTTCATGTGGTAAGTCTTATGTTAAGTCTATCTATCTTGTTCATATCCGTATCGGACATAGGGCTTCAACCATAAGTAACAAGGCCAGTATGCTGGCCTGAATTTATGGGAGGAGCCCGGGGGTATTTAACCAGCCCACTCACCTGTGGTCTTTGTTGGTTTCCTGTGAGCGATACCCACCCTCCCATCCCCTTTTTAGGGCATTTCTCAAATGAATTTCTCTTCACAGAATATTCATCTCTAATCTTGAGTATGCCCCCTTATTTTGGCATACCGTCTATCAGATCAGGGCACACTTCAGGTCTACTTCATGTGGTAAGTCTTATGTTAAGTCTATCTATCTTGTTCATATCCGTATCGGACATAGGGCTTCAACCATAAATTAGAAAACCTTGTCTGAACTGTTTTCCTCTGAATCTAGCTCACTGAGGTTCCCGTTAACTCGTCAGAAATCATAAAAAGGAACTCTTCACTTAATCAGCTGTTGCTGTTTATGTGACAACCAATCTGGTGCCCAAGTGCAGCTGTGTCATGCTTGTCTTCCATTGTCTATGGGTTTTTGTAGAATAACAATTATTTATTCAGCAGGAGCGACGCGCTCATGAAAACTCATCTACCTAGAAATCTTGAAGATCTCACAGATGGGAGATTGGGTGACGTGTACTGCTAGGGAAGTTTGCTGTTAGGTTTCTTATTGTGAGATGAGCAGTGTAAATAACTCACACGCTAATGGAGTGCTTACTTGCCTTATTTCTCAACCTATGAAGACAATGCAATATGTACACAGTACGTTGCTCCAGCCATTTATGGGAAGTCAGCTGCTGCATACACTTAAATAAACAAGTCATCTAATTGCATGTTATTGCAAGAGGACCATTACATATTGCAGTGTTCCTCGAAACTCAGTGATGTCATGGGCTTCTCATGAAGTGGTGGGCTGCATTTTCAGTAAATAAGACAAAGTAGGTAAACAAATTGCATCTGTCACCTATAGCAGCCATTCAGCTGCTATGTTTTATTTTGCCAGTACAGGTTACAGACAGAAGGGATTGTAAATGATCTCCTTGTAAAATTCGGTTTAAAATACAAATGAAAATCAAATCATTTTTTGTATCGATATAAAAAAAAAACTTTAAAAGAAAATAATCTGCACTAAGTGTCATGATCTAAATATCTTCAGCCGCTAGGCACTTTTAACCCCCGCTAGCAGGCGAATAAAGGGTTAAAAGCGCCCGCAATGCGCCGATGCCGACGTTTTCTAACAGCCTGCAAGCGCACCACCCCAGTGTCAAAGGACTCGGGCTCTCACACTGGGGCTGCAGGGGAGGCATTTTTCAGGTGTAAAGACAGGTGCTATTTTAACCCAAAAGTGCCTGAAAAACGCTCCAGTGTGAAAGGGGTCTTAATTTAAAAAATAAAATAAAATTCATCCATATATACACGTACAGTGCCTTGAAAAAGTATTCACACCCCCTGAAATTTTCCACATTTTGTCATGTTACAACCAAAGACATACATATATTTTATTAGGAACTAGCTGAATACCCGGCATTGCCCGGTCTTCCTATCTTAACCTTTTGGGGAGGAAAATCATAGTAATATAAATATACCCATCTTTTATATAAGGGTGTAGGTAAGGGTTCATTTAACTGTCATATATTTTTATTTGGCATATAAGTAATATGTGTACCAGGTATTATTGAAATATCTCCAGGCGTACAGAAGTTATGTGGGAACATACATTTCACATTGATTTGCATGGGACTTTAAACAAAAACCCTGACCCTCACAAATGGGGGTAGTTAAGGGATAAATTAACTATCCTATAGTTTAAGTGGACATATAAGTAACATGTGACCAAGTGTTATCGAAATATCTACAGCCGTTTGGAAGTTATGAAGTAACATGTATTTCCCATAGAGTTGAATGGGACTTTAAAGGAAAACCCCGACCATGGCAAATGGGGGTGGGTAAGGGTTAAACCACCTATCCTATGTTTGTTGCTGACATATAAGTAACATGTGTGCCAAGTTTCATGTATATATTTAGCCGTTTGGACGTGATGCTGGAACATACATACATACATACATACACACACACACACACACGTTGAGTTTTATATATATATAGATTAATGTTATTGACCAACACAAAATGGCACATAATTGTGAAGTGGAAGGAACATGATAAATGGTTTTATGATTTTTTTTACAAATAAATATCTGAAAAGTGTGGCATGCATTTGTATTCAGCCCCCTTTACTCTGATACCCCCTAACTAAAATCTGGTGGAACCAATTGTCTTCAGAAGTCACCTAATTAGTAAATACAGTACACCTGTGTATAATTTAATTTACAGTATAAATGCAGCTATTCTGTTAAGCCCTCAGAGGTTTGTTAGAAAACCTTAGTGAACAAACAGCATCATAAAGCCCAAGGAACACACCAGACAGGTCAGAGATAAGGTTGTAGAGAAGTTATAAGCAGGGTTAGATTATAAAAAAGATCACAAGCTTTAAACATCTCACAGAGCACTGTACAATCCATCATCCGAAAATGGAAAGAGTAAACCTACCAAGACATGGCCGTCCACCTAAACCGACAGGCCGGGCAAGGAGAGCATTAATCAGAGAAGCAGCCAAGAGGCCCATGGAGGAGCTGCAGAGATCTACAGCTCAGGTGGTGGGAATCTGTCCACAGGACAACTATTAGTCGTGCACTCCACAAATCTGGCCTTTATGGAAGAGTGGCAAGAAGAAAGCCATAAGAAATCCTGTTTGCAGTTTGTGAGAAGCCATGTGGGGGACACAGCAAACATTTGCTTTTAGGCTTTTTGGCCTAAAAGCAAAACGCTGTGTGTGGTGGAAAACTAACAATGCACATAACCATAAACACACCATCCCCACTGAGAAACATGGTGGTGGCAGCATCATGCTGTGAAGATGATTTTCTTCAGCAGGGACAGGGAAGCTGGTCAGAGTGGATGGGAAGTTGATGGGAAGATGGAGTGAAGTTGAATGGAGCCAAATACAGGGTAATCTTAAGCCTCATACACACAATATGACTTCAAACAAACTTTTCCGTGGATTTTTGTTTGAAGGGCATTGGCCATGAACACCCATAGCATACACACGGCAGGACTTTTCTGCAAACTTTCCCAACATCACGTGTTTTTTCTGCTCTTTACAGCCACTCTTTGGTCAACTTCTGCTATTGTTGGTTGATTTTAACATTGGTTCTGGGCATGCGTGTTTGTACTTTGGACTAAAGTCTGATGGATTTCTGTACACACGATAGGACTTTGACCATAGGACTTTTGTTGCTGAAAAGTTTGTCCATTTGCAGAGCCAACTTTTGTCCGATGAAATCTGAAAAAGTTTGTCCGATGGAGCGTACACACGGTTGGATTTTTTTGAAAACGTGCTCATTTTGAAGTTTGTTATCAAAAAGTCTTATCGTGTGTATGGGGATTAAGAAGAAACCCTGTTTGTCATTGAGATATGCAATAAAGTCTGGCAGCTTACCTGTCTCCATCTGTTTATTAGAGGTCTGACTCTGTTCTGGTTGCCTTTTTATCACCTCTCCTTCTTGTATGGCCCCACCCAGGCCATCCCAGGAAGTTTATATTAACTGTTGCACTACAGGTCTGCAGTGCTGTTTAACCGTGTTGTTAGCTTAAGTTCCTGCCTGCAGTGTGCTACGATTACCTTCCTGTGTACCGTTTTTGGCTCATCCCTGACTTCTCCTGTTTGCCTGTGACCCTGACCTTTTGCCTGTCCCTCGGTTACCCTTGTCTGCCTGTTGCCCTGACCTCGGCTTACCCATCACTATCGCTTGTCCTGCTTGCTGCTTCCCCTCTCTCCCTGCGGAGCGTGACCTAGAGGATACCAGGGGTTGCGACCTGGATCTAGCTGCGGCGAAGGCCATCCTAACCACTAGAGGCTCTGGTGAACACAAAGCTGGGTCTTAGACTCCGCGCCCTGGGGGATCTTGGGTTCACGCTTCCTCTCTGATAGCAGCAGTTGGCTATAGGGTTCACTACCCTGTGGTGCATCCCTGACCCCAACGGGGTGCACTTGTCACCTGGCCACAGGTGATCTGACAGTTTGAACAGCCATGAATCCGGCCGACGTGCCGCTCCCCGCAGACGATCCATTACAGGGCACTGTTTGCAGACTCGAGACGTATGAAGCTAATCAGGCTCAGGTGATGCGTTTCCTTCAGGATCTGGCTTCCCGCTTTGATCAGCTTCAGACCTCGTTGGGAACCCCGAATCCGCAACCCCAAGTACAACCAGAGGCTGCGCCTGTCGCACCGGTCACAGAGTCGCATTCACTGAAGCTACCACCTCCAATCCAATTTTCTGGAAACTCCAAGGCCAGCCTCAAAACTTCTTGTCTGATCGGGCAAAGGTAGCCTATATTATTTCCCTCCTTTCCGGTGAAGCTTTAGCCTGGGCTGCCCCCATGTGGGAGAAGAATGATCCGGTAGCTTCCAGCCTGTCCGACTTCCTGAAGCTCTTCCGTAACATCTTCGAGGAGCCGGCTTGGACCTCTTCAGCGGCTAGTGCTCTTCTACGTCTCCGCCAAGAATCCCGTTCAGTAGGACAATATGCTCTTCAGTTCCGTATTCTCTCAGCTGAATTGAGCTGGAACAATGAGGCCCTGGTCGCTACATTTTTACATGGCCTCTCTGACCGAGTGAAGGACGAATTAGCGGGAAGAACCATCCCTGTCGGTCTGGACGATGTCATCTCCCTATGCAACCAGATCGATATTCGTTTTCAGGAGAGGTCCATAGAAAAAAGACGCCAACACTCCCCCGGTCTTAGCCAGTCTGAGCTCCCCTCACTTCGTCCTGTGGACCATCCTCTGCCTGCTGAGGAACCTATGCAGCTGGGCCGGACCAGACTAACCCCTGAAGAACGTGCTAGGCGCAGAACTCTGGGCTTGTGCCTCTATTGTGGAGGCCAGGGCCACTTTCGTGACTCCTGCTCGCTCCACCCGGGAAACGCTCGGGTCTAAATCATTTAGAAGGTGGAATATTGGACCCAGAAACATCAACTTCCTGTCTGCTTCTTCTGGTGTCCCTTCATGTAAGCACTTCTCCCCAATCGATCCTTGCATATCTGGATTCCGGGGCTGCCGGCAACTTTATGGACTGGAGAACTGCTTCTTCTATGAAGCTCACCCTTTCACCCCTCACTACGTCGCTGGTAGTCTCGGCAATTGATGGCACTGTTCTCCCAGGGGGCCCTATTCGCTTCCAGACACTACCTATTAGGATGTCGATAGGGATTCTCCACCAGGAGTGGATATCTTTTCTCATCCTACCCAAAGCCTCTACCCCCATTGTATTAGGCCTTCCTTGGCTACAGCTCCACTCTCCCCATGTGGACTGGGTCTCTGGGCGGATCCTGGCTTGGGGTCCTTCATGTTTCTCGTCTTTCCAAGGTGACTCCCAAGGAGAGACTTCCGGTTGCTACCACATCGGTATCTTCCCACTGCATACAGCAGATTACCGGGATGTGTTCTGTAAGAAATCGGCTAAGGTGCTTCCTCCCCACAGGTCTTTTGACTGTGCCATTGACCTTGTTCCTGGAGCAACTCTGCCCAGGGGTCGTACATACCCTTTGTCCATTCCGGAGACCCAGGCCATGTCTGAGTATGTCGCAGAAAATCTTGAGAGAGGTTTCATCTGGAAATCGTCATCGCCTGCAGGAGCAGGGTTCTTTTTTGTTGCCAAGAAGGATGGTACCTTGAGACCCTGCATTGATTATCGAGGCTTAAACTCTGTTACTATTAAAAATCGTTACCCCTTACCCTTAATATCTGAGCTGTTCGATAGGTTGAGGGGTGCCTCCATTTTCACTAAGTTGGATCTCAGAGGGGCATACAACCTCATTCGAATACGAGAAGGAGATGAATGGAAGACTGCGTTTAACACTCGAGACGGCCATTATGAATACCTGGTCATGCCTTTTGGGTTGTGTAATGCCCCAGCCGTATTTCAAAACTTTGTCAATGAAATCATCAGGGACCTGCTGTACCAGTTTGTTGTCATCTATCTGGATGACATTCTTATCTTTTCGGAAAAGCTGTGTGTCCACAGAAACCATGTCCACACTGTACTTCAGCGCCTTAGAGAGAATAATCTCTATGCCAAGCTGGAGAAATGCTCCTTTGAATGTTCTGAGGTCCTGTTTCTAGGGTGCTTTGTCTCAAGCTTGGGTCTTCGTATGGATCCTGGGAAGGTCTTAGCCATTACCAACTGGCCTCTTCCTGCTAGCCTCAAGGCCACACAGCGCTTTCTTGGCTTCACAAATTATTATAGGCAGTTCATCAGGAATTACTCTTCCAGTGCCGCGCCTATTATCGCTTTGACCAAGAAGGGTGCTAATGCCAAAGACTGGCCCCCCGAAGCTGTCTCTGCGTTTCACGATCTGAAACAGGTCTTTGTCTCTGGACCTCTCTTGAGGAGACCAAATCCTGGGGAGGCATTCTTTATTGAAGTGGACGCTTCTTCAGTGGGGGTGGGAGCGGTGCTTCTTCAACTCTTTGAGGAGAGACGTCAACCATGTGCGTTCTTTTCCCAAAAAAATTCCCAGGCAGAGAGAAATTATGCCATCGGCGACCGGGAACGTCTCGCAATCAAATTGGCGCTAGAAGAGTGGCGTCGTCTTTTGGAGGGTTCCCCTCACTCCATAACGATCTTCACCGATCACAAGAATCTACAGTACTTACAGAATGCTAAACGTCTGAAACCCAGACAGGCCAGGTGGAGTCTATTATTTTCCCGTTTTAATTTCACGATTACGTACAAACCTGGTTCCTGCAACGGTCAGGCTGATGCGCTCTCTAGGTCCTTTGACACTTTGGATGAGGAGCCCACTCTTGAACCTGAGCCGATTATTCCAACTTCATGCATTGTTGCCCATTCTACCACCCTGGACTCAAAAATTCCTCCTGGTAAGACCTTTGTCCCCACTGAGCTAAGATCCTTCGTTGGGGACATGATTCCAAGGTGGGCCACGCTGGTTTCCTCCGGTCCTTGTTACTCATTAGTCGTCACTATTGGTGGCCCAATCTCCGCTCGGAGGTCAAAGACTATGTCAAGGCTTGCCATGTCTGTGCTCAGTCTAAATCCTCCACACAAGCTCCTGCTGGTCTCCTCATGCCCTTGCCCATTCCTAAAGAGCCCTGGGCTCATATTGCCATGGATTTTATCAGCGATCTTCCACTGTCTGACGGTAATACGGTCATTTGGGTGGAAGTCGATCGGTTCTCCAAGATGGCTTATTTTGTTCCCCTTCCTGGTCTTCCTTCTGCTCCTGCCCTGGTCCCCATTTTTGTTAGAGAAATGTTCCGCCTCCATGGGGTTCCTTTTCATATTGTTTCCGACAGTCTCTGAGGATTATCAGGAATACGAGGTCAGTCAAGTTCTGGATTCCCGACTCTGTAGAGGCTCTCTTCAGTACCTCGTTTATTGGAAAGGCTTTGACCATGAAGAGAGGTCTTGGGTTCCTGCATCAGAGGTCTTTGCACCTCGTCTGTTGAAGTTTCATCTGAAGGTTCCCTCTAAACCCGGACCCAGGCGGGGAAGGGGGAGGCCTCGTAAGAGGGATGGTACTGTCATGGATATACAATAAAGTCTGGCAGCTTACTTGTCTCCATCTGTTCATTAGAGGCCTGACTCTTTTCTGGTTGCCTTTTTATCACCTCTCCTTCCTGTACGGCTCCACCCAGGCCATCCCAGGAAGTCTATATTAACTGTTGCACTACAGGTCTGCAGTGCTGTTCAACCGTGTTGTTAGCTTAAGTTCCTGTCTGCAGTGTGCTACGATTACCTTCCTGTGTACCGTTTTTGGCTCATCCCTGACTTCTCCTGTTTGCCTGTGACCCTCCTGACCTTTTGCCTGTCCCTCGGTTACCCTTGTCTGCCTGTTTCCCTGACCTTGGCTTACCCATCACTATCGCTTGTCCTGCTTGCTGCTTCCCCTCTCTCCCTGCGGAGCGTGACCTAGGGGATCCCAGGGGTCGCGACCTGGATCCAGCTGCGGCGAAGGCCATCCTCACCACTAGAGGCTCTGGTGAACACAAAGCTGGGTCTTAGACTCCGCGCCCCCGGGGATCTAAGGTTCACGCTTGCTCTCTGATAGCAGCAGTCGGATATAGGGTTCACTACCCTGTGGTGCATCCCTGACCCCAAGGGGGTGCACTTGTCACCTGGCCACAGGTGATCTGACACTGTTAGAGTCTGCAAAAGACTTGAGACTGGGGCGGAGGGTCACCTTCCAGCAGGACAATGACCCTAAACATACAGCCGGGGCTACAATGGAATGGCTTAGATCAAAGCATATTCATGTGTTAGAATAGTCCAGTCAAAGTCCAGACCTAAATCCAATTGAGAATCTGTGGCAAGAATTGAAAATTGCTAATTAGGTGACTTCTGAAGGCAATTGGTTCCACTAGATTTTATTTAGGGGTATAAGAGTAAAGGATGCTGAATACAAATGCACGCCACACTTTTTAGATATTTATTTATAAAAAAATTGAAAACAATTTATCACTTTCTTTCCACTTTACAATTATGTGCCACTTTGTGTTGGGCTATCACATAAAATCCCAATAAAATACATTTACGTTTTTGGTTGTAACATGACAAAATGTGGAAAATTTCAAGGGGTATAAATACTTTTTCAAGGCACTGTGTATAATAATGAATGGATGCGTATCAGATGAGGAGACCCCAATCAAGATCTAGCCACGCATTAGTGGGCAACACCCCCTACTGTGAGTATGTAAGTAATATTCCCTTTCACAGGACCCATATTTTAGTTGTGCAACTTCCCAGCATAAGAAATGTATTAAAATAAAAGTTTTCTCCGATTTATACCAATAAAAAAAAAATGTTAATTGGAAAAAAAAATAAAAGTATTCTACCCACAGGTAAAATGAATACATCAGACATTCAGAAATTATTGTCCTGACCCCCCCCCCCCCCGCCGGCATGCTGACATCACTGCTATGTCCTTCAACCCTTATGTGTATATATGGATTAATTTTCTTTTTTTTTGCACCTATGACACTTTATTCTCATTAGTGTATGAGTACTACATGATTTTGTTCATTTGAATATGTTTGTTTGAGTATATTAATAGCGCAACACAAAAAAAAAAATTATAAATAACATTTCCCCTTTTTTATAAGTGGGGGGGGGGGGGGGTGTTGTCAGGACAAGTCTGATCATTGGATAAGCGCAGGCTGAGTTCCCAGCATAGCTAGAGAACTGACCAAGCTGTGTTCTCCTGCTTCGTGTGGTGAGTTTTTAATAGGAAAGCAAGGGGACTAGCAGGAACACCATGGATTCCACACAAAGGAAGCAATACAAAGAGATCAAGATAAATTTTCTGATACAAGTACATAGTACAGCAGGCTCATATCAGGAATATGACGTTTTGGGATAACAAACGCTTTAAGGTAGATGTAAACCCCAACTGGAAAACATCTAGTTTCCTAAAGCACTATGTTTTATAAAAAAAAAAATTGTCTTACAATTTATGCATTCAGCTTTTTTTTTTATCGTTTGTACCTTTTACTTACTGTATTTGCTGGCGTATAAGACTACCTTTTACACTTAAAAAAACTGGCCAAAACGCAGGAGTCGTCTTATACGTCGGGTCAGCTGCTCGGATGCCTGCTGGATGTGCAGTAATACTGTATGTAGCTTTGGCTACGTACAGTATATACCGCTTAGCCAATCCCGGTGAGCGATTTATTCAAATGAATACAGAGCCTGCTCAGATTGGAGTAACAACCTCTGCCAATCCGAGCAAACTACATACAGTAGCCTGCTCGGATTGGCTTAGAGTCAGAGAGGCATGGGCTGATGATGTTACAGCCTCTGCCAATCCAAGCAGGCTTTGTATTTATTAATAGAATACATTGCTCGCCGTGATTGGTTCCAACTCCAGCAAGAAGGAAGAAGAATATGGCTCCAGCTCCAGCAAGAATGAAGAAGAATATGGCTCCAGAAGGAAGAAATATGAAGCGTCGGAAACCTCGGAAGGGGGGTCGTCTTATACGGTGAGTACAGGCAAAAAAATCTTAAAAAAATGTAAAATTAGGGGGTTGCCTTATACACCGGCAAATACGGTACTATTAATCTCCTCCAGTTTTTACAGCCACTTCCTGCCATTGTGCACTTGCTCTAGCATGAGCTGCACATCGTTGCTCCTGACCAGGTTCCTAATAGTGACAACAGTGGCTCATATCTGTGCACATTGTTGGTTTGTGGTCTCCCCTAGGGGAGCATGTGACAGTGTGACAACGCAGGAGCAGAGTTGGGAAAGAGATGCCCACCTATAACAGGAAGTTCCTGACAAAGACCTTCATGGGGAGATCAGCGGGTATTCTATTCATATAATCAAAAGTTTTTTGAGGGGTTTTAAAGGTGTTTAGTAAATTAACAAACACATTCACGGTCTTGAAACATGGGATACATAAAGTGTTGGACTTAAACATATTGGGCCAGATTCAGGTAGCTCGGCGCATCTTTGTGCGGGCGTAGCGCATCTCATATGAGCTACGCCGACGTAACATTGAGAGGCAAGAGCATAAGCCCGCCTAATTCAAAGTAGGAAGGAAGTGGGCGTGATCCATTTAAATGAAGCTTGACCCCATGCAAATGATGGGCCGAACGAACGGCGCATACGCAGTCCCGTGGACCCATCCTAGTGCGCATGCTCACAATCACGTTGAAAATATTCCATAAGATACGTCGAATCACTGCCTACGACGTGACGTAACCTACGCCCAGCCCTATTCACGTACTACTACGTAAACGACGTAAAATACGACAGCTGTTCCCTGGTCCATACCTTAACATGACTTACCCCTGCTTTAGGAGAGATAACTTTACGCCGGACGTAAGCCTTAAGTAAACCGCGTATATGAATGCGCCGGGCACAAGTACGTTTGTGAATCGGCGTATCTCCCTCATTTGCATATTCAAATCGTAAATCAATGGAAGCGCCCCTTGCGGCCAGCGTAAATATGCGCCCACGATACGACGGCGTAGGAAACTTACTTCGGTCAGAAGAAGCTTATTTTCAGGCGTATCTAGTTCTGTGGGTACGGCGCACAGATACGATGGCGCACATTTACACTTACGCGGCGTATATCGAGATACGTCGGCGTAAGTGCTACGTGAATCCGGGCCATTATATATATATATATATATATATACTGTGATTTTAGTAATAAACTGACCTTTAATAACAGTATTCTATTCAATTCCATTCCAGAGCAGGAGGTCGCGGGCCACATCAGAGGGCTCCGCGGGTCACATGTGGGCCCTGGGCCACTGGTTGGGCTACCCCTGGCCTAAAGTATGAGAATTTGCGATTTTTAAAATCTTACCAGGAGAAATGCCTTCAATTCATCCCACAATGCAAGACATTCCCTTGGCATAGAGTGCCTCTCAATAGGTCGCTGAGGCTTTGTATAGTGGGAAGCACTGGGGACATGATCTGGGGCCTCTTGGGGGTGTAAGTACATCAACATTGTGAAAAACTGGAGGCACCAATGACTGCAAATTATAATTATAGTTACATGAGACAGATATAAGAGACTCGTCTCCTACACACAGTAGTATGGATAAGGAAAATCTGTGCTGACATTATACAAACGTTCCAGGAAAGGGTTAACAGATGAAGCATCAGCTAAAGGTTCAGTGAATCGTGCGTTCAGCTATATAGAGAGCGCCAGTGCCACAGACCAGAAAGTGGATGCAGATACTTGCGTGGAGAACCCTTTAAAACTTTTGGACCTTTTGAACTACTTCATGTTGTTAAATTGTGAATAGAAGAGTCTAGAGCAGTTTGGAAAACCAACATCAGGAGACAGTTGTGTGCAGGCGGTAGTAGACTGACATCAGAAGCATCCATCTCTACACAAGTAGGAGGACAGGTATTTGGTGTACAGGGATCAGCACCACGGCCAGTGACCACCCAGCTAAGACATCACAGGTGCGGCACTATCTTTGGTCCTCATGCTTGATAACAGGAGTAGGATGGAGGCCACCCAGATGCAGAAGGTAAGAAGTCTACTCCTCTATATCTAAATACACTTTCTCTATAAGGAAGATCGGCTTCCACAATATGAAAGTCTCACTGCGCATTTATAAATTTTAAAAATGCAAATTAATAACATGAAGATACAATAAAGTTTTAGCCTTATTTATAATTGGGATTTTTAATTCGTATTTAATATTCCCTATATTGTATGCATTATTAACATGAAGAAATAGACATGCTTTTTTTCCTCATCAGACTTTTCCAGCAAGCTAGTGCACGTTGCAAATTGCAGCAACACATAGCAAATTTAGGAAGTTGAATTCTCAATATTTGGTACTGTGCTCTGCATCTAATCATTGGCCTTTGCATTGATTTGTAGAGAAACATAAGGCAATGCAGAATGGGGCTTTACCTTTTAAACTCATTCTGTTATTGCTGAGCAGTTTGCAGCTTTTATTTCAATCTTTGATGATGTATATCGTTTTTCACCATGTCTGTGCTTATGGTGAAGTTTATTCATTTTATTGCAGTTACAGATATAAAACTGGCAAGCTTGGCAGAAGCACAGTACTTCAACTAGTATGTCTGTTGCTTTCCTTCTTGGTGCCCTGCGTTTTATTTGTTTTTTTCTTGTTTCGTCATTCGCTTGAATTAAATTTGCATTTACATTGCTTTGTTGTGAGCAATTGAGCGTGATAAAGCAAGCCACCAAATAAAGTGCAACTCTAAATAATTTTTTCATCCACTCGTTTTTTAAAGATTTAAATGAAAATCCTTTTTAGACAATTTCTGGCCATCCAATGGCTTGTTAAAGTTTACTATGAACTGGGAGGAGGCTGCTTCCTATAACCATTAACCTAACTGCTCATCTTCAAAAACACTGAGGGGCCGGATTCAGAAAAGAGATACGACGGCGTATCTCCTGATACGCCGTCGTATCTCTGAGTCCGGCCGTCGTATCTATGCGCCTGATTAATAGAATCCAATTACGCATAGATATCCCTAAGATCCGACAGGTGTAAGTGTCTTACACCGTCGTATCTTAGGCTGCAATTCCACGCTGGCCGCTAGGTGGCGCTTCCGTTTGTTTACTCCAGGAATATGCAAATTAGTATTTACGTCGATTCAGAAACGAACGACCGCCCGGCGCTTTTTTTTAACGTCTTTTGTGTTCGGCTTTTTCCGGCATAAAGTTACCCCTGCTATATGAGGGGTATGTGCGGCGTATTCTATGTTAAGTATGGCCGTCGTTCCCGTGCCGAGTTTTGAATTTTTTACGTCGTTTGCGCAAGACGTTCGAGAATACGGCTGGACGTAATTTACGTTCACGTCGAGAGCAATGATATTTTGCGGCGGATTTTCGAGCATGCGCACTGGGATGTTTTCACGACCGGCACATGCGCAGTAAAAAAAAAACTTCAAATACGCGGGGTCAAGCCCAATTTGAATAAAGCACGCCCTCTACATCCCCATTTGAATTACACAGCCTTACGCCGCAACACATACGTTACGCCGCCGTAACTAAGGGCGCAAGTTCTTTCTGAATAAAGAACTTGTATTCACAGCGGTATCACCCCCCGTTGACTGCACCTATTCCACACCATTGATGGGTTGTCTGGTCTGCTTCCGGCCGGAGCTCCAGCTTGACAAGCCTTTCAAAACTACTATTTTGTAAGTGTGTTTTTGTCTTTATTTTTAATAAATATTTTATACGGTTTTACACTATTGCGGCTTCCTATGTGTTTTTCATGTGGTACGATTACCGAGTTTTCCACTACGGGAGTGTTACAGTGATCGACTTCTGGATATGCCTATACAGACTCTATATCCTCTACATTATTAAATCACACGCTACCTGGGGTCTTCTTTTAATTAAGAGACCACTGGGAATCTGGTAAGCAGATTCATTACTCGTTTGGTGGAGGATCTTCTCTATTGGATTATCACGTCTATTTATGATAATTAATTTGGACTTTTTCTTTTTCTTTCACTGGTGAAAGGATCTTCTGTCTTCAAAGGACTTTGGACATTTTATTTTATTTTTCCATATGCACCCCTTTATTAATTACCTTTAAACAAACACAGGTACCCCTGATGGTTCCAGACTGAAAACTATCTGATGTGCTACTGAACATAACATGTTGTGATTACAAGCGTTACACTTAGGATTAACCCTTCATTGGTGTTTTTTGTTGGTGTGGATCTGCCACTGATTCATACTGTAAACGATTTTTTTTAGCTACCGTGTTTCCCTGAAAATAACCCTGGGTCTTATATTCATTTTGGCAACAAAAGACACAGCAGGGCTTATTTTTAGGGTAGGTCTTACCATGTAATGTGTTGTCTTCTCTCCCCGTCTTCCTCCCTGCCTGTCAGGAATCCCCAGTGTGAACGGAGTTAAAATGCTTGTAAGACCCTATAATTCACTCTATTACAGTAGTATATAATGTACAATGTGTGTGTTTCTGTAATATAATCGTGCCAAATACCTTGGTAATATCGCCATTCTGCGCTTCTGTGACCCGCCGGAGCTCTCTTCCATGCTCTGAGCACTACAGGGGGGGCGAGATCCCCTGCTGACAGTTAAGAGAAGAGGAGGAGAGCAGCGGGAGGTCAGCTGAGCACTGAGCGGAGCTGTACTAAAAGTATTTGGCACAATTATATTACAGAACCACACATATTGTACATTATATACTACTTTAATGGAGTGGATTATAGGATTTTAAAAGCATTTTAAACTAGGGCTTATTTTCGGGGTAGGGCTTATCTGCCATTCAGAGAAAGTGAGGTATTCTATCAATGATTACAAAGCTTCCTCTGATTGGCTGAGTCAGAGAGGAGGGCTGGTGATGTCACTGTCTCTGACGCTGAGCGCTGTTGTGATACTCTGCTGTGTTTCAGGTATGAGATTAGAAGGCTCGGCTCAAATCCGGAACACAGTGTGGTATGCTATATGTAGCCGCGATGACGTCACTGGCACACATGCGCATTAGGAGCCATGCAGGCCACAACACAGCACTCTGAATGGATGGCATGCCGTCCCTTCAGAGACCAGTGCACATGAGCCAGCGATATCACCAGCTGCAAAAGTAGTGAATATTATCAGGTACAAGTAAGCAAGCAGTGTTTACTTTCCCTTTAAGGGTGAACTCCAGATACAAGAGACACTACTGTATATGCAGCTCTAAATTCATCAATGCAATATATCAATAAAGTGACATTAGTGTAAGAACCTAAATTTGACCTTGTATCAGCCTGTTATGCCCCGTACACACCAGAGGATATCCGCTGGAAACGGTCCGCTGGACCGTTCCCAGCGGATAAATCCTCTGGCGGATTTGGATCTGATGGCTGTACTCACCATCAGATCGAAATCCGCGCGGAATCCATCCGCGGTGACGTGTCGAGCCGCGACGATGACGCGGCGACGTGCGCGACGCTGGAAGGTAAGTACTTCCACGCATGCGTCGAATCATTACGATGCATGCGAGGGAGGGGAGCGGACGGATTGATCCGGTGAGTCTGTACAGACGACCGGATCAATCCGCTGGACCCGATTCAAGCGGATAGATTTCTTAGCATGCTAAGAAATTTCTATCCGCTTGAAATCGATCGGCCGGAGGAATCTCCGCGGATAAATATCGGCTAGGCCGTACAGACGACCGGATTTGTCCGCTGGAACTGATCCGCGGATCAATCCCAGCGGATAGATCCGGTCATGTGTACGAGGCCTCAGAATCCCCTTTATAGTAGGGCCCAGACTGGGAAAGAGAGAAGCAGCACAAGGAGCCAATCAGCTGTGCTGCAGTGCTCATGTGCTAACAAGGAACAACATGGTGACAGAAGAAGTAAGCAGAATAAGAGCGATGAGCTCATCAGCCTGCTGCTTTTTGTTTCACTGTCCAGTCACAGGCTGTGGAAGTGACAAGACCTGTAAGTGTTACTTAACTGCAGCAGAAAACAAAAAAAAAGACTTCTGCCCTTTCAGTCAGGATTGAGCTGTGTGGCAGAGTTGTGTAAATCTAATGCCGGTCTGATGGACCCTTTTCATCAGACGAACCGATCGTGTGTGGGCCCCATTGTTTTTTATCCTTCTGTGAAAAAACTAGACACTTGTTTTAAAATTATCTGATGGTTAAAAAAACGATAGAAAAAAACGATCGTCTGTGGGCACGTCCATCGGTTAAAAATCCACGCATGCTCAGAATCAAGTCGACGCATGCTTGGAAGCATTTTTCTTAGCACGTCGTTGTGTTTTACATCACCGTGTTCTGACACGATCGTTTTTTTAACTGATGGTGTGTAGGCAAGACTGATAAAAGTCAGCTTCATCGGATATACAAACGTTCCAGGAAAGGGTTAACAGATGAAGCATCAGCTAAAGGTTCAGTGAATCGTGCGTTCAGCTATATAGAGAGCGCCAGTGCCACAGACCAGAAAGTGGATGCAGATACTTGCGTGGAGAACCCTTTAAAACTTTTGGACCTTTTGAACTACTTCATGTTGTTAAATTGTGAATAGAAGAGTCTAGAGCAGTTTGGAAAACCAACATCAGGAGACAGTTGTGTGCAGGCGGTAGTAGACTGACATCAGAAGCATCCATCTCTACACAAGTAGGAGGACAGGTATTTGGTGTACAGGGATCAGCACCACGGCCAGTGACCACCCAGCTAAGACATCACAGGTGCGGCACTATCTTTGGTCCTCATGCTTGATAACAGGAGTAGGATGGAGGCCACCCAGATGCAGAAGGTAAGAAGTCTACTCCTCTATATCTAAATACACTTTCTCTATAAGGAAGATCGGCTTCCACAATATGAAAGTCTCACTGCGCATTTATAAATTTTAAAAATGCAAATTAATAACATGAAGATACAATAAAGTTTTAGCCTTATTTATAATTGGGATTTTTAATTCGTATTTAATATTCCCTATATTGTATGCATTATTAACATGAAGAAATAGACATGCTTTTTTTCCTCATCAGACTTTTCCAGCAAGCTAGTGCACGTTGCAAATTGCAGCAACACATAGCAAATTTAGGAAGTTGAATTCTCAATATTTGGTACTGTGCTCTGCATCTAATCATTGGCCTTTGCATTGATTTGTAGAGAAACATAAGGCAATGCAGAATGGGGCTTTACCTTTTAAACTCATTCTGTTATTGCTGAGCAGTTTGCAGCTTTTATTTCAATCTTTGATGATGTATATCGTTTTTCACCATGTCTGTGCTTATGGTGAAGTTTATTCATTTTATTGCAGTTACAGATATAAAACTGGCAAGCTTGGCAGAAGCACAGTACTTCAACTAGTATGTCTGTTGCTTTCCTTCTTGGTGCCCTGCGTTTTATTTGTTTTTTTCTTGTTTCGTCATTCGCTTGAATTAAATTTGCATTTACATTGCTTTGTTGTGAGCAATTGAGCGTGATAAAGCAAGCCACCAAATAAAGTGCAACTCTAAATAATTTTTTCATCCACTCGTTTTTTAAAGATTTAAATGAAAATCCTTTTTAGACAATTTCTGGCCATCCAATGGCTTGTTAAAGTTTACTATGAACTGGGAGGAGGCTGCTTCCTATAACCATTAACCTAACTGCTCATCTTCAAAAACACTGAGGGGCCGGATTCAGAAAAGAGATACGACGGCGTATCTCCTGATACGCCGTCGTATCTCTGAGTCCGGCCGTCGTATCTATGCGCCTGATTAATAGAATCCAATTACGCATAGATATCCCTAAGATCCGACAGGTGTAAGTGTCTTACACCGTCGTATCTTAGGCTGCAATTCCACGCTGGCCGCTAGGTGGCGCTTCCGTTTGTTTACTCCAGGAATATGCAAATTAGTATTTACGTCGATTCAGAAACGAACGACCGCCCGGCGCTTTTTTTTAACGTCTTTTGTGTTCGGCTTTTTCCGGCATAAAGTTACCCCTGCTATATGAGGGGTATGTGCGGCGTATTCTATGTTAAGTATGGCCGTCGTTCCCGTGCCGAGTTTTGAATTTTTTACGTCGTTTGCGCAAGACGTTCGAGAATACGGCTGGACGTAATTTACGTTCACGTCGAGAGCAATGATATTTTGCGGCGGATTTTCGAGCATGCGCACTGGGATGTTTTCACGACCGGCACATGCGCAGTAAAAAAAAAACTTCAAATACGCGGGGTCAAGCCCAATTTGAATAAAGCACGCCCTCTACATCCCCATTTGAATTACACAGCCTTACGCCGCAACACATACGTTACGCCGCCGTAACTAAGGGCGCAAGTTCTTTCTGAATAAAGAACTTGTATTCACAGCGGTATCACCCCCCGTTGACTGCACCTATTCCACACCATTGATGGGTTGTCTGGTCTGCTTCCGGCCGGAGCTCCAGCTTGACAAGCCTTTCAAAACTACTATTTTGTAAGTGTGTTTTTGTCTTTATTTTTAATAAATATTTTATACGGTTTTACACTATTGCGGCTTCCTATGTGTTTTTCATGTGGTACGATTACCGAGTTTTCCACTACGGGAGTGTTACAGTGATCGACTTCTGGATATGCCTATACAGACTCTATATCCTCTACATTATTAAATCACACGCTACCTGGGGTCTTCTTTTAATTAAGAGACCACTGGGAATCTGGTAAGCAGATTCATTACTCGTTTGGTGGAGGATCTTCTCTATTGGATTATCACGTCTATTTATGATAATTAATTTGGACTTTTTCTTTTTCTTTCACTGGTGAAAGGATCTTCTGTCTTCAAAGGACTTTGGACATTTTATTTTATTTTTCCATATGCACCCCTTTATTAATTACCTTTAAACAAACACAGGTACCCCTGATGGTTCCAGACTGAAAACTATCTGATGTGCTACTGAACATAACATGTTGTGATTACAAGCGTTACACTTAGGATTAACCCTTCATTGGTGTTTTTTGTTGGTGTGGATCTGCCACTGATTCATACTGTAAACGATTTTTTTTAGCTACCGTGTTTCCCTGAAAATAACCCTGGGTCTTATATTCATTTTGGCAACAAAAGACACAGCAGGGCTTATTTTTAGGGTAGGTCTTACCATGTAATGTGTTGTCTTCTCTCCCCGTCTTCCTCCCTGCCTGTCAGGAATCCCCAGTGTGAACGGAGTTAAAATGCTTGTAAGACCCTATAATTCACTCTATTACAGTAGTATATAATGTACAATGTGTGTGTTTCTGTAATATAATCGTGCCAAATACCTTGGTAATATCGCCATTCTGCGCTTCTGTGACCCGCCGGAGCTCTCTTCCATGCTCTGAGCACTACAGGGGGGGCGAGATCCCCTGCTGACAGTTAAGAGAAGAGGAGGAGAGCAGCGGGAGGTCAGCTGAGCACTGAGCGGAGCTGTACTAAAAGTATTTGGCACAATTATATTACAGAACCACACATATTGTACATTATATACTACTTTAATGGAGTGGATTATAGGATTTTAAAAGCATTTTAAACTAGGGCTTATTTTCGGGGTAGGGCTTATCTGCCATTCAGAGAAAGTGAGGTATTCTATCAATGATTACAAAGCTTCCTCTGATTGGCTGAGTCAGAGAGGAGGGCTGGTGATGTCACTGTCTCTGACGCTGAGCGCTGTTGTGATACTCTGCTGTGTTTCAGGTATGAGATTAGAAGGCTCGGCTCAAATCCGGAACACAGTGTGGTATGCTATATGTAGCCGCGATGACGTCACTGGCACACATGCGCATTAGGAGCCATGCAGGCCACAACACAGCACTCTGAATGGATGGCATGCCGTCCCTTCAGAGACCAGTGCACATGAGCCAGCGATATCACCAGCTGCAAAAGTAGTGAATATTATCAGGTACAAGTAAGCAAGCAGTGTTTACTTTCCCTTTAAGGGTGAACTCCAGATACAAGAGACACTACTGTATATGCAGCTCTAAATTCATCAATGCAATATATCAATAAAGTGACATTAGTGTAAGAACCTAAATTTGACCTTGTATCAGCCTGTTATGCCCCGTACACACCAGAGGATATCCGCTGGAAACGGTCCGCTGGACCGTTCCCAGCGGATAAATCCTCTGGCGGATTTGGATCTGATGGCTGTACTCACCATCAGATCGAAATCCGCGCGGAATCCATCCGCGGTGACGTGTCGAGCCGCGACGATGACGCGGCGACGTGCGCGACGCTGGAAGGTAAGTACTTCCACGCATGCGTCGAATCATTACGATGCATGCGAGGGAGGGGAGCGGACGGATTGATCCGGTGAGTCTGTACAGACGACCGGATCAATCCGCTGGACCCGATTCAAGCGGATAGATTTCTTAGCATGCTAAGAAATTTCTATCCGCTTGAAATCGATCGGCCGGAGGAATCTCCGCGGATAAATATCGGCTAGGCCGTACAGACGACCGGATTTGTCCGCTGGAACTGATCCGCGGATCAATCCCAGCGGATAGATCCGGTCATGTGTACGAGGCCTCAGAATCCCCTTTATAGTAGGGCCCAGACTGGGAAAGAGAGAAGCAGCACAAGGAGCCAATCAGCTGTGCTGCAGTGCTCATGTGCTAACAAGGAACAACATGGTGACAGAAGAAGTAAGCAGAATAAGAGCGATGAGCTCATCAGCCTGCTGCTTTTTGTTTCACTGTCCAGTCACAGGCTGTGGAAGTGACAAGACCTGTAAGTGTTACTTAACTGCAGCAGAAAACAAAAAAAAAGACTTCTGCCCTTTCAGTCAGGATTGAGCTGTGTGGCAGAGTTGTGTAAATCTAATGCCGGTCTGATGGACCCTTTTCATCAGACGAACCGATCGTGTGTGGGCCCCATTGTTTTTTATCCTTCTGTGAAAAAACTAGACACTTGTTTTAAAATTATCTGATGGTTAAAAAAACGATAGAAAAAAACGATCGTCTGTGGGCACGTCCATCGGTTAAAAATCCACGCATGCTCAGAATCAAGTCGACGCATGCTTGGAAGCATTTTTCTTAGCACGTCGTTGTGTTTTACATCACCGTGTTCTGACACGATCGTTTTTTTAACTGATGGTGTGTAGGCAAGACTGATAAAAGTCAGCTTCATCGGATATCTGATGAAAAAATCCATCAGGCCGTTTTCATCGGATGAACCGATCGTGTGTACAGGGCATTACAACTGAATGGACAGTTATAACCTTCTGGCTGGGGAAAACAGATTCTTTATCTATGTATTTAGCAGTTTGCCTGGAGTTCAACTTTAAGTTAATCTATTTCCACCCAACCCCAGCATCCCTTTAATTGGGTTGGTACACCGGGGGGACAGGAAGAATTAGCGATACTGTGACCATGGTGATTGGCTGCCACAGTGGTCACATAAGTCTGAGTTGGTTACACGACTATCATTTATTAGTGAGGAACGAGAGCTGCCACTGACAGCTCGGTCCCTCTGCTGGGAGCATGCAGTGAGCGCACTCTCAGCACAGAAGGCTGCCTAAAGCCACATATGTACGGCGTGTGGGCATTAAACCCTACCCTTTTTCTGCCGCAAATATGTGCTAAGCGGATGGCAAGAGGTTAAAGTGACTTCCAGGAGCATCTAATTCCTAGTACCCCACTGTTTTCTGTGGTTCCACCAGCTGCCTGTAACATTACTACAGGGCAGTAGTGATGTAGCGACCAGCAGATGGAACCAGTACGCAGGGGGAAAACCGTGCATCTGATTTTTCTGGAAGTTTGTCAGATGCTAAAGATTCTTGGACTGGTGTAGTTCTTTTAGAGAGTGGATATCCAAAGTGTCTGTGGCAGTTCAGGTCAAACATTATACCACTTCTTTTACAAGGTTTTCCTTTTTTTTTCAAGTCAATTTAAGAACGAAACAAGATGACAACCCTTATAAGTGAGGTTCAGGAATACAAAAAAAATTAGAAGCCATACTCACCAAGATGGCTGCAGCACCGATCCCAGCTGCAGCTGTCCCCCACTGGCTCTACACCGAGAACTGATCGATCAAAGAGCATTGATTACTCAGTTCTCTGTATTCAGTCTGCAGAGAGACAGTGACTATAACTCAACATATCTCTGCTCTACCCCTCCCTGGAGTGCTGAGCTGTGGATGGAGCGGGAGCGGCTGGCTCAGGCTTTCAGCGATGCACTGAAAGGCTGAGCCAGCTGCTGGTACAGGCATCTGGGCGAATCCTGACTGTAAAGTCGGGATCTCCCCAGAGCCTGGATTAGCTGAGTGACGTCAGCCGACAGTGACTGAAAATGGGTCACAGGATTGCAGAATGAAGGCCACTCCTGTGATCCATGGGGGAAGTAGGGCCGTAATAGCTTTGGCAATACTTCTCCTTTAATTTTTTAGCATTACACAGCCCACACTTTCTAAAATATATAAAGTAGGTCTAACTCTCCAAAATATAATAAGTGGGTCTAAGTTCAATATGCATGTAATTGTCCCGCCTGACCTCTGATCTCAGTATGTACATGCACTGTCAGGTAAACACCACTCTACTGCCATAACATGCTGATTAATAGGATGGCCCTACAACCAGGGGGGCTAATCGGGGAGATAACAGGCAAAAGAGCCATCTGCTGCTGGGATCCATCAAGATATACACACAAGCACTCACCCATTCATGAACATCTGAGTACGGGAATAGTAGACCGAGGGAGGGGGATGGTACATGTGCTTGGACGTTGTGACGCATTTCATATCTGTAGAAATTTCCTGCTTGTTGACTTACTGCTGTGAAAAAGTATTTCTCCCCATTCCATTTTATTCTACCTATGCAGGCTTTTTTACATTAAAATGTATCTAGACCCAATTTTTTCTACGGAGTAAAGAATAGTCAGAACCTCTGATTTTGAGTTGTCACCAGACAAAACGTAGAGGGGAAATTTTTCAATGGGGACACTTGTATGGGTAATATTTGTGTGTAGGCAAGACTTTCATCAGTTTTGCCTACACACCATCAGTTGAAAATCCGATCGTGTCCAACGCGGTGACGTAAAACACTACGACGTGCTGAGAAAAATTAAGTTCAATGCTTCCGAGCATGCGTCGACTTGATTCTGAGCATGCGTGGATTTTTGACCGATGGACTTCCCCACAGACGATCATTTTTTTCTATCGGTTTTTTATCCATAGGAAAAATTTAAAACAGGTTCTATTTTTTTTCACAGATGGAAAAATAAAACGATGGGGCCCACACACGATCAGTTCATCCGATGAAAACGGTCCATCGGTCTGTTTTCATCAGACAAACCGATCGTTTGTACAGGGCTTAAGAGGAAGTTCAAAACAGGACGTGAAGCTAAATCTAATTTTAGCTGTAGATACAACCAGCAACACCATTATGTTTATAATTGAAAAGGATGGAGGAGAGTTAAAATTTCTGTCTGATACCATATTGAGAAGACATTTTTCTTACTTCCTGTCTCAGTGACACCCATATGATAAATGGGAGGTGCAGTTGCCACTGGAACAGGAAGGCACCGTCACCAACAAAGCATTGTGAGATATTCAAAAAATCTCCCAAAATGCCTAAACTATGTTTTTATTTGTGACCTGACAGGAAGTGAGGTGAAACCCCTCCAACAAGATCAAAGACAGCTATAAAAGAGGCTCTAACTCTTCCCTGCTAAATGCAAAATTATATAAAACGGCTTGCTGTGGCAGTATCGATATGTAAACAAACTCACAGCTGCCATAGCAGTCACAAGTTGATCTAGCTGCAAGCTTTAAGATGTATGTGACTCGGGAGGCTGCCTGATCACTTCTATATGTGACAGATGGTGTGCCCCATCAACGTGTCCCAGGATCACCTGCATCCTCTAAAAGCCAGAACATCCATCTTTTGTATCAGTAAACATAGAATTCTACAGCCATAGGCTTCCTACTTTTCCCCACAAATAAGGTCCATCCAAAGAAAAAAGACAGGTTAGCCTTAAAGTAAAGGTAAAGTTGCTGCCACATGGATGTAGTACAGTAGGTGCCGAGCATGTGACCTAAGCCTCTTTCTTCCTCTACTCCTCTTTCCCCTTAACTTATTTCTCATTCACCTTCTACTCCATCTATGTGATTATGGCAAGAGGAGAGGTTTAGGGGAGTCTGGCCCCTTTTGAAAAGGCAATCAAAATGGTGAGCTACGATGAGGTAGAGATTAATGACAGATGTTCCCTGGATCAACTTTACCTATAAATATTAGTATCCGGTTATATTATGTACATTTAGGAAAGAATCCAGACCTTTTTTAAGCAATCTATACACCAATAATAAGTGTCTAGATTGAGAGGCAGAGTGGCAGTCTTTGACCTTTTATTACACCTGGTAATGTGTAACTAACAGCCATTATGTTGGGACAGCTGTGTGCTGCCCCTGGCAGTCGTGCCACCTTAGGTCACAGCCTGTGTTGGACTATACAGAAAATTGGTCCTGTTAATAATATCTATGACAAGTAAGATTCAAATCTATACTGTATGTGTTTTTGGGCAATGCACAGGTTAACTTTAGAATGAATAAAGCCTGCAACATCTGTGGCTGATGATACAGACATAGATCACTTTTATTGTTCAAACTAGTGTCCATGTAGCCCCTTGGTACTGCTGTGTAGCCCTTGGGCCCTTGCAGCAAGTGTGTTCCCTGTCTGCTTACTCGGGTCTGATCAGCATGTGACCTGGAATGGTGTGAGAAGAACATTTCTTGGCTTCCTTTTTAGCATTGCATCATGTGACCTGTGAGGTAAGTCTGGGATTGCCTTCTTTCAGTCTGCACTAGGTCCCATACTAATGAAGAGATCATAAAAAGTACTCTCTGTAGCAGCAGAATTGCACTAAAATAAATGCTGCAATGTACTACAGCCCCTATAGTGCCCGAGCTGCTGCTCCATGCTGCGGCATTTGCATTGCCAGGACCAGGACTAGTGAAAAAAATAATAGGATTTTTGACTTACCTGTAAACTCCTTGTCTTAGAATACTGTACAGGACACATGACGTTTAATCATAGAACATGGGTTATATGTGGGCTTCCTTCAGGTGATTGAACAAAAACATTGCTAAGGCCTTCCCTACTGAACACTCATATAACCGCGCCCACTCTGTGAAACTCCAGTTTTTAGCAAGCAATAAGTAGTGATCAAGACAGAGATGGGAGGGGTCTCTCAGTTAACAGCTTGAAGCTTCCAAAGGCGGCATCAGCTAAAGCCTGAACATTCACAGATACTTGGCTAATTACATTTTCTAGAGCAGGGGTCTCAAAGAACCGGCCTGCGGGCCATTTGCGGCCCGCGGACCGGTTTTAAATGGCCCTCAGGCAGGGCGGGTGCCGCGGAAGTGTAGATCGAGGTGCATGAAGAGTAGCGCAGGAAGCATCTGTCATAAGTTCACTTGTCTCTCATGTCACACTGCTACTCCCCGGCGGCCCCCCCTCTCTTCTCGTCCATCCCCCCATTTGCTTGTGACATTATCTGAGATGGACGAGAAGAGAGGGGGGGGCTGCTGGGGAGTAGCAGCGTGACATGAGAGACAAGTGAACTTATGACAGACGCTTCCTGCGCTACTCTGCCTTTGAAGAAAACAACAAGTAAATGCTGACATGTGCCCTGATGTGCTTTCATGTGCCCTGATGTGCTCTCATGTGCCCTGAGTGTGCCCTAATGTGCTCTCATGTGCCCTGATGTGCTTTCATGTGCCCTGATGTGCTCTCATGTGCCCTAATGTGCTCTCATGTGCCCTGATGTGCTCCCATGTGCCCTGATGTGCTCCCATGTGCCCTGATGTGCTCCCATGTGCCCCCTTGTGCCCTGATGTGCCCCATGTACCCTCATGTGCCCCAATGTGCCATGTGCCCCATGTACCCTCATGTGCTGGGCTCTGTACATCAGGGTACCCTGTACCCTGATGTGCCATGTGCCCTGTCCTGATGTGCTCTCATGTGCCCCATGTTCCCTGATTGTGCCCTGGTGTGCTCGTATGTGCCCCATGTGCCCTGATATGCCCCATGTGCTCTGATTGTGCCCTGATGTGCCATGGGGCACATGAGAGCACATCAGGGCACAATCAGGGAACATGGGGCACATGAGAGCACATCAGGGCACACCACATCAGGACAGGGCACATCAGGGTACAGGACATGGCACATCAGGACAGGGCACATGGCACATCAGGGTACAGGGCACATGAAACAGCACATCAGGGTACAAAGCCCAGCACATCAGGGCACGTGGCACATCAGGGTACATGAAACAGCACATTAGGGTACAAAGCCCAGCACATCAGAGTACATGGGGTACCCTGATGTGCTTGG
The DNA here is from genome assembly GCF_905171775.1 of Rana temporaria. Taxonomy (NCBI): domain Eukaryota; kingdom Metazoa; phylum Chordata; class Amphibia; order Anura; family Ranidae; genus Rana; species Rana temporaria. The sequence goes on from NC_053491.1 coordinate 410,985,678, forward strand.
CTTTGTACCCTGATGTGCTGTTTCATGTGCCATGTGCCCTGTCCTGATGTGCTGTGCCCTGATGTGCCATGTCCTGTACCCTGATGTGCCATGTCCTGTACCCTGATGTGCTGTTTCATGTGCCATGTGCCCTGTCCTGATGTGCTGTGCCCTGATGTGCCATGTGCCCTGTCCTGATGTGCTGTGCCCTGATGTGCTCTCATGTGCCCCATGTTCCCTGGTGTGCCCCATGTTCCCTGATTGTGCTCTCATGTGCCTGGTGTGCTCGTATGTGCCCTGATATGCCCCATGTGCCCCATGTACACTGATGTGCCCCATGTACCCTGATGTGCTGGGCTTTGTACCCTGATGTGCTGTTTCATGTGCCCTGTACCCTGATGTGCCATGTGCCCTGTCCTGATGTGCTGTGCCCTGATGTGCCATGTCCTGCACTGTGCCATGTGCCCTGTCCTGATATGCCCTGCCCTGATGTGCCGTGCACCCTGATGTGGCCTGTTGTGCTGTACCCCTATGTGCTGTGCTCTGATGTGCCCTGTACCCTGATGTGCTGGGCTTTGTACCCTGATGTGCTGGGCTTTGTACCCTGATGTGCGCTGTGCACTCATATGTGCTGTGCCCTGATGTGCTGTACCCTGATGGTGAGTGGTCAGTGTGTAGTGTAGTGGTCAGTGTGCAGTGTAGTGGTCAGTGTGCAGTGTAGTGGTCAGGGTTAATAATGCATTCGCTGACACTAGTACTGTTTTTGAAGTTTGCATGCGGCCCCCCATGGGATATGGAAACTTGTCTTGTGGCCCTCAGGTAATTTGAGTTTGAGACCCCTGTTCTAGAGCATCAAGAGAGCATGGTCCTCAAGACAAATGTCTGGTCTCTGTTTATTTGTATTGTCCAGTGATGCCTCGTACACACGTATGGGATTTTCCCTACAGGAAAACTGCGATGGAGCTTTGGCCAGGAATCCCAGCCGTGTGTATGCTCATCCCATAGGAAAACTGCCAAAAAACGCTGGACAAAAGTCCGCCGGATTTCCCGGCGGGAAAAAAGAGAACTGGTTCTCTTTTTTGTCTGGCGGTTTTCCTGTCGGAAAAACTGCAAGGTGCCTACACACTGCTGGGATTCCCAGCCAAAAGCTCTCCTCACAGATTTCCCACTGGGAAAACAGATTGGCCCGGATTCACAAAGCACTTGCGCCGACGTATCTCCAGATACGCAGCGTAAGTGCAAATATGCGCCGTCGTATCTGTGCGCCGGACCCACAAACTAAGATATGCCTAAAAATAGGCTTCATCCCACCGACGTAACTTGCCTACGCCGGCGTAGCGTGGGCATATATTTAGGCTGGACGCATGGTGGTGCTCCCATTGATCAGCCATTCAAATATGCAAATGAGGAAAATATGGCGATTCAGGAACGTAAGTGCGTCCTACGACTGGTGCGCGTAAGTTGTACGTCCGGCGTAAAGTTAAGCCCCATAAAGGAGGTGTAACCCAGCAGCAGACATGCAAAGGTCTGCACCAAGGAATACAAGCTGGCGTATTTTACGTAGTTTACGTTGGACGTGAGTCTGGCTGGGCGTAGGATACGTTCATGGCGTAGGCAGTGATCCGGCGTATCTTAGGCAGTTTTTCCGACGTGGTTGTGAGCATGCGCAGGGGGATGAATCCACGGCATGACGCATGCGCAGTTCGTTAAACGTACTTGTCTGGCGCTCGGACCATCATTTACATGGGGTCACGCCTCATTTGCATGAGTTTGCATGGGTTTGCATGGGCCCACTTCCAACCTCCCCCGGCCTGTGCCTTCGAAACCTACGCCACGCCGACGCAGCGTGGGAAGCACTGGCTTCCTGAATTCCATGCTTGCCTCTCTGCGCTGCGTCGGCGTAGCGTACATTGATTTGCGCTACGGCGGCGTAATGTGTGCCCGCTCTCTGTGAATCCGGGTCATTGTGTGTACGAGGCTTTAGCAATGGTCTAGACCTGCAAGGGCAAAGATAGCTTTTAAAAGACCTCCCAGATATCTATCAACAGAATCCTTAAAAGAGAGAACATCCTGAATAGGAACTGTAAGGTGTTTTTTGAGAACTTAAATGACAGTATTCACTACTGGATCTACTCATTTCTCCTAAAAATCTTTTCTATAGGATACATTTTTGCAAAAAGTTTAGGAGTAAATACCAATTTCAGGATTGGGAAAGTCATCATCAAGTTCCCATAGTGGCTTGTTTTGGCTGTGGAGAATCAGATGCTGCTAGACAAAGACTAGTGTGCATCACATCAATTAGTGTGTCCAGTAGCTTGAGGTTAATAAAACTGCGGTCTCCCCTACAAAATCTGGGTTCTTTGATACTTTCCTCCATCCTCAAGTAAATCCCGCCTTTGATTCCTGAACAGGAAATATAGTGTTTCTGGCCTCTGGAAACCAAAGGCTCTAGGAGTGCCGACTGTTTGCCAAAGAGAAAGAGAAATGGTATTTTTTTTTAAACATCTATATTTATTTATTTCAGATAAATATACAGTGCCTAAGAGCCGTTTCACACAGGGGCGACCTGGGATCCGACTTGAAGTTGCCCCAAGTCGTCCCAAGTCGCGTGGTTGAGAAAATCAATAGAAGTGAATGGAGCCGTCTTAATACACACTACTGAAGTCGCTCCAACTTCAGAAAAGGTTCCTGTACTGCTTCAATCAGACTTCTAGGCAACTTGTAGGCAACTTGTACCCATTGATTTCAATGAAAGTTGCCTCAGAAGTCTGATCACAGGAAGATAACATACATTTCTCAGGCAAACCCCTCCCTCCAACATAGCTGATTGTTGTTTGATTGGCCACTGGAAAGCCTCCTGTCCTGGAGGCGACTTGAAGTTGCCTTGTACTGTCCTGGAGGCAACTTGAAGATGCCTTGTAAGTTGCCTGATGATTCATACTCAAGTTGTGTCCAAGTTGCCTCCCAAAGTCCTGCTAGAAGTCATGTTGCCCCTGTGTGAATGGGCTCTTATTCATACCCCTTGACAATTTCCACATTTTGTCATGTTACAACCAAAAATGTAAATGTATTTTATTGGGATTTTATGTGGTAGACCAACACAAAGTGGCACATAATTGTGATGTGGAAGGAAAATGATAAATGGTTTTCCATTTTTTCCATCTTAGAAGAAAGCCTGTTAGGCCCCGTACACACGAGAGAATATCCGCTGGAAACGGTCCGCCGGACCGTTTCCAGCGGATAAATCCTCTGGCGGATTTGGATCTGATGGCTGTACACACCATCAGATCGAAATCCGCGCGGAATACATCCGCGGTGACGTGTCGTGCCGTCGCCGCGACGATGACGCGGCGACGTGCGCGACGCTGGAAGGTTAATACTTCCACGCATGCGTCGAATCATTACGACGCATACGAGGGAGGGGAGCGGACGGACTGATCCGGTGAGTTTGTACAGACGACCGGATCAGTCTGCTGGACTGGATTCCAGCGGATAGATTTCTTAGCATGCTAAGAAATTTTTATCCGCTGGGAATCCGTCGGCTGGATTTTTATCTGCCGGGAAATGTCCGCTCGGACGTACACACGACCGGATCTATCTGCTGGAACTGATCCGCGGATCAATCCCAGCGGATAGATCCGGTCGTCTGTACGAGGCCTTAGAGTCTGCAAAAGTCTTGAGATTGGCGTAGAGGTTCACCTTCCAGCAGTACAATGACCCCAAACATATAGCCAGAGCTACAATAGAATGGTTTAGATCAAAGCATATTCGTGTGTTAGAATGGCCCAGTCAAAGTTCAGACCTAAATCCAATTGAGAATCTGTGGGAAGACTTAAAAATTGCTGTTCACAGACACTCTCCATCCAATCTGAAAGAGCTTGAGCTATTTTTCAAAGAAGAATGGCAAAAATATAACTCTCTAGATGTGCAAAGCTGGTATAGACCCAAAAAGACTTGCAGCGAAAGGTGATTCGGGGGGGCTGAATACAAATGTACGCCACACAATCTAAATATAGATACCTCATTACTATCTCTGATGCCAGAATCAATAAAGAGTATTAAGAAGGATATTTTTCATCATATGACATTAGCAGCTAGAACAATAATAGCTTGCAATTGGAGAGAAAATAGAAGCCCAAATATAGCAGAATGGATACGTGAAATGAACGAAATACAATATATGGAAAAACAGATAAGAGAAGAAGGACATATAAATAGTCAAATGCCAGAAATATGTAAAAAATGGGATAAATTTTGTCTCTCAAAAAGAATGAAAAAATATTTAGAAATGAAAAGTAAGGAAAAATACGAAGGGGAAATATAAGTGAAATATAAAATGAGCACGTGAAAAGGGAGAGAATAGGGGGGTTATGTTTTTTTTTTTGGATGAATGGATGTGAAAGAGAATGGAATATAGTTGAATATATGTAGGTATATGTGGTAGGAAATGTTGTTTTAAAGATAATGTGAATTATGGAAATTGATCAAGATTCTGTATATTGAATAATGAGTAGGAACAAATACACAATGTGACAGAATCTTGGTTAAATGAAAACGTTTTTGTATTTTAGAAAAAGACCAATAACAATAAATTGAAAACAAATGCACGCCACACCTTTCACATATTTATTTGTAAAAAAAACTGAAAACCATCTATAATTTTCCTTCCACTTTACAATTATGTGCCACGTTGTGTTGGTCTATCACAGGGGTAGGCAACCTGCGGCACTCCAGCTGTTGCAGAACTACAAGTCCCATCATGCCTCTGGAAGAAATTGTGACTGCCAACCTTGCAATACCTCATGGAAAATGTAGTTCCACAACAGCTGGAGTCCTGCAGGTTGCCTACCCCTGGTCTATCACATACAATCCCAATAAAATACATTTACATTTTGGGTTATAACTTGACAAAATATTGAAAATTTCAAAGTGGTGCGAATACTTTTTCAAGGCACTGTATAGCGCTAACGATTTATGGAGCACTTTACATATATATTGTACATTCACATCAGTCCCTGTCCACAAGGAGCTTACAATCTAGGGTTACTAACACACATTCATACATACACATACTAAGACCAATTTAGACAGGAGCTAATTAACCTACCAGCATGTTTTTTGAGTGTGTGAGGAAACTGAAGTACCCAGGGGAATACCATGCAGGGAGACCACGGGAAGAACATGCAAACTCCAGGCAGGTAGTGTCATGGTTGGGATTTGAACCAACGACCCAAGTGCTGCTAGGCGGAAGTGTTAGCCACTGTGCTGCCAAAACTTTTTTTCCTGCCGTCTTCTTGCCGGTCCAATTATGTCACCAGAACTCCTTCCTTCTTTCAGGACTGAGAGGTACTTAGTTCTGAAGTACTGTGAATCCAGCCTGCGTAATGACCAGTGGCGGCTGGTGCTCAAAATTTTTGGGGGGCACAAACGAAAAAAACAAAACAAAAACAATTGCAGCCTCACTGTGCCCATCAAATGCAGCCACTGTGCCATCAAACGCAGCCACTGTGCCATGCCATCAAACGCAGCCACTGTGCCATTCCATCAAACGCAACCACTGTGCCATGCCATCAAACGCAGTCACTGTGCCATGCCATTAAACACAGCCACTGTGCCATCAATTGTTACCACTGTGCCATGCCATCAAACGTAGCCACTGTGCCCTTTTATTGTCACCACTGTGCCCTTTAATTGTCGCCACTGTGCCCTTTAATTGTCGCCACTGTGCCCTTTAATTGTCGCCACTGTGCCCTTTAATTGTCGCCACTGTGCCCATTGATGCCACTGTGCCCATTGTCGCCACTGTGCCCATTGTCACCGCTGTGCCCTGTAAAATGCCCCCCCGTCCGGCACTTACCTTTCTGGGGGTCAGCCATCCTCCTTCCACGTCCCTCGATGTCTTCTCCCACCCTCGATGATGCTTCAGCCAATCAGGTTACCGGTAACCAGAACCAGTGAACCTGATTGGCTAAGATGCCTGTCAGTTTTATCCAAGGAACGCACCGCTGATACGTCCCGAGGATAAGCATTCGGAAGCCGACTACAGCCTGATGGGCACTTCCACACAGCAGCCGTTATTCAGGTGGCCGGCGCTCACCATCCGGCCATCTGAATAGTGGGTGGCAGCGGCGAAAATACATAGATCCATGCAATGCATGAATCTATGTATTTCAGTGGCTTTGCGAGAGCCAGAGGGGGCGACGCTCCGGCGCCCTCTATGGACGAACCGGCACTGGTAATGACACTTAACTTGACACATGATTAGCTCACAGCAAATGGCCAGAGTGTGCTGTGTCCTAAGGAGGACCTCCAGCACTAATCAAAAAAGGAAGGGACAGCACTGGAGCGAGGAGAGGGTAAGTGAATATTGGCACCATATTTTTTATGAGTGGGAGATCTTATTCATTAAAATACTAGAGTTTGACCTTAATTTATGATTTTACATTTGGAAACATCTTTGTTTAGGATGGCTATAGGGTGCACACAAGTGGATGCACTGATTTGCTGTAACAGCAGTGATCTCTATCAGTCTTAGGTAACATGTCCCCAGTTTTTTTACTGTCCTCTATAGACTAGTATATCTTCAGTCTCCAACCACTGCAGGGGAATGTCCTTCGTTTCTGAACTTCTTTTGTAGGATGTCCACAGTCTTAAACTATCTCTTGTAACATATCTGCAATCTTTAGACATCTCCTGTTGTAAGTCCGCAGTCTCTGACAATCCCCTACAGCATATCCCCAATTTCTTACCACGACTGTGGCATGTTCCTAGCCTTTGATCAGCTCCTGGAGGATGTCCCAGTCGTTGGTAACAACACCAATGATGAACATTATGTGTGTCCTTATACAGGGCTGGACTGACAACTCATGGGGCCCCCGGGCAATAGAAGATTATGGGGCCCCCGGGCTTACAGATGGCCACCACGCCAGGAGGCAGTGCAGAGGCAGGGCAGCTAAAATCTCAGGATTTTCACATCAAAAGCATGTCGGCTTCAGACATATCAGGGACAGATGTAAAAAAAACACAGATTTTTACATACTGTCCCTGGTTTTATTGAGCCTGGCAACCCTGATGGGGCCCCCTAGTGGCATGGGGCCCTCGGGCAGTGCCCGAGAGCCCCAATGGTCAGTCCGCCCCTGGCCTTATAGTGATGTCAGGAAGCAACACACTTGAGTCCCCCTATATTACTGCCCAGGGTGAGAGTTTGACTACTAGTCGATGCAGCAAAGCATGTGCATTACTCAAAACTAAGCAAAAATCTCTCTCCCTCAGTTTACCATTTCCAGCAAAGTTCACATGTAAAGTCTATGTATTTCTCAACCTGTGTGTGTGTGTGTGGGGGGGGGGGGGGTGTTACATAAATGTATATACGTGTGTGGGTTGGCCTGTGTGCTCAGCAGTTCTCAAAGGGAAGGACACATTTCCTATTAACTGCAGCAGTTATTGATTAACAAAGATCAGGCTCCCGAATGAATTTTTTGAGAATATCTAAGAAGGGCAGCAGGTTCATTCACACATTCATCTTTCCACATGGGTCCTGCATTCTCCTTTTGATATTTTGATCATGCAATTTGTATTTCTAATGCATTTCTTAAATAATATCTTAACCTAGATTGCAATCACTTACTCCAAATATTGTCACTGGATTGAATTTTTCTCCAAATCTAATACCTGGTGACCTTTTCTCTCCCCGTCTGTTCTGCCCTTTAAATTACATCATACATTGAATCGTTATCAAGTTGAACTGTGGGCTACTCATAACTAGTAGCGACAGGCTGGCATTTTGTAGCAGAAGAGACAACACAGAATCAAATGACCCTGGAGTTACACAACGTATACTACACATTATGGATAGTAAATGGACAGGGCTTAACTAATACATCCTGGATGGACTGATTAATGTGAGACACTAAATGTTACCAACACTTTGCATGTAGCACACACAAAGAACACTCTTCAGACAAGAAAACCTGCATTGTATACACAGTGAAAACTGGTGTCACACATCTGAGTATCCTGGTTGACCTCCCTGCTTGGAAGACATGGAAAAAGAACTGCATCCTGATGTAAGTTTTGAATAAGATTTGGTAAGAAAATAATGGGGATGGAGTAGGATAGGGGAACAATATTATGTGACCTTTCTGTTGTAGGATCCTTTTGTTCATTTGCTATAACTTGTATAACACCAGGTGTAATACATTGTATATTCAATAATGTTTTGCTCTGTTATTTTATATTACAATCACACAATGCATGTGCCATTGAATAAATACTAAAGTGTCAATCCAAAATACATTTTTAGTATGATTTTCATGTCACTCTATACAATTGTTTTTTTATTAATCTGTTCCTTGACTGGAGATCCTTCCAGTGATAGCACTTCCTATTGCAGACTCCGCTAAGCTACTGTTTTCATAATTAGTAGCAGTGTTGTTGGTCTGCCATGTGCACTGCACTGCTTGGCTATTGGGCTGCCTATCAGGTCTATTAGATAGACAGCCTAATGACCAAATGATAGAGCTAGCATGGCAGACTGACAACGCTGCTGCTGCTAATTGTGAGGCAGTGACTTATGCCGCGTACACACGATCGGAAATTCCGTCAAGAAAAGTCTGATGTGAGCTTTTGGTCGGAAATTCCGACCATGTGTAGGCTTCATCGGAATTTTTCTGTCGGAAATTCCGCCAAGAAGAATTTGAAAGCTGGTTCTCCAATGTTCAGATGGGAAAAGTTATTGTCGGAAATTCCGATCGTCTCTATAGAATTCCGACACGCAAAAAAACACGCATGCTTGGAATCAATTTGACGCATTCTCGGAATCATTGAACATTTTTCTCGGCTCGTTGTAGTGTTGTACGTCACTGTGTTCTTGACGGTCAGAATTTGGTGTGACCGTGTGTATGCAAGACAAGTTTGAGCCAAAATTCAGTCGGAAAAAAATCTACGGTTTTCTTGTCGTAATTTCTGATCGTGTGTACGCGCCATAAGTGTTGCCAGTCTGCAACAGGAAGTGCTGTCTCTGCCAGGATCCCTAGACAAGACACTTTGCAACAGATTAAAAAAGAAAACAGCTGCTTTAAAAAACTGTATAGAGTGAGTGCCAAACATACTGAAAAATATATTTTTGAGCTTGCATACACTGTAAATTAGACCCATCATAGCTCAGGGCAATTTGTACTGTACTGCAATTAGAAAAAAAAAGAGTACATTCGGAAAAAAATACTTGTCAAAGATCTGAGCAGATCCAAAGGTATAAGCTACAGAATATAAATGCAAATTCCAACATTTCGTAGAAAGGAGCTGCTTCATTCTAACACACTCCGCTGAGCTTCTTTTAGGCATATACGAAGGGGTACTGATAAGTATTGGGCCTTACCCAGAAAAAATTGAGCAAGGAAGCTGTAACTGCCACACTTTTCTACATATTCCTGCAGGAAGTCAATGCACTTGTGACATCTGTCCTGCAGCTTCTTAAAGTGGAGTTCCACCCATTTAAAAGTCAGCAGCTACAAAAAGTATAGCTGCTGATTTTTAATAATCAGACACTTACCTGTTCCACGGTCCATCGATGCGGGTGCACTGAGCCCTGCTCCTCTACCCCTACTCTCCGCGGTGCCGGCATTGCTACTGTGGGCGCCCGGCTGTGGCTTCACAGACAGGCGCGCACTGTCGGGAAAACTGCGATGAAGCATAAACAGGGCCGGTTTTCCAGGCCAAAAGCTCTCATGGCAGTTTTCCCGACGGGAAAACCGGTCGTGTGTACGAGGCTTGAGATATTAGTTTTAGTTGAAGTCAGTGGCGGTGCATCCATAGTGGCCGCAGGAGCGCTGCTCCCTCTCTCTCGCTCCCTCTCTCTCCTGCACCCAATCAATACATCATTCATGCATTGCATGAATGTATGTATTGTCACCGGCGCCGCTGCCGATTCAGATGGCCCCCTGGCGAGCGCCGGCCATCTGAATTACAGCAGTGGGTGTGTTTTGGAAGTGCCTATCAGAGCCAGCAGCTCTGATAGGCTTCCCGATTACAGCCTTTAGGCTGTAATCAGCTTCCAAATAGTTAACCATAGGGCGCACAGCCACACGTCTGTCAGCCAATCAGGTTCACCGAGTCTGGTTACCGGTAACCTGATTGGCTGAAGCCACATCGAGGGCGGGAGAAGACATCAAGGGAGTGTGGAGATCTGGAGGAGGATGGCTGACCCGAGAAAGGTAAACTGGCGGTTTTTGTGGGGGCAAACTGGCGGTTTTTGTGGGGGCAAACTGGCGGTTTTTGTGGGGGCAAACTGGTGACAATTGATGGCATGGCACAGTGGCGACAGATGATGGCATGGCCCAGTGGTGACAATTGATGGCACAGTGGCTGCGTTTGATGGCACAGTGGCGACAATTAATGGCATGGCACAGTGATGACAATTGATGGCATGGCACAGTGCTGACAATTGATGGCACAGTGGCTACGTTTGATGGCAGAGTGGTGACAATTGATGGCATGGCACAGTGGCGACAATTGATGGCATGGCACAGTGGCGACAATTGATGGCACAGTGGCGACAATTGATGGGCACAGTGGTTGCGTTTGATGGGCACAGTGGCTGCATTTGATGGGCACAGTGAGGCTGCAATTGATGTTTTTTTTTCGTTTGTTTGCGCCCCCCCAAACATTTTGAGCACCAGCCGCCACTGGTTGAAGTGATATTTGAATATGAAGAAAAAACGTATTGATGGTTTTTGAACCGTGTTCCAGTAGATTTTCTCAGTGTTGTCCTTGGCACGGCTTTAAGTTTTCTCCTAACAGCCAACTGACAGCAATTGGGATGCCCTCTCTCCTCCATCTGGTTCTGTAAACAGTCCTTCAACTACATGTCATCTGTTTTCTATTATCTGGTACTGAGTATTAGGGATGAGCCGAACACCCCCCTGTTCGGTTCGCACCAGAACTTGTGAACACACCAAATGTTTGTGTGAACTTTAGAACCCCTCGAACATTTGAAATCTAAAGTGCTAATTTTAAAGGCTAATATGCAAGTTATTGTCCTAAAAAGTGTTTGGGGACCTGGGTCCTGTCCCAGGGGACATGTATCAATGCAAAAAAAAAAGTTTTAAAAACTACAGTTTTTTCGGGAGCAGTGAATTTAATAATGCTAAAAGTGAAACAATAAAAGTGAAATATTCCTTTAAATTTCGTACCTAGGGGAGTGTAAAGTTAGCATGTGAAAAAGCGCATGTTTCCCGTACTTAGAACTGTCACTGCACAAAGTGTCATTTCTGAAAGAAAAAAAAGTCATTTAAAACTGGACTTGCGCCTATAATGAATTGTCGGCTCCCGGCAATTCAGAGAGGATTCATTCATAAAAAAAAACGTGGGGGTCCCCCCAAATTCAATTACCAGGCTCTTCAGGTCTGGTATGGATTTTAAGGGAAACTCCACCCCAATTTTTTTTTTTAAATGGCATGGAGTTCCCCCAAAAATCCACACCAGGCCCCTTATCCGAGCATGTAAACCTGGCCGGCCGCAGAAAAAGAGGGGGGGACAGAGTGCGGCCCCCCCCCTCTCCTGAACTGTACCAGGCCACATGCCCTCAACATGGGGAGGATGTCCCCATGTTGATGGGGACAAGGGCCTCATCCCCGCCACCTTGCCCGGTGGTTGTGGGGGTCTGCGGGCGGGGGGCTTATCAGAATCTGGAAGACCCCTTTAACAAAGGGGACCCCCAGATCCTGGCCCCCCATGTGAATTGGTAATGGGGTACATTGTAAACCTACCATTTCACGAAGGAAGTGTAAATAGTTGTAAAAAACATACACACACACACACTGTAGAAAAAAGTCCTTTATTAATAAAAAAAATAAAAATTAATCCAGCGGTGTGAATCCACTTGGTCCCGGCTCCCTGCTCCAACGTTGTCTGTATCCAGCGACGGGGGATCTCCTCTCCGGTCCAGCGATAAGATCATCCGGGATCCAGAGAACAGCATCGGCCGCCTCCTCTCTCCGCCGGACACAGCCCGGCGAATGACGCGCTGAAGCTGTGACATTTTTTTTATAGGTTAGCGGGGCTACCCATCACGTGACCCCGTCCCCCTTTGATGCACCCTCTGCTACGTCACTGGGAAAGCCTGGCTTCCCCCTTGCGTCAGAGGGGGCGGGGTTACGTGACAGGTGGCCCCGCCTCACCTATAAAATAAATGTCACAGCTTCAGCGCGTCATTCGCCGGGCTGTGTCCGGCGGAAAGAGGAGGCGGGCGATGCTGTTCTCTGGATCCCGGATGATCTTATCGCTGGACTGGAGAGGAGATCACCCATCGCTGGATACAGACAACGTTGGAGCGGGGAGCCGGGACTGAGTGGATTCACACCGCTGGATTATTTTTTATTAATAAAGTACTTTTTTCTACGGTGTGTGTGTGTGTTTTTTACAACTATTTACACTTCCTTCGTGAAATGGTAGGGGTACAATGTACCCCATTACCAATTCACATAGGGGGGGCCAGGATCTGGGGGTCCCCTTTCTTAAAGGGGTCTTCTAGATTCTGATAAGCCCCCCACCCACAGACCCCCACAACCACCGGGCAAGGGTTGTGGGGATGATGCCCTTGTCTCCATCAACATGGGGACATCCTCCCCATGTTGGGGGCATGTGGCCTGGTACGGTTCAGGAGAGGGGGGGCCGCACTCTGTCCCCCCTCTTTTCTGGGGTCTGGTGTGGATTTTTGGGGGAACTCCACGCCATTTTTTTTTTAATTTGGGGTGGAGTTCCCCTTAAAATCCACACCAGACCTGAAGGGTCTGGAATGGATACTTGGGGGGAACCCCACGTCATTTTTTTTTTAAATTGACGGCGGGGTTCCCCTTAATATCCATACCAGACCAGGGCCTGGTAATTGAATTTGGGGGGACCCCCACGCTTTTTTATTTTTTTTATGAATGAATCCTCTCTGAATTGCTGGGAGCTGACAATTCATTATAGCTGCAAGTCCGGTTTTAAATTACTTTTTTCTTTCAGAAATAACACTTTGTGCAGTGACAGTTCTAAGTACTGGAAACATGCGCTTTTTCACATGCTAACTTTACACCCCCCCAGGTACGAAATTTAAAGGAATATTTCACTTTTATTGTTTCACTTTAAGCATTATTAAATTCACTGCTCCCGAAAAAACGGTAGTTTTTAAAACTTTTTTTGCATTGATACATGTCCCCTGTGGCAGGACCCAGGTCCACAAACATTTTTTTGGACAATAACTTGCATATTAGCCTTTAAAATTATTACTTTAGATTTCTCCCATAGACTTTAACAGGGTGTTCCGCGGCTTTTCGAATTTGCCGCGAACACCTCAAATTGTTCGTTGTTCGCCAAACAGGCAATGTTCGAGTCGAACATGAGTTCGACTCGAACTCGAAGCTCATCCCTACTGAGTATAGTAAGGAGGCTATGAAACTTGGCAAATGTAGCATTGAAGCAGCTGCAAAGAGCTATCACTTTGCTAAAAGAACTAGAATTCCTCATCTGGATAGGAAGCCCTTTAAAATGTGCCTCAAAACACCAGTGGATAAGGATTTAGTTTACTTTTGTCCCAAAACTGAACTGCAGGTTTGCTGCTCAAGATTCATGCCGCGTACACACGACCGTTTTTTGGGTTCTAAAAAATTAAGTTTTTTTTATGTGATTAAAAACGATCATGTGTGGGCTTCAGAGCATTTTTCGGGTTCTAAGGCGGCGTACACACCATCGGATCTATCCGCTGAAAACGGTCCCCTGGACCGTTTTCAGCGGACAGATCCGCTCTGTCCGCTGCCGGATTTCTGTCTGATGGTTGTACACACCATCAGACAGAAATCCGTAGATAAACAATACGCGGGGCGTAGCCGCGCCGTCGCGGCGACGATGACGCGGCGACGTGGGCGGCCCTGGAAGGTCAAAGCTTCCAAGCATGCGTCGAATCAGTACGACGCATGCAAGGGATGGCGGTCGGTCAGACGTGTCCGTTGAGTCTGTACAGACGACCGAACACGTCCGAGGGACAGGTTTCCAGCGGACAGATTGGTTAACATGCTAACCAATTTTGGTCCGCTGGAAACTGTCCGATCCGCCGGACAATTGTCTACACACGACCGGACCCGAAAAACGGTCGTGTGTACGCGGCATGAGAATTTCCACCTTAGGCATTTAATGTAACTAGCGATTTCACAGAAGTAATGCAATAAACATGATTGCCTTTATATAACATATGAGGGTGTAGATTCATAAAGCTGAGCTTGCACTTAGCATACATCACATTTGTGCACCATATGGAGGTTGTATGTTCATCCGAAGTGGACGGGCACCACAAACTTCTCACCAGAAAGTTGTTATTGCTTCAGATCTGGATGTTTACAGCCAGCATTGTAATCATGTCAAAAAGCATTGCGAGTTAGAAGAGCCACAAAGCATTCTCTACTACATGGTATGCTTTAAAAGCATGCGCACAGTGATCTTATTGTTCTTATGTAACCAAAACTATATTAGTAATTGTGCTGTATGTAGGATTTTACTAAAGGCTACTTTAAAGCTGACCTCCGGGAATTCAGCCACAGTGAGGTGCATGCTACCCCGTGGACTTATTTTTTTAATTTACAATTTTTATTTTTAATGAGAGCTGGGGACATAGTTATCACTATACTTCCAGTGCTCCAAAGCTGGAACTTCTGTTCTCAACTCCTACAGTGCAGAGTCATATACAGCCACTCTGTCTGCCCCTCCCCTTCTCCTGTCCAATCATAGAGCATTTTGTGTTATGTGAGCCAATTTACAAAATACAAAGCCTTCTGTAAATGAGCAGCTTCTGCTGTATGACAAGGTAGTAACTATCTCTCCTGTCAGAGCACCAGCTGTGTAGCGATAGCTGTATGCCCGGCAGTCAGTAAAACGGTCAGATGTAAATTAAAGTTCAGGAGGTGGCATTCACCTCATTTGTGTTAAATCATAATAAACCAGCAGATTTAGCAAAATGGCTAAATTCCTGGAATTTATCTTGTGCCCCAGATTGATTAAATAACTGGTGTTCCAAATGACAGAAGGAATTATGTAATTTACTTTTTATTTCAGGATTTACATTGTGGTGAGGCTGGATTGTGCAGCCATGTTGTAAATGTAAAAGGGGTTTTGTATGAAGGTCTGAGGCGTCACATCACAGTGCTGTGATATCAGCATATTTATGAATTGTCACCACACCACAGTGAAGGGAATTTAAAGAACAGACAGCATCCTATAATAAAAATTGGCCTAACCTCCTAAAAGATAACAGGGACTTTCTGTTGCATGCAAGTACCTGTTTAAATCTATAACTTGATCCTTGTGTACAGGGGGACTACCCTTTAATTGTAAGCTTAATGTCACGTAACTTTCAAATACCTGAGCCTCCACTGACCACTGCCATTCTGGAAATTTACATTCCAGAGACAGGTTTGTACATGAAATCTACACCAACAAATGCTCTTGTGGATGAGATATGAATTATAAAAAAGTGGTAAACCCAAATTATCTGACATATGACATGTCTTTATAGAGTCTTCCATGATTCAAAATGTAGCTGTATTTAGAGTTATCATCTTGATTTCACTATGTACATTTAATAAAATCATCTGTAAGAGCACGAGGAGCCTGCAAAAAAAATGCTCATTGGTGGCCTGAACGGAAGACGCGCCTGTAGTAATAAGCCTCTGCAGATCGGACCACTGGCGGTCTCTTTTTCACAGATTCCTCTTGCACTTACTGATTCCTTTTACCCACCTGAGAACCCCACAGAGGATTTAGGATGGGAACTCCCAAGGTATAGACAGCGATCCTTGATCCTGCATGGAGACAGGTTTTTTCCATCCTTGTACTCGGATTGTTGTGTTTTTCCACCCTTTTGGCGATTGCGGCCTCAACAGATGTACGTTTTTTTTTTTACTTTCCCCTTCACATTGTGGAACTACATCCCATGGTTTTAACCTTTATTGAAGCAATTTACTAAATTATAGGCCTCTCCCACCTCCCTCTTTTCTTTTCCGATGGACACTTTGAGCCTTCTAGCCAGTCCTTTGGGCCATGGTTGTCCACCGTGCCCTAGACTTAATTTAATAAAATAACTATTTTATATATATACAATATGTCCTCAATGCTAATTTTGTATACTGAGCTTTGGTTCTGATGAGAACCGAAAAACCCTCATAGGTCAACATTAGTATATGGTCTTAAAATTATAAATAGGAGAGCGAAAATGACAGGGGATGAGATTTAATCTTCACTTGCATTTAATTATTTGAGGCTCCTTGACCAGTCTGAACCTAAGAACCAAGGGGCTCCACAGGGTTCAGATGAAAGACTGACAAAGCTACTTGCAGGCACTAGGCTAGCTCTGCTGTTACTTTTTAAATGCTTTAGGCTAGGTTCACATTAAGACATGTCACGGTTTGATTTGAGTCCTCTGTACCAATTCCTTGGAACACCTGACTGTAATATATAAATTTTGTGACATAAGTTGATTATCATTTTTTGTTACCCTATTGCAGAGTGGTCTATACACTGGTGAAGAATATGAGTGCCTGTTTTGCCATTAGCTTTCAATCACGCATTAGATTTAATTTCCTAATGTGTCTTGCTGCTTCAGCAAAATCAAAATTTTCCTCCAGTTTAAATAAATCAGCTGCTTTATGTCGGGAGCAATGGCCTGCAGTATTACACAACAACCAGCTTTCAGATGAAAAGAAGATAATTTCTTATTAGCTGCTATGAGATATTGCAGAATGGCCTTTCTTCCCTAAAAACCTGCATTTCATGTATGCATTTATGCTAAAAAAAAAGTGATAATATGGTGATGTGTCAGCTATCCTTCTAGCCAATGTGTTTGCAGACTGTGCTGTGTCAATAGGGAAAAGTGGAGTGACAGCTCTTATGTAAGAGCTTTTGCTGTGGCCACATATACTTGTATTAAAGAGAAAATGAACAAAGTTACATAACAGTATAGGTTGTAATAAATATATATAT
This sequence comes from Rana temporaria, assembly GCF_905171775.1. Taxonomy (NCBI): domain Eukaryota; kingdom Metazoa; phylum Chordata; class Amphibia; order Anura; family Ranidae; genus Rana; species Rana temporaria. The sequence goes on from NC_053491.1 coordinate 411,002,664, forward strand.
AATAAATCTTTGTTCAGAGGCCGTGTGTTCATCTTTTGTGTCCATTGACATTGGATATATACGACAGCTTGTGATCCCCTCAGCATATTCCTCTTTCAAAAAACCATAGTGTTATTAATATACTTCTCAACACCCTTTCCTCCACAATGGAATGTCTTGCAATGTCATTTTTGGGGTCTCTCACCTGTGCTGTTAATCTGTATCCCTTGATTTTTCGTATAATCACCTGAATTTATTTTTAATTTTTTTGATTACTTGATCTTGAATTTGTGTATTAGATATTGTAATTTTTCTACTTTTATTATCAAAGTGGACTTTTGCTTTTATTTTTATTTGGTGTTAACTTTTCTTTGTATTGTTTTTCAATAAAATCAGATTGAACTAAATGTATACATAGCTATGGCATAGCTTCCAACTGTCCCTGATTTCAAGGGACTGTCCTTGATTTGGAACAAAGTCACTCTGTCACTCATTCCTCCTCATTTGTCCCTCATTTTGGTCTGATCTATATACTTATATATAAAAGGCACTTTGTATCTATCAAAAAGTGTTTTCCAGCACTAAACCTTTCATCTGATTTCTAAATTGCTGCATTTGTAAATTCCAAAAGCCAATATAAAGGAATAGTAGTGGTAGGAAATAGCACTTGTGGGTTTAACCAATCTTGTTTTTTTGTACAATTCTCCTTTAAGGAGGTGTGGTAGGGGGTGTGTCCTATGACTGCATACTTTTTATGATAGGTGTCGCTCATTCCCGTCTCAAAAAGTTGGGAAGTATGAGCTATGTGATATACAGTATATTGAGGATTCCAATGGCTTTACAATCAAATGTAAACTATTTTTCTCTTCTCTGCATGGTCTTTAATTATGTTAGAAGGCCTGTAAACTCATATTGACTAGATGTAAACCCTAACTAAATGACCTTTTGTTAGCTAAAGCACTGTGTATCATAATGTATCATATGTGCAGAGCGGCTCATAGCAGGGGTCCGATGCATCCCTGTTCACTATTTCAGGTGCAATTGGCTAAATTTGGACCTGAGACAGACCAGAAGATGCACAGGTGTCTAGTGGCAGCTGGTGGGTTCTTCTTTGGGGGGGGGGGGGGCGGCAAACAAACAACACCCCCCCCCACAGCATGGCGGGAATGAAACAGAACCCCCCCGCGGGCAGGCGGAACTTACCCGCTCATGTGGAGGGGCTGTGGTGTCCTCTCCTCCTGGAGTGCAGGCAACAGCCACAGCGGCACCGGTGTCCACTCCTCCAGCTTTTTCTGCTGCTGTATTTTTCCTCTTCCGCCAAAGTGCTAGGCATCCAATAGGATCGCCTGACTCTTTGGTCAATCTGGAAACAGATCTCACAGACCTTCCTCCATTGTTGGGGTGGAGTTACTTAAGTGTGATAATAGCAAAAATGTATTTGCTTATCGTCACACAACAGGGTGGGATCGGAGCACAATGATCTGCGCTCCGACCCGACCCTGTTTTGAAGCCCGTAATCAGGTGCTTCAAGAAAACACCCCACGGCATTGGAATCCATGGTCCGGCGCCATTGATATGTAGATCAGGGGTCGGATGCATTGAAAATGGGAGGCGGAGTCCGTGCGCCCTCTATGGATGGGCTGCCACTGCAGGACTCCTGTGCAATTTGCTCTGCAGCCATCCCAGAGCTGTGTGAACTGGCTCCATTGAGAACCACTCATAATCTCCTGACATCTCCAAACCCGCATCCAATAAATAAGTAAACCCAGCCTAAATATTTGTTTCAGTTTATTTTCATCCTTTTTAAATCTTGCTGCCGCAGATCTCCTGCAGCGTCTTTGCATCCATATTTTGTCCACATGTTCTCTGGAGGTGGCTACATGGCATTTCTCAGGAGGGTTACTGATGGTGACAAGAGTGGGCCATGCCAGTATAATGTTCGTAGAAATAGTAATTTGTTGTCTTCATGAAATGTCCCCCTGACAGTTGATGATTGAAAAGCACAACTGCAAAAAGGGGACAGAGCTCAATAACATTATACCGGGAAGTGCCCTAACAAGGACCTTCATGGCAGAATCACTAGGGATTATTTTAAAGGGTAACTCCACTTTTGCGGACAAAAAAATGGCAAATAGAAAAAATTTAATAATATAGCATATACAATTGCAACTCAAGTCATATTGTAATTGAATGCTATTAAAATAACCATACCTTTTCATTCTGCAGCTCTGTAATTTTCTGTAAAGTGCAAAGCAATATGCCAACCTGTACAGAACATCCCCTAGAAACATAATTTTCTGCTTGTGCGATTGGCTCATTGATTTTCCCAGAAGTCTACCCTAAGATACAAGTCGGATATCAGGCATCCCCTGCAAAAAAAAAAAACATTTTTAGTGAGATACTCCCAATAGGATATCAGTCTAAAGGGGTGCAAACCCTGCAATTTTCCTTGTTAGAGCCCTGCAGGTGCAGCAGCTGTCTGATAATTATGAAACCAATCCTAGATTCACTTACCACATGAAAAGACAAACACACAGGGATTTCTTCAGAATAGCAAAAGGTAGGACTCTGCAACAAAGTTTGTTAAAATCCTTGGAATGTGCATAGATCACCCAGCGGGAAATGTTTTTTTCTCAGCAAAAGTGGAGTACCGTATATACTCGAGGATAAGCCGACCTGAATATAAGCCGAGGCACCTAATTTTACCACAAAAACCTGGGAAAACTTATTGACTCGAGTATAAGCCTAGGGTGTCCATCTGCATGCCTCGCTGTGCCTCACTGTGTCCATGTGCATGCCTCACTGTGCCCATGCCTCACTGTGCCCATGCCTCACTGTGCCCATGACTAGACTGACGTTTAACATGGGAGTCTATGGGGCTACATGTGTGCCAAGTTCCGGGTCCAGGGATCCTACGACCGACCGATACCGGGTCCCCAAAGTCACCGGAGAAATTACCATTTAACATGGGAGTCTATGGAAGAGGTGCCAGGCTTTGAAAAATCGATGCTCCCCCGACATAGGTCCCCTGGATAACAAACTTTGCACACTTGTCGAGGAAGAGTGGAGCTACATGTGTGCCATGTTTGGGGTCAAGAGGACCTACGGCTGGCCAGTACTGGGTCCCCAAAGTCTGGGAAATCAGGCGCAAAAAGGTGACTCGAGTATAAACCGAGGGGGGCATTTTTAGCACAAAAAAATGTGCTGGAAAAACTCGGCTTATACTCGAGTATATACGGTAAGTCTGACTGAAAATTAGCTTTGAAATCTGAAAGCTTCTATAAGATTTTATTGATTGATACTTAAAACCTCTGCCTCATGAGACAGAACATGTAACCAAACCTTTATTACACTGTGTGTTAAAGAAAAACTAAAGGCAAAACTTTTTTTGCGATCTGTGTCCCATCAGGGTTGATTTCCTTTAACTGCCTGTCCCATACGCATAACAGGAAGTGAGAGGAAATCCCTGAAAATTAAGGAAATCCTATGGGCCCCCCTAAGTAACCGAAAAAAGTGTCCCTATTGGAAGATTTCCCCTCTATTACTGTTCTGGGGACAATCCAAAATTTGGGATTTTCTTTTACTTTCAATGATTACAGTAAACAGGACAAATAGAGAAAAGCACAGACAGCAATAGAACAAAATGACAAAAAAATGTTTTGCCTTTAGGTATACTAAGACTATATTCAAAGCCAAACATATATATTGATAAATAATCATAACATGCATTTCTGGCACAGAGAAGGGTCACTGCAGGGGAGTTTGTGTGACAGTATTACCTTTTTACACAGGTTACAGTATATGTTTATTGTCTTTTTTTTTTTTTCATTTAAAGCGGAGCTCCACCCTAAAGTGGAACTTCCGCTCATCGGAACCCTCCCCCCCACCGGTGTCACATTTGACACCTTTCAGGGGGAGTGGGGTGCAGATACCTGTCTAAAGACAGGTATTTTCACCCAGGGTCTTAATAGCATCATGGGCCCCTGGGCAAAGTAATGCTCTGGGGCCCCTACAATCATGACAGTGCAGGTAAACAGACATTAAGTAGGTAGGAGGCAGACTGCCTTCCCTTTGCATCTATCACACTCCGTGCCATTATGGGGCCCCCAATTTCGGGGCAGCGTGGGCTCAAGGACCAGCTGCTTTGGGGAAAGTGCAGGGGCCCCCCATGCAGCTGTGGCCCCCTGGGCAGTGCTCAGGTGTGCCCTCTCATTAAGACAACCCTGTTTTCACCCACTTCCGGCCACACAGTCTGCAGGACGTCAAACCACACCCCCCCCCCCCCCTGTTGTGTTCTGGGAAACACACAGCTCCCAGAACACAGCGGGGACCAGTGAGCATGGCGCACACGACTCCCGCATGTGCTGTAGGGAACCGGGCAGTGAAGCCAGAGCTCTTCACTTCCTGGTTCCCTCACCGAGGATGGCGGTGGGGGCAGCAGAGTGACGAGCGATCGCTCGTCCTCTGCTGCCGACGGCGCTGGACTCCAGGACAGGTAAGTGTTCTAATATTAAAAGTCAGCAGCTGCAGTATTTGTAGCTGCTGGCTTTTAATAATTTTTTCGGCAGACATCCGCTTTAAATGTTCTGTTTTTCTCTTTTAGGTGGAACAGATGCTGGCGGAGTTCAGGCTTCATGAAGAAGACTTGCAGGTCCTAATGGGCAGGCTGCAGGTAGAGATGGAGCGAGGCCTTCATCTGGAGACCAATGAAGAAGCTAGTGTGAAAATGCTGCCTACCTATGTACGATCTACACCTGATGGCTCCGGTGAGAAATCTAGGGTAGTTCCACAAAGAAGCTGCATATCCATGTCAATGCATAAATAAGTGCATGTATTAGCATGTACAGTATATATCATGTACAATGGTCTTGATTCAATGGAGTACTACATCTTATACCATTCCCAACTATGTACAGCAGGGGTAGGCAACCTGGGGCCCTCCAGCTGTTGCAGAACTACAAGTCCCATCATACCTCTAGGAGTAATTATAACTGCCAGCCTTGCAAAGCCTCATGGGAAATGTAGTTCCACAAAAGCTGGAGGGCCCCAGGTTGCCTACCCCTGGTGTACAAATAAGCTCCACTTTTGTACAAGGTTTTTATTTGATGTTCATGAACCTTTTCAGTGCACCTGAACATTAGCTGCCATATGAGGCAGAATGGCACCAGCAAGCTGTGGCAATTTCTCCTACTGGTTTACATTAGAGAAAGTCGGCTATGTGTTTGAAAAACTAAAAACAAGTTGCCATGCACCTTCATTTTAAAGCTGTAAGGCCAAAGCTATATATATATATATATATATATATATATATATATATATATATTAGGGCTGTGACTGATTAAAATTTTTGTGTTCGATTAATCGTTTTTTTTTTTAATCGATTAATCGACTAATTTCGATTAATTAACGCACATACAGATACAACTACTTTTAGCTGATCTCCTTGCATTGCAACTCTGCATTAGCCACTGGTAAATGTGGTGGGGGCAGTATGGGGGCAGATGTGTATATTACAGCATCTGCCCCCATGCTGTAATATACACATCTGCCCCCATGCTGTAATGTACACATCTGACCCCATGCTGTAATATACACATCTGCCCCCATACTGCAAGAATATACACATCTGCCCCCCATACTGCCCCCACCACATTTACCAGTGGCTAATGCAGAGTTGCAATGCAAGGAGATCAGCTAAAAGTAGTTGTGTGGCAGATGTGTACATTACAGCATGGGGCAGATGTGTATATTCTTGCAGTTTGGGGGCAGATGTGTACATTACAGCATGGGGGCAGATGTGTACATTACAGCATGGGGGCAGATGTGTACATTACAGCATGGGGGCAGATGTGTACATTACAGCATCTGCCTCCATGCTGTAATGTACACATCTGCCCCCATGCTTTAATATACACATCTGCCTCCCATACTGCAAGAATATACACATCTGCCCCCATGTGTACATTACAGCATGGGGGCAGATGTGTATATTCTTGCAGTATGGGGGCAGATGTGTACATTACAGCATGGGGGCAGATGTGTACATTACAGCATGGGGGCAGATGTGTACATTACAGCATGGGGGCAGATGTGTACATTACAGCATCTGCCTCCATGCTGTAATATACACATCTGCCCCCATGCTTTAATATACACATCTGCCTCCCATACTGCAAGAATATACACATCTGCCCCCATGTGTACATTACAGCATGGGGGCAGATGTGTATATTCTTGCAGTATGGGGGCAGATGTGTACATTACAGCATGGGGGCAGATGTGTACATTACAGCATGGGGGCAGATGTGTACATTACAGCATGGGGGCAGATGTGTACATTACAGCATGGGGGCAGATGTGTACATTACAGCATGGGGGCAGATGTGTACATTACAGCATGGAGGCAGATGTGTACATTACAGCATGGGGGCAGATGTGTACATTACAGCATCTGCCTCCATGCTTTAATATACACATCTGCCTCCCATACTGCAAGAATATACACATCTGCCCCCATGTGTACATTACAGCATGGGGGCAGATGTGTACATTACAGCATGGGGGCAGATGTGTACATTACAGCATCTGCCCCCATGCTTTAATATACACATCTGTCCCCATACTCCAGGAATATATACATCTGCCCCATAATGTTACCACACACAGATGGTTGTCCTTTCTTACCTGACTATCAGGCAGGCAGACCCATCTGCAGCGTAGCCGATGGACACACGTGCGCAAGGGAAGAAGATACAAGCAGGCGGGCAGGTGATGATGACGTCAGCGCGCCGCGGCTCCGGAGCTAGGCCGAAGCCGCGGCCTTTCCTATGGGCGAGACCGCGGAGCTCACTCCGCGGATCGTCATCGATCAAAATAATTTTAATCGACCAAAGAAATTAACGATTAATCGACCAATTAATCGTTAATTTCCGCAGCCCTAATATATATATATATATATATATATATATATATATATATATATAGGCCCGGATTCACAAAGCACTTGCGCCGACGGATCTCGAGATACGCTGCGTAAGTGCAAATATGCGCCGTCGTATCTTTGCGCCGTACCCACAAACTAAGATACGCCTAAAAATAGGCTTCATCCGACCAACGTAACTTGCCTACGCCGGCGTAGAGTGGGCACATATTTATGCTGGACACATTTGGCGCTCCCATTGATTTTCTATTTAAATATGCAAATGAGGGAGATACGCCGATTCACGATCGTACATGCGCCCGACTCAGGTTACGACTGGTGCGCGTAAGTTGTACGTCCGGCGTAAAGTTAAGCCCCATAAAGCAGTTGTAACTCAGCAGCAGACATGGAAAGGTCTGCACCAGGGAACTCAAGCCCGCGTATTTTACGTATTTTACGTTGGACGTGAATATGACTAGGCGTAGGTTACGTTCACGCCGTAGGCAGTGATCCGGCGTATCTTAGGCAGTTTTTCCGACGTAATTGTGAGCATGCGCACTGGGATGCGCCCACGGGATGGCACATGTGCCGTTCGTTATACGTATCTATCTGGCGCTCGGCCCATCATTTGCATGGGGTCACGCCTCATTTGCATGGCTCACGCCCACTTCCACTTACGCCGACTTACGCCTTGGAAACCCAGCGCAGTTTTGGGAGCAAGTGCTCTGTGAATTCTGTGCTTGCCTGTCTGCGCTGCGTCGGCGTAGCGTAAAGGAGATACGCTACGGCGGCATAAATATGCGCCAGCGGCTGTGAATCCGGGCCATAGTCTTCAAAAAGTTTCTGCACTTTTATATTTTCATTGGAAATGGTCAGGGCAGCGAAGTTTTGCTGCTGGCATTGAAAAGTTGATACAACGCTGGGGAAAAAAAGCATTACGAAGTAAGATGACTATGTAGAAAAGTGATGCAATTCATTTTTGAGAATCTTTTTTTTTTTTCTGTTTCAATGGTTTTTATGAGTTTTTAAAATAAAGAATATAAGTGCCATCAAAGAGAGCAGCGAACATCCTTTGCGTGCTCTACACGTATTAAGTCGTAAAAAGAGAAAAAAAAAATAAAAAAAAAGGGGAAAGGGAAAACAAGCAAAGAAAATAAAATAACCAGACATAACATAATAAAAGTAAAAAGTGAAATGCTACTGGTTAACAAAGGAGCAGCATCCAAGCATAGAAGCAATACAACAATGCAACAAATGAATGCTATGCTAAATATAAAGCAAATATGGACCCAACTCGTGGGATGGGTTCTGGATTGTGGCCCCTCTACGTAATATATCTAATGCTGGAGGCCAATCAGTGACCAATATCGAGATATTGAAGTTCCTTGGAACCTAGCAAAACAAAAAAAACTCTCCAATAGGCAACACATTTTACAGATAGTTAGGAAAACGAGGTCATTGCATGGGAATCCGGTTTGAGCAATCTCACAGCAAGAGGATCTGGGCAGCTTGAAATCATAGCAAGTAAGATACTTTCTACATTTATTAAACCTAGTTGTCCCCGATAGGGGAGCCCTTAGCCAACAACATTACAGAAGAGGTCCAGGTTAACCAAAAAAAAAAAAGGGGGGGGGAGTTCAGGGAATTCACGAGGGAAAGGCACTAGAAATAGAAGAAAGAAGAAGCAGGAGAAGAAAGAAGAGAAAAGGGTGTGTCCATCCGGGAATCTTGATTGATCATCTGAAAAGGTATCTTTATGTCTCAGGTGCCTGTAGGTAGGTGAGCCAGGGAGACCACGTTTTTTCGAAAAGGGTTGTTTGTCATTTAAAATGCTCACTATTTTCTTGTTTAACATGATCCAGTTTAATTTGCGTTTTAGCAATGTTAAGTCTACAATGGGGCTTTTCCAAGCTGTCGCAATAGCTATTTTAGCAGCTAAAAAAATGAAAAATATCAAAGTCTGGGTATGTCTGGGGATATTGTCCACTGGTTTGTTTAGGAGGGCGACTGAGGCGTCTTTAATGATATTCACCATTGTGATCAAAAGAATAAGCACGTGGACCCTGATCCAAAAACGACGCACCCTGGGGCATGTCCACCACACATGAACTGGTGTACCCACCTGCCCACAAGCCCTGAAGCAGGAGGATGAGGCCCCAGGGTACATTCTGGAAAGGCGCTCCAGCACCAGGTACCATCTGGCTTGCACCTTGTAACTCGCCTCTATCAAAGCCACATTGAGGATGCCTTTGTGAATTCTCGTACTCCACCTACGCCAATCCCCCAACTCAGGGCTAATGTTCAGGTCCCTCTCCCATGCCACCTGATATGGGAGCCTAGTGAGAGGTGCGGCCAACTGTTTATAGAGCACAGAGATGCCCCCCCGGAGAGCGGAGTCCTGTATACACCTACTCTCGAAGATGGTGCGTGTTGTCAAGTCGGACCCATTGTTCTCTAAAGAATGGAAAAAATGCTGAATTTGCTGTAGGCGGTAGCTCTCCGAGGAAGGCATCTCCAAGCTGTAGTATGACGACAGGCGTATTCCTCTGTGATGGAGATAATCGCCTATCCGTAATAATCCCTTGTTAACCCACCAGCTAAATCCGTCGGGACGTCTGCCCGGGGGAAACAGGCGATTGCCGAACAGTGGGGCCACTGGGGCATGTGCGGACCTTAGAGCCCATCTTCTACATCCCATTTCCCAAACATTGAGGGAATGAGAGAGTCTTGGACTCAAAATCGCTTTGCAGTGCTTAGGGAATGTCCAAAGGACAAGGTCCATAGCTAATGGAGCACATGTCTGAGCCTCCAGTGAGACCCACTCAGGGCAATAATTACGGCTGTGCATTTGGATTAGTTGAGTCACCTGCGCTGCTAAATAATACTTGCGAAACTCGGGCACTCCCAAACCCCCCTCTTCTCTGGGTGTGTACAAGAATCTTTTTTTTTTTTGTAATGTTTATTTGAATTTTTTTGCATTGTACAACATACAAAAGACATAAAACGAAACACACAAAGAAGAGTAAATTACATGCAGAAAGAATCCTTGCTGGTGTCGCACACATTACTCAGTTTAACTGGTTAGAGAAAAAAGGGGGAGTGTCTCACCACTTCCAGGTGGCCCCAGTGGAACAACATCTCTTTCTGTAGCTCCGCCTCTACATATATTTTCGTCATAATGATATCTTCAAATATAATTAAATGCAGAAGATTTATGACATTTTTATGCCATTTTATTACATTGTTTCTTCAGAGGTTTATCTTATTACTCTTATTTATAGCAGATGCCAACACTTTATGTTCCTATTAATAAATAATGATATGCTATCCTAAACACCAGTAGGTTTTGCTAACTGTGCTATTAATGCCAATTTCTAAAACATTCGCATTGGCCAGTGATTTTATCATTACATTTCAATTCCTTAATTCCAATGGCCACGCATTATGACCTATTATTACCAGCATCAAGTAGGTGGCATCCCATATTCCAAAATCATTTAAAATACAAACAATTAAAGAAAATCCCACCAAAGTTTTGAAATAATGCATCATAGATTAAAAATTTGCAATAAAGCAGTTTAAATCAATATCTACATTAAGGCCCTCCGGTGTTAATATATCAAGTGTGTATATCAACTTAATTTTGTTTTGAGAAACATGATAGTAAAAAATGTGGTGGTAAATCCACCCAATAAAAGGAGTAGTTTCCTGAACGTAAAATTATTTTTCTGGTGTCAAAACTGTGTGGGGGGCAGAACAAGCAGACAATAAGGTAAAAAAAAATACACACTTTTAAAAGCAATAGAAGAATATTTGAGATCAAGGCATTAATATCATGTAAAAGCACGCATGTCACCTACATAATGGAGTGCCTGTGATGCCTCTAGTACGTAGGGAGGACAACATGAGAATTAAACAGAAAAATGGGGGAGCACATGAACAATATAAGAAAAGGATACACTAAACATAGTGTATTCAGACACTTTAGGAATGCCATGGAAAGGATGCAAGCCAGTTCAAATGTTATGGTTGACAGAGTAGAAGGCCATTGGAAAGGACAAAAAAAAAAAAAAGTCTCTCAAAACAAAACCAAATGAATATACAAACTTGATACAATAACACCAAAGGGCCTTAATATAGATATTGATTTAAACTGCTTTATTGCAATCTATGATGCATTCTTTTATATTTATTTTCATTTTAAATATTTTTGTAGTTTTTTGCAATTTTGGGGGCATTTTTTAAAATGTTTATTTTAATTTTGTATTTTAAATGTTTTTGGAATTGGGGTCTCCACCTACTTGATGCTGGTAATAATAAGTAATAACACATAGCCCTTGGAATTTAGAAATTTAAATGTAATATTAAAAAATCAAATAAAAAAAGGCACCATACACTGGCTATACCAGCAGCACTAATCATTGTAATCTAACAGCAGGGAAGTTTCCCCATCATCAGAATACAATACCTTGAATGTGTGGATGAGGAATTTTTACAGCCGCTAGCAATAATCGCTGTGTTTGCCAGGAGAACACAATGGCTCAAAGGGGTGATTCCCTTGTCAACAGGTGGTTGCAGGGAAAAAAATTAACTCTGTCTATGGCCTGCCTTAATTTTAACATACACATGGCCTCTACTGAAAAACGAATGACCTTCCAGGGAAAAATAACGATTTCCTGGGCAAATCCTACAACCAATCACTCAAAATCATGAAAAATGTCAAGTTTGTTGATGGCCAGTTATCTCCTTATCTCCTACACAGCCTGAGCCTGAGGGTTGCATTATATGTGAAATCCTTCTGGTCTATCAATCAAGTCACCTAATTTTGTGAGTTCTAAGCTGGCCATAGATGGATAGATGGATAGAATTTTGAACGAACATTCTTAATTCTTGGGAAAAAAATGTTCTAAGAAAGATTGCTCAGTCATTTTCTAATCATTAGTGAGTCAATGCAATGATAATTTTTCAAATTATTAGTGAATCAATGCAATGTTAATTTTTGACCACATTGGTGAGAAAATGGATGGAGCAGAATGATACATTTTTCTTAAACGTACACATTTCTAAAAGTGTGTGTGGCTTTCATTCAGTAAAGTCCATTCGTTGCTAAATTAAATGTTAAAAGCAAAGTAAACTTTCGTACGATAAATGGATGTTCTGAGAATTTTTGTACCATTTTTCATAATACTTTTCCTAAGAATTTTCGTTCGAAATTCTATCCATCTATGGTCAGCTTTAATTTTGAAGAATGATATGTTCATTAGACAGTAAATCTGTCACTTGGCACAAAGCTTGTCACCACTGTAAAAACAAACACTGGCCTTGTTCAAACAGTGACTGCACTTCTGCCTGTGTCCTTCACCCCCGGCACAGCGCTCTGATGATTCCTGTCCTCTTTATTCTTTACAAATCTTTTATTTACTGACCTGAAATGTGCTCCGATGTGTAGTGGGAGTTCAGCCAGCAATAGAGGTTATACAATGTCACAGTTAAATAGCTGTTACTGCAAGAGAAGTACAAGAGTAATTTGTAAACACTGGAACATGAAAAATAGTTGTCAATCAACACTATATAGCACTACCTGCCTTATGTAACCCCTCAGCTGCACAAGAAAGTTCATGAATATTTTTTACGATTATACTCCCAGCCTCACCTTGAGCAAAGATTTACCAACTTGCAGGACAACAATCTAAGCACCAGCAGGATGAGAGTGATCGTCACTGGGGCAAGTTAACGGAGCAGTTATCCCTTTACCACTTGAGCTCCACAAGTACCCCCTTCAAGACCAGGGCATTTTTTCACTATTCAGCACTGTGCTACTTTAACTGGCAATTGTACGGTCATGCAATATTGTACGCAAATTAATTTTTAACAAATTTCTTTTTACACAAATAGAGCTATCTTTTAGTGGTATTTGATCACCACTAGGTTTTTTATTTTTATATAAACTAAAGAAAAACTGAAAACTTTCTATCATAAAACATAACCAATAAAATTCATAAATGTAGGCCAAAGTGTATTCTGCTACATGTCTTTGGTAATAAAAAAAATCCAAATAATTGTATATTAATTGGTTCGCGTGAAAGTTTTAATCCTTATCCTGAGCAGGCAATGTCTATATACATATATTTTTGCCTGCATGTGCGGACCTGCCGCAGTATACAGTATGTAGTGCGACAGGTCAGCAAGTGGCTAAAGACTCACATGGTTGCCACCATTACGCGTTCCCAGCCACAAGCACCGTTAACAGCATCTGCTGTTGACATTCTGACTTTTAAAAATGCCTGTATCACTTGCTGCCATGCCAAGACAGGAATGTAACAGAGTTTACACAATATTAGCTTCTTCAAACAGCCTAAATTCATAATTTCTAGTTAGAGTATTCAGAGATTCAACAATTTTTAATTAAAGAAACATTTTGATTTTTAATGAAAATAAAATAAAAAAACGGTGCAGGAAAAATGTACAGAAAATATATTACAACACAGAATTAAGCAGCATTCAAATAAAATAGTTCAAAAGTGAAAAATACTTAAGGCCCCATTCACACCTTAGCGATTCTCTGCTTGAAGCTTTAATCTCTAAAACAAGCTTTTTACTAGCGTTTTCTACTCAAATAGCAGCTCTCCACCCCCAACTTCCTCTCCCTCTCCTTACCCTAGTGCTTTCTATTGGCTAAACAAAAACACCAGAAGCTGTAAAACGCTTGTAATACACTTCTAAAATGCTTGTAAAAAGCTACAAATACACAAAAAATGCCAGAAAAACACCAGATGTGAATGGAGCCTAAAGTGATAGTAGAGCCTTACATATACCCAGTGAAGTGACTGGCCTCAGGTGATACACAGAGATTAAACAAAACCTCTTACATAAGTTGTACCTGTTTATGCACAGCCTTCTCTGCTCTACAGCCATTCAAAATACAGAATTTAGACAGCATTTTCTTAGCTCCAGGAGGCAGGGGGTGGTGATCTGATGTCACACACTGCACAGCAAAGAGCTGAGTGTAGCCTGAGACCTAAGTGGGACACAAGCTTTTTTTCTCAAACAATAGGTGCTGGAACTCAACCATGAACCCCCAAAACCCCTCCAAATCACATGAAAATAGTGGGTGGGGTCAAAGTTCATGAACAGTAGGAGGGTCTTAAAGGGGCATTAAATACCAGGATTGCATTTAATACAGAGTGCAGAGTTCAGGTGGGCTACACACAGAGTGCAGAGCTGTGTGTAACTTCTGTGTTTACAAGTGATTGTGGGGAGCATTTCGAACAGGCTGCATTTTTTAACGACGTTTTAAACAATGCCGTTTTTCGGGTTGTAAAAAATGATCGTGTGTGGGCTAAAAGGACGTTAAAAACCTGTGCATGCTCAGAAGCAAGATATGAGACAGGAGCGCTCGTTCTGGTAAAACTACCGTTCATAATGGAGTAAGCACATTCATCACGCTGTAACAGACAGAAAAGCATGAATCGTCTTTTACTAACATGGAATCAGCTAAAGCAGCCCCAAGGGTGGCGTCATCTGCATGGAACTTCCCAGGGGTCAAGTCCTGGGGAAAAAAGTGTGGGAACTCCCACCCAAGATCCACTCCCCCACCAAAAAAAAAAAAAATGATACGCTCCCCCACAAAAAAAAAAATATGATACGCTCATAGGCATAATTACTAAACTTTTTTTTCGATCGTCTGTACCTTAGTAATCCTTTATGTTACTGGCCGCTTCCTGTATATGGATTCATCGGGTAGTGTGCGGGTATTCCGTCACTTCCTCGATGCCGCAATGTCTCCTGGGAGCTTTTGTCATTGTTCCCAGGAGACATTGCGGAGGTCTGCCGTGAGTTATCGCGGGATTTAGAAAGAAGCAAGTGCCCCTGACAGTGACTCGTGCTGGGCATCACCGCTTAGGGAAGGATTGGCTCGGGCGGCTCGGCTGCTCTTGGCTGCCCTAGTCCTGCAAAGGGAACTGAGTTCCTGCTGTGAAAAAAGTGCAGGAACTCCGTTCCCACGCGTTCCCGCAGGACTTGAGCCCTGGAACTTCCCCTTTATAGTGCCGTCATACGTGTTGTACGTCACCGCGCTTTGCTAGAGCATTTTTTTAAAATGATGGTGTGTGGGGAACGTCGTTTTAATGATGAAGTTGGAAAAACTTCGTTTTTTCTACATGCCGAAAAACGTTGTTTTTTTTCATGCCGAAAAATGATCGTGTGTACGCGGCATTCGAGTGAGAAACTAATGCTTTGATCTTCCTTGAATCCCTTAATGCTCTGCAAAACAAGTGTCATGAGAGCACCCTGTACTGATTATTTATAAAACAAAGATTTTATATAAACAAAATGCTTGCTATGGGGTCAGTTGGCAGGAGGGAGGGGGCCATGAGTGCCTGTGTTCTGTTAAAATAGCCAATTCATCAAGATCTCCAATTATGCCACTTCCTGTTACTGTAAACCGTCATTAATTGGATATTTCGAAGACTTGCTGTTTTGACACAACACCGGCAAGTGTGTACACAAAGACTTTGCTGTTCTGACACAACAGCAGGTTCAGAGGAAAAAGTTGTTGCCGCAGAGGCGGCCATTTTGTTGGTTAGTATTGGAGCGGGGTAACAATATCTGCTCATAATGTACCGGAGTGTATACGGTTGACGGTGTTGTGTCAAAACAGCAAGTCATAATAATTAGAAAAAAGGCGCTTCTAAAATATTACAACTGGCAATAAACATCAACATTTTACAAATGTCACAATGCAGACATAAAGAGTACTGTAACACACGTAAACAAATTGCTCTGTAGCATAAAACTCTATAAAATTGTATGTATGCCTATTTTTTGGTCCCTTAATTATGCCTTAAGTCCAAAATATATCTTAACATAACATTAATATATTTAAAAAAATATACAAAAAAAGAGGTAACACCTGCTCTGTGCATTGCTATTTCACAAAAGCGTTGCTTTGGTCAGCTTTCTGCAGTCCCTGGCAGCACTGTAGGCTCTTCCCCTATTTTGGGTGCCTCCTTGTAGCAAGCCAGGTGCTAAGGAGGCATCCATACATGCGCTCTCCCATAAGGTCCCTTACCAAGCTGTGTATGTCTATAGACACATCACCCTATCTCCCCTAATTACAGGAGTTTGATTGATGACAGTAGAAGCCAATGAACCCAAGAAGTAAGGGGAATAACACTGGAGCTGGCATTGGTGACATGGAGCCGAGTAAGTTTGGCCCTCCTCTGTCGCCGGGCCAATTAAAAAGCGTAGCACGCTTCGCGCATGCGCAGAAGGCTTCACTGCCGGTTTCCCCTAGGGTAGTTGGCGGCGGCAGCGCCCTCCTCTGCCGCCCGAGGGACAGGACATTTCTTACCTTAATGTTGAGAATGCATTAAAGAGGTGTTACAGCCTGGGGGGAAAAAATAAAAATCAGCAGTTACAAATACTGTGGCTGCTGACGTTTAATATATGAACAATTACCTGTCCAGGGAGCCCGCAATGGCGGCACCCCAGCCGATCTTCAGATCGGCTGTCGGGTGCTGCCGCCGCCAACTCCCCTAGGGGAAACCGGCAGTGAAGCCTTCTGCGCATGCGCGAAGCGTGCTACGCTTTTTAATTGGCCCGGCGGCAGAGGAGGGCCAAACTTCGGCACTGTCTCCCAGAAGTGGGGACAGAGATCTGTCTAAAACAGGGGCCCGTTTCCCCCTCCCCCAGAAAGGTGCCAAATGTGGCACCGGAGGGGGAGGAAGCAAATAAGCGGAATTTCCACTTTTGGGCGGAACTCCACTTTAAGTTAAAAAAAAGTTAAGAATTTAGCACTACTCTAACACTTGAACCCAGTTTTGCAACTTTGGCATGAGTTATTAAGCAAGGGACTAGGGGGTTAATGAACCATGAATGTTCTTAATCACTTGCATTCAACAGTTTTTGGTGCATGTTATATTGCTTTATATAATTTTGCATATGTAATTGTAATTTTTTCCTTTACTGATTTGTCTAGAGGTTGGTGATTTTCTGGCCTTGGATCTTGGCGGCACAAATTTCCGTGTAATGCTGGTGAAAGTCGGAGAGGATCTGGATGGACAGTGGAAAGTAGACACAAAGCACAAAATGTATTCAATTCCCGAGGATGCCATGACAGGAACTGCAGAAATGGTGAGAAAGAAGTATTTTGTTGCAGTCTGTCCCTATTGGAGAGATCTATTTTTACTTTGTGTCCCAACAGGAAATAAGGGGGAGATCCAAAAATATCAAAGGCCACAGTAAAAACAAAAAAAGTTTGGGCTGGAGTTCGGTATGTGATTTTGCACAGTGTACGCTGATAAAATGCAGCATATCTTCATTTTATCAGATCACAGATCACTTCAGCTGTGGACTGCATTGTAGTGTGAATAGGACAGACAGAAAACAATTGTTTTCTGTGTGTCCCAGTGGTGACAGGCGTTTACACTGCAGTAAAACACCAGTCACTGCACATAGTGTACATTGGCCTAAACAGTGGGTAAACCTGCTTTTAGGCCCCCTGCACACTGGTTGTTTATCCCGGACGCATGGGGTCCTGATGCTTTGCTGAAGGTGGAGGGCACAGGTGTGCAGTTCAGCCCCGCTACAGGCAGCCTGTAAGGGCTGGTTCACACCAGCTACATTGCAGCACAGCGACTGTTGTGCAGTGTTATCCGACTAAGATAAGCACAGTTATTGAGATGTCACACAGACATCTTATAAAGTAAAATTACTGGCCGCGTGGTGTGAAGCAGCGGATGGCCTCACACCGTGCGGCAGTGGTGTGAACCGGGTACATGGGAGACAAGGCATTTTGTCTTGTCTGTACAGTGGGACTGTGCTGGAATAGCCACACAATGCAGCCCCCCCACATCTGATCTGGTGTGAATCTATCTTTAAACTCTATGAGAGAAAAGACTTGTTTTGGCTGGACATCTAGCTGTATTTTCGTTTAGGGCAGTATGCACCCAGGGACAAATGCCTAGAACACAGACTTACTTCAGTGCAATAGATAAAGAGATTCTGCTTTGTTTACAGCACAATGCAATGCACAGAGCAATTGTTGCATGATAAAGGTGATGCTGTGCAGCCAGTGCTTTAAGTGGGCCAAAAGAGGTGCCGGTACTCTATTAGGCGCCGGTGCTCCCCCCCCCCCCAATACTGAACATGAAAATATATATATTTTACAAACCCTCTCTTAGACGAAACATGTCAGAAACTAAAAAAAGAGAAGATAAAATGGGCACAAAGCATGACAAGGGACAGACACCACAGAAAATAGATAGGAGAAGTGTATACATATCTGTGAGCTTGCACATGGACTGCTCAGAGTGACTGATGAATAACATCCATTATTCTATCTATTTTCTGTGGTGTCTGTCCCTTGTCATGCTTTGTGCCCATTTTATCTTCTCTTTTTTTAGTTTCTGACATCATCAGATGGTTTATGTAGTTTTAGCAGAAAATGCACCAATATATTGCAAACCATAGCAGCTATAGATAGATAGAATAATGGATGTTATTCATCAGTCACTCTGAGCAGTCCATGTGCAAGCTTGCAACAATAATCATACAATGAACATCTTCCCACATATCAGTCTGTGAGCAGCCATAGGTAGCAACAAAACACTCACCAGTACTCTGTACTTCAGAAGTTCAGATCCAAAGCAAAGTCCGGTGTTTTTCACTTTGCTGCACCGTCCTGACTCCTAGGAGGGCCAGTCACCCGCTCACATTCACCACGCCGCACTGATCGCTCCTCACAGGCGCGCGGAAAGGAGTTGACGTCACCTAACATGAGGTCAACTCCCTGCCTGCGCCTGCACGTACGGCTCAAGCCGTACTCTGCACACGGCCCGCCCCCCTCCACTAGCTGATGGCCGGCCCAGCCAATGACATTATGGAGGAGAGAGACGGTGCGCGATGTAATTCGCCCAGCGCCGGCCAGCCACTACAATGCTGTAGCTAGCTCTCCGCTGCGTTCCGGTACCGGAAACCCACGTACTGGGCGCACGGAGAGGTGCTGGTACTCTCCAGGGCCATTTTTGGAAGTGGCGGTACTGAGTACCGCCGCGTTCCGGCCCACTTAAAGCACTGTGTGCAGCCCTGAAACATTGCATGTCTTGTGTTGTGAGTGAGTGACAAAAAAAAGCTCCCATTTAGCAGTTACTTTTGTGCATATGAAATATCTTGTCTTGTATGTACAAAAATGTGCCACTGATTTTAGTCATTCCAGTTGCAGGCAGGTGGCATACTGTATGTTTAGTTAGCATGTGGCTGCCCAGGTCAGGGGGAAGGTGTTAATGTTTTTGCTGACTTCCCTGAGTGTGTTCGCAGGCTTTTTTCTGGGGTCCCTCCCGTGTTATATAAAAGGGAAGAGGTCCGGATCCTAGGAGGCTCAAGAATTGACAGGACACGTGCAGTGACTTGTTGGGGCTTGTGGTCCACTTCGGAGCACCTATCTATTGGGACAACCCAAGAACAGCACCTACAGTGGGGATCGAAAGTTTGGGCACCCCAGGTAAAAATGTGTATTAATGTGCATAACGAAGCCAAGGAAAGATGGGGAAAATCTCCAAAAGGCATCAAATTACAGATTAGACATTCTTATAATATGTCAAAAAAGTTAGATTTTATTTCCATCATTTACACTTCCAAAATTACAGAAAACAAAAAAATGGCGTCTGCAAAAGTTTGGGCACTCTGCAGAGTTAATATCTTGTACTGCCGCCTTTGGCAAGTATCACAGCTTGTAAATGCTTTTTGTAGCCAGCCAAGAGTCTTTCAATTCTTGTTTGAGGTATCTTTGCCCATTCTTCCTTACAAAAGTCCAGTTCTTTGAGATTTCGGGGCTGTCTGTCACGCACTGCTCTTTTAAGGTCTATCCATAGATTTTCAATTATGTTGAGGTCAGGAGATTGTGAAGGCCATGGCAAAACCTTCAGTTTACGCCTCTTGATGTAATCCCCCGTGGATTTTGAGGTGTGTTTAGGATCATTATCCATTTGTAGAAGCCATCCTCTCTTTAACTTCAGCTTTTTCACAGATGGCATCAAGTTACCATCCAAAATTTGCTGACATTTTATTGAATCCATTTTTCCTTCTACTCGTGAAATGTTCCCTGTGCCACTGGCTGCAATACAACCCCAAAGCATGATTGATCCACCCCCATGCTTCACAGTTGGACAGAGGTTCTTTTCATTAAATTCCGTGCCCTTTCTTCTCCAAACGTACCTTTGCTCATTCCGGCCAAAAAGTTCTATTCTAACCTCATCGGTCCACAGAAGTTTCCAAAATGCATCAGGCTTGCATCAGGCTTTATATGTTCATTTGCAAAGTTCAAACGCTGATTTTTGTGGTGAGGACGTAGAAGAGGTTTTCTTCTGATGACTCTTCCATGAAGACCATATTTGTACAAGTATCTCTTTATAGTGGAATAGTGTACCACAACTCCAGTGTCTGTCAGATCTTACTGGAGGGATCGTGGAGTCAAACATGGGTTTTGAATTGCTTTTCTCACAATCCTGTGAGCTGTTCTGTCTGATATTTTTCTTGGTCTTCCAGATCTTGTTTTAATTTCCACTGTTCCTGATGACTGACATTTCTTAATTACATTCCGAACAGAGGATATTGACATCTGAAAACGCTTTGCTATCTTCTTATAGCCTTCTCCAGCTTTGTGAGCGTCAACTATTTTCAGTTTTAGTTTTCTAGACAACTGCTTAGAAGAACCCATGGTGCTGATTGTTGGGGCAAGGTCAGATGAGTCTGGGCATTTAAAACCTTTGAGATTGACATCACCTGGTCTTCCCAGACGATGAGTGAGAACAATCCATGACACTGGCAGGTCTCAGCTTTGCAAAGGGGGCAGTGCATGCTATAAATTCTGCAGGGTGCCCAAACTTTTGCAGACATAATTTTTTTGTTTTCTGTAATCTTGAAAGTGTAAATGATGTAAATAAAATCTAACTTTTTTTGACGTATTATAAGAACGTCTAATCTGTAATTTGATGCCTTTTGGAGATTTTTCCATTTTTCCTTGGCTTCGTTATGCACATTAATACAAATTTTTACCTGGGGTGCCCAAACTTTCGATCCCCACTGTATCTATTGGGACACCCCAAGTACTTCTCCATTCGAGCCTTGCCAAGTATGGAAGCTTTCCATAGCAAATTCACCTGTGCAGCTAATTTGGGGCAGCCGCAGCTAGTTGCAGTTATGAGAAAGACATTATTGCATGTTATAAAACAGAAAAAAGGGAGGGAATGCACATTTTATTGCCTTACCCAAAACATTTAATAGGTAATGAAAGGTTAAAAATGGATACAACTGCACAATGGAACACGGTGCAGACATAACAAGGGTATAGGTTGATGCATTTTGGGGGCGCACCCCCTACCTCAGAGCCAAGCTAGTCTAGTCTTATGCTGCACGCTAGTAGCTCATCTCTGTTTAATGTTTGATTTTTCACATGACCGCGGCCTCGGCCTGGTCCCAGGCATTGGTGAGCTCACCTTCAGACAAGATGTTACCCCTCGTGCATGGGTGCATCTAGACCCCGTGCACTGAATGCAAGATCTGAACATCGTATGGAATGCAGATGGGGGTTTCTTCTTCTCTGTAATATAAAAATAAATCTCATGTTAAAATTATAGGGTATAATCCCACCTATAGCCATGATATTAAAAACCGCTGTGTGTGACAATGACATTTATTAAAGACAGCAACCAACAGACAGAGGGACATTTTGGGGCTTAAGTATAGAAGATTACAAAAGAACGTTTTCAGGATAGAAAACAGTCAACGTGTCAATACTGTATATTAAATATTGCAGGTTCCTATAGACAACACAGATATATTCATGGTTTTTACATTTACCAATATCTCTCTTCCCAGCTGTTTGATTACATTGCTGAATGTATCTCGGATTACCTGGACCAGCAGAATATGAAGCATAAGAAGCTCCCACTGGGCTTTACCTTCTCCTTTCCTGTCAGACATGAAGATATTGACAAGGTAACAAATCTAGGAAGGGACAGCAACCTAAAATAGCAGAAACACTGCAGTGTGCACAGGGTGCATGGATGGATATCTGTTAACATTATGTATTGCAGTGGCGGCCCGTCCATAGCGGGCGCCGCCCCCCCCCTCCCCCCAGCCAGTAAAAAAAAAAAAAACAACTTTTTTTTTAAACATGTCTCTTTAAAAAAACGAAAAATGAAAAAAAAAATCCTTATGTGCACTGTGTCCGGGCGCCGGGCATAGTGCAGTATGGGTAGCGCCACGTCTGTGCAATCACAAGATTGCAGACGCGGCGCTACATTGGCAGCTAAAATATGCCTTTGTGGCGCAAACCGTCGCGCCACTGTTTCCGGCGCGATGGCCTGTATTATGGCCGGGCGGGTGCAGTGAGTACACACAGTGCATAGAACTATTTCACCGCCCCAGTGGGCGCTGCTTTGTTTCCAGTGGGCGGCCGTCAGCAGACCCCCAACCCCCCCCCCCCCCCCCTTATTAAAAAAAATGCATATTGTGGCTGAAATGTCTGCCGTCAGGAAGCACCCCCTACCCCAGTTATTGTTTTTTTTAAAATGCACATTCACTGCTTGATCTCCACCCATCCACCTCGGAGCCTTTTATTGTAGTTAGACTGCTGGGACTTGTAGTTCATCTTCTCCTGGGGCTCATGGAGAAGATGGAGATTGGAGAACTACAAGTCCCAGCAGGTTATACATACAATAAGGCTCTGAAGTGGAAAGGTGTGGATGGCATGCACCTGAGCCCAGGAGAAGATGGGGAACTACAAGTCCCAGCAGGTTATAATATAAGGCTCCTAGGTGGATGGGTGTCTTGTATTATAACCTGCTGGGACTTGTAGTTCCCCATCTTCTCCTGGCTCAGGTGCATGCCATCCACACCCATCCACCTCAGAGCCTTATTGTATGTATAACCTGCTGGGACTTGTAGTTTTCCATCTTCTCCTGGGGCTCAGGTGTATGCAATCCACCATCTATGGGACTACAAGTCCCAGCAGTGAGAAAAACTGGACAAAGATGGTGGATTGCATGCACTTGAGCCCCAGGAGACGATGGAGAACTACAAGTCCCAGCAGGTTATAATATAAAGCTCCGAGGTGGATGGATGACTGGACAGTGACACAGTGGGGACAATTGGAACATCGGCATGAATGAGCACAGTGGCGACAATTAAAGGGCACAGTGGTGACAATTGGCACAGTGGCTGTGTTTGATGGCATGGCACAGTGGCTGCGTTTGATGGCATGGTACAGTGGCTGCATTTGATGGCATGGCACAGTGGTGACAATTGATGGCACAGTGACCACAATTGATGGCATGGCACAGTGGCTGCATTTGATGGCATGGCACAGTGGCTGCGTTTGGCACAGTGGTGACAATTGATGGCACAGTGACCATAATTGATGGCATGGCACAGTGGTGACAATTGATGGCACAGTGACCACAATTGATGGCATGGCACAGTGGCACATGGCACAGTGGCTGCATTTGATGGCATGGCACAGTGGTGACAATTGATGGCACAGTGACCATAATTGATGGCATGGCACAGTGGTGACAATTGATGGTACAGTGGCTGCATTTGATGGCATGGTACAGTGGCTGCATTTGATGGCATGGCACAGTGGCTGCATTTGATGGCATGGCACAGTGGCTGCATTTGATGGCATGGCACAGTGGCTGCATTTGATGGCATGGCACAGTGGTGACAATTGATGGCACAGTGACCATAATTGATGGCATGGCACAGTGGTGACAATTGATGGCGCAGTGACCACAATTGATGGCATGGCACAGTGGCTGCATTTGATGGCATGGCACAGTGGCTGCGTTTGATCGCATGGTACAGTGGTGACAATTGATGGCACAGTGGCTGCGTTTGATGGCATGGCACAGTGGTGACAATTGATGGCACAGTGGCTGTGTTTGATGGCATGGTACAGTGGCTGCATTTGATGGCATGGCACAGTGGTGACAATTGATGGCACAGTGACCACAATTGATGGCATGGCACAGTGGCTGCATTTGATGGCATGGCACAGTGGCTGCATTTGATGGCATGGTACAGTGGCTGCATTTGATGGCATGGCACAGTGGCTGCATTTGATGGCATGACACAGTGGTGACAATTGATGGCACAGTGACCATAATTGATGGCATGGCACAGTGGTGACAATTGATGGCACAGTGACCACAATTGATGGCATGGCACAGTGGCTGCATTTGATGGCATGGCACAGTGGCTGCGTTTGATGGCATGGTACAGTGGTGACAATTGATGGCACAGTGGCTGCGTTTGATGGCATGGCACAGTGACTGCGTTTGATGGCATGGCACAGTGGCTGCGTTTGATGGCATGGCACAGTGGCTGCGTTTGATGGCATGGTACAGTGGTGCGAATTGATGGCACAGTGACTGCGTTTGATGGCATGGCACAGTGGTGCGAATTGATGGAACAGTGGCTGCATTTGATGGGCACAGTGAGGCTGCGATTTTTTTTTTCTTCGTTTGCGCCCCCCAAAAATTTTGAGCACCAGCCGCCACTGATGTATTGTTTTTTTTTTTTTTATTGTTTTTTGATGTATTGTTTTTTTAACTACATTTCTGAGGTCCTAAAGCAATTGTAAGATGAAAAAATATTGGCAGATACAGCTGTGTAATCATCAGTACATAATTTTTTGCACACACTGTAAGTACCTGAGTTTGACCTTGTATGCGCATCTTGCAAACCCTGCATAGGCGTGCGCACAGGGTGTGCCAAGTGTGCCCAGGCACACCCTAATCACCCTTTACAGCACAGATTCCCCCCTACTTCCCTGGCTTCCTCCTTCCCCTGCAGTGCTACCAGCTTCTCTCCTCTCCCGCCAGCTGTTGCTGCAAGGATGTTTTAGGATTAGTGGAGGAAGGGGCCAGTAAATATGTAATTGACCATCCCCTTCCCTTTCTATATGAACATTGTGAGAGATCAGTAGTGTGTGCTTGAGCTTTGGGGTGCACACCCTAATGCAATAGACGGTGCACACCTATGAAACCCTGTATAGCAGAGCTGGAGCCATCAGTGAATCTGCTGTCAAGAAGAATGCTAATAGATGGAGAGAGCACAGTGACAGAGAAATTAGCTCATTGCTGTGCTGCTTCTCCTATCACTGTCCAATAACTGGCTGGGACATGTCCCGAATGACTTGGGCTCAAAGGCAGTGGGTTAAATGATGTTTGCCATCAAACTGAAGACATCAAGCCGCAGAAAAAAAAAGTACTGTGGGGAAAATCTCTGCATTGAAACTGAATGTTGTAGCAATAGCTGGTTTTGTTCTTTTATGTTTAAATCGTTTTTTTTTTTAAGTTTTGTATACAAAATATATAAAACAAAAAAGTAACTCTCAGCATTGCATAGCACAGTATCAAACATATTTAGAGAATCATGTATATAATAGTCTATGACATTGGAGAGCCCTATTGATATCGCCCACAATATCCATAATAACCCTCTCAAGTGGGCCAAAGTACAGTAGCACAAAAATCGACCATACACAAGCCTACTGTGTCCAGGGCCCCAAGGTCGCCTCCCATCCCAGGCCTTATCGGGCAATCAACCCGCTGGGAAGAGCTATCGGGGGAGCCTAAATCCTCTGAATGTGCTGGTGCTGCCCTCAACTTCCCTGGTAAGCAACAATCTGCTGAGGGTAAACAAAAGAGGTACCTCGACTATAAAGTCAAAATCAATACCCCACAGTATGAAGTTTTTTAGAGAAAATGTACGGAAGAAAGGAAATAGAGGGGGGAACAAAACCGAGAAGGAAGGGTTGGGAAGGGAGGGGGAATGAACCACGGCTCCGTGCCTAGAGGCCCATATTACAATAATAAATCTAGGTAGTGAGCATTCGGGGATCATTTGTAAAATATCTAATCCAAGGGTCCCATACTTTATGAAATAACTTCATCTTGTCCTGCACCAGTGCAGTCAAACTTTCGTTTAACATAAGCCACGATAATTTGCCTTTAAGCTAATCAAATGGAAGGGCGGAGGACCTCCAATTCCTGGCTATGTTTATTTTTGCTGAAATAAAAATAAAGGTTATAAGCCGCCTTTGGAATTTGGAGGCTACCACTACCCCTCCCCCCAGAAGTGCTTGTTTTGCTGATTTAGTCAAGCCTAGCTGGGTAAGGAAATAAATGAAATTATAGACCCTTATCCGAAACCTTCTGACCTTAGGTCATGTCCACCATATGTGGTAGGTAGATTCGACTTGACCACAACCTATAAAAACACATAGAGGTAGCTCCAGGAACAAAAGTGGCCAATCTGGCTGGAACCATATACCATCTCAATAAAACCTTGTAGTTTGCCTCTATTATCGAGGTATTGATAAGTGATTGAGATGCTGTCAACGTTTGCCATTCCTCTAGGTCAAGGGTTTCTTGTAAGTCCTTTTCCCATTGGATCATGTAGCTCAGTTTAGTCGATACATTTATCAATATCGGATATATGGCAGTTATGTGACCCTTAATGTTATCATAGTGACTACATAAATATTCTATGGGGGTCAATGTCGCTAAATCACCCTTACGGATAAAGTTTATAAATGGTGGCTTATCTGAGTGTATCTATAGCGTTCTGTAGGTGGCATTTGATACTTGTCTACCATATACTGCTCGGATAGCATACCCTTACTATGGCAAAGGTCAGCTAGTCGCATTAATCCTTTATTAGTCCACTATTCGAACGCGAGGGAAGTGAGGCCCGGGGTAAACGCACCATTTTTCAATAGTGGCGCCAATGGGGGGTGGGGTGACTTGAATTTGTGGGTTCTGGAGAGTCTATCCCATATCTCTAGTGAGAAGGACAACGTAGGGCACAATATTATAGGTCTTTCTTTTATTGGAAGCCACATAACGTGAGAAATAGGGTTCGGACGACAGGAATAAGCTTCCATAGTCATCCATATTGCTTGCGGTAGCTGGGAGTGATATCTAGAAAGTTGGGCCATCTGGGCCACATAGAAGTATTTCTGAAGGTCCGGTAGACCAAGTCCCCCCTTCTGTTTTGGAGTATACATAGTAACCTTGTTCACCCTAGGCCTCTTGTCTCCCCAAAACAAAATTGTAAATTTTTTCTTTGGAACATTTGGAGGTCGTTCCGAGCCAAAGCCACTGGTAAAGTGCGAAAGAAGTACAATATCCTCGGCAGGACATTAATTTTTATCGAGTGGAGTCTGCCGAACCACGATGGGGGGTGAATCTGCCATTTAGTCAGGTCATCCGTCAACCGCTTAAAGAGGGCTGGATAATTTCTCTTATATAGCATTTGAATAGATGAAGTCAAATGTATGCTTAGGTATGGGAGAGTCTCAGGTTCCCACTGAAACTGGTATGATTGTTTGAGTGTTATCTGAGTAGAGATTGGTAGGTAAAGGTTCAGTGCCATGGATTTGCTGTGGTTTATTTTTAGTCCTAAGATATCAGAGAATGGTTGTAAGATGACGTGTAAGTTAGGGAGGGAAGTGATGGGCGGCAAAGGTCGTCAGCAAAAAGCAAGCATTTATGGTCATAGTCTCCACAAACGATCCCCCGGATATCCTGGCATGTGCAGATTTTCATGGCTAAAGGCTCTATCGCTAGAGCAAATAATAGTGGCGATAATGGGCACCCCTGTCTAGTACCCCTTCTTATAGCCAGGGATTGGGAGGAGTAACCTCTGATCATCAACGAAGCAGACGGTGTGTCATAAAGCGTACGAAGGAGGACCAGAAATCGCTCGCCAAATCCAAAACGACACAACACGTCAAACAAATAGAGAGGGAGTCAAACGCTCTCTGGACGTCCAACGAAAGCAGCATCCCACCTCTGGGTCCATTTCCGTCCCAGTCAGATTGGACCGCCGAAATTAAATGTATTATCCTGCGGGTTTGGTCCAAAGCTTGTCTGTTGGGAACAAATCCTGCCTGGTCAGGGTGGATATATCTTGGAAAAAAAGTATTTAATCATAAGGCCAGTAGTTTGGTTAACATTTTTAGATCTGTATTGATTAATGAAATCTGGCGATAATTGGCACAGTCCCCATGGCCCTTCCCCGGTATAACATTTATATAAGCTACATTTTCGTGACTAGGGAGTTTATTACCCCGCCTCAAGTCATTAAAATAGATACATAAATGAGGGGCAAGAATATCCTGATATTTCCTGTAGTAATGGCCGGGGAAGTCATCTGGCCCTGGGGCCTTAGAGGGATGGATGTTTTTATAGTATCCTTAATTTCTGATTCCGAAAAGTCATCATCCATCATTTTCGCATGGTCATGTGTCAATTTAGGCAGTGGAAGAACGCCTCCATCTTGGGCAGATCAAATTTATTCGGTGGACTATACAGTTTAGTATAAAATTTGTGAAATTCTTTTAAAATTAATTCGGGATTTTGGGTAGGGTGACGAGTAGGTAATCTTAATTTAGGTGGAGTCGGCGTATACGGCCGGGGTACAAGCTTCCTGGCTAACATCGTAGTTGGTTTATCACCCATGGTATAGAACCTGGGCCAGATCCACAAAAACCTGGCGCAACTTAAAAAATCCCATTTAAGTTACACTGCCTTAAAATTTCTACCTAAGTGCCCAATCCACAAAGCACTTACCTAGAAATTTCAGGCCGTGTAACTTAAATTCCGCCGGCGCAAGGCGTTCCTATTCAAATGGGGCGAGTACCATTTAAATGAGGCGCGCTCCCGCGCCGGCCGTACTGCGCATGCGCGAAGTTACGTTACGCCGAGTTTTGTGGATCGCGCCGGCTTAAAAAAGTTGCGTCGGGAAAAAAAAAAAAATTGACAGCGTCGCTCGGCATGCATTCCTGAGGGAGAACTCCATGCCAATTTTCAAAGAAAAAACCGGCATGGGTTCCCCCCCCAGGAGCATACCAGGCCCTTAGGTCTGGTATGGGTTGTAAGGAGACCCCCCTACGCCGAAAAATCGACGTAGGGGGTCCCCCTACAATCCATACCAGACCCGTATCCAAAGCACGCTACCCGGCCGGTCAGGAAAGGGAGTGGGGACGAGCGAGCGCCCCCCCTCCTGAGCCGTGCCAGGCCGCATGCCCTCAACATGGGGGGGTTGGGTGCTCTGGGGCAGGGGGGCGCACTGCGGGCCCCCCCACCCCAGAGCACCCTGTCCCCATGTTGATGAGGACAGGACCTCTTCCCGACAACCCTTGCCATTGGTTGTCGGGGTCTGCGGGCGGGGGCTTATCGGAATCTGGGAGTCCCCTCAAATAAGGGGGCCCCCAGATACCGGCCCCCCACCCTAAGTGAATGGATATGGGGTACATCGTACCCCTACCCATTCACCTGGAGGCAAAAAGTTAAAGTTATTAAACACACAACACAAGGGTTTTTAAAATAATTTATTAGTCTGCTCCGGAGGCCCCCCCTGTCTTCTTTATTAGCTCTAATACCAGGGGGGGCTTCTTCTTCCACTCTCCGGGGGTCTTCTTCCACTCTCCGGGGGGGCTTCTTCTTCCGCTCTCCGGGGGGTCTTCTCCGCTCTCCGGGGGTCTTCTTCTATCTTCGCCGCTCTCCGCTGTTGACTCGGCGCACCCCGGTTCTTCTGCAGCTGTCCGGTGCCTTCTCCTTCAGCGCTGGCTGCCTGCTATCTTCGTGTGTTAGCTCAATTACTAGCAGGCAGCCATCGCGGTCTTCTGTGACGTCAGGTTCTTCTTCTCCCTTCTTCCGATGTTGACTCGTCGCCTCTTGTCACTGCAATGATGGAAGCGCGCCTTGCATCCCATTTATATAGGCATCACCGTCCCATCATGCTCCGGCAGGTACCCACGTGGTGGGTGCCTACCCACGTGCACCCACCACGTGGGTACCTGCCGGAGCATGATGGGACGGTGATGCCTATATAAATGGGATGCAAGGCGCGCTTCCATCATTGCAGTGACAAGAGGCGACGAGTCAACATCGGAAGAGGGGAGAAGAACAGAAGAGAAGAAGGTGATGTCACAGAAGACCGCGATGGCTGCCTGCTAGTAATTGAGCTAACACACGAAGATAGCAGGCAGCCAGCGCTGAAGAAGAAGGCACCGGACAGCTGCAGAAGAACCGGGGTTCGCCGAGTCAACAGCGGAGAGCGGCGGAGATAGAAGAAGACCCCTGGAGAGCGGAAGAAGACCCCCCCCGGAGAGCGGAAGAAGAAGCCCCCCCCCGGAGAGTGGAAGAAGACCCCCGGAGAGTGGAAGAAGAAGCCCCCCCTGGTATTAGAGCTAATAAAGAAGACAGGGGGGGCCTCCGGAGCAGACTAATAAAATATTTTAAAAACCCTTGTGTTGTGTGTTTAATAACTTTAACTTTTTGCCTCCAGGTGAATGGATAGGGGTACGATGTACCCCATATCCATTCACTTAGGGTGGGGGGCCAGTATCTGGGGGCCCCCTTATTTGAGGGGACTCCCAGATTCCGATAAGCCCCCGCCCGCAGACCCCGACAACCAACGGCAAGGGTTGTCGGGAAGAGGTCCTGTCCTCATCAACATGGGGACAGGGTGCTCTGGGGTGGGGGGGCCCGCAGTGCGCCCCCCTGCCCCAGAGCACCCAACCCCCCCATGTTGAGGGCATGCAGCCTGGCACGGCTCAGGAGGGGGGGGGCGCTCGCTCGTCCCCACTCCCATTCCTGGCCGGCCGGGTAGCGTGCTTTGGATACGGGTCTGGTATGGATTGTAGGGGGACCCCCTACGTCGATTGTTCGGCGTAGGGGGGTCTCCTTACAACCCATACCAGACCTAAGGGCCTGGTATGCTCCTGGGGGGGAACCCATGCCGGTTTTGT
The DNA here is from genome assembly GCF_905171775.1 of Rana temporaria. Taxonomy (NCBI): domain Eukaryota; kingdom Metazoa; phylum Chordata; class Amphibia; order Anura; family Ranidae; genus Rana; species Rana temporaria. The sequence goes on from NC_053491.1 coordinate 411,033,386, forward strand.
TTTTACAAATTGCCGTGGAGTTCTCCCTCGGGAATGCATACCAAATGCCGTCGCTTGAATGGGCTTTTACATGGTGTTACTAGTTTACACTTTGTAACACCAGCCCTAGTTTTACACTTGCAAACTAAAACTTACGGCGAAAAAACGAAGCTGAAAAGCTTTGTGGATCGCCCTAAGTGCTAATTTGCATACTAGAAGCGGCATTTCGACTCGAAATACCCCCAGCGGCAGATGCGGTACTGCATCCTAAGATTCGGCAGTGTAATTCAATTACACATGCCGGATCTTCTGCCTAACTTTGGAAAACTGCTTCTGTGGATCAGTTCCAAAGTTAGGACAAGGGATACGATGGAGTAACACCAGTTATTCCGTCGTATCTCTTTTGTGGATCTGGCCCCCTGTGCTTAGACCAACTAATATGCTTCTCAGCTTGCGTAGTCAAGCTAAGATTAAGTGCAAGTCTCACTTCGTTAATTTTATGCCTAAGGTCAAACCAGGGGTTCCTATGTTGTTCTTCCATTACCGCTTCTAGATTTGTTTATAATTGCTTAATTGTGTGTTCTCGGGTCTGTTTTGCTCTGGCCGCTATTTGGATTAATTTCCCTCGTATTGTGGCCTTGTGGGCTGCCCAATTGATAGCGGGGGATGTGTCCGAGGACTTATTTGTCCGAAAATACTCCTGAATTTCTTTTTCAATTTCTACGTAAAGTATAGGGTCATTCAGTAGGCTTACATTGAGTCGTCAGGGAGAAGGGCGAGACTTAGTCCAGAGTCCCTTGGTGGAGAGTTTGATCGGGGAATGATCAGACCAGGGAGTAGATAATATTTTTACCAATGTTATATACAGAAGCAAGGGGGTATGCACTAGGAGATGATCAATCCTGGATTAGGTGTGATGTACCTGCGAAAAGTAAGTATAGTCTCTTGCTGTGGGGTTGTGTTCCCGCCATGAGTCAATCAGGTCATGGAAATGAAATAGGCGTGCTACCTTACTACTCTCAGTCGGTGGTCGTTTTAAAATTGGTTTTATAGGATCTGATTTATCCATAATCCTGTCCAGTGGAACGTTGCTATCGCCCCCCATTATAATCTGTCCCTTAGGCGTTAGTATTCTGAGCATTTTACTAAAGAATTTTGTCTGTCCGATTTTGGGGGCGTAATACGATAAAAATGAAACCACCTGGTCATGAAGACGTCCCACCGCTAAAAGATATCTGCCGCCTTTGTCTTTCACTATCGTGATGGGTGTGAAGGGGGTCCACTTAGAAAAGCTTACCGCCACTCCCTGCTTCTTATCGGGTCCACTCACGACCCTAAAAAATTAGCAGGGGTGGGGCATGGAACAGGAGCTCGTGGGTGGAGGAAGAAAGGGGTGAGAGAGAAAAAGATGAGAAATAAATAAAGAAACAATAAAAAACGTATTGGCTGTAGGCCTAAACATTTAAACGTAATAAACCTGAGAGAGTCAGCAGCTGCATGGGGGATAACCCCCGCCGGAGGTAGAATCCCGTACTGATTGTGTAAGGGTACCATCCCCTCTAGAGGATAAGTAGTCTTACAAATGGGTGGCATGCATTGCCACCCCGACCCAAGGATAAAAACCTTCTAAACAGAACAACCAGGGTTGAACATAGGTTGGCACAGTCAAATTAACAAGTGACCCCTCAACAGACAGCCAAGGCCATCTTTCCCCTTGAAGGACAAGTTCCCTATTGGTTACTCCTGCCCCAGGGGACTCAATTATTCCCACTACCGAGGGGTCCTATGCAGTGTATAGCAAACTAAACCCAAGCTATTCACTCAGTACCAACTATAACAAGTAGTTAAAAGTCTATAAATTGTTCAGGTTGATAGGGAACTGCAGATAGTTGAGCCAACAGGGCAGTCACGCAAGGACCACTTTAAATGAAGGACTGGAACCAGTCTCACATAGTGGAACTTCAGTAAACCCTGTAAGGGGTAGGGAGCAAATTCTGTAATCAAGTCTTTCGATGAGAATTCCTGGCCTGGGGGTGCGTACGATCTTGCCACAGCGGTGAGATGGGACGATGATCAGAGTGTGGGGGAGATGGTGGCCGAGGATCCCGTGTGGTGATTCCGAGATCTAGCAGTAGATCTTCACCTGTTGGAAACGTTGAGAAAGAATGGGATCTTCCTTTGTAGGTGAAAGAAAGTCTAAAAGGAAGGCCCATCGATACTTTATCTGTTTGTTCGTTAACTGTTGTAGAAGCAGTCTCAGGTTTCTACGTTTTTGGACCGTTGATGGATCCAGATAAGTAAAGAGCTGTATTGGTGCACCATTTAGCGAGAAGTCCTGTCTGTTGCGGGCTGCCAACATCATCTTCTCCTTTATGTGGTAATAATGTGGCTTAACTATGACATCATGTGGCAGGCCATCAGGTCGTGGGGCTGCTGGGGTCCAGTGAATGCAGTGAATCTCCATTTGGTGGGAGGTGATGTCAGGTATCAGTTCTTGCATTAGTTCTCTTATAGCCCCTTCCAGGTCCGTGTGTGTTTCCGGGATGCCACGTAGGCGCACATTGTATCTGCGAGAACGGTTTTCTCAATCTTCGATTTTAGTATAGGCCTCCTCCAGCCTATCCTGGAGATCAGTGAGCATTTTGGAATTTTGATTGACCTTTTTAATTGTGCTGTCCACCTTAGTTTCAATGCGGTCAAAGCGTTCACCTAGATTGTGAATATCTTTCTTAAGATCAGTCATGATCAAAGTGCAGGCCTTAGAGAGCTCTAGATGCAACATGGTGAAGAACCAGGCTAATAATACAGCATCCGGGGAATAATGTGCAGGTTGAGGTGCTGCAACGTCCTGGCTGGGCTGGCTAAATAGGGCCTCTGTCAGCTCAGCCATTGAGGATACTGGTGAGTTAACAGACTCCTGCATGTCTTTGTAGATGTCTGGGAATGGGGGATTAGATGAGGACTCACCCCGCTGGTCGGCCTCCATCTCACCTGAGGATTGCGATGAGAAGGGATCCCTGGGTTGCTCCGGATGGCTCTGTTTGTCTCCCCACTGTGTGAAGTTGTCAGCTCTGGAGGCCGTGCTGCCTCGTGTGTCAGGCTGTCCCGGCGCCATCTTGGAATATGGCCTGTTCACTGGAGAGGGTCCCGCTCCTCCGCGCTGTTTATGTTGTTTATTCTGACCCCTTTTAGGCTGTCCCTGTGCCCTTCGATTCATCACAGGCTTGGGATGCCATCAGTGCAGGTCCCGATCTGTAATCTCTGTTGCCGGCGCTTGATTTAGCTGTTATGGGTCGGGACGCACAGAGGTCGGTCAGACAACGTCCTTCTCTGAGATCCCACGCATGCGAACTTGGTTTTGTTCTTTTAACTTTCAATAGGCTATTCATCTAATATTGATACTTTTTTGCTGGAATTCTGATTATGGGTGCTCAGTCTGTTTAGACACACTTACAATTGCTCATTATTTATCACGGCAACCATTATTTCTATGCAGGGCATCCTCCTGAACTGGACCAAAGGCTTTACAGCATCGGGAGCAGAGGGAAACAATGTGGTTGGATTGCTAAGGGAAGCCATCAAGAGAAGAGGGGTAAGAGACAATATTATATCCAATGCCATTAGCACCCAATCATATTTTGTCTATCACCTATCTAAAATCATTTGATAATAAAACAAACATCCCACTGGTTGCTGTGAAATAGCTTACACAAGCAGTCTTTTACAGTTTTGTAATACTTCGTCAAGCTTTTATTGCAATCTGCATCCACTCTGTGGAGATTTACCCTCACTTCTTTTGTGATCAGCAGATTAGAAAGTCAGGGGATATCTCCAACAGTTCAGCATACAGCAATTACATTTTAGGTAAAGCAGGGAAGGGTTAGAAGCTCCAGATACTTTTTTGCTATCTGTGTTCCCATTGGGAGATCTTCCTCTGAGGATTACTAGAACAGGAGGAAGTAAGGGGAATCCCTCAAAAGGAATATAAGCAGCAAAAGTATCATAGAAGGTTTATGGCCACACACACAAAAACATATACAAAAAATAACCATTTTCCTTGGAAATGAACTAAAGCAGACCTACAGTTTAAACATGCCATTGGGTCTGTAGATTTCCTTTTCAAAATATCAGTTATGTCCCTCAAAAATGTATGTTCTGCAGGAGTATCTCTGGAGTCCAGCCAGTAATTTTAGGCCTCTTTATCTTCACCTGGCACTGTGTGAGGCATTGAACTAATTATCTAAGGCAGAGGCTACAAGTCTATATTAATAGTAAAGGAAATTTGCTACTAAGTCGAAGTCAGTAGATACTTGTATATACAGCTTGAGTTACTGAAATGCACATGTAGCATTTCACCTGTCACACTATCCATCGGTAACAGTAATGCTCTGTTTACTGGTAATTATCATCCAGTCTATCAGTAACTTCATAATCTCCCTTGTCCTATGCTCTCTTCAGGATTTTGAGATGGATGTTGTTGCCATGGTGAATGATACTGTTGCTACTATGATCTCTTGTTACTATGAAGATCATCGCTGTGAAGTTGGCTTAATAGTGGGTAAGTATACTCTCATACTAAATTTCACATATAATTCCTGTTCAGTATATATGGCATAGTGTTTTTTCAGTGCACAAATGCCACCCTACCTTTGGGGACACATAAAGCTGCGTAGCTACACAGGGGCGTACCAATAGGGTGGCGGCGGGGGCGGTCCGCCCCAGGTACCACACATTGAAGGGGTGTCAGTGGCCGAGTGACTTCGCTATGTGGGGTGCACTCCATACCCAAGTCGGGTGATACTGTCTAATCATCCCAAGGCATCCCTGCTGGGTCTGGCTGCTCCATTTCCCTTTAGGTGTTTTTTTAGAACACCCCCATCGCCGCGGCTGCAATGGACTAGTCCAGATTGTCCACTCGTTTTATTGACTGAATTCCCTCCTGATAGCTCCGCCTCCACCCATCACTGCGGCCTCAGCCTGTGTCTGTCATGTCTCTCCGCTGGGGCTGCTCGGCTGCTGCTTTCACATACAGACACAGGCAGTGAGGCAGGATCAGGAATCAAATCCATCTGGACCTCCCAAGTCACTCCCTAGCAGAGGCTGAGTCTGAGAGCCTGAGGCTGGACAACAGTGGTGACGGGGGGGGGGGGGGAGGGTGTTGTATGAAGAAGAGCCTGGAGGAGTGTGTCTGCCTGCTCTGCCACCCTGTGTGTGCTGACCTGATTTGGGGGGGGGGACCCCCTTGCCATGTGTACAACTAGCACTATATGTAGCTGACTTGATTTAGGGGGGTGATTGATGTGTCCACCACCCCCTGCCATGTGCACAACTAGAACTGTATGTAGCTGACTTGATTTAGGGGGAAGGGGGGGTTGATTGATGTGCCCACCACCCCCTGCCATGTGTACAACTAGCACTGTATGTAGCTGACTTGATTTGGAGGGGGGGGGGTGATTGATGTGTCCGCCACCCCCTGCCATGTGTACTAGCACTGTATGTAGCTGACCTGATTGGGGGGGGGGGGTGATTGCTGTGTCCGCCACCCCCTGCCATGTGTACTAGCACTGTATGTAGCTGGCCTGATTTGGGGGGGTGATTGCTGTGTCCGCCACCCCCTGCCATGTGTACTAGCACTGTATGTAGCTGACCTGATTGGGGGGGTGATTACTGTGTCCGCCACCCCCTGCCATGTGTACTAGTACTGTATGTAGCTGACCTGATTTGGGGGGGGGGGTGATTACTGTGTCCGCCACCCCCTGCCATGTGTACTAGCACTGTATGTAGCTGACCTGATTTGGGGGGGGGTGATTACTGTGTCCGCCACCCCCTGCCATGTGTACTAGCACTGTATGTAGCTGACCTGATTTGGGGGGGGGGTGATTACTGTGTCTGCCACCCCGTGCCATGTGTACTAGCACTGTATGTAGCTGCCCCAGGGCTGTCTTAATGAGAGGGCACACTGGGCACTGCCCAGGGGCCTCAGTTGCATGGGGGCCCCTGCTCTTTCCCCAAAGCAGCTGTTCCTTGGGCCCCGGGCTGCCCCTCTACATCCCAGATATCCCTCCAGCACTCTGACCCCTCTACACCCTAGATATCCTCTACCTCCTACCTACTTGATGTCTGTTTACCTGCACTGTCTCCATTGTAGGGGCCCCAGAGCATTGCTTTGCCCAGGGGCCCATGATGCTATTAAGACGGCCCTGATTTGGGGGGGGGGGTGATTACTGTGCCCACCACCCCCTGCCATGTGTATAGTGTAACACTGTAGCTGACCTGATTGGGAGGGTTGCAGAATGTAGGCATATGCGATTTACAGTGTGCAGAATCCAGGCGTTTGCTATGCTATGGTTTTGTTTAAAGAAAAAGCAGTATTATCTGTTCAGTAAATGTTATAAATAATTGAAATAGGTTTAAGTAAGTTAATAACTTATTTTCCAATGTTTTTTTTTTTTTTTTTTTAAGTTGATGTACAGTTTACAAATTCGTGCAATAAATGTTCTTGAAAACATGAAAAAAAATTGTGGGTGTTTTTCCAGGTAAACGTTGGGGGGGGGGTGCCAGATGTAGGATCCGCCCCGGGTGCCAAATGCTCTAGGTACGCCCCTGTAGCTACATTACTGCAAATCTAATAGTACAATATATGAACACCAAATAAGAAAGTGAAAATTACATGTTCTGTATATTTAATGAAAACTGTGGTGTATTGCAAGTGATGACCCATTATGACTTTGCTTAACTAGTTTCAGACTTTGGGTGTGCTACACAGAACATACATTTGTGCTCATTACATGCCCTGGCAGAATTTATGATTTCTTGGCCATTTTTCAGAGAGTATGAATAATTACACAAAAACTTTTTTCCCACTCATGGTTAGTGTTTGGATGAAGCCATTTATTATCAATCAACTGTGTTTACTCTTTTTAAATCATAATGAAAACAGAAACTAGTCAAATGACCCTGATCAAAAGTTTGTATACCCCAGTTCTCAGCTATGACTAAGCACTGATTGTTTGTGCGAAACGCGTCAGCTTTTTTACCCCACTGCTTGCTGTGCTTTTTATCCTTTTTACACCAATAAAGGCTACCTTTTTAGGTTTATTTTGGTGTGCGACTGTCCATGAATTCCTTTCATTGATTTTCTGCCTTGTGCATTGCCAGCACCCACGGTCTTTGAGGAGGACATTGATTGCTTATTGCATTTGTCTGGAGCACTGTCTCTTTTTCCCCAGTTCTTAACACTGTGTAATGCCCCCTTTAACATCAATGACAGCTTGAAATCTTTTGTGGTATTTGTGGATGAGGTTCTTTATCTTCACAGATGGTAAAGCTGCCCATTTCTCTTGGCAAAAAAGCCTCCAGTTCCTATAAATTCTTGGGCTCTCTTGCATGAACTGCACGTATGAGATCTCCCCAGAGTGGCTCAATTATATTGAGGTCAAGAGACTCAGATGGCCACTCCAGAACTTTCACTTTATTCTGCTGTAGCCAATGACATGTCGACTTGGCCTTAAGTTTTGAATCATTGTCATGGTGGAATGTCCAAGTATGTCCCATGCGCTGCTTCCTGGCTGATGAATGAAAATGGTCCTCCAGTATTTTTGATAACATACTGCATTCATCTTACCAACAATTTTGACCAAATTTCCTGTACCTTTGTAGCTCACACATCCACAAAACATCAGTGACCCACCTCCATATTTTACAGTGTTCATTCATCTGCAGATCATAGGAATGAACTTATGTTATTTAAAGCAACCTAGCAAGTAAAACAAACGAAAAGCTTTTTTTTTTTTTAAATAAAATGTTCCTCCGTTTATAACCCTTATTAACCCTTAGTTTACTCTTCCCAAATAACTCACTATTCTCTTTCTCCCTTCAATTATACTATTATTTTCCTGTTGATTTTTTTTTATTTTGTTTCTATTTTATTAACTGTTAATATTTAAACTTTTTTTTATGTTTGTTAATTTTCTTTTACACATTTAACATATATTTAAACGTTTCCAATTGATAAAAGCACAAAAAACAAAACAATCTTTTTTTTTTTATTTGTAAATAACTTTGCAATGCTCTGTACCAGAATCATTGTTTTAGTGTAATTTTAATTAGTATAAGTTACAGAATAAAATGCACACCTTTTTATATACAGTAACACTATTTATTTTTACACAAGCACTGCTCAAAAAAAGAAGTGTGTTTTGTTGCAATTTATTTTCTAAGGATATAAATAAATCATTGTTGCAAGACAATATCATGAAAACAAAGTATTGTTTGTCCTTAAAAAAATATATATATTTACAGTAAGTATTACCTTGTTATCTTAAAGTGGTTCTAAACGCTCAAGTTTTTTTTTTTTTACCTTCATGCATTCTATGCATAAAGGTAAAAAACCTGTGTGCAGCAGCTCCCCCATACTTACCCAAGCCCAATCTTGATCCAGCAATGTCCAGGAGAGCAGTGTCTCTCTTGTCTCTCTCCCTCCTTATTGGCTCAAAAAAGACAGCAGTGTATCATCAAAAGAAAGTTCTATTTGTGGGGGGAAAAAACATATTTTTTTTTATTTGTGTACAGTGTCGACCGTGCAATTGTCAGTTAAAATAATGCAGTGCTTTATCACAAAAAATGTCCGGGTCAGGAAAGGGGGTAAATCTTCTGGAGCTAAAGTGGTTAATGGTATTTTAACATCTATTTTCATTCCAACTATTTAGGCACCGGGTGCAATGCCTGCTACATGGAAGAGATGTGCAATGTGGAACTGGTGGAAGGAGAAGAGGGGCTCATGTGTGTCAACACGGAATGGGGAGCATTTGGGGACACAGGGGAACTGGAAGATTTTCGACTGGAATATGACCGAGTGATAGATGAAGGCTCACTAAATCCTGGTCAGCAACTGTAAGGATACAGAACCTTGTCCTCGCTGTCTCTGCAAGTGGTAGACATACAACTTTTTGCGGTTATTTAATTATGCAAGCAAACTGGTACAGAAAGAAACACTATGTAGGGACCACACAGAACATGACACCAGTACTTAAATTATCATTCTGCCCACCTCCTGTCCCTCTGTCCCCCCATCTGTCCCTCAGCCCTCCTCCAGTTCCTCTGCCTCCTCCTGTGATGCATGCCCCTTTCCTGTCCCTCTGCTCACCTCCTGTGACACTGCTCCCCACCTGTCCCTCTGCCCTCTTCCTGTGATGCTGCCCCAGCTGTCCCCCTGCCCCTCTCCAGTGACAGTGCTACCCTCCTGTTCCTCGGCTCACGTCTTATGACACTGCCCCCACCTGTCCCTCTTCTGTAATGCTGCCCCCCCCCAACCTGTCTCTCTGCCCCTACCTATCCCACTGCCCTCCTCCTGTGACGCTGTCCCCCTGCCCACCTCCTGTGACGCAGCCCCACTGCTCCACGTATCTTGTGTTTTCACCCCTTCCATGCAGCGGCTGCTTAGGGTGCCAGTGGTGACATCTGTATGAGGAGTCCAGGGATAGGGGAGGGTCCATCTGCACAAGGAGTTCGGGGATCCAGTGAGTTCGATGATGGGGAGGATCTGTCAGTCTGCACACATTACAATCTGCACAGGGACACATGATTTGGGTGACGTGACTTTTTTTTTTGAGGGGGGGGGCAGCATTTCATTCTTGGACCAAGGCAGCACAATGTCTTGGGCCAGCCCTGGGCTGTAGGGTGTCTAGGTAGTAATTTGTGGCCTAGTCAAGGTGGTATTAATCTTTATTCAACCACTTCTCTTTCTGACCTGGTATAGCTATGAGAAGATGATTGGTGGAAAGTACATGGGAGAGCTGGTCAGGTTGGTCCTGATGAAAATGGTGAATGAAAATCTAGTGTTTGGTGGCGAAGCCTCTGAAAAACTAAAGACAAAGGGAAGTTTTGAAACACAGTTTGTGTCTCAAGTAGAAGGGTAAGGACACTACAACGTTGTTCTGGAAACTGAATTAACAACAATAAGAATGACAAATAGTACCATAATATGATTTTTTCAATTTCTTGGCTTCGGTGTTGTACATCATCAGTAACTTGCTTCCAATCTATTGATAATGCCTCAGTCAACATGTTATACATAATTTACCTTCTCTCTTAGAGGAAGGCTGGTTATATTTGGTTATATTTGGCTTAGAGGCCATGAAAATGTAGTGCATTGAGTAGCTGGTAGTATTATAAAATGTATTTATATTGTATTTTTATTGTAGTTATTAGGTAATAGGATACAGAAAAAGTAATCAATACTGCTGTCCTTCCAATATGACACCCCAGTCGGTACAGATTACTTTGCTCCTAAATCAGCTTTCTGCCATGTACCTGATGGTTTTGAGCCCGAATTGCAGAGGACGGCCTCCCTTACGGCTCCCACTCGTGGCCCCCCGATAGGGTAACAGTAGGCACAGGAGTAAAGAGTGTCACAGGTGCCTGGCAGGATCAACAAGAAGAGGAAGTGGATCAGTCCAGCAGAAGCTTTCTTGCAGGAACTGGAATACCGGAACTGGATCAGCTTAGCAGACTGGATCAGCTTAGCAGACTGGATCAGCTTAGCAGACTGGATCAGCTTAGCAGACTAGATTAGCTCAGCAAACTGGATTGGAACTAGGAACAGACTGATCGTTCAGCTGGACTGGAACTAGGAACAGACTGGAACCGTTCAGCTGGACCGGAACTAGGAACAGACTGGAACCGTTCAGCTGGACTGGAACTAGGAACAGACTGGAACCGTTCAGCAGACTGGATGGTCAGACAGGCCAGGTCGGTTATCGGGCGGACGCCGAGGTACAGAGGTGCAGATAGAAGGGTAGTCAGAACAGGCCAAGGATCAGGTGCAGGCGGATGTCTGGAGTCACAGGTAAGCTGGGGTCTTTCACAGGTTAAGTCTCAGATCAGGTTTCAGATACACAACGCTGTAGAGTAGACAGCGGGGATGGTGTGTGAGAGGCCGGCTTAAATACCCCGCCTGGCTCCAACAGAGATGTGCACACGCATGCGCGGTTGCAGCCGCGATCGGGAACCGCAAAGTCGTCTGTTTCTGGCAGGATCTTCATGATATTGCCCCCCCCCTCCAAGGGGCAGCCTCCGGATGCCCATCCTGGCAAACTTCTCAGGGTGAGAACTCTTAAAGGACTGTACCAGACTCTTAACGTGGATGTTCCCCTCGGGCTCCCACAAATTTTCATCTGGTCCATCCCCCTTTCATTTAATCAAAAACTGGTTCTGGTTCCTTCTCCTTCTAAAGTCCAGGATAGCCTCCACTTCGAATTTTTCTTCCCCGTCTACAATGACAGGATCAGGGGGAGCAGTACTCCGATTTGGAAAAGGATTGGGAATAGAAGGTTTTAACAGTGATACGTGAAATACAGGATGGATCTTTAATGAATCAGGAAGTTCCAGTTCGTAAGCCACTTTGTTGATTCTCCTCCTAACCGGAAATGGCCCTAAAAAATTTGGGCCCAGCTTCTTCGAAGGACATGCCATCTTTGACAGACGATCAACTACCACAAAGATAGTGGTATGATTGTCTGCTGGAGGTATTTTAACGATAAAGTCTATAGATAACATCCTCCATGGTCTATCTGTGACAGACAATGGCTTTAGAAGCCCCAAGCCTTGGTTCTATGGGTCTTTTTTCTGATACAAGTAGTGCAGGATTCAACATACTTTTTACAATGTTCCCGTAACTGAGGCCACCAAAAGGTACGCTGTACAAAATCGGTGGTTTTGGTTACACCAAAATGCCCGGCTAATGCATGGTCATGGCAAAGTTCCAAGACAGATACTCGTAGGCTTTCGGGAGTGTAGATCTTGTCTTTGTGCCAAAATACCCCATCCCTGACCTGCAGTCCTGATTCAGAAGGAGGTGTCTGCCCTGTGGAGGCTTGTTTAGTTCGGGAAAGCAGGTTTTCCTGAAGTAGAAGAAAGTTGCCAGGGGCAAGGATGGTATCTGGGGCAGAAATTTCTTTCGACTTGTGAAACATCCAGGACAGAGCATTAGGTTTATTATTTTTGGAGCCTGGGCGATACGTGACATGGAAGGAAAATCTGGAGAAAAAGAACACCCACCTGGCTTGTCGTGGTCTCAATCTCTTTGCAGACCTCAGATATTCCAGGTTCTTGTGGTCGGTGAATATTAGGATTGGATGGGCAGCTCCCTCCAGCAGGTAGCGCCACTCCTCCAGTGAAGATTTTATTGCCAACAACTCCCAATCCCCTACATCATAGTTCTTCTCTGCTGTTGAGAGTTTACGTGAGAAGAAGGCTACTGGATGAAGTTGGGCCTTGGTCCTTTGTCTTTGGGACAATATATTGCCCCTACGGCAATTTCAGACACGTCTACCTCAAGAACAAATGGTAGAGAGCAATCTGGATGTCCCAAAACGGGAGCAGAGGTAAAGAGTTCCTTAAGGGCCTCAAAGGCTCTTTGGGCCTCAGGGGACCAATGGAAGCGGTTTCCCTGTTTGGTCAATTGGGTGATCGGTGCAATGATGGCCGAGAATCCTTTGATAAATTTGCGTTAGAAGTTGGTGAAACCAACGAAACGTTGGATTCCCTTTTTGTCTGCTGGGACCGGCCAGTCCAGGATTGCAGAAATCTTCTGGGGGTCCATCTTGATGCCGGTGTCTTGTCACATTCTGCTCCCCATCACAGATTGCTCTGGAAGTGACATTCCGTCGCCATCTTGCTACACCCCACACTCCTGCACAGTAATGATTGCGTGAGAAGGGGGCAAGCGGACATCTTGTAACACCCATCAAAGTTTTAGATTTCACAGTTATTTTCAACACAAAACTGAGCTTTTATGCTTAAATACAATATTCGGAAATCCGACGGACTGTTTACATGTTAAATGTGAAAATCAGAGGTGTTCTGTCACATTAGCAACCATGTAAGGTCAGCAGGTTTGCTGCTGCTTTTAAAATTTAACATTTAAACAGTCCGTCGAATTTCCAAATACTGTATTTAAGCATATAAGCTCCGTTTTGTGTTGAAAATAACTGTGAAATCTAAAACTCCGGTAGGTGTAACAAGATGTCCACTTGCCCCCTTCTTACTCTATCATTACTGTGCAGGAGTGTGGGGGTAGCAAGATGGAGGCGACAAAACGTCACTTCCAGAGCATTCTGTGATAGGGAGTGGAATGTGACACTACACCCTCACTGGAGATGATTAACCCCAGAAATGGTATACAGGGAGTGCAGAATTATTAGGCAAGTTGTATTTTTGAGGATTAATTTTATTATTGAACAACAACCATGTTCTCAATGAACCCAAAAAACTCATTAATATCAAAGCTGAATATTTTTGGAAGTAGTTTTTAGTTTGTTTTTAGTTTTAGCTATTTTAGGGGGATATCTGTGTGTGCAGGTGACTATTACTGTGCATAATTATTAGGCAATTTAACAAAAAAAAAATATAGACCCATTTCAATTATTTCTTTTTACCAGTGAAACCAATATAACATCTCAACATTCACAAATATACATTTCTGACATTCAAAAAACAAAACAAAAACAAATCAGTGACCAATATAGCCACCTTTCTTTGCATGGACACTCAAAAGCCTGCCATCCATGGATTCTGTCAGTGTTTTGATCTGTTCACCATCAACATTGCGTGCAGCAGCAACCACAGCCTCCCAGAAACTGTTCAGAGAGGTGTACTGTTTTCCCTCCTTGTAAATCTCACATTTGATGATGGACCACAGGTTCTCAATGGGGTTCAGATCAGGTGAACAAGGAGGCCATGTCATTAGTTTTTCTTCTTTTATACCCTTTCTTGCCAGCCACGCTGTGGAGTACTTGGGCGCGTGTGCTGGAGCATTGTCCTGCATGAAAATCATGTTTTTCTTGAAGGATGCAGACTTCTTCCTGTACCACTGCTTGAAGAAGGTGTCTTCCAGAAACTGGCAGTAGGACTGGGAGTTGAGCTTGACTCCATCCTCAACCCGAAAAGGCCCCACAAGCTCATCTTTGATGATACCAGCCCAAACCAGTACTCCACCTCCACCTTGCTGGCGTCTGAGTCGGACTGGAGCTCTCTGCCCTTTACCAATCCAGCCACGGGCCAATCCATCTGGCCCATCAAGACTCACTCTCATTTCATCAGTCCATAAAACCTTAGAAAAATCAGTCTTGAGATATTTCTTGGCCCAGTCTTGACGTTGCAGCTTGTGTGTCTTGTTCAGTGGTGGTCGTCTTTCAGCCTTTCTTACCTTGGCCATGTCTCTGAGTATTGCACACCTTGTGCTTTTGGGCACTCCAGTGATGTTGCAGCTCTGAAATATGGCCAAACTGGTGGCAAGTGGCATCTTGGCAGCTGCACGCTTGACTTTTCTCAGTTCATGGGCAGTTATTTTGCGCCTTGGTTTTTCCACACGCTTCTTGCGACCCTGTTGACGATTTTGAATGAAACGCTTGATTGTTCGATGATCACGCTTCAGAAGCTTTGCAATTTTAAGAGTGCTGCATCCCTCTGCAAGATATCTCACTATTTTTGACTTTTCTGAGCCTGTCAAGTCCTTCTTTTCACCCATTTTGCCAAAGGAAAGGAAGTTGACTAATAATTATGCACACCTGATATAGGGTGTTGATGTCATTAGACCACACACCTTCTCATTACAGAGATGCACATCACCTAATATGCTTAATTGGTAGTAGGCTTTCGAGCCAATACAGCTTGGAGTAAGACAACATGCATAAAGAGGATGATGTGGTCAAAATACTCATTTGCCGAATAATTCTGCACTCCCTGTACTTCCCTTTTCAAATTCGCACTTTCCAGTTTTCGCATATAAACCATGTTGACGAAGACGGACCAGTACACTTCTGACCTGCCTGCGGTGGAATTCAAGGGAAGAAGAAAAGATTAGAATATCGTCCAGGTAGACGATAACAAATAAGTCCAAAAAGTCTCGGAGGACATCGTTGATAAAGTACTGAAAAGTGGGGCATCACCAAGTACTCAAAGTGCCCAAATCGAGAACGGAAGGCAGTTTTCCACTCGTCTCCATCCCTGATGCAGACCAGATTATAGGCACCACAGAGGTCAAGTTTGGTGAAATCCGTGGCGGCTCCCAGCCTCTGGAATAACTCTGGCACCAGCTACAGGGCCTGATTTGATAGCAGATCCATCAGCCAGATGAACAGAAAGTCCATGGGTCTTGGGAAGGAGAGGAATCTGGTGCTTTACAGCAAAAGATGAGTCCATGAAACAGCTACAGGCCCCGAAGTCAATAACGGCGGGTGTTAGCAGAGTCTTTTTCTGAAAGCTGTAATGAGACAGAAAGGGCAAGATGAGATGCAGGCTGGGTAATAAAGTCTGTGTAGCCAGGAGACAGAGAGACACTTGCGGAGTTTTAGAGGGCAGTTCCTGACGTAGTGTCCAGGTTCTCCGCAGTACAGACACAGGTTATTTACTTGAACTAAGAACAGACTGGAACCGTTCAGCAGACTGGATGGTCAGACAGGCCCGGTCGGTTATCGGGCGGACGGCGAGGTACAGAGGTGCAGACAGAAGAGTAGTCAGAACAGGCCAAGGATCAGGTGCAGGCGGATGGCTGGAATAGTCAAAGGTAACCTGGGGTCTTTCACAGGTTAAGTCTCAGATTAGGTTTCAGATACACAATGCTGTAGAGCAGACAGAGAGAATGGTGTGTGAGAGGCCGGCTTAAATACCCGCCTGGCTCCAACAGAGGTGTGCACGCACACGCATGCGCGGTCGCAGCCGCGATCGGGAACCGCAAAGTCTGAGTCGCCTGTTTCTGGCAGGATCTTCATGACACTTTCTGATTACTATCCTATCAAAAATTGAACATTATTTGCATGCTTTCTATAGCCTATTGTAATCCTATTCCTCTTCTATCTCTCACAGTCCTCATCTATCACCTATATTTCTTAATTGTTCATCAAAGGACACAGGATCAGTTGATTTTGAGACCACTGGGTTATACTGTTGCCTTCAGGAGGCATTGGACACTGGCAAACAATAATGCTGTCATTCAGCCAAATATAACTCCTCCCATTTCAATGACACTTCGGTTGTTTGCCAATGTCCTAGGAGGAGGAACGTCTATTCTCCTCAAAGACAGGTTCATCCATTCATACTAGACGTTTTTCTTGTTGTCAAAACAATTTTTTTTGTAGTTAAGATACTTCTTTAAAGTGGTATAATAATGTGCTTAAAAAAAAAAAAATTGAAATCCATGCACCTGGCACCCTACATGTAAATTAGGGGCCCATACGCATGGTTGGGGGTGCGCCCCCTATGGATGGGCCACCACTGTGACATTTAATCTGACTAGCATCAGAAATCTGGCAGACAACCCATGAGCTTTACCAGATCTGTCCCAAGGGCCAGTTTACCACCCTGCTTCACAGTCACTGGCTTTGAGGGTCTGATATATTCACACAATTCCCTACATTTTAGCAGGTTCATATTTAAATATCTACTAATGCAAGCTTGGGGCATAAGATCATGCAGGCAGCTCTTTGAGCTGTAGGCAGCCCCTAGTGTTTACTTTGTTTTTCCGCTGGAAGGCTGTTAGCATTGCTGTTTGCTATTTTGCCCACCACTCAGTTGGACTGCTTTGGGACGTCCCAATGGCCTCAGATTCAGCTGATCCAGTGTCCCTTGATAAAAGATTAAGAACATAGGATCTTCATACTAACTGTAAAAATCCTTTTTTTCAAGTTCATCAAGGGACACAGGTCCCATCCCTATACGTTTATGATTTATTCATTAAAGGTACTTACTGTATGTATCGCTACCCCCGAAGGAGCCGCTGTTTGATTTGGGATCGGCCTATTAAGCTACCCTGGCATTGTCTAGGGGTGCAATTGTAGAGACAAACAGTGAGCGAAGGTCCAGGCAGTGAATAAAGGTTTTTTCCAATGCTTTATTTTCCAGGCCAACACGGCCAACATCAACATCAATTGGGAAGGACAAAGTTGATAAATAGAGAGAGAGGAAGAACCTTGCAGTATCAGGCCTGGATATTAAATAGAGCAATCAGTACTGCTCTGCGTAGTACCAATTTGTAACACGTCGCCACACCAACTGAGTGGGTAAAGTGCCCCCGGACAGACCTCTCTTTACAGGCCTGGCAGCCAACACGCCACTTAGGATTTTCTGGGAGGAACAGGCCACTCTCACAGGCCCGGCTCAGGCCTCTGCCACAGGCCAATTACAGTAACTGAGCTTTATAGATAGATGGAGCGAATCCTCCCAGTAGATTTCTGCATCGGTCACCAGATGACAGCAAACATACCTGTCAGTACTCTGGTCACCGGATCCCCAATTGGTTTGTTCAGGCTCTGTTGGACGACCTGCCCCTGGGTCCTCCTCAAACCGACTCCCCAATCGAATGGCACCCAGCCTGGGATCCTTTCAGTGGAATCGGGAACCCAGCAAGTTTCTGGGGTCCCCTGGTAGTGTGGGACAGGTTATATTTGGCTGGCCAACAGATTTTCTTTTTTTGCCTGTGTCCAATTCTTCTTAAGGTCAGAAGTATGACCAAATTCAACTGATTCAACTGTGTGCCTTTAGGAGATCCAAGAAAAGCATTTTACAGTACAAAAATTCTGTTATTGTCTTCCTCAGGGATTCTTCAGACTTTAAACAGACTTGCAACATCCTGCGGACACTGGGCATGCAGCCCACATTGGCAGATTGTCAGGCTGTGCGCATGGCCTGTGAGAGTGTATCCACACGAGCTGCTGGTATGTGTGGTGCAGGTCTGGCTGGTGTTCTCAATCGAATGCATAAGCACAGAGGAGACGACATTCTGAAGATCACAGTGGGAGTGGATGGATCCGTTTACAAGCTCCACCCTGCGTAAGATAACTTTTGTACTTTTATAATAAGATATTGCAATGTGTCCACTGTATGTTGATTACATACAGTGAGGGGGGAAAAGTTTTTTTAGCACTTGCTGATTTTGTACGTTTGCCCACTGACAAAGAAATTATCCGTCTATAATTTTAATGGTAGGTTTATTTTAACAGTGAGAGACAGAATAAAAACAACAATATCCAGAAAAATGCATTTCAAAAAAGTTATAAATTGATTCATATTTTACTGAGTGAAAAAATGATTTGATTCCCTATCAATCAGAACAATTTTTGGCTCCTAGGTATATTCTATACAGATAACGAGCTGAGATTAGGAGCACTTTTTTAAAGGGAGTGCTCCTAATCTCAGCTTGTTACCTGTATAAAAGACACCTGTTCACAGATGCAATCAGATTACAATCTCTCCACCATGGCCAAGACAAAAAAGCTGTCCAAGGATGTCAGGGACAAGATTGTAGACCTACACATGGCTGGAATAGGCTACAAAACCATTGCCAATCAGCTTGGTGAGAGGGTAGACAGCAAAGAAAAATCGCCGCTCCAGATGAGAAACTCCAGGCTCAATGAATAGTGTGAGTCTCCTCACATGGGTGCAAGCCCTGGCTCGCCTGCCATAGAAGACTGAATAAGGAAAGAAATTGGCTGCACACCGACGTTCTTGAAGTCCATTTATTGAATGTCCCATACAAACAATGACACACACCAGGATTGCAGTAGCTGGATAAGTAAGCTGTGCAAAACTAGTCCACCTCTGTTCCCGCTACTGCAACCGTGCTGTGTGTCATTGTTTGTATGGCACATTCAATGAATGGACTTTAAGAACGTTGGTGTGCAGCCAATTTTTTTTCTTATTTGGTGAGAGGGTGACAACAGTTGGTGCGATTATTTGCGAATGGAAGAAACACAAAATTACTGTTAATCTACCTCAGTCTGGGGCTCCATGCAATATCTCACTTCGTAGTGTTTCAATGATCACGAGAACGATGAGGAATCAGCCGGGAGCAGCTGGGACCATAGTCACCAAGAAAACAATTGGTAACGCACTACGCCGTGAAGGACTTAAATCCTGCAGTGCCCGCAAGGTCCCCTGCTCAAGAAAGCATATGTTCAGGCCAGTCTGAAGTTTGCTAATGAACACCTGAATGATTCAGAGGAGAACTGGGTGAAAGTGTTGTGGTCAGATGAGACCAGAATCAAGCTCTTTGGCATCAATTCAACTCGCCGTGTTTGAAGAAGGAATGCTGTTTTCGACCCCAAGAACACCATCCCCACAGTCAAACGTGGAGGTGGAAACATGATTTGGAGGTGTTTTTCTGCTAAGGGGACAGGACAACTTCACTGCATCAAAGGGGTGATGTACCATGTACTGTCAAATCTTGGGTGAGAACCTCCTTCCCACAGCCAGGGCATTGAAAATGGGTCGTGGATAGTTATTTCAGCATGACAATGAACCAAGGCAACAAAGGAGTGGTTTAAGAAGATGCACATTAAGGTCCTGAAGTGGCCTAGCCAGTCTCCAAACCTTAATCCCAGAGAGAATATGTGGCGAGAGCTAAAAGTTTGAGTTACCAAACATCAGCCTCGAAACCTTAATGAATTGGAGAGGATCTGCAAAGAGGAGTGGGACAAAATCCCTCCTGAGATGTGTGCAAACCTGGTGGCCAACTACAAGAAACGTCTGACCTCTGTGATTGCCAACAAGGGTTTTGCCACCAAGTACTAAGTCAAGTTTTGCAAAGGGATCAAATACTTAATTCACTTATTAAAATGCAAATCAATTTATAACTTTTTTGAAATGTGTTTTTCTGGATATTTTTGTTGTTATTCTGGCTCTTACTGTTAAAATAAACCTACTATTAAAATTATAGACTGATCATTTTTTTTGTCAGTTGGCAAATGTACAAAATCAGCAGGGGATCAAATACATTTTTCCCTTACTGTATACCTGAAACCACATTGTAGGCTACAATGTCAGCCGATCAACATGCCTCCCTACTTTCTGAGATGCTAAAGATGAATGCCTTTTAGCACAAAGTGTAAAGGCATGCCTTTAATAGCTCATGATACACTATTGTTATGAGATTTTTAACATCGTTTTATAAAACAGGTCATAAATCTACTAAGATCAGACACCAGTGGGCTAATGCTATATCATTTTTGCTTTTTCAGTTTTAAAGACAAGTTTCATGCTACAGTTCACAAATTGACCCCTTCTTGTGAGATTGTCTTCATCCAATCAGAGGAAGGCAGTGGTAGAGGAGCTGCTCTGATATCTGCAGTGGCCTACAAAATGGCTTGTCTTATCGGACATTAGCCATTGCACCACCCTCTCTCCCTGGACGCCTGTTTCCATACGACCTCCCAAGATCTACTGAGTCTCTGCAAACCTGCTTAGCAGAGGCAAAACTATTAAAGGCTTCAGCCAAGAGTTTCATAAATATGAAGGATGGCTACTGAACTGCTACAGAACAGAGTTTTGTTCCCAGAGTAAGTGCCACCTGATACAGGTGTAGAACAATGTTGTATCATTAAGCCCTACCAGAATGATAAAGCCACATCTGAAGTGACTAACATATACCAATCAACACTCAGATATGGCCTACTAGACTTTGTTGTTGAATTTACAGTGTTTTTAGAAGGAATTTCTTTCAAAATTCTGAAGCACCCTACAATGGCCATCTGGACAGACTCACATAAGTAATGGTCCTTTACCTCAAGAAAAGTGGACAACATGAATCTTTACACTTACAGTTTTAAAGCAAACATGGACAAAATACTACACGTGGTAATGTTTTAAAGAAAATAATATTAGTATGTTGACTGAATTTCGATGGTAGGAATGACTGACTTCTTTAAAGTAGTATCCCTCCTGTGGATATTCTCAGGTTACAGTTGTCTATCCTCATGTACCACTCTGACAGAACACAACAGAATAACCAGTTTACAGACAATGAAGGTCTGATGGACATTAAAGAAGGCTGGACAAGAAATTATGTCATGCATCCACTTCTATGCATTATTACAGCTTTAGACCCCTTTCACACTGAGGAGTTTTTCAGGCGGTACAGCGCTAAAAATAGCGCTGCTATACCACCTGAAAAACTCCTGCACTGCATACTCAATGTGAAAGCCCGAGGGCTTTCACACTGAGGCGATGCTCTGGCGAGAGAGAAAAAAATCTCCTGCCAGCAGCATCTTTGGAGCGGTGAGAGGAGTGGCGTGTATACCGCTCCTTCACCGATCCTACCCATTTAAAACAATGGGAAACCGCGGTAATACCGCCCGCAATGCGCCTCTGCAGATATTAACCCTTTATCAGCCGCTAGCGGTGGTTAATACTGCACCGCTAGCGGCCGAATCCCGTGGCAAATCCGACGGTATAGCGCCGCTATTTTTAGCTGTACTATACTGCCACCGCGCCTCCCGCCCCAGTGTGAAAGGGGCCTTAGAGTAATGACTGCAAGTTATAAAGCAGGCTGTGTGTCATACAATTGACATAATCAAGGGCAAGCACATGGGAATGACTGCAGCCAGAAATTCAATTTCAAGTATACCTTATCCTCAAGGCCACATGCACACTCACTTGCAAATTGGCCCAACAGCATCTCCATGTGAGAACCCCAGCACTGGGTTCTGGCAATTGACTGTGGGAGGCAGCCCTATTGAGTGCAATAGGATGCTGCCAGCTCCCACAGCTAATTGCGGCTGCCCGCATGTAATCTCTATGCAGCAATCACCTGCAAGTGATCGGTCCTGGACACAAACAGTCTGCATCCAAGACCGGACTGATCACTTGCAGGTGATTGCTGCATAGCGATTACATGCACGTGGCTACAATAAGCTGCAGGAGCCAGCAGTCTCACATTGCTTTCAATGGGGCTGCCTCCCAGAGTTAATCGCCCAGGACCCCCCCCCTGCTGGAGTTCTGGTATGTAAACTCTGTTGGGTCAATTCCCAAGTATGAATGTAGCCTAAAAAGCATAATGATAACTGTGATACAACAACCATGCAATGCCTAAACACCATCACTGTCTTCTATGACTTAAAATGTATCTATTATATCATATACAGTGCATCCGGAAAATATTCACAGCGCTTCACTTTTTCCACATTTTGTTATGTTACAGCCTTATTCCAAAATGCATTAAACTCATTATTTTCTTCATAATTTTACAAACAATACTCCATAATGACAACTTGAAAGAGGTTTGTTTGAAATCTTTGCAAATTTATTAAAAATAAAAAACAAAACAAATCACATGTACCTAAGTATTCACAGCCTTTGCTCAATACTTTGTTGAAGCACCTTTGGCACCATCTACAGCTTCAAGTCTTTTTGAGTATGATGCTACAAGCCTGGCACACCTATTTTTGGGCAGTTTCTCCCATTCTTCTTTGCAGGACCTCTCAAGCTTCATCAGGTTGGATGGGGAGTGTCAGTGCACAGCCATTTTCAGATTTCTCAAGAGATGTTCAATCGGGCTCAAGTCTGGGCCACTCAAGTACATTAACAGAGTTGTCCCATAGCCACTACTTTGTTATCTTGACTGTCGTCCTATTAGAAGATGAACCTTTTCCCCAGAGTGCTTTGGAGCAGGTTTTCATCAAGGATGTCTCTGTACATTGCTGCATTCATCTTTCCCTTGATCCTGACTAGTCTCCCAGTTCCTACCGCTTAAAAACATCCCCACAGCAGGATGCTGCCACTACAATGCTTCACTGTAGGGATGATATTGGTCAGGTGATGAGCGGTGCCTGGTTTCCTCCAGACATGACGCTTGCCATTCAGGCCAAAGAGTTCAATCTTTGTTTCATCAGATCAGAGAATTTTGTTTCTCATAATCTGAGAGTCCATCAGGTGCCTTTTGGCAAACTCCAGGGTTGTTATGTGCCTTCTACTGAGGAGTGGCTTCCACCATACAGGCCAGATTGGTGGAGTGCTGCAGAGATGGTTGTTCTTCTGGAAGGTTCTCCTCTCTCCATAGAGAAACGCTGGAGCTCCGTCAGAGTGACATTGGTCACCTCCCTGATTGGCGTCCTTTTTTTCCCACAAATAGAGCTTTCTTTTGGTGGTATTTGATCACCTCTGCGGTTTTTATTTTTTGCGCTATAAACAAAAATAGAGCGACAATTTTGAAAAAAAATCAATATTTTTTCCTTTTTGCTATAATAAATATCCCCCAAAAATATATTTAAAAAAAATGTTTTCCTCAGTTTAGGCCGATACGTATTCTTCTACCTATTTTTGGTAAAAAAAAAAATCGCAATAAGCGTTTATCGATTGGTTTGCGCAAAATTTATAGTGTTTACAAAATAGGGGATAGTTTTATTGCATTTTTATTAATATTTTTTTTTTTTTTACTACTAATGGCGGCGATCAACGATTTTTTTCGTGACCGCGACATTATGGCGGACACATCGGACAATTTTGACACATTTTTGGGACAATTGTCATTTTCACAGCAAAAAATGCTATAGAAATGCATTGTTTACTGTGAAAATGACAATTGCAGTTTGGGAGTTAACCACTAGGGGGCACTGAAGGGGTTAAGTGTGACCTCATATGTGTTTCTAACTGTAGGGGGGCGGGGCTGGACGTGTGACGTCATTGATCGTGCTTCCCTATATCAGGGAACACACGATCAATGACAGCGCCACAGTGAAGAACGGGGAAGCTGTGTTTACACACAGCTCTCCTCGTTCTTCAGCTCCGGGGACCGATCGCGGGACTCCAGCGGCGATCGGTTCCGCGGGTCCTGCAGCCGCGGTCACGGAGCTTCGAACCGGGTCGTGGGCCACGGCTGGGCACTTAAAGAGGACGTACAGGTACATGCTTGTGCCCAGCCGTGCCATTCTGCTGACGTATATGTGCAGGAGGTGGTCTTTAAGCGGTTAATACAATCCTGTTTTGGAGGTCTACAGACAATTCCTAGGACTTCATACCTTGGTTTTGTGCTCTGACATGCACTGGTAAACTGTGGGACCTTTATATAGACAGGTGTGGGCCTTTCCAAATCATGTCCAATCACCTGAATTTACCATAGGTGGACTCCAATCAAGTTCTAGAAACATCTCAAGGATGATCAGTGGAGACAGGATGCACCTGAGCTCAATTTTGAGTGTCATGGCAAAGACTGTGAATACTAACTATGTACATTTTTTATTTTTTATAAATTTGCAAAGATTTCAAACAAACTTCTTTCACATTTTCATTATGGGGTATTGTTTGTAGAATTTTGCGGAAAATCATTAATTTAATCCATTTTGGAATAAGGCTGTAACATAACAAAATGTGGAAAAAGTGAATACTTTCCGGATGCACTGTAAATGTGTTAGTACTAGAGCAGGGTTTCTCAACCTTGCAAGTGCCATGACGCCATGATAAAATTTCCCAAGTTGTGGGGACCACTAACAGTAAAATTATTTTCGTAGCGTGGGTTGTCAGCAACAAAGGCAAGACAAGTCATTTGCACCCCTAACCCGCGGATATTTAGCATTCCCAGAGTCCCTTCCACTCATACAGTATTTAAACCCCTTATGGTACATTTTAGGATGTACCACTTTCTCTTTGTCCTCCTTTCTTTCCCTTCTATCTCTCTCTATCCTAATTTCTTGTTTTTTCCCCCCATCCCTCTCTCTAGCCTTCTATCTTGTTCTTTCTCTCCCTTTTTCTTTGTTCCTCCCCCTCTTTTCCTTTACCTTTCATGGTTATTCCTTCTTTTACTTCTTGGTGGGGGGGGGGGGGAATGGGATGCGTGGCAGTGCTGGTGGGGAGTTGGGATCAGTGGCAGTGCTGGGAGGAGTTCTGATCAGCCAACTCTGATCAAGGTCCTCTGCTGATCTGAGAACTGTAGTAGGGACTTTTAATGGAAACTATAATCACAGATAGTGGGGGGGGGGGGGGGTTCCTGCCAAAGATTTTTTATATCTGTCTAACCAGTTCTGAAATATTCACTTCTCTTCCACACTACACCACCCTATCTGGAAGGTAAGGGGATTTGATTTTTCTCTACCACAGTTCAGCAACACTCACAGGTCCTCTCCATACCCCCACCCTGGACAGTGAAAGGAGAAGGAAAACACTTATGAGCTCATCTCTATGTTAACTCTGCACCCTTTATCATCATGTTCCTTGCATCGCAGCACAACTGATCAGTTCCTTGTACTGATTCTCCCACCCCCCTTCCCCAGTCTTAGCTCTGCTGTACAGGGATTGCTAGAGGATGATGCCAAGTCAAATTCAGGTACTTACACCGCGTTGCATTTATAAAACACACGTAGGATGTATTATTAAATACAAAGCACCATTAATCTGCCTGGAGTTAAGCTAAGATACAAACCTAACAGTGTCCTGCTGCAATGGTGTTTTTAAGTATGTTTTTGTGCATTAACATTAATTTATGTTAACTTAAATTGTAGCGCAATATATATTTTTGTGGTGGCCATGCCATTATTTTGTCCTTACAATACAATGCGCAACAGAAGATATACTGTACAGTAGAATTTTTTCAGCTGACCAACACAAAAAGCATTTTTTTTAGTTTTTTAAATTCTTGCTTGGAACATCCCTAATAATAAATTCAAACAAGGTGTTCAAATGGCAACATGCAAACCATCTGAACTGGTCCTCAGTTTTAAGCAGCATATCTACTCCAGGGCCAAACCTATAGCCATACTTTACATAATACCTCCATCATCCACCACCAGAAACCTGATTTCTGTTTCTTGTACTCATTCTCTAGTTCAGTGTTTCTCAACTCCAGTCTTCAAGGTGCCCCAACAGGTCGTGATTTCTGGAATTTCATTATTTTGCACAGTTGATTTGATCAGTTTCACTGCCTTGGCAATTGCCACAGCTGTTTTATCAGAGGGAAATCCTGAAAACATAATCTGTTTTGCCGCGTACACACGATCATTTTTCGGCTTGTGAAAAACGATGTTTTTCAGCCTCTAGAAAAAACGATTTTTTTCAAGCTTCATCATTAAAACTACATTGCCTACACACGATCGTTAAAAAAAAAATGCTCTAGCAAAGCGCGGTGACGTGCAACACATACAACGGCACTATAAAGGGGAAGTTCCATTCGGATGGCGCCACCCTTTGGGCGGCTTTAGCTGATTTTGTGTTAGTAAAAGACGATTTGCGCTTTTCTCTCTGTTACAGCGTGATGAATGTGCTTACTCCATTACAAACGGTAGTTTTACCAGAATGAGCGCTCCCGTCTCATAACTTGCTTCTGAGCATGCGCAGGTTTTTCACGTCGTTTAAGTCCACACACGATCATTTTTTACAACCTGAAAAACGACATTGTTTAAAAATGCAGCATGTTCGAATTTTTTTTTGTCGTTTTTCCGAACCCGAAAAATTATGTGAAGCCCACAGACGATCGTTTTAAATGACATTTTTTAAAAACATAGTTTTTTTACATGCCAAAAAAAGGTTCGTGTGTACGCGGCATTAGGGTGCCTTGGGGACTGGAACTAAGAAACACTGCTCTAGTTGACTGTCAGAACGTATGACCACAGAACAGTGATATAGAATGACCAGTCTGATTTTTAGTTCCCAGTTTCCTTTACTTGTGAACATCATCCCTTCAAAGCAACATTGCTCCCTTCGAAATTAGTTGTGTATTTAGTAGCAAACAATCAGTATTATTTAATTTTTTTAATAAGCTGGCTTCTGTAATCTAAGTTGAGTTATATTAGCCTTTAGTAGTCTGTTGTGTACCAATTTTGACACATTTTCCCTGAATTAGAGAATACGTGCAAATTCCTGGTAGGTATCAGTCTGTAAGCCTCAGGACAAGTAGGAACTGAAAAATGAATACGGTCTTGGGTCTATCTATAAACTTTCACACATGATTTATACATTTTTCTAATTGGATCATTTTAAAAAAAATTGAGTTTGGTTGGAATTTTTTTTCTGTAATTCATTTAAACTTAAGAAAAAAAAAAGTACACATTTGGAATTGATGCCCAACAACCACTCACTATCTATTCTACAAGTAAAACTCTGGGCAAACAGCGAAATACAAAGCTTAAATACATATATGTTAACTGTTTTACCCATCAAAAGATTTTGTAATTGTGGCCTGCCAGTAATATGATTTAGACCCCATACACACTATTAGATTTTCTGCAGATTTTTGTCTTCAGATTTACCAAAACCATATGAGGTCAAACCTTAAAGCTTTGTACACACGATCGGATTTTCCGCAGACAAAGCGTCAGACTTTTGTCCGAAGGGCGTTGGCCATGAACTTGTCTTGCATACAAACGGCACACAATTGTGACACGAACACGAACGTAGTGATGTACTGCATGGAATTTCAGCTCTTGAGCGCCACCATTTGGGCACCTTCTGCTAATGTCGTGTTTGGTGAGCATTGATTCTGAAGGTGCCCAGAGGTTGGCACTCAAGAGCTGAAATTTCATGTAGTACGTCACTACGTTTGTGTTTGTTGGCCAACAATTGTGTGCCTTTGTATGCAAGACAAGTTCATGGCCAACGCCCTTCGGACAAAAGCCTGATGATTTGTCTGCGGAAAATCCGATCGTGTGTACAAAGCTTTAAGGTTTGACCTCATATTATATGGTTTTGGTAAATCTGAAGACAAAAATCTGCAGAAAATCTAATAGTGTGTATGGGGTCTAAATCATATTACTGGCAGACCACAATTACAAAATCTTTTGATGGGTAAAACAGTTAACATATATGTATTTAAGCTTTGTATTTCGCTGTTTGCCCAGAGTTTTACTTGTAGAATAGATAGTGAGTGGTTGTTGGGCATCAATTCCAAATGTGTACTTTTTTTTTTTTCTGGTTCAGTTTTGTGGCTTCCCATATCACCTCTCGGCCTCTAGTCTGATTGGTGGATAGTAAATAAGTAGCGTCACCTATGACCAATGTTCAGGAAGCTGACCCAAAAATCAGTAAAGCTGACTCTGATAACCATTGCGGTAAACCACGAAATAACACAGTGATTATCTAACAGAAGTGCATGTATCAGAAAAATGGCTGACCAAACGAGCCAACATTTTGTCAGGTAATACAGTAAGCACATATTTACTTCAACCATGAATATAGCAATTGCCTGCAATTAGCGATTAATAAAATGACTAGTTGCGTAGGACAAGAAGCACAGTTTTGTGCTCAGTTCTTCTCTTCCATTTTGGTAAATCAAACATATGTTTGTTGACTTGCAAAGTTCAAGAAAGTCTGGAACTTTTTTTTGTTTTTTTTAAATCCTACTGCCAACCCAATATTATCGGTTCATCAGGTTCATTGTTAGTGTATGGACTATACCTCTTACAAATGCTGCTGCTTAATGTCAAGCCAGACTTACAATGGTTACCTGTGTAAAGGTGTATTATGTACAGTACATTAAAGTGACGTGATTACTGTGACTTTCATTATTATGTTATTTTTATTGTATACATTGACTGGGAAAGGTGGAAAAATGTAATTGTTTTTAAATATATGCAGTTTGTTCTGACAGTAAAGCTGTATTTATATTTCTAATATGAGACCTGTATTTTAGGCTTGAATGGTACAAACTACCCATAGTATCATGCTCACATTGGCTAAAGCCCCAATGTGGCAATGTGCATTCTACATGTCTTTTCTGTTTTTTTGTTGTTTCATTTATAGTTGTACAGCCTAAAGGCCACAATAATTATATGATGGCTATACTGCAGATAACCTTAAAAAGCTATTAATCAAGCGTAGGTACCCTTAACCACTTCAGCTCCGGAAAGTTTTACCCCCTGCCTGACCAGGCAATTTTTGCGATACAACACTGCGTTGTTTTAACTGACAATTGCGCAATCATGCGACACTGTACCCAAATAAAATTGATGTCCTTTTTTTCCCCACAAATAGAGCTTTAGTTTGGTGGTATTTTATCACCTCTGCGGTTTTTATTTTTTGCGCCATAAACAAAAAAAGGCAGACAATTCTTTTTTTTTTTTTTAAAACAATATTTTTGACATTCTACTAAAAAACATATCCAATAAAAAAAAAATTAAAAAAATATAATTTCTTCATCAGTTTAGGCCAATATGTATTCTGCTACATGTTTTTGGTAAAAAAATCCCAATAAGGGCATATTGATTGGTTTGCTCAAAAGTTATAATGTCTACAAACTATGGGATAGATTTATGGAATTTTATTTTATTGTTTTTACTAGTAATGGCGGCGATCAGCGATTATTAGCGAGACTGCGATATTGCGGTGGACAAATCTGACACTAAATGACACTTTTTGGGGACCAGTGGCACCAATACAGTGATCAGTGCTAAGAAAAAAAAAAAAAGAAGCACTGTCCCTGTATAAATTACACTGGCAAGGATGGGTTAACATCCGCGGCAATCAAAGGGTTAAGTGTGCTCCTAGGGAGTTCTTTCTAACTGTGAGGGGAATGCTGTGACTGGAGGAAAGATCTCCATTTTACTCCCTCAAAGGACAGCTGTCTGCCTTGTTTACATAGACGCCGTTCTGCCTCTCCTGTGAACGATTGCGGGTGGTGTACTGCACAGAAACTATTCAGCTTCTAACTTCAAGTATAACTAAAGGCAAAACTTTTTTTTTTTAGTTTTGGATAGAGTGGAGAGAGATTAGAACCCTTGTCAGTTTTATTGCTGTCTGTTCTCCCATTAAGGAGATCCAGCGGCTCTATTTTTCCTGTTTACCATTATCATTTAGGTAAAAGAAAATCCCAAATTTAGGGTTGTCCCCAGAAAAGTGATAGAGGAGAAATCTTCCAGTGATGACACTAGTTCTGGTAAGCTGGGGGTCCCCAAGAAAGGGATTTCCTCTCACTTCCTGTTTAGCTATGGGACAGGAAGTGAAGAGAAATCTCCGCAATGGGACAGAGATGGCCATAAAAAATCTGACAGCGGTTGTAACAATCCTTTACTCTATCCAATATAAAAATAATATAGTTTTGCCCATAATTCTACTTTCAGCTTGTTTAATTAAAGAAGTTGTATACCCTCAGTGGTGACTGGTTGGGATGAAAGAAAAGAAGCTGGGATAGCCGCACTCCAAAAAAACTCCTCCTTTAATTAAAAATCACAAAACGCATGCCACAGCAAAAAACAGCACAACAAAAGAAAAGCTGACGTTTCGCACTATGCCTTAGTGCTTATTCATAGCACTAAGGCATAGAGCGAAACGTCAGCTTTTCTTTTGTTGTGCTGTTTTTTGCTGTGGCATGCGTTTTGTGATTTTTAATTAAAGGAGGAGTTTTTTTGGAGTGCGGCTATCCCAGCTTCTTTTCTTTCATCCCAACCTGCATTTTGATTGCACTGCCTGCACCCTAGACTCGGATCACAGGAAATAGATCACCTGGTTTTCTTTGAGCGGTTACCCACTTTCTCGCCTCAGTGGTGACTGGGCGCCGATGCGGGGACTTCGTTCTAAGGTAAGTACTTCATAATGTGCTGGTATGTGCTAGTATGCAATGCAATTTATTTTGTTTACTAGCAATTTAAGCGACAGCTGCACCAGATTTTGCACTCTCTAGTTTTAGTAAATCAACCCCATATACTTTGCATGATCGCACTGCTTTTTAGTCCCAGTATGGATCTGAACCTAATGCTTCGATTTGCATCTGACTTTAGAATTTCAAAGCTGCAAGACAACATACGTTGAGCCTCTATAGTGTCTAATATGATACATGTGCAGTTCAGGGAATGGAACAAGAAAAAACACTTAATATAAATCCTTACAAATGGTACAGACCCTACAATAATTAACATCAGATTTTTTGATTTTATGTGTAGTGTCGGCTTTATGACATAATTTTCATGTAAGCAGATCACGTCTTTGGCTGTATGTGTAATACAGATATTCTAAGTATATAGCTGTGTTGTAAGGAGACAGTCAGTGTCATTGTTTATGTTTAATCTGCTTTTCAGTTTCTTATTGAAATCATTTAAAAGTTATCTATGCAGTGGTCATATTTGGCAATATTATAAATTATGATGTTGTATTCTCTCGGTGACAGAATTCACCACCAGATTGCTGTCACAAAGTTGTTGCATGAGTCTGAAAAGTATTAAAGCATTGTAACTATTAACATCTCCAATGTAAAGTGTGTTCTGTTCTGCAAATACAGTTTATCACTGTAAAATGAAGAGTAAACCTAAAGTAAAAAAGGAGCATTATAGGAAAGAGCTACAAATAACATCCATAACTTTGTATGTAATCATATATATCTCTGTATAGGTACAGTACTGTATGTACCCACACTTATCCATCTTTGTTAATGTATGTATGTGATCCCTTACATGTTAAAACAATGCATTCACTTCAAAATAGTCAAAACATTTGTCCTGGATCAGCCTCTACTTCCAAGACTAAAGCCTCGTACACATGATTGGATTTTCTGCAGACAAAGCCTCAGACCTTTGCTTGAAGGACGTTGGCCAGGAACTTATCTTGCATACAAATGGCACACAATTTTCGGCCAACAAACACGAACGTAGTTACGTACTATGTGGTTTTTCAGCTCTTCAGCGCCACCCTCCGAGCATGCATGTTTGTACTTTGGCCTTTTGTCGGACTGACTTGTGTACACGATTGGAAAATCCGACAACAGACCGTTGTCCAGGAAAATGTTTAAAGCCTGCCATCCAACATTTGTCAGTGGAAAATCCGACAATTGTCCAATGGAGCGTACAACAGTCCACCAACAGTCTGTCATCACAATTCCCGTCAGAAAAATCTGATCGTGTGTATGAGGCTTTAGATACCGACCCTGTGATCATGCAGTCATGTGATTTCCCCCCTGCTGTGCAACAGTCCTTATGCTCTATAGCAGGGGTGTCCAACCTGCAGCCCAAGGCAGCTATAAATGCGGCCCAACACAAAATTATAAACTTACTTAAAAATTTAGATTTTTTTTGAGGGGGGAATTTTTCCTAAAAATTGATTTACACTTAACGAACACATGCGCCTAAAGAAGAATTTGACAGTGTCCCTTTACTGGACTTTTATAAAAGTTTTATCTTCCCAAAGAAAACTACCCCACTCTTCATAATCACGCCTAATGCCGTGTACAGACGGTCGTTTTTTGTGATGAAAAAAAACGACGTTTTAAAAAACGTCATTTAAAATGATCGTGTGTGGGCAAAACGTCGTTTTATGTCTTCAAAAAAACGACCAAAAAAAAATTCGAACATGCTCGAATTTTTTGTGTCGTTTTTCAAAACGTCGTTTTTGTTTCACAGAAATTGACCGTGTGTAGCAAAAAACGACGTATAAAACGACGTTTTTAAACCCGCGCATGCCCAGAAGTTAGTTATGAAGTGAGCTTCAATGGAAAAAAGTGGTGAAACGTAACCTCGCTTTGCTAGAGCATTGTGAAAAAACGATGGTCTGTATGCTACGTCGTTTTTGAAAATGAAGTTTCAAAAACGTCGTTTTTTACATCACATAAAACGTCGTTTTTTTTCCATCGCAAAAAACGACCGTCTGTACGCGGCATTAGTCATGTCATCAATTTTTGGCAGCACCTACAGTATATTTGTGAGCAAATATTTTCAAGGATAAAGCACATGAAAAGGCAAAATTAGAACCAAAATATCTGATGAGCACCTTGAGAATTCATTGAGAATTGCTACTACATCTATCAAACCAGATATTGATGCATTAGTTTATCAAAAACAGTGTAAATTTTTTCAATGGTTTTATATTGCCCTCTTTTACTTTTTTAATAAAAAAAAATAGAATTTTCTTACTGTGGTACATTATCTATGTAGCACTACCCCCGGAGGAGCTGCTGGTTGTTTTGGGTGGCACAATTACCTCATGGCTCCCCCGAATTCCTAGGGGTGAATGATGCGTATTGCATTTGGTAGAAGTAAAGGAATGTACGCAACAGGTGTTCTTTATTACCCAGCCGGGTAAAAACAATAAACTTGTGGTGAGGAAAGTAAAGTTGAAGAAGAAGAGAGAATAGCAGATTCAGGCGTGATGATAGGGAAACAGTCCTGCTCCCAAGCGTAACACTTCTATGCGCCACTCCCGCCGCAGTGGGTTTAGTGTACCCGGACAGGCCTCTCTCACTGACCTGGCAGCCGGAGTATCACTCGGACAATTTTAGGATAAAGTCTCTGCCACAGACCCTCCTTGGTGAGCCTCAGAAAGACACCTCTGCCACAGGCCTCTTCTGGATTATAATTACGGAGGTAATCCTCCTTAGATGAGTTATGCCTGGATCTCCTTCAACTTGTCACCCAGGTACCGACTGACAGGTGATCAATCCTTCAGTGTCCGGCTACCTTGATCCCCTGTGGTTTGTCGAGGCCCTTTTGGATCGCCAGCCTCTCAATGGCGCTCCTCAGACGGACTCCCCACCGAACAGCAATACAGCTTGGGATCCTCAAAAGTGGGAACCCAGTCGCTCACTGGGTCCCCGTCGCTGTTCAGATGCTCCAGGCCAGCATGGTCCCGGAACCAGGAACACCCGCGTGGCTTGCACCCCCCTGGCCAGGTAGGCCATAACGCCGGGGCGCCGTGATGTGGTCACCCTAAAGGTGGGTGCCACACTCGAAGAAGACCCAGAACTAATGGCCTCTGCCTCATAAATACCCCTCCCCAGCATGCACAGCGAGGTCAAACCCTCCTGATTGGCTGCTGGGAAAGAGCACCCAAACCTTGACTCCACTGCTGCCACCTGCAGTACCGGGGTTGGAAGAACATCCCAGCGCAACAGAATAGCCCACAGCACAGCCCACCTGTTTTGCACTTAACAATCTGGATCAGAGTTGAACTACACTCTGATCTATCTCTAAATTTAACTAGCACCGATACCAAAAAGTACACAGGCGCTACATCTATATCAGTGTTTGTTAACTTGTGATCTGCTCGACTTTTTTTGCTCATCAGTTATCCTTATTGTTAGTGTATTTTACGTGTGGCCCAAGAAAATTCCTCTTCTTCCAATGTGGATGGATGGAAGGTCAAAAGGGTGGACCCCTGCTCTACAGATAATATGGTTGGAAAAAGTAGACTCAACACTGCTAAGGGCCCTTTCACACGGGCGGATCAGTAATGATTTGCTCCGTGCGTCCGCAAAAGCTCAGCGGGGATCCTCCGTAAAATCCTAGCTGAGCTGGCAGCTGACAGGGTGGTCCCCGCACACTGTGCAGGGACCGCGCTGTCTTTCCTCCGCTCTCCCCTATGGGGGATCGGATGAACACGGACCGTATGTCCGTGTTCATCCAATCCGGCAGACGGAAGAAAAATAGGATTTTATTCCGACCGCAAATGCGGATCTTTGCGGAGGCGGACAATTACCGGTGTCATCGGATAGTCATCCGCTGACACCCGTAATCACATAGGGACCCATGTATGTCCCGTTTTCATCCGCAACGGACAGTTGAAAATGCGGACATACGGTCCGTGCGTGTGAAAGGGCCCTTAGTCCAACCTCTTACTGCTCCTGCATCTTTGCTTAGAGGTAGGCAGTACAAAAATCCTGTGTGCAACACAGGCGCAAAATACATTTCTTAGTGCTCCCCAAGGTGAGTCGGATCAATTCACTGGGTTAACTATTGCTCACTTAACCTTCAGTTCCTGTTGTTGCTTCTGTTGCCTCTGTCCTTGTGACATCCCCAGTTGCCGGCAGACTGATATCCCACTTGTCTGCATAGTTCCAGTACCGAAGAAGTGGGAGGTAGCAAAATGGGACCGATGCAGCTTCACCCAAGGTAAGTCACCACTGAACACTATTCCACAATTTTTGAGCCCCCACTGATTACCAACAACACCCACCACTGACCACCAGGTTGAAGGGGACTTCCGATGTATGGGGACTTACCATTGACTACCAACCAAATGGAGCAATCAGCACTGATGTATAGGGACTCACCAGTGATTGCCAAATAAATGGACCACTTACCACTGACAACCAACGAATGGGTCAGTTTGCCATTGGCCACTAACAAAAGGGACATCCAACACCTACCATGAAGTTATGGGGGCACTCACCACTGACCACAAGGTTAAAGTGGTTCTAAAGGCAGAAGGTTTATTACCTTTTCATTCTATGCAAAAAACCTTCTGCAGCTCTTTCCCCAGCACCCCTCCCCCCCTCTACTAACTTGAACCTAATTTCGATCCAGCAAAGTACAAAAAGAGCAGCGGCTCTCCCGGGTCTTTCTCTCCTCATTGGCTTACACAGCAGTGGTAGCCATTGACTCCTGCTGCTGTCAATCACAGCCAATGAGCCAATAAGGACAGATTGGGGTCATGGACAATGCCCATTTGCAGGAGTGTGGCTCTGGAGCGAGCCTACCCGAATGCTGGCATAGCAAGGTAGCACAAAGCAGGTAAGTATAACAATTTTTTTTTAATAAAAATAAAATACAACCTTTGTAATCAAATAGACATTCACCACTGAATGTCTACCTGAATGCTACCTGTGCCTCAGAATTCACCTTCTCAGAGTGTTCAAGGGTGCCCTGGGTCTTTCACAATCCTAGAACCCCCCTGATGTCATCCATCTGCTTGATCTAGTGCCAGACCTTGAGATAAGGCAGAGGCGTAAGCTGAAATTGTGATCTGCATTTAGTAAGTACTGAGCGCTGGGACTCCATGCAGCCATCAGATAAGGGTTGAAGTGCAGCTTATTTATACAGGCTAATAAGGGAATAACTTCTAGGCTTTATTTAAAGAGTGGTATATTAAGGCAGCCTAAACATTCTTCTTTTTTTTTCTTCGTTCAACCAGCAGGTAATTGTGACAGCGAGGGGACTTCCACAGTGTGTTCATGCTACCTGTGCCTCAACCAACCGGACAGGTTGGTTGCACAGAAGTTGATCATATATCCCATACATGGATTTACATTTCGATCCATGTATGACCGACTCAAACCCTTCAAAACTGTTAGGAAACAATAAAAGCTGACAGGCTGGTTAAATAAGGCATTGCAAAGAGAAGTTATGCCATAGTAACTAGTAAATTCCATAGTAACCAGCCACTTTTCAACTTACTGCAATAATTATTATTACAAAAAAACTGTACACATACAAAAAATAATTTTCACCGGTTCCTGTGTGTTAGTGTATTGGAGTTTACAGGTTATTTTTTTTTGGGGTATTGGGACTTTGAAGGTTATAAAACAAGTACTGTATGTGGTGCGTGATCTCTTAAAGCCAGCAGAAGTATGGATTGATTCATACCGTACTAGAGTTCAAACAGTTCACAGGTTCAGGGGCAGCAAATTGCTTGGCATTCACTACAAACTGAACAGACACAGAAACCCACAATTAGAAAGGGCACCAAACACTACATCAAAAGTACATCAGAAGTTGTACAGTATCATAACCAAACATGTGGGAGTCAGCACAATCTAGGTGAGCAATCTGTCAACACAACTACTGATTCATTTTGTGATATGTGATGATGTGGCGTTGGATGGAACTGTAAAACAATATTTGATATTAATATACTTAGGGCAATCCGCATCACAAAGCAAGACTTAAAGTGACACTAAAAAATATCCTTACTCTCCAAAAATAATATATTCACATCCACTACTTAACCTATCAGCCACGGTCATCTGCCTGACCAGCCTTGAGACTACAGGTACCCTTCCTTGTCTGTTACGCTCTTATCTGGATAGGAAATAAAGCATTGTGTTGCAGACCTGGGGGCAACCAGGTATTGGTAGGCTTGCTTGCCTTAAAGCGGTAGTAAACCCTCCGATGCCTTCAGAACAATTAACATATTCATAAAGCCCATATATTTCTCAATTGATTGATTACTATTAGGGCTGTGCAAATTAACTTTTAATTAATCGATTAATCTTTAATTTTTTTGATCGATCAAAATCTTTTTGATCGATTAAAATTCTTTTGATTGGTACTCACCTCTCCACCGGCTTCTGGGCCTTCAGGGAGTTCCGTCGGAGATCCAGTAACGTCACGGACACCGGCGGGGCTTGCCGTGTCCATCTGAATGGCTCCTTTGCTGTGCCTTCATATCTGCATGCCGGCGGGACCTTACTATCTGCCACACACAAGGGCTGTTAAACTTCCCACTATCACTTCCCTTTATCAACCTGGGATTCTACAACCATCCACTGGGAGTTGTGATAGTTCCCTTCATGGGACATCTACATGCCGACGGACTGATGTTAACCTCTCCTCATCTGGATTCAGCAGTGGTATCGTTGTACACATTTTTATACCAGTATCATACTTAGCTACATGTTTTTATGACTGCTTTTTCTACCGTTTGGTATTACTCACACCATTTTTACAGTTTATGTAGCTACATCGATTTTATCTCCAGTGCAATATTTATTTGGTTACCTACTTGAAGACTATAAAAGTATTAATGCTATTCCCATCGAGCGCTGCCTTTGTGTGTTTTTTGTATCCTGCTATCCATTTTCCAGTGGTTGGTGGCTGCATTGGGAATCAGCCTGCAAGGAGATCAGCTAAAAGTAGTTGGATCTGTATGTGCGTTATAATTAATCGAAATGAGTCGATTAATCGATTAAAAAAAAACGATTAATCGAACAGAAAATTTTTGATCAGTAACAGCCCTAATTACTATATGTTTATCCACATTGTTTGTCTTACTGTATATAATTGTTGTTCTTGTACAGTGTAATTCCGCTAGTAAGCCAGCGCCATCTCCATTGTGGTCTTCCAAATCTTATTCTATTATTAGTATTTCCGCCCACAGTTCCTTCTTTTCTCTGTAATCCCTCGCGTGCGCATTACGGTAACAATATTCAAGCCTCTTCACGTATCACGTGCTAACCATCATGCTCTTTGTGATGAATGTGGGCAAAGCATCGTGGGATGTCGGGGCTGAAGTCTAAATGAGGAAATGACGCAGCCCCGACATAAACAAAGAATTCTTCCGGCAGAGGCTCTGCTTGCCGGAATGAATGGGGATCCGACACATGCGGGGTAAACGTTTCCAGCTAATACAGCTGTAACTTCACAACTAAAGAGGCAAGAAAAAAAAAGGCTACTAGCAATCGATTGAAAATAATGCCATGCACAAATAAATGGAAAATGAAAATGTTTACTATACAACCGCTTTAAGGAAACAGGAGCTGCTAAAGGTATAAGAAACACTTACCAGTTATAGATCCAGACCTAGAAATTGGGCTGATCTTTACACATGGTCATCAATAATCTCTCCCTTTTCAGACACCTTGGGGTTGATTTACTAAGGACAGAATCAGGCCATTATTTACTGACAACAGAGAGATAGGAAAGCATCTTGTAACTAGGTACATGTAAGCTGAAGACAAATGTTCATAGAAAAAGGCTAAATAAATCTCAAGGAATCAAGTAATAAAGAACTATCATAATGACATTTTGTTAAACTTTCACAGCACCATTGGTGTGTCAGGATGTTGTCAAAATCATTATCAAGTACTGGAGCGAAAGTGTCAGCCCAAAAGTTGAAAGGGAAGTATAGAAATTAAATTAAAGTGGATGTAAACCAACTCTCATCCTTTCTAAACTACTGCCATAGTGCTGATCTATAAGGATATAGATGTCTCCTGCATGTATCCTTACCTGTCAAATGTTTCCCCTCTGTTTGTTATAAGAACTGAAAAACTGTAGATTCTGTGGGTGGGTCTGTTGTCTGGAGCTCGGTGGGTGGAGTTGTGATATCAGTAGACTCCCCGCCCTCCTCTACACTCCCCTTGTCAACATGCATTTTTTCCTGTGTATTCCTTACTCTAAATTCTGCTATGATCACTAACATCCAGTCAAAATCCAGAAAAGTAACCACATGACTTCAGAAAAGGAGTGGGGGTGGTAATTTAAAAATAATGCCTGTCTTCAGGTTACTGCATGAGATATGTAAATAACCTGTCACTCACAGCAAGGGGGCAGAACGGACTAAGGTTTTTCTCTGTAAGTCCGTTTTATTTCACTGAACAATAAAAGAGGATTGCTCAGAGCTGGATTAACTCTGTGTGGCAAGACTGGGCACAGATGATACGAAATCTTATTCTGTACATTGTGACATCAAAAATAAAATAAATTCGGGTTTACATCCACTTTAAAGAAAGGGAGTGAGGGAGGTGAAGGAAGAGCAGTAAACTAAATTTGGGCTAAGTGTTGTAAAGCTTGTGCAGTAAATTCTTCCACTCAGCCTACGCATATCTGTGGCCTCACAAAAGAAGGACTTTATCTGTGGAGCTCTGGGTACCGTGCTAATAATTGGGATACAAGAGTCAATGGAAACAGGAGTCAATGGAAACTCAGATAATTTGTTCCACAGTGACTTCTATTGTATGCAGTGCTGCATGTGGCCAGAGGTGGGGGGGGCGCTGGAGACACTTCTGACCAAATGCGGTACTGCACACCCCAGAGGCTTGAATCATGATTGTTTTGCAAAACCGAGTCAGGATTTTCTTTTTTTTAAAAGGCTTGTATTGCAAAACGCTCATTAACCGTGTTACTCGCAATCCGAGGTGTTACTATATATATATATATATATATACAGTGATGAAAATAAGTATTTGAACACCCTGCTATTTTGCAAGTTCTCCCACTTGGAAATCGTGGAGGGGTCTGAAATTGTTATCGTAGGTGCATGTCCACTGTGAGAGACATAATAAAAAAAAAAAATCCAGAAATCACAATGTATGATTTTTTTAACTATTTATTTGTATGATACAGCTGCAAATAAGTATTTGAACACCTGAGAAAATCAATGTTAATATTTGGTACAGTAGCCTTTGTTTGCAATTACAGAGGTCAAACGTTTCTTGTAGTTTTTCACCAGGTTTGCACACACTGGAGGAGGGATTTTGGCCCACTCCTCCACACAGATCTTCTCTAGATCAGTCAGGTTTCTGGGCTGTCGCTGAGAAACACGGAGTTTGAGCTCCCTCCAAAGATTCTCTATTGGGTTTAGGTCTGGAGACTGGCTAGGCCACACCAGAACCTTGATATGCTTCTTACAGAGCCACTCCTTGGTTATCCTGGCTGTGTGCTTCGGGTCATTGTCATGTTGGAAGACCCAGCCTCGACCCATCTTCAAAGCTCTAACTGAGGGAAGGAGGTTGTTGCCCAAAATCTTGCAATACATGGCCCTGGTCATCCTCTCCTTAATACAGTGCAGTCGCCCTGTCCCATGTGCAGAAAAACACCCCCAAAGCATGATGCTACCACCCCCATGCTTCACAGTAGGGATGGTGTTCTTGGGATGGTACTCATCATTCTTCTTCCTCCAAACACGGTTAGTGGAATTATGACCAAAAAGTTCTATTTTGGTCTCATCTGACCACATGACTTTCTCCCATGACTCCTCTGGATCATCCAAATGGTCATTGGCAAACTTAAGACGGGCCTTGACATGTGCTGGTTTAAGCAGGGGAACCTTCAGTGCCATGCATGATTTCAAACCATGACGTCTTAGTGTATTACCAACAGTAACCTTGGAAACGGTGGTCCCAGCTCTTTTCAGGTCATTGACCAGCTCCTCCCGTGTAGTCCTGGGCTGATTTCTCACCTTTCTTAGGATCATTGAGACCCCACGAGGTGAGATTTTGCATGGAGCCCCAGTCCGAGGGAGATTGACAGTCATGTTTAGCTTCTTCCATTTTCTAATGATTGCTCCAACAGTGGACCTTTTTTCACCAAGCTGCTTGGCAATTTCCCCGTAGCCCTTTCCAGCCTTGTGGAGGTGTACAATTTTGTCTCTAGTGTCTTTGGACAGCTCTTTGGTCTTGGCCATGTTAGTAGTTGGATTCTTACTGATTGTATGGGGTGGACAGGTGTCACTCTTTATGCAGCTAATGACCTCAAACAGGTGCATCTAATTTAGGATAATAAATGGAGTGGAGGTGGACATTTTAAAGGCAGACTAACAGGTCTTTGAGGGTCAGAATTCTAGCTGATAGACAGGTGTTCAAATACTTATTTGCAGCTGTATCATACAAATAAATAGTTAAAAAATCATAAATTGTGATTTCTGGAATTTTTTTTTTGATTATGTCTCTCACAGTGGACATGCACCTACGATGACAATTTCAGACCCCTCCATGATTTCCAAGTGGGAGAACTTGCAAAATAGCAGGGTGTTCAAATACTTATTTTCCTCACTGTATATATATAGTATATATAAGCTAGATCAGAGTTTGATCCTTGTCAATGTCAGGGTCAAGCCTCGTACACACGACCGAGGAACTTGACGGGCGAAACACATCGTTTTTCGCGAGAAGCCGTCGAGGAACTCGACAAGCCAATTTTCTCCATTCCAGTCAAAGAAATAGAGAACATGCTCTCTTTTTGGCTCGTCGAGTTTCTAGACAGTTTCCTCGACGAAAATGTACACACGACCAGTTTCCTCGACAAAAAAATATCTCCCAGCAAGTTTCTTGCTGGTTTTTGCCGAGAAACTCGGTCGTGTGTACGAGGCCTTAGAGTTTGGACAAGGTTAAGCTCAAAGGTCGTAATAAGAGTCAAGGTAAGTGGGGTTGGGAGTGTAATTGGCTGATGTAGGGAAGACAGCAGCAGCTGTTAGTACGGTTATAACTTTAAGCAGAGCGAGTGACTTTAACATATTGACCCACTTAAAATGCAGGAGCATTTTGGAGAAGCTAAAAGACAAATAAATAGTTGCGCTAAGTGATACCTAAAGATTAGATAAGTGATAATGACATTAATAACAAATGAATGAAAAAAAACGTGCAACAATTCAGCAGCAGCAGATAATTAAAATCACAGAATATCTGCCCATGGAAAAAATATCAACAATAGTGCCTGTATAGCATTCAAGTGCACAAAAATAAACAATGTGTGATATTAAATGTCCTAGGCAGGACAACCAAGTAGTATTCACATACAAGGAGTGTTCAAAAAATAATAAAAAACGGTAAAAAACAGTCCACTAAAAGGGAGGAAAAATTAGAACTTCAAGTAAACACTGATAGATGTGTCTGAAGATAGGAAGTAAAGATGTCGTCCGCCACCATAGCGATAGGACCAAGTGTACAGTACTAACGCAGAGAGTGATCCAGCACCTAGCACTCTGCTGCCAATCTACAAGGCCAGCACCCTTCAAGCAAAACTTTTTTATAGTCTTGTATAGAGTGGGAAAAGTCAGGATTTAACAATAACACCCCCCCCCCCCCCCCACTCTAGCATTGGTGTTTAGTGTTCTGTTTCAACTCGACCAAGACTGTACTTCTATTGTTGGCCTGACAGTTCTGACTTCTTTGATGGCCAAGTGTTGGAACACAGAGTAATCCAGCACCTGGTACCCTGCTGCCAATTTGCAAGGCCAACACCCTGCAAGCCAAACCTTTTTTATAGTTTTGTATAGAGTGGTAAAAGTCAAAAACTGTTAAAATGTAACTTCTGTCTGGGAAATGTATGTATGAGATGAGTTTACATATGTGTTCTCCATAGAAGAGATTTTTCTTCTTTTCCTGTTCTGTCCTATACCAATTGTTTGAACAGGAAATAAGGCAAAATCTTCCAACTGGGGTGATTTGAAAATTTGACATAGGTTCTAAGCATTCTATAGTCTATCCAAACCTAAATAAAATGTGTGATACATTGTAGTTGCCATGAACAGACAGCTATCTATTGCTTTAAATGTTCAAAGAAATAAAATAGCCTGCTTATGATTCAACACACTGCTGCACAACCCCCATGCTTTGGTTGCAATTTTCCTAAAAGAGTTTCCTGGGTTTTTGGGCTTCCCAGACAATCCGAAAATTGACTACAGTTCCTTGAAAAAGTATAGTATTTATACCCTTTGAAATTTTCCACATTTTATCATGTTACAACCAAAAATGTAAATGTATTTTATTGGGATTTTATGTGATAGACCAACACAAAGTGGCACATAATTGTGAAGTGGAAAGAAAATGATAAATGGGTTTCCAATGTTTTACAAATAAATATGTGAAAAGTGTGGGGTGCATTTGTATTCAGCCCCCCTGAGACAATACTTTGTAGAACCTCCTTTCGCTGCAATTACAGCTACAAGTCTTTTTGGGGATGTCTCTATCAGCTTTGCACATCTAGAGAGTGACATTTTTGCCCATTCTTCTTTGCAAAACAGCTCAAGCTCTGTCAGATTGTATGAAGAGAATCTGTGAACAGCAGTTTTCAAGTCTTGCCAGAGATTCTCAACTGGATTTAGGTCTGGATTTGACTGGGTTATTCTAACACATGAATATGCTTTGATCTAAACCAGGGGTCTCCAAACTTTTTAGCCCGAGGGCCACATTGTAGATTTTATAAATATTTGCAGACCTAAAAAATAGGATTTTTGTACTCACCGTAAAATAATTTTCTCTGAAGTTCAGCAACTTAAATCTTGACCTTAGGGTTATATGGCCACCTTCAGGAGAGGACTAGACAGAACATGTAAAAACAAAACTGCACAGTATCGCCCAGGGGGCGGTCCTACTGGCTATAACCCCTCACACACTGCATCCAGCAGCTCAGTCTGCATCCTCTGACCACCTCTGTACCATGTCCCCATCCTCTGACCACCTCCTGTATCCTGTCCGCATCCTCCGACCATCTCCGTACCATGACTGCAATCTCTGACCATATCTTGTCTTGTATCATGTCTCCAGTCTCTGAGGGAGAGCCTGGAGAGGCATCAAAAGAGAGAACGCCGCTGGGATGGGGATCACAGGAGGAGTCAGACGTATGTGGAATGTGGAGAGGATACTATAGGATAAAATTAGAGCTACCAACCTTGAACAGCCTGACTGATCCCTGCACGGTGCACCTGAGAGGAGGTCAGTGACAGCGCCATCAGGCCAGTCTGAGGGGCTCACTGATGTAAGGGGGGGAGTGAATACAATAATGTAAGGGGGCACTGATAAAAAGGTTCCCCCTCTTATCAGTAACCCCTCCTTACTATAGTGTATTCACTGTGCAGACCCTGATGTAAAGAGGAACTCTGATTTAAAGGGCAATACTGCAGACCCTAATGTAAGTGGGAGCTCTGATGTAAAGGGGAATGCAGTGGACGCTGATAAGAGGTGGTCTCTGATGTAAAGGGGCGAGGGGCTCCGGTCACCAGAGTACCCCCTTAGATAATGATCTGCAGAATTACCCTTTACATCAGAGTTCCCTTGCACTGTAAGGGGGAATACTGTACACTGATGTATGAAGGAACTTTGTGCTGGCTGGGTTATATTAACTACTTCCATACAGGGCACTTATACACCCTCCCGCCCAGACCAATTTTTAGCTTTCAGTGCTGTTGCATTTTGAATGACAATTGCATGGTCATGCTACACTGTACCCAAACTAAATTTTTATCACTTTGTACCCACAAATAGAGATTTATTTTGGTGGTATTTGATCACCTCTGAGATTTTTATTTTCTGCAAAAAAAATGACCGAAAATGTGTTTCTGTTATAAAACATTGTAAATAAGTAAGTTTTCTCCTTCACTGATGGGCACTGATGGTACTGCACTGACGGGCACTGATAAGATGCCACTGATGGGCACTGATGTGGTGGCATTGATGGGCACTAATATGCGGCACTGATAGGCGGCATGGATGGGCATGGATAGGCGGCACGGATGGGCACGGATAGGCGGCACAGATGGGTACGGATAGGCAGCATGGATAGGCGGCATGGATGGGCACTGATAGGTGGCACGGATGGGCACTGATAGGTGGCACTATCGCATGTGTTGTACTAATGGATGCCAATCAGTGC
The DNA here is from genome assembly GCF_905171775.1 of Rana temporaria. Lineage (NCBI taxonomy): Eukaryota > Metazoa > Chordata > Amphibia > Anura > Ranidae > Rana > Rana temporaria. Next base: position 411,077,905 of record NC_053491.1, read on the forward strand.
CAAACAATGCCTGCCAATCAGTGATGCCCATTGTGGGCACTGATTGGCATCCATTGCAGGCACTGATTGGCATTCATTTTTTGTGTCATTGTCATCCCTGGTGGTCTAGGGTGGCATACCTGTGTTTTTTTTTTGCATCCCTGATGGTCCAGTGGACATCCCTATTGGTCCAGTGGGAAATGGACGAAAAAAACTCTGGACGGCCGCACTCCAAAATGACTAAAACAAAGTTGGTCTTTATTTTCAAATGCACATGCATTCACCGCAAGCAACAGGTACAGTATAGGCCGACGCGTTTCACGCTGTACTTCAGCGCTTAGTCATGGCTAACATGGGTTCATACTAACACAACATAAATATCAAAACCACCGTCATGTGAAAAAGACATCCGCCAATGGCAGAGTAAAATCAATCAAATAATTAAGCAGACAATTAATTGCAAACACGTTCAATTTGGATCATGTGAAGCAGGTGAGAAGACCTCCCTCAGAGTCAATGAATTGAAAAAGTGCTTGAAATAATGTGAAAATCATATAAAAATGTACATGCAAAATTGTTAAAACTCTAAAAGAATCGCACATAATATATATAGAGCATATATAAAATACACATACACATACATAATGACAAAACACCTATATATGTCCCTACAATGCTCCAAGATTATAAAATTATGGAGTCACACTTTTAACCCGTGTATAGCTATACTAAAATAAATAGAATTAATAAAGTATGTGCATGTACTGTGACCATTAGAAAAAACAAACAAAACACAATGTTATTGTGTATTTAAAGAGTGAACATCCAATATTTATTTGTAGGGTTGTCCCGATACCACTTTTTTAGGACTGAGTACAAGTACCGATACTTTTTTTCAAGTAGTCGCCGATACCGAATACCGATACTTTTTTTAAATGTGTCCCCAAATGCAGCCATGTCCCCCACATATGCAGCCATGTCCCCCCCAGCCATGTCCCTCACATATGCAGCCATGTCCCTCACATATGCAGCCATGTCCCTCACATATGCAGCCATGTCCCTCTAGCCATTTCCCTCACATATGCAGCCATGTCCCTCTAGCCATGTCCCTCACATATGCAGCCATGTCCCTCACATATGCAGCCATGTCCCGAGTCCAGCCATGTCCCAAGTCCAGCCATGTCCCGAGTCCAGCCATGTCCCGAGTCCAGCCATGTCCCCCATACCTTTGCCGCCGCCGCATGGAGAAGATCACAGCATTCATTTGAATAGCTGTGATGTTCCTGCACGGCGTTTAACCCATGCGGCGGTGCGATGCGACGGCTTTCGATGCGGCGGCGGCAGCGGCGGGGGGGAAGTATTCTATTTAGGTATCGGGGGTATTTGCACGAGTACGAGTACTCCCGCAAATACTCGGTATCGGTCCCGATACCGATACTGGTATCGGTATCTGGACAACCCTATTTATTTGTGAACACTTCAGTGTAGTATTAATGTGAACAACCTCATTTGTATGAGTTGAAGGAATAAACATTAAAGTGCTTCTAAATTCTAATTTTTCGTTTTTGTTTTCTATATGAGTATATATTTTTATTCATATTATTTTTGTTTTTTAAAAAAATAAATAAAGATTCTCATTTCTATATTTTATATTTATTACTTTTTATTTGTTGTTTTATATTGTTAATTTATTTATGGTATATTGTGCGTCTAGTGTCTATACAAAATATTTAGAATGAATGAAAACGTGGGGTAACCGACTGATAATTGGTGAAAGTGCAAACGTATATGCCAAGTGTAAAAGAAAATGTGAATAAAATGATGATCTAATACAAAACTTTATTACGAACACGGGAATGGTGTGGCGACATAATGTAAATAGCCATTCAGACACTGCAGCGTATGCAGGGTCGTGAACATCAAAGTAAAAAATATGTGATAATGATCTAGTGCGACAGTCTGTTTTCGGAAACTCGATCATGACTCTCCAAAAGGCCAGATGGTAAATGTAGCCACTGACCCGTTGGGCATACATCCAGATATATGTAGAACATGCTCAAGGGCTTGCCGAAAACATATACTGAAATGACAGTTTGTACTGCAACTGTGGCAGGAATTCGTATCCCAAGGAGTGAGCGAGCTGCCGAGCCCAGCTGTCAAGTGATGTTAACAGTTTAAGTGTTTGATGGCTAAAATTGGATGAAGATGAAAATCTAGTATAAAGGTGTATCATAAAACACAAAGTGTGTAAATGAACACCATACCTGTGAAGATCTAAACAATACAGTACACACAGTGCTAGGGGCAGCAGCTATGATGTCTATATAGAGTGAATGTAAGATCAGCCCGAAATATGTGCTGAGATCGTATATTACGAGTTAATGGTATGAACAGCCAGAGTAGCCGATGTGAACAGTTATATACAGGTCCAGAGTCAGAGGCCAGATAATAAAGGCCCGTTCATGACTCTCCAAAAGGCCAGTATAGTGTACATATGTTGAAACCATTAACCCTGTATATGCTCATGCAGATGTGTGTGTGACAGGCAAGGAGTAATATCTAGACAAGGGGGAGGTGTAGCTAAAATCTATGCGATGGGAGAAAGCTAATTGCTCCTATAAATGCGTAAAAGGTGGTAAATGTTGTGTTCCATAATCTGGACTTCCGTAGAAATCCATTGGAACCAAAGGGAGGTGGTGTGGGTCAGGAAACCATACTAGAAAAAATTGTATCCAAGACATGTAAGATATGCCAATCAAGAAAGTACATATTTGAAAGTCAGTTAACAAGTTGGGCAAAATTATGTCGAAGCCCCAATGATAGATTTGTAAACAGCTTGGGACTCAACCAAGGTCCCGGGTTAATGTATCTAATAGGCTAAGACAGCCCCAGTTGTGGAAACTGACACACAAGATAGATGAAAAATTGGCTATAAAAATAATAATAAAAAATGTATAAATCTGTATGGTATACCGACCCACTCCTAATTTAAGTCCCCCTTATGCAGAACCCTTCTGCCTATCAAAAATAGGTTAAATAAAAACTTGTTTAAGATGTAAAATGTGTGATAATAAGGTTGGATAGCGTAATGAACAAATGAAGATATATATAGAAACTAGCCCATCTATAAGCCGATGTGTGCTTTTAATGTGTGAAACAAACAGCACACATGTGAAGATCTAATGTGCTAGGGCAAGCTGTGGGTAACGATTTACTGTATATATATGGAATCATGGGTATGTAGAATGAAAGGAAAAGGAGGGAGGGGGGGTGGGAGGGGGAGGGGAAAGAAAAATGAAAAGCAGAGAAGAAAGAGAAAGGGGAGAAAAAAGAAAAGGAGGACAGAGGAAGGCAAGAAGAGAAAGGAGGGGGGGAGGGGGGGAAGGAGGGGGGGGGGAGGAGGGGGAAGGGAGAAGGGGGGGTGTTCAATCATGGTAGTGTGAAACATCCCAATCAAAGTTAAGTCCCCGGGGCTGTCTACAGTCAAGGTGAAAGATCCAAAATACCTCTCGTTTGCAGAGGAGTTTGAATTTGTCCCCTCCTCTAGGTGGACATGTCACCCTCTCCATACCCTGTATCGATAGACTAGAGATATTTTTATTATGTAAGTTGTTCCAGTGCTTAGCCACATTAGTGTTGTGGTTCTTTTCAATATCGTAAAGATGGTCACTAAGTCTATCTCTTAATCTCCTTATTGTCCTTCCTACATACTGGACCCGACAAATACTGCATGTAATGACATAGACTACAAATTTAGTGTTGCAGTTAATGAACTGTTTTATTTTGAAATCCCTGCCATTAGAGCAGGACTGGACCATGTTGCCAGTACCTATCAAAGGGCAATACCTACACCCATGGGTGCCACATTTAAAGGTGCCCACAAAGTTAAGCCATGTATGGGAGATAGGTTTAGAGGCGAACAGGCTTGGTGATAGAACACCCCCTAAAGTGGGGGCCCTCCGACTCACTGATTTAATCCCATCAGACAAAATGGATGCATAAACAGTGTCACTGTATAAAACAGGTAGGTATTTATTCACAATTTGTCTGATTTTGTTGTACTCTATGCTGTAAGCTGTAGAGAATAAAGGGGCTGATCTGTGGACCGGAGGCTCAGTTCGTATGTCTCTCACTGTCTTTTTGGTCAACAGTGAGTCCCTGGAGATGGTGTTAACCCTACACAAGGCATTATTAATGACCGAGGCTGGATAGCCCCTATCCCTAAATCTAAGGGCCATTTGGCTTGCTTCTTTGGTAAAATCCGTGGGAGAAGTACACAATCTTTTCAAACGGAGTAGCTGTCCATATGGGATGCTGTTTATGGTGTGTGTGGGATGAGACGAGTCAGCTCGCAACAAGGCATTGCCTGCTGTACTCTTTCTGTAGAGACCTGTGGAAATCTGGCCATTGGCTCCCGTGAGTGTTACATCCAGGAATTCAATTTTAGTTGGTTGTAGATTACCTGTGAACTGGAGGTTCAACTCGTTGTCATTAAAATATTTTAGCCATTCGTTGAGATCTGCAAACTCATCAGATACGATGAGGAGCAGGTCGTCAATATAGCGACAGTACAAAATGGTATCTGAACGGCGGGGGCTAGTACCTCCAAAGATGCGGGACTTTTCCCACCACCCCATGTACAAATTAGCCAGGGATTTAGAGAACTTGGCCCCCATCGAAGCCCCGCATCTTTGGAGGTAGTAGACCCCGTCGAACATAAAGAAATTGTGTGAAAGTAAATAGCGCAGGGCTAGAATAATGAATTCCTGTAGGGCCAACGAATAGCGTCCCGACTATTGTAAAAAGTGGGAGACCGCCTGTAGTCCTAAATGATGTGGAATGCAGGAATACAGGCTACACACATCAAAACTAATCCATCTATATCCGTGCTTCCAAGGGACCCCTGTTAATTTGCATAACAAATGCTTGGTATCCCTGAGGTACCCCGGGAGAACGGACACAAGTGGCTGTAATTGGCCATCCACCCACTCGCCAAGTCGCTCATTGAGCGACCCGATCCCGGCCACGATCGGTCTGCCAGTCAAAGGTGAAAACCCCTTGTGAACTTTTGGCAAATGATGAAAGACCGGTGTTATGGGGTGTGCTGGAACAAAAAGTTTGCTATCGGACTCTGTGAAAATACCTGCAGCTACACCCCTATCTAAAAGACAAATTAGATCTTGTGTAAACTTGATAGTAGGGTTGCTGTTAAGACATTTATATGTGGAAGCATCTGATAATTGTCTCATGGCCTCAGCTTTATACACACATGAGTCTAAAACCACAACCGCACCCCCTTTATCTGCATTTCTGATAACTATGTCCCGATTGGAACTCAATGATGTAACAGCTTCTCTTTCAGAATATGACAGGTTAGAGGGGTGCGGAGTGCCATGGCACCTGTGTGCCAGGTGAGTGAGGTCTCTCTCCACCAATTTCTGATATAAATCGAGCTCACTGCCCCTAGAACCCAGCGGATAAAACCGGGACTGTAAATTGAATGACAATGAAGTTGGAGCATCCACAGGATCAAGGGGGCAGGGGTCCGATTCAGTAAGTAAATCGGTAAGGTCTTGAAGACCACATACATCTCTAAATAAAATTGGAGAAGAGACCAACTCACCCGACTCTAGGCTGCTGGCCAATGAAGTATCTTCCTCAACAGATGAAAAAAAATGTTTTTTAAGCGTGAGTTTTCTGGCAAACTTGTTAACATCCAGGATAGTCCCAAACAAATTAAAGTGGTTGGAGGGGCAAAAGTTCAAGCCCTTGGATAAAAGGTTAAGTTCATCCGTGCTCAAAGCCTTCTTGGAAATATTGATGACATTGTCTATTACTTTCTTCTGGTTCCCCGTAGGGCATATGGCGTGCGTGGAGTTTTGATGTCTCTTACCTCCCCTTCTGGTCTTTTTATGGTGGGTTTTCGTTTCTTGGTGCTTTTGCCTCCGTGAGGGTGTCCATCAGGTTGTGAATCCAGATCCGGCGGGGGGCTGGGTATAGTGTTGGAACGATCCGGAGATGACTCCGATCCTGATGTAACCAGGGTGTCATAGGCTACATCATTTTCTATATCGGAAAAGCTGACCTTTTTTGTTCTATTTTTCCTGGGACGTCTGGACTGAAAGGGAAACTGTGTGCGTGTGTAGACTTTATTACTTTCATAGTCCGCACGATCTCTTAGTTGTTTTCCCCTTTTGGTATCGATGACGAATTTTTCAAGTTTGTCCAGTCGCTTACTTAGCTTTCCGTCCAGGTCAGCAAAGTCGGGGTGCGTTTGCATGATGGTAAGTTCCTTTTGGACAGATGTCATATCGTTTTGTAATACATTGACTTGCTCTAAGTTGGATTTGATGAGTATACTCATGAGAGTAAATGAGCATTTATTCAATGCTTCAGTCCATTCTTGTTTCAGTGTCTCGTTGCATAGATCCGTGGTAGGGAACTTTTTAATGCGAAGTCCCCGAGGTATTTGCTGTGAGGTAATATAATCCGACAAGAAGTGAGTGTCCCAGTACAGTTTAATCTCTTTGGCCATAGACTGCTCCAGACGTCGGAACATGGCTAGGAGAGAGGGGCTGTTATCTTGGCTGGGTGCTGAGGTGGTGTAAGTCCCCAACCAGAACGGGTTTTCTGTTGAAGGTTTGAGGGTTCTGCTAAAAACTGCATCTGAAGCCGCAGATGAAGATGTACTTGGTTCCATAGAAAAGACTGGTGATTCCAAAGTATCAAAACTAGATTCCCGTTGATAGAGGCTCCCGAGCTGGTGATCAGAGGATGCAAGATCCAGAAAGAACACACAGACAAATCTTTCACCGCTCCAGGTGAGCCTCATGTATCATTAAGGGCTGTTGAACCACCAGGGTGCTGGCGATGCTGATTGTAGCAAATGGACGAAAAAAACTCTGGACGGCCGCACTCCAAAATGACTAAAACAAAGTTGGTCTTTATTTTCAAATGCACATGCATTCACCGCAAGCAACAGGTACAGTATAGGCCGACGCGTTTCACGCTGTACTTCAGCGCTTAGTCATGGCTAACATGGGTTCATACTAACACAACATAAATATCAAAACCACCGTCATGTGAAAAAGACATCCGCCAATGGCAGAGTAAAATCAATCAAATAATTAAGCAGACAATTAATTGCAAACACGTTCAATTTGGATCATGTGAAGCAGGTGAGAAGACCTCCCTCAGAGTCAATGAATTGAAAAAGTGCTTGAAATAATGTGAAAATCATATAAAAATGTACATGCAAAATTGTTAAAACTCTAAAAGAATCGCACATAATATATATAGAGCATATATAAAATACACATACACATACATAATGACAAAACACCTATATATGTCCCTACAATGCTCCAAGATTATAAAATTATGGAGTCACACTTTTAACCCGTGTATAGCTATACTAAAATAAATAGAATTAATAAAGTATGTGCATGTACTGTGACCATTAGAAAAAACAAACAAAACACAATGTTATTGTGTATTTAAAGAGTGAACATCCAATATTTATTTGTGAACACTTCAGTGTAGTATTAATGTGAACAACCTCATTTGTATGAGTTGAAGGAATAAACATTAAAGTGCTTCTAAATTCTAATTTTTCGTTTTTGTTTTCTATATGAGTATATATTTTTATTCATATTATTTTTGTTTTTTAAAAAAATAAATAAAGATTCTCATTTCTATATTTTATATTTATTACTTTTTATTTGTTGTTTTATATTGTTAATTTATTTATGGTATATTGTGCGTCTAGTGCAGTGTTTCTCAACTCCAGTCCTCGGGGCGCACCAACAGGTCATGTTTTCAGGATTTCCCTCAGATCAAACTGCTGTGGTAATTACTAAGGCAGTGAAACTGATAAAATCACCTGTGCACAATAATGGAAAGCCTGAAAACAAGACCTGTTGGTGCGCCCCGAGGACTGGAGTTGAGAAACACTGGTCTAGTGTCTATACAAAATATTTAGAATGAATGAAAACGTGGGGTAACCGACTGGTCCAGTGGGCATCCTCGGGGGGCTATGCTGATAATCGATCAGCACAAACCCCCCCCTGTCAGAGGAGCAGCCGATCGGCTCTCCTCTACTCGCGGCTTTTCCTGTTTACATCGTGATCAGCCGTGATTGGACACGGCTGATCACATGGTAAAGAGTCTCCGTGAGAGACTCTTTACCTAGATCGTGTTGCGGGGTGCCAGACTGACACCCTGCAACAACGATCGCCGCGATGCACGCCCCCGAGGGCGCGCAACGGCTCAATATCCTGAGGACTTCATATGACGTCCACTCAGGATATTGAAACCACTTTGCCGACGTCAATATGTCATTGGCGGGCGGCAAGTGGTTAATCTGACCTTTGTGTAAATGGAGAAATATGTTTTTTAAACACATAGGCCCGGATTCACATACATTGGCGCATATTTATGCCGCCGTAGCGTATCTCTTTTACGCTACGCCGGCGCAGTGCACAGATGCAAGCACTGATTTCACAAAGCACTTGCTCCCACTCGCTGTTAAAGATACGCTGGGTTTTCTCGGCGTAAGCCAGCATAGGTGGAAGTGGGCGTGAGCCATGCTAATGAGGCGTGACCCCATGCAAATGATGGGCCAAGCGTCAAATAAATACTTAAAATGAACGACGCATGCGCCGTCCCGTGGCCGTATCCCAGTGCGCATGCTCAGAATCACGTCAGAACTACTCCCTAAGATTACGACGGATCACTGCCTACGACGTGAACGCCTAGTCATATTCACATACAACGTAAACGACAAAATATACGACGGCTTGTGTTCCCTGGTCAATACCTTTGCATGAGTTGCGCCTCCTATATGGGGAATAACTTTACGTGAATCGGCGTATCTCCATCTGTTGCATATGTGCATAGAAAATCAATGGGAGCGGAAAATGCGCCCACGATACGACGGCGTAGGCAAGTTACGTCGGTCGTAGGAAGCCTATTTTTAGGCGTATATCTCAGATTGTGGGCACGGCGCACAGATACGACGGCACATAGATAGACTTACGCGGCGTATCTCGAGATACGTCGACGTAAGTGCTTTGTGAATCCGGGCCATAGCTGATAGCACTAGCTACATGTTTATAGTTTAAATATTGATATTTGCACTGTTTAGCACCGAAAACTGCCATTTTAGGTACTTTTGCAGAGTCAGTACAAAATTTGGATTGGTCAGTTAATTTTTCATGATTTGTTTTAACAACAAGGTTGGTCTTGATTGGGAAAAGCACAAACATTGTATGACACAATCAAGTCATGACAATAATTAACACAAAATGTCACCACGCAGAAGCAAACAAAAAAACAGAGAGAAAAAAAACAAAACCAAATAGTCAATACAGAATGGCACACCCACAGGGGGCATAGTTATGAGGGAAACCATCACCTAAGCAAGTAAGGGAAGGGGAGGAGGGGGAGGAGAAGGGGAAGGGGGGAAGGGGGAAGAGGGGAGGGTCACCACGTCCACTCAAGAATGGCTCACCTATTCCTCTCTACACCCAAGGACAGGGTACATACGTAGGATCTGTCCATGGCCTCCAGATCTTTTCATATTTCAATGGACACTCTTTACTCATATAAGTCAGCTTATAAAGCGGCAGAACTGCATTAACTGAGTCCTCCTATGAGCGTTCTGTGGGGGGCAAGGGAGAGATCCACCTCAAAAGGATCTCCTTCTTTGCATAAAAGATCAGTGTCTTAGTATATCTAGGCCTCTGCTCATCATCCTGCACTCCCAACAGGGCCAACTCGGCCGACAAAGGAATATCCAGTTGAAGGCGGACATTAATAGACTCTCCAACCGCAGCCCAGTAGACCAACAGTCTGGGACAGGTCCAAAACATGTGGAAAAAGGTGCTATCAGGGGAATGACACCGTGGGCAGTCCGGTGACCGGGACAGGTAAATTCTGTGCAGCCTCCGAGGTGTGTAATACACCCTGTGTAAAAATGTTGCCTGGATCAGCTTATCCCTGGACGATATTACCAGTTTAGAACTATCTTCAAAGCATTCCTCCCATGTCTCCCTATCAAGGTCAGGTAAGTCTCATTACCACTTATCCCACAGGGCATCCATCTTAGACGAGTCTTTCCGTAAAAGGGCCAGATACAGCGAAGACAGAGTTTGTTCGAGAGACTCCTGTGACAACATCTTCTCGATAGGGTCCGCCTTAAGACTGGGGGGCGACAGAAACTGTGCCCCGGCTGCAAGGCACAGCTGGTAATACCGGAACCTCATATAAGCAGGAAGGTTAATTTCATGGTTTTTGGTAGCAAAAAAATTGGTGCCGATTGTACATTTTGGTGTCCTGCCAGTAAATTTCACTTCAGGGGGTTGGTAACACTGGTGCCTGCTATATCGTGCGAGAGAAATGTACCGACATTAATAGTTCTGTATTGGCTGGTTTAAAAATTGCCTGCGATCTACATGGATTAAGATACTGCCTTTTTAAGTGTTCCTATAATATAACACAGCAAATATATTACAAGTAACAAATGTTATAAAGGTGCCCTTGCATAAGGCAGGTAGGATAATTAAACAAATATAATGATGGTACAATGTTATAATATTCAGGGAGATTCTGGCATTAAATGTAATATGACATCTGAGAAGGCTATGTGGTCAAGTATAAAATGCTAGTAAAAAGTATTCAGGGGCTTTTTGTGTACTGTAGGACATCAGTAAGGACCTGTATCAGCTGGATGGTGTGGAATTTGAACACTTAAGCCCTTATCTTTCCCAGCTCTGCCCAGCCATCTTTGGTCCTTTGTTTCAGGCATGCTGCTATTTTAGCTAGAGTTCAGATAAAGAGCAGTATAAAACGTAGGGGGTCTGCAAACTGAGGGTCAGGAGACACAAGAAGACAACAGAAATGGTAAGTGAGCAGTGTTGATACGTATAGATTCGTTTGAAAGGAATAGATGCTGGCTCAGGGAAAAAAAAACAGTGTGACATGTTCCCCTAACTAATGTTGCATAGTAAAGTTTCCATTTTCCATGTGAAAATTAGCATGGTTCTAAGAATTATATTGGGGACGTTCATCATACTTATATGAAAATCATTATGTTATGCTCAGGTAAGGATCTTTCAGGACAAGATAGGAGAATACATAATATAGTGTAGCTGCAAATAACAGAGATGTCAGAAATAAAAAAAGGGAAGTTATTCAATAATTCATCTTCCTACAGTAGTTAATTATACCATGGAATAGATGCAGACAGAGATTGTCATTGACACTATAATGCAGTATACCTGGGGACATCACTATGACAGTCCAGAGTAGCACAGAACACCAACCGATGGGAACTCAGGTTAAAGTATCAACAGCCACAATGAAATATATGCAAGAATTTTTTTTTTTATTAACTGAAACTGTAAAACAATTGCTGTGACCCTTTGTGGTCACTTTATAAGATCATACAACTTATTCCCAAATGAGAGCTCCCTCAGTCTACCCCAATTACTACTGGCAAGGGTAGTACAATATATGAATGGCACAATAATTGCACCTCTTTGTAATGTTTTTCCTTCTATAATTATAGCTACATAATTGTGCTCAGGTGTTGACTGATGTGGAGTACAGAGAGTGGCATTGTATACAAAGTACAGATGTATTTCATGCTAATGTAGATTATTGTTGAATAGTGGAACAAGGACAAGGAAAAGGATAGTGCTAAATGGTAGAAGCTTCTCTGGAAATATACGCACAAAATGTTGTACAATATGGGGTTGTTTTACTAACGGCAAATAAGCTATTCACCCATGTGCAGTTGCATTTTGATGGGGGAAATTGCCTCAAAGCTTCGTGAACGTGGTGAAGTTTCACTTTGTAAAGAATACCCAATCACAAATAGCATTTCTGCTTGCACTTAATTGGGTGATGGAAGTCACCAGAAATTACCTCATTCACTGAACCCTGGTGCATATTAACACCTTGGCGCCAGCTCCCCCCGGTCCTTTAAGGGGTGTAAGGTGACAGGAGGCAGAGCGGGTTTATGATTGGTTGTCACAGCGGTCCCATGATCGGAAAGCTCCAGATTGCAAGTAGCCGTTAGCCGCCGGTAACTGTGTCAGTAGCGTGCAGGGCGCACGCTCTCGACATTTATATTCTGGTATGCAAATATGCAGCGTTTGGTGTCAAGGCCCACCCGCCGAGAGGCTGCATATTTGTGTACTGTCGACACCAAGAGGAGATTGACTTGCAAAGTCTATTTTCCTTTAGTAAATCAACCCCAGTATACTCTTCCTCTGTCTGCTGTCTAGCCCAGGGCCATGCAACACCAGACTAGCTGTCATTCTGATCTAATGGCTTCAAGTTCTCTCAGTTTCAGTCAGTACCTTGAAACAGTAAAAATGGGGCAATCAGCGCAACCATACAAACATGCCTCTCCCCCTCCCTCCCCGCAGTCTTCTGGGACATGTCACAGGTCCTAAAAGACTGCAGGGCCATTCACAAATTGCAGCGTAATTTCTGCATGTGCAGTGGGCAGCCGGCTGTGAGACCAAAAGCAGCAGAGCTGGCTGCCCACAGTTAGGATGCCGGAAACCAGAATGGCCAGTAAAGAACTAACCCGGGTGAGGACAAGGATATCGATATTGATATTGGATCAGCATTTCTTTTAGGCATTTGTAAGCAATGGCATCCTCCTACCTTTTCACAGCACATGCTTGTATTAAGGTAGAAGCAGGAAGGGTCTACTGAATTTAATGATGGTGGTTCAGTGCATTTGCATTTGGCAAAGGAATGTAATAAATTTGTGCAAATGCTTACTTTCCCAAAAAGGTAAACGGCAGCATTTTAGAAGTTAGGGTGCATTCTCACAGGATTTTGCATACCCAGGAGGCAGGAGTGAATTGAAAGCAGTTGAAAGCTGAGATTGAAGCAAGTTTTTATTGTATAGCCTTTATTTTCAAATTCTAGGTCTATTATACAGTTAGCATAATGATTAAATAGAAGCTTGGAGTCAGGGCACCGTTTTCTATTTTACCTTTCTGGGACAAAAATGCCATCAAAATTACTAGCTTGGGTTACTGATGCCAAAATGCAATGCACTGTACAAAAAATACCTGTCCTTCCAGGATAAGCAGTTGTGAGCAATCTGTGCCCACGTTTCTGAACAGTCCCAATGCCTAGTTTATAGAAAGTAGAGAAAAAGATCTGCCAGGCAGGCAATACTTTTAGCACATATCTCCTTGGCAGAACGTATAACTTTCCTTATCTCTCCTGGCTGTGGCAGCTTAAAGGGCATGAAAAAGATTATACCAACCATTATCAAAAGATACAGAATTCCCACAAAGCAACAAAACAATCATATATTTAGAATTGACCTAGTACAGTAAAAAAACTACTTTATAAACTAACACGACATTATCAAAAAGTTCTGATTTTTTTTGTGCTGCAAAAGGTATGCTTTGTATTTTAAAATAAAATTGAAAAATTACTCTTGCCAGCCCCCTCTCATATGTATGTTCCAGCAGGGGGTTCACTCTCTGATGAGATGTGTATGAGTAAGGGGTGGGTAGGACTTGTCTGTTGAGTGGAGATCAATGTTACAAAGCTTTAGCAGTTAGGGAAACTTCAGCTTCCGGTTACATCCAAACTGATGATTTAAACCAGTATTAAACCCAAAAGCAAACATTTATTATATTGCTCCGTACCAATTTTTAGATGTGATGACTGCATTTGTTTTCTTTTTAGGCTTTCTTCCCTTTTTTTTCTTCCCCGTATCAGTTAAGCCCTGTATACACGATCGGTTTGTCTAATGAAACAGACCGATGAACCATTTTCATCGGACAAACCGATCGTGTGTGGGCCACATCTTTTTTTCTCCCATCGGTGAAAAAAAAATAGAACCTGTTTTAAATTTTTCCTATGGATAAAAAACCGATACAAAAATCAGATCGTCTATATGGAACTCCATCGGTCAAAAATCCACGCATGCTCAGAATCAAGTCGACGCATGCTTGGAAGCACCGAACTTCATTTTTTTAGGCTCGCCATTGTGTTTTACGTCACCGCGTTTGGACACGATCGGATTTTTGACCGATGGTGTGTAGGCAAGACTGATGAAAGTCAGCTTCATCGGATATCCGACGAAAAAATCCATCAGATTCGATTCCATCAGATATCTGATCATGTGTACAGGGCTTTACAGGGAAGAGACAAACCATTTAACATTGACAGGGGTGCTCACAATGATCAGCCTTTATTTAAAATCTTTATCCTAAAAGGAAAAACATTTTTTTGCTGTAAGTAACTGATAATAAAGTGTGAGTTGGAGTTTGGCTTCAAATTATTAGTGTATCTAAATCTGCTAGCACATTTAACACTACACTTCCCCCCACTCCCACCCTGGCAATGCTGATGTCTGCTGTGCCCCCTGTGCTCATTCATTCAGAGTGGAGGCACTCTAATATAGGAGGTATGTTATTGGCCAGATCACCAGGTGAAAACAGAGCAAAAGAAGCCTTAAAGGAGTTGTAAAGGAAAACTTTTTTTGCCTAAAATTAATGTCTGCAAGGTAGACAGACAGAATAGTGTAATGATTCTGTTAAAAAACGAGTAAATACCTATTAAATTCCTTCATCTATATCACCTCCAGCGTTCTAGTTTCTGTTCTCTCATTCACTTCCTGGTTTGCGGCGCTCGTTCATGTAAGAACTACATTTCCCAGTATGCATTGCGGCACGCCCAGTAATTCACACCTCCTTGAAGTCTCTAACATGTAGAGAGCGTCCTGCCACACAGATGTAGTTCCCAGGAGGGGGTGAGCACGTCACTGACCACCGCAGTAAAGCCTCCCTTCACTGTGGTCAGTAACAATCAGACAAGCAGGAAGTGAACAGAACAGAGAAGAAATAGAGCAACTTCTGAGCAAAAACGAACAATGAGGAAGTGAAAAGAGGAATGTCTGCAGGTAAAGGATGCTTATTATGAAAAAAAATTTTTTTCCTTTACAACCCCTTTAAACAAAAATAAAACTGATACAGCCACTACAGCTAAAGATTGGTAAGCTGCAATATATTACATTTTCAGTTTTGGGTTTACTGCTGCTTTAACTATGGGATGGGAAGCTGAGCTATTGCTTGTTGTATGAACAATTCAGTCATATTGCTCAGCAACTGAAACTCTGAATGTGTTTTTCTGCTATATATGCTTTTATTATGACTACACTTATTAAATGATGCATTGGGGTTTATTTACTAAAAGCAAATCCATTTTGTACCACAAGTGCACTGCAAGTGCACTTGGAAGTGCACTTAGAAGTGCAGTAGCTATAAATAAAAAAAAAAGAAACAGCATTTTTGCTTGTACATGATTGAAAGATAAAATCAGCAGAGCTTCCCCATATTTCAGATCTTCCTCTCAGATCTACAGTGACTGCATTTCCAAGTGCACTTCCAAAGTGGATTTGCCTTTAGTAAATCAACCCCATGGTGTGTTATGGCAAGAAGTTATATAAAAGAGCAAATTGGGCAGTAAAAAACAACTAGAAAATAGTGCCTTTTTACTAGGTTTTACAAATGTATTCTGTAAACATGTAAGGAAGGTACAACTTGGATATTATCTGTAACAATCAGTGGTTAGAATTTTTGTTTCTTCAGACACCTTATCTATCTGACTTTTGGGATTCATCCAGCCCTGTTCTGAAGGACATTTAACAAATATAGCAGACACACTGCAGTTGAATTAAGAGACACACCTTTGAATAGCTACTGCTTTTAAAATTGCATGTTTTTACCCTGGTTGTTTTCTTTAAAGCGGGGGTTCACCCAAAAAAAAAAATATTAATATTACACACATTAGAGCCAGCATAGTAAGGGCATTTACTTTCGGCGTTTTTTTTTTTGTACATACCTTTATATTCTGTTTTTGTCCAGGGCTTCCGGGTTCCGATGACTGCGGGACTGGGCATTCCTATCCTTCCGTTGGATGATTGACGGCTTGTGAAACAGGTGACCTGTCGCACAACGTGCGTCACCAGATGTCGGGAAATAGCCGAGCTGCAAGTCGGCACTATACAGCGCCTGCGCAGTCAGCTCTACACGGCGGGCGCAGGCGCCGTATAGTGCTGACTCGCAGCTTGGCTATTTCCGGAAATCTGGTGATGCGCGTTGTGCGACAGGTCACCTGTTTCACAAGCCGTCAGTCATCGAACCGAAGGATAAGAACTCCCAGTCCCGCAGTCATCGGAACCCTGAGGCAGGGATAGGAACGCCCAGTCCCGGAGTCATCAGAACGCGGAAGCCCTGGACCAAATCAGAATATAAAGGTAAGTACGGAGAAAAAACAAACTGCCAAAAGTATATGCCCTTACTATGCTGGCTCTAATGTTAAAAATGTGTTTTTAGGGTGAACCTCCACTTTAAGCCCTGTTTTTAAATGTATATGTAGCAGATGGTTGCTACTAGTTACTAACCACCATACCACCCTGCTGCCAGACCTCCATCTATCACTCTCAGAAACAATGAACAGTCATTTGCGTTGTTTTAGGAAAAATGGGATGCCCATAGAACGGATTTCTTTGTCATCATATTTAAAGAAATTTAAATATGATATAAAATTTAAAAATGTATTTGCCATCATATTTAAAGAAGTAGAATAGGTTGAGATTTGAAGAACTGATGGACTCTAATATTTCCTTGGACATGCACCCCCCCCCCCCTAGATGGGTATGGGCCCCTGCTGCTATCTAGCATTCCATTCTCCACATCTCTCAGCTGACAACTCCACTCCAGAGGGCTGGAACTGAGCTTATATGGGAGGCCTGCCACCTGCCAATTCCAGTTGGGGATTGGTCAGGGCTCCTCACATGAGCTCCCTGTCACTCCAGTCCTCAGCACTGCCCCTATTCCAGAACATTATCCCTGGAAGCAAGTGAGGCTCCCAAGAACTGAAGCACAGGTGGTCACACCCACTGATACACTAACCACTCCCTGCCCCCAGATCAAAACAAGCAGGCCTAGCCTGAAGCATAAGCCTGCCTAAATGTACCTGCTCTGGCAGCTACCTCACAAAAAATCCTCACTCTAGCACCTACCTATGGTAGAGGGTGCTACATATACAAGGATAATATTCCCCCGCTGTCATCTCACACAATGGTCTTAATGCATGAAAGTGAAGGATCTTACAATTTGAAGTTATATACGGTAACTTAAATCGATACAAAACTCCAGTTCAAAAAAAAAATAATAATCTATGTATGTCATTTTTTTTTTTTTATTATATTCTGGGTTTAGATATTCAACCTGCAAAGACAAAAAGTAGACTTATAACGTCTTTCTGATAAATCGTAGAGTGGCAAGCTGTCTCTCTCACGTTTGGCACAGTATTATAAAAACACAAGAAAGAAGGGAGGGGGAAAAAAAAAAAATATTCCTCCCTTTAGCCCTCATTCACACAATGCGATTTGTCATGCAATTTGACAGTTCCAAATCGCATGACAAGTTGCACACTATTGCCAGCAATAAAACCGTTCAAATTGCCACTACTCATGTCGCAGCGACTTTGAAAAAGGTTCCTGCACTACTTTTTTTTTTATCTATGTATGTAATTGATTAGTGTCTGTTAACCCATATAACACAAATACTGTTAGACCCTTTATTAGAGCCTGGCATAGCACACTGAATTAGTCTTTTATAAAAATGAGCATTGTTAATACCTATTTAGAACAATCTTCAGGGCGGTCACATAACTTGCGGCCACTGTATACATCCGATACATTGTTTCTCCAGGAGGGGCTGAGATCTCGCTCTGACGTCAGCTGGGGAGATCACATGGCCTCTTAGCCACTCCTGCAGTTGCCCTGGAAACCAGCCAAGAGTCACGTGATCGGCCTGAAGATTGCACTAAATCAATATTTACAACACTTGTTTTTATAAAAGACTAATCTATTATTTTTTTTGGGGGGGGGGGAGGGGGGTTAACAAACACTTTAAGTTTGCATTTTTCTTTTCCAACAATTTTTTTTTTATAAAAATGTACAATACAAGTACAAACTTTTACAGAGTCTATTCAATAACATATTTAAAATTGACGTAAACAATTAGGCTGCATTCACACCTCCGCGACAAGATACGTCGCGTACGCGGCGTATTTTGCCGCGAGTGTAACTTTTTTTTCACAAAGCCTTCCCATTGCTTTGTATGGCCGAACGCCAATGTCGCCTGAAAAAAAGGGTCCGGGACTTTTTTTCAGGCGACAGGAGTACGGCGTCTATGAGATGTGAACCATCTCCATAGACAGCAATGGGAATTCTCCCCTCTAGCGGCACAAGCGTCCGGCGTCGGGCGTTTTGTCGCCTAGATGTGAATGGGCTCTTATGCTTCTAACAGAGAAGTTTGCATTTTTCACTCAAAAAATACCCTCTATTGCTCGCAGCCTCCTTCAAATCTCCCAATAAACATTTTTTTTTTGAGCTGCTGTGATTCTCCAAGGTCCACACTGTATGTTGGAACATAACCTCACTTTCTTACTCGCTCTCAAGGTTAGGGTGACCAGACATCCCCGGTTTCAGGGGACAGTCCCTGGATTGAGGACACTGTCCCCAGACCAAGTCTGTCCCTGGTTTTGTGCCCGGATTGGATTTGAACAGGGGTTGGGGGCGATTTCAAAGACAGTCAGTGCAAAATAAAAAAAATAAAATTCTGAATTACACCCCCCAGCTCCGCTGCTCCTACTATCTTAGGGGGTCTATTTTTTTCCATTATCTGTGCCCCTTTCTGATGATCATGTGCTGATGAGAGCAGAGGGAATATTTCTTCAGTTTCGGGTGCATGCGCATTCAGCTCCACTCGCATGTTCTTCTGCCTTGGCCAGCCGCCTGCCTGCTTATCTCCTTGCCTTCCCTGGTGGAGGGATCTTCCTCTGTACCCCACCCAGTTGTAGCTGGGGCCCGGAGAGTAAGACTTGACAGGCTGTGAGGCGGGCGGCGACAGGCAGAAAGTCGCTGATTGCCGCCATTACTAGTATAAAAAAAAATATCCCCGGATTTCATTTTAAAAATCTGGTCACTTTACTCAAGGTAGACTAGGGACTATGAACTATGGGATTTGTAGTATATATAGGGCAGTGTACATGACCACAACTAACAGCTTGTTCTAAACAAATGAAAATGAGCACGAAAAAGAGAAGGTAGAGAGCTCATAGAGGACATTACAAGGAGCCGGATAGACACAGTATGAAACAATTTCATGAAAAATAGATTACAGGGCCATTAAGTAGTGGATATGTATGGGTTATTTTTGAAGAATAAGTATGTAATTTAGTGTCACTTTTAAGCTGAGTAAGCCATTTGGATGAGAGGCAATAAATCTTAACTGTTACCAAATATGTACTGTATAAGTAAATGTGACTCTGCTACTAGCTCTACAATGACCAAGTTACATGATGACTTCAAGGATAACTTGGAGGTCATTCAATGCTTGCATATCAGACCAAGCTCTGCAGGTAAATTTGAATGCATCTATCATATCATTCTAGCCCTGCCTCTTAATGTGTCCGTGCAGTGCTGACCCACCGATTTTCTTATGAAGCCTAATATATTCCAGCATTTTAAAACACTTCATCTTTGGATTTTCTAACACATTTCTTCATACACTATCCAGGCCAGCAGAAAAGCAGTGACACGTGGTAAAGCTGCAGCAAAATGTGCCCAGCGAGGTTCTTCCAATGTCTTCTCAATGTTTGAGCAGTCACAGATCCAAGAATTTAAAGAGGTGAGAATGTGATATATCTGGCGCTGACCAGTGTGTTCTGACGGGGGTTAGGGGGGGACGGGGGTCAGGGGCAGTCGCCCCTACTTTTAGCAGCTTGGAACAGCGCTATATTTATACCAAAAGAACACAAATCTAAGCGAGGAAGATCACTGTACTAACATCAGATTGTTAGTACATAATATCCTCAGGATAGTGTGTACTAGAGATGCACGATCAATTGTTAAAAAAACATTATCACCATTCAACCCCCTTCATGATCTTAATACAGCATTTCCCTGATTCATGTTAAACAAGTGCAGAGCCAAACAAAGCTGTCAAAAGAAAAAAAAAACTGGCAAATGTTTATTATTAACAGCGATAAAGAGAAACAATGTATCTCTTGGTTCTTTTTTGATCAAAATAATTAACTTCCATCTGTAAATGAGGTTAGTTTAACCACTTAACCCCCAGACCATATTGCTGGTCAAAGACCAGAGCACTTTTTGTGATTCGGCACTGCGTCGCTTTAACTGACAATTGCGCGGTCGTGCGACGTGACTCCCAAACAAAATTGGTGTCCTTTCCCCCCCACAAATAGAGCTTTCTTTTGGTGGTATTTGATCACCTCTGCGGTTTTTAGTTTTTACGCTATAAACAAAAATAGAGCGACAATTTTGAAAAAAAAAAAAAAATTTTTACTTTTTGCTATAATAAATATCCCCCAAAAATATATAAAAGAAAAACATTTTTTTTCCTCAGTTTAGGCCGATACGTATTCTTCTACATATTTTTCGTAAAAAAAAATTGCAATAAGCATTTATTGATTGGTTTGCGCAAAAGTTATAGCGTTTACAAAATAGGGGGTATTTTTATGGCATTTTTATAAAAAAAATTTTTTACTAGTAATGGCGGCGATCAGCGATTTTTTTTCCGGTATTGCGACATTATGGCGGACACTTCGGACACATTTTTGGGACCATTGGAATTTTTATAGCTATCGGTGCTATAAAAATGCATTGGATTACTATAAAAATGCCACTGGCAGTGAAGGGGTTAACACTAGGGGGCGGGGAAGGGGTTAAGTATGTTCCCTGGGTGTGTTCTAACTGTAGGGGGGGGTGGACTGACATGGGGAAATGACTGATCTTCTGTTCATACATTGTAGATCAGCATTTCTCTCCCTGACAGGACCGGGAGCTGTGTGTTTACACACACAGCTCCTGGTCTCCGCTCTGTAACGAGTAATCGCGGGTGCCCGGCGGCAAACGCGCCTGCCGGGCACACGCACTGGGGCGAGCGGGGGGCGCGAGAGCCAACGTTATATTACGTGGAGGGGAGCCAACCTGCCGCCGTAAAACGACGGTGGCAGGTCGGCAAGTGGTTAAGCACTTAGGGCCATATTCTCAGTAGAGTTACGACGGAGTATCTCAGGAAACTCCGTCGTATCTCTCTTTTTTGACCCGCGTATCTATGCGAGTGATTCCTAGAATAATTTTCGCATAGATACGCTGAAGATCCGACATGTGTAAGTCACTTACACTGTCGGATCTTAAATGTAATTTCCCTGCCGGCCACTAGGTGGCGTTTACGTTCAGGTCTCATTTGTTTATGCAAATGAGCCTGATACGCCGATTCCCGGACGAAATCGCGTCGCGTAACCGTCGCTTACGTCGTTTGCGTAAGCGTAAGGTTACCCCTGCTATATGAGGGATAACCTTATGCCAGTCCCACGTATGCCATGTTAAGTATGGCGTCGGGTCCGCGTCGTCTTTTCCCGTCGGGTACGTCGTTTTCCTAAGTCGTTCTTGAATACGACTTTACGTCAATGACCCACACGTCGGCGTCACCGACGTTTTCCGCCGAGAACTGGAGCATGCGCACTGGGCTATTTTTAGCCCGGCGCATGCGCAGTTCGATCGAAACGGGGGCGCGCTTAATTTAAATATAAGCCGCCCCCTTTGAAATACGCGGGCCTTTTACACTACGCCTCCGCAAACTACGGAGCAAGTGCTTGAGGAATACGGCACTTGCTCCAGTAAGTTGCGGCGGCGTAGTGTAAATAGCTTACGCGAGGGCGCCGCAGAATATTGGAGAATCTGGCCCTTAAAGACTAAACCTTTTTTGACACTTGGTGCTTATAAGTTAACATCTGTTTTTTTTGCTAGAAAATTACTTAGAACCCCCAAACATTATATATTTATTTTTTTACAAACAACGTGGTGTTTTTATTGAGAAGGGTGAAGGCAACGTACAATATATGCAGTGGCACAATCATAACATGGTATATGGATATACAGGAGTGGAGTCATACAGTAAACAGAAAAGAACGGTGTTCTAAGTACATTATCACAACAATGCAGGGTTTAGGCAAGTACGGTAAGTGCACAGATCTAACCAATATGATTGCGGAGTCTAACAGCTGAAGGGCACGTAGGCCCAACTGAACGCGAGGGGGAGATACAAAATAAACATATCATCAGTCAGTTATTCCATTACAGGTAGCGGCGTTACCCAACCAGTCGTCCCAGATCCTGCCATACTTTGCTGGGCATCCCCTGTGGACATATATTTCTTTTTTGTAAGGCAGGACCTGATTGACTGCCACAATCTATTCCCGAACTGACGGGGGCGCAACTCGAAGCCACTTTCTTGCTATGAGTAGTCTAGCAATAAAAAGCGATTCCTGGAGGAATAGTTTATGAAATTTATCTGAATCTGGGAATATCCCCAGTAAACATTGTTTAGGGCATAATGTCAGGGGAGATCCCATCTTGTCATGCATGAACCTGACAATCTGGGCCCAGTAGTCCTGAATCACTGGGCATGACCACAACAAATGAAAGAAAGTGCTGGAAGGGCTGTTGCACCTGGGGCACAGGGGACTATAGTTAGGTTTGTATTTGGCAAGCCGGGTTGGGGTCAAGTATGATCGATGCAAAATATAAAGCTGAGTGAGATGGTCAGACAACTTGGTCAGACAACTTGGTGGACACTTTACTGCGGTGAGATGCCACAGTAGGGCGGAGAAGGGAATCATACAAATACTGCAGCTGATGACACTTACCTGTCCAGGGTGCCCGCGATGTCCTCACCCGAAGCCGACCCATTCCTCGGCTCTGGGTGGAGGCGCCAGCTTGTTAAGTAAGGAAATCAGGAAGTTCATAGCCTGTTTGCCTTCTGTGCATGCGTGAGACGTGCTACGCATTTTGAGTGGTCCCTGCTGTCTTTTGGAACATGTGTTTCTCACAGGAAATAGCGGGTGGGTGAGGGAGGAGGGGCCGGACATGGCGTAGATCACCGCCGATACTACGGAAATCTTTCACCAGAAGTGGGAGATTCACCTGTATTAGACAGGTATCTGCTTCCCCCCTCCCCCCTGAAAGGTGCCAAATGTGACACCGGAAGGGGGGGGGGGGAATCTGGACAGGGGAAGTTCATTTTTTGGGTGGAACTGCGCTTTAAATTAGTTCTGGGCCAACTGCCAATAAAATAGCTTATTTGGTAAATGTGACAAGCAAACAATACAGGGACCTATTTCTTCAGTAATCATGACACTAAATCCATGCTTTTTCATTATGTTTAGGCATTTAGCTGTATAGACCAAAACCGTGATGGCATAATAAGCAAGTCTGACCTTAAAGAGACATATATGCAGCTGGGTAAGTTACTGCACTTTCGAGAACTGTATAAATATTGGTCATAATGTATCTAATGTCTAAAGTGGTTGTAAAGGAAGAAGGTTTTTTATCTTAAAGCGGAGGTTCACCCAAAAATCAACTTTCTGCCATTAGATCCAGCATACTGCTGACATCTGCAGTATGCTGTTTTTTTTTGTACTTATCGTTTTATCAGCCGTTGTTATCCGGCTCCGAGCGGGGATTTCTGCGGGGAATAGGCAGTCCTAAGCCAAGCAGATTTGATTGACGGGCTGCTAAAGCGCGTCACGCCTTCCGAAAATACCCGAAGTGACACTCGGGTGTTTACGGCGCTATACGGCGCCTGTCGTGTAGAGCTGACTGCGCAGGCGCCGTAAACACCCGAGTGTCACTTCGGGTATTTTAGGAAGGCGTGACGCGCTTTAGCAGCCCGTCAATCAAATCGCATAACAACGGCTGATAAAACGATAAGTACAAAAAAAAAAAACAGCATACTGCATATTCCAGCAGTATGCTGGATCTAATGGCAGAAAGTTGATGTTTGGGTGAACCTCCGCTTTAATACATTCTATGCATTAAAATAAAAAAACCTTCTGTGTGCAACAGCCCCCCTAATACTTAACTGAGCCTCATCTCGATCCAGCGATGTTGGACGAGACACTCGGCTGACCGGGACTCTCCCTCCTGATTTTTTTAAGTAATCAAACATCTACACACGCATATCTGCTAGGGATCTACTCACTAAACCCCTATCTCTACTGTTGTGCTTAACACTAAACATATCGGGCCAGATTCAGATAGGTTAGCGGATCTTTAGATCCGCGTAACTTATCTGATTTACGATCCGCCGCTGCAAGTTTTTGAGGCGAGTGCCTTATTCACAAAGCACTTACCTCAAAACTTGCGGCGGCGTATCGTAAATCCCCCGCCGGAATTCAAATTCCGCGGCTAGGGGGAGTGTACTATTCAAATCAGGCGCATCCCCGCGCCGATCGAACAACGTATGCGCCGTCCGGAAATTTTCCCAGCATGCATTGCTCCAAATGACGTCGCAAGGACGTCATTGGTTTCGACGTTTACGTAAATTATGTCCATCCGTATTCGCGAACGACTTACGCAAACGACGTAAAAAATTTAAATTTCGTCGCGGGAACGACGGCCATACTTAACATTGGCTGCGCCTCATAGACCCTATACGGCGGAAAAAGCCGAACGCAAACGTCGTAAAAAAAATGCGCCGGGCGGTCGTTCGTTTCTAAATCCGGGTATCTCCTCATTTGCATATTCGTCACGTAAAAAAACCGAAACGCCACCTAGCGGCCGGCTTATCTTATCCATCTTATCGCTGGTAAATCATATCATTGTGGTAACTTGTCCTTACTCTGTGCACTGTCCAACTGAACAACGTTGACTATTCCAACACCCCATTCATATTGCTTACTGGGGTCTTCTTCTCTCTTTGTTTCTCTCTTTCTCAGGAAAGATGAATGTGAATGACGAGGAGTTGGAGGAAATGCTGAAGGAAGGAAAAGGACCCATCAACTTCACTGTATTCCTAAGTCTATTTGGAGAGAAGCTTAATGGTGAGCCACTAATGACCACCTACAAAAAAAAATCACCATAATTTTTTTTTGTTTACAATTTATTTTATTTTTTAGATTTTTTTTTTTCTTGTTACAATTTTTCACATTTTCTCACAGGCTTTTGCTGGGGGGGGGGGGGGGGCAACTTTTGTAAAATATCAGGGGTCTAAATAGTCCCTTGTAGTTTTACTTTTGAGACTGAAAAAGGGACTGAGGATTTCTCAAGCCCTTTCTCTGCAGCTTCAGCTGCATTAGACTGTGAGGAAACAGAAAGCTGGAGGGGCAGGAGGGAAGCTGGCATACAGCAGCTGTGGTAGGGGCACACGGGGGGTGGGGGGGGGTCTCAGGCAGCACGGGGAAGAGGACCTTTGACAGGGATGGTGATTGGAGGGGCGATGAGCCCCAAATACTTAGTAAATACTTAATAAGAAGCAAAATGCGCACTATTGTTTCTGGACTGTACTACAGGTACAAGCAACCAATAACATACACATATGTGGAATCACTGCAATCGTCAGGAGCAGGAAATGTTTTTTTGGGTTGTTCTTTGGTAGTAGGTTATGGTAGTAACAAGAAATATACAGCTACATTTAAAATATATATTTTTACTATTTTGAGCCAGTTTTTCTTTGACAATAAAAAAAAAAAAAAAACAGGTGATATTCATAACCATTTACTACCAAATGAAGGCCCAATTTGTCCTGAAAAAAACAAGGTATAATCCACGTGGATGCACAAAGTAGTTGTGATGATATGTACAGTTTAGTAACACATGTCAAAGTTGCAAAATTGTGCTTAGGCATTAATATTTGTTTTACCCTTAGGCGTGAAGGGGTTAATGTAAAGTTTTTATTTCTTTGAGTTTGTTTTTTTCTATCTTTTGTAAACAATTTAAGAAATCTTAATTTTTCATAAAAATTTTCTTTCACGATCAAATCAATATTATTTTGATCTGTTGTGAGGCCCTTAAACTGTGTGATGCCCATAGGCTGGTGCCTACTCTGCCTGTTTGGTAATCCAGCACTGCATCTACTCTTCAAAACGTAAAACTGACTTAAACATTGGTTTCCTAGGAACGGACCCAGAAGACTCTATACTAAGTGCTTTCAAACTTCTAGACCCTAATGCAACTGGCAACATCAATAAGGATGAGTAAGTGAATTCTACACTGTTAATGCAAGAAGTTATATGATTTCTAAGAAACTCTCTAAAGCCTCATACACAAGATTGGATTTTTTGCAGACAAGGCGTTGGACTTTTGTACGAAGGGCGTTGGCCATGAACTTGTCTTGCATACAAACGGCCAACAAACACGAAACAACGTGGTTTTTCAGCTCTTTAGCGCCACCCTTTGGGCAACTTATGCTAATGTTGTGTTATGGTTAGCATTGCTTCTGAGCATGCGTGTTTGTACTTTGGTGTTTTGTCTGAAGGACTTCTGATAATCCAACAACACACATTTGTTGTCGGAAAATTTTAAAGCATGCTATTCAACATTTGTTGGTGGAAAATCCGACAACAATTGTCCGATGGAGCGTACAAACGGTCGTATTTTACGACAACTGCCTGCCATCACATAATTCCCGTCTGAAAATCCGATCGCGTGTACGGGGCTTTAGTCTCATTTCTAGACCAGTGTCACATAGATTACCTAGGCAAAGTCTTTAGCCAGGAACCCCACAAGTTCTATGTAAAGCTGTTAGTTGACTCAATATTCCCGTAACTCCAAGTATATTGTTAATGCAATCAGCAACCCAAAAAAAAAAAAAAAAAAACTTTTATTAATAATATTAATAATAATAATAATAACAACAGTAAATTGAAAGCGGATTAGTAACTATGAATGAGACTATGAATGAATTATGACCACAACACTATGCAAATCATATTTTTTCTTTGTATTGAACAAGACAGCAAGTCCTATATAACACCAAGGTTGAAACAGTAATTTAAATGAACCTGTGCTCACTTTTAGGCCGCATACACACGGTCGGTCCAAACCGATGAAAACGGACTGAAGGACCTTTTCATCGGTCCAAACCGATCGTGTGTGGGCCCCATCGGTCAGTTATCCTTCGGTCAAAATTTTTAGAACTTGCTTTAAAATTAAACCGATGGACGCCTAACCGATAGATCAAAACCGATGGTTAGTATGCAAAAGCATTGGTTAAAAATCCGCGCATGCTCAGAATCAAGTCGACGCATGCTTGGAAGCATTGAACTTCATTTTTCTCTGCACGTCGTTGTGTTTTACGTCACCGCGTTGGACTCGATCGTTTTTTTAACTGATGGTGTGTATGCACATCAGACCATCAGTCCGCTTCATCGAAGGACCGTTCTCATCGGATGGACTGACCGTGTGTACGCGGCCTTAGGTTTTTAGCAGGTTAGGGAAATAAGACTATTGGAAAATAAATTATTAATGGTCGCTATCTTTTTTCCTGTTTTGTTATTAGTTAAAGGTGGAAAGGGAGAGAGATGTGCCACTGCCAACCAAAATATATCTATGATGTCTGGTAGTTAGAAATAGACAGTGTTGCACATTTTGCAACTATGTGGAGCTAGAAGAACGCTACCCAATATCACCAAAATAAATGTTTTTATGATAAAAAAAAAAAAATCCATTTTCCCCCACCTATTTTTCAGGTTGAAGCAACTCCTTATGACACAAGCAGACAAGTTCACAGCAGAAGAGGTCAGTTACTTCTACTACAACATCAAACATTTCCCCCACTGGCTACAACATTGGGGGTTATTTACGAAAGGCAAATCTACTTTGCACTACAAGTGCATACCTCCCAACTTTCTGAGATGGGAATGAGGGACACCTATCAGCAAAAGTATGCAGGCATAGGACACATCCCTTGCCACGCCCCCTTAACCTCCCTGGCGGTATGATTCTTTCAGAAAAAACATGCTAAAAGCGGTACCATTATTTGCAAGGAAATTTGGCGTTCTATATTGTAGGTCTGTAATTTTTAGAAATAACTCACTTAAATCTGTCCAAACAAGATTCTAATAGGCATCCCGTGTATTACATTTTTTTAAAAACAAAATTATAAATTATAATATAATAAATAATTATAAATAATTATAACAAATAATAATATAATTATAATAAAAATTATTCAATAATGTAATCAAATCAAAATCACTGAAATTTGCTCAGTTGCAGAATTGTCGCTGTCATTACTTTTATTTTTTTATGACGAATTTCCCCACAAATCGCTATCGCACAATTCTGCAAGTGATTATAATTTATTATCGCTGTTTTTTAGCTGATCTAAAACTATTTTTGACATAAAGGGACACTTTTGGTTGCTATGGACAATCTACAGTTTGCAGGGAGAAAAAAAGGTTTTTATTATATAAAATGACATGCAGGACACTGGGCAGACCACTAGGGACAGGGGGGGTGTGTTTTTTTTACATACAGTACTGTAATCTATAAGATTACAGTATACTGTGTGTATAGTGTTTGTTTACGTTTTTGAATTTGGCGCCGTTCTCCGTCCCCGTGCGTCGTAACGTCGCAGGGAACGGAGATCGGCGGCACAGGAGGACGCTGTGTGAATCGAGCGAGGTCCCGCTCGCTCACACAGCGCGGTGGCATCGCTGGATCCAGGGACAAGGTAAGTAAAAAGTGCCTGTGGATCTAGCGAGGCAAGCCCGTGACTGACACGGGGTTACCGATAGTAGCAAGAAAATCTAACCCCGTGTCAGTCTCGGGAAGACCGCCAGGGAGGTTAAAGGAGAATTGTACAAAAAAAATAAGATTGGTTAAACCCACAAGTGCTTTTTTTACCACTACAATTTAGAAATCAGATGAAAGGTTTAGCACTGGGAAACACTGTTTGATAGATAAAAAGTGCATTTTATATACATCTATATGGATCAGACCAAAACGAGGGACAAATGAGGAGAATGAGGGACATTGCTCCAAATCAGGGACAGTCCCTCGAAATCAAGGACAGTTGGGAGGTATGCAAGTGCACTTGAAATTGCACAGAAAGTGCACTTGGAAGTGCAGTCGCTGTAAATCTGAGGGGGTAGATCTGAAATGAGGGGAAGCTCTGCTGACTTTATCATCCAATCATGTACAAGCTCAAATGCTGTTTTTTATTTTTCTTGCATGATCCCCTCAGATCTACAGCAACTGCAATGCAAGTGCACTTGTAGTGCAAAGTGGGTTTTCCTTTAGTAAATCACCCCCAGTGTGTCATATGTAGTTAATATGGTATAGGAAATGGGCTTCTTTAACTCTTGTGGAACTACAACTACTGTGATGCTTTTTACAAATATAACAATTTGTGTGACAACCTAAATCATTCAGAGGTTATTCAGAGTTCTCCTAATCACTACAATCCTATTGCATATTACACTAAAACAAAACAAACATACGGCCTCGGACGACAGGACATCCGTGATAGGTGGAACACTGAACAGAGGCTCTGCTGGGAAAATTAGTGTTCCGCCTATCACGGAACAGCCTGAGTAGGAGGCGTGGCTTTTGAATAATGGACGCCCGCAGCCTGAGAAACTCAGCAAACAGGAGAAGGTAGGAAGATCGTCGAGGCAGGCATTCTGGCACAGTGAGGCAGGCATACTGGCACAATGAGGCAGGCATACTGGCACAGTGAGGCAGGCATAATGGCACAGTGAGGCAGGCATAATGGCACAGTGAGACAGGCATACTGGCACAGTGAGGCAGGCATACTGGCACAGTGAGGCATGTATAATGTCACAGTGAGGGGTCGTCTTATACAGTGAGTATATCACAAAACCAGCATTTTAGCTGGAAAATTAGGGGGTCGTCTTATACACCGGCAAATACGGTATATATATTCTCTAATCTAATAATAATAATAAAAATATAATAATAGCTCATCCTTGCCCTGAGTGGAGCTTGGGGGCCACAGAAGAGATAAAGGCCAGATTTCTCAGGGGATAAAGAAGAGAAAATATATTTTTTTTACAACCTGACCTCATCCTTACCCTAAGCGGAGCTCTGGGATTTGTTGGGGGGCGTAGAGGAGATATATATATATTCACCACACACAGCCACAAAGGTAGGAGAATTATTTTTGGGCAGTGTATTAGTGCTCGGACGAACACACTGACACAGAAATGTAATGGTTCAAAGAATGTCAGGCAAAATGGTTGGCCACAACGCACGTTCACTACATCAAATCTGGCCCTCTTTCAAAAAAGTTTGGACACCCCTGCTCTAGGGAAACTCTCTAGTCACGCTTATTCCTTTTATTCTGACATATAACCTAAAATCTCCCATCCTTTAATAATGTCTCCAGAGCCAATGTACTCTAGAATTGTCACTCTCTTTTTGCATTTTTTAGGTAGAACAGATGTATGCTGTGACCCCCATTGACGTGGCTGGGAATATCGACTACAAGTCACTGTGTTACATAATCTCACATGGAGATGAGAAAGAGGAATCTTGAACTTCTTTTGATTATAATTGGGCAATTTTACCCTAAATAAAACTTTTATTTTCTAAATTCTCCCATTGTGTTTTAATTTTAAATGGGCTTGTTAGTTTATTGTCACTGAACCGTATAATGCTGGGGTGCTTAATCAGTGGCCCTCATGTCTCTTGGAGAACAAAAACATACAGCGCACAAGGGTTAAGTGAATGTCACTTTATAGTCTGTAAAATAATATGGAAAAACATATATGCATGAAAAATTGAAAAATTGAAGTAGCCACAAATAGCACACAGGAAAATAGAACATTAAAATTCTAAAAAAATCTAATAAAAATAGTCCGCATTACATAGGCAGAAGTTCATGTGGAGATGGTAGAGTGAAAACACATACACTTCGGGGGAGATGTTAGGAATAAATCCAAATGGTGTGCATACACTTGTATGCAGAGGTGATACGATACCTCAACAAAAAGCAGCCGCTTGTACGTCTCTATGCGGGGAGATGGAATCCGTTGGTGGGAAGATGACAGCCACGCTGGGAGCAGGTGTAGATGCTGTTTCCATGCAGAGAGGATACTGCCGTTTTCACCTCACTAGCTCGGGGGCTGATGGAAAAGGAAAACTTCCTCGCAAACCGGGATCTCAAGCGGCAGGGAAAGTCCTGAAGGGGAACCACCAAGCCGGTTCAGTGACGCAGCCGCGTCACACGGGAGCGAGGAGAGGGGGACAGAAGCCTTGCCGAGTCGCCCCCAAAGTCGTGCCGTCCCTGTGTGAACCGGCTTTTACAATACTGGCATAAATGGTCGAGACGATAATGAGAAAATTATGTCAATAATAATAATATTAATTGGCTTTGAAATGTTTGTCTTTGGAATAGGTCAGTAAAAAAACTGCAGGTTAAACGAAACCTGTACTGACAAAATATATAGGCTGCCACTGTGCAACTTCCACTTTTGAAAATGCTAATTGTAAGTCTGCTGCGTGGTCATCCTAAGGGCTCTTTCACACAGGCGGACTCTGCCAGGGGATCTGCCTGCTCAGCGGGTGATCTCTCTGCTGATCCCCGCTGAGCAGGCGGAAGACAGGTCTGTGTTTGCTCTGCTGATGTAGAGCAGATGCGGACACAGCCCGCTTTCCTCTGGGTGGTTGGATGTAAATAGACTGCCTGTCCATTTACATCTGACTGTTATCTGATCTGATCTGCCAGACGGATGGGGAACGGATCTCCCATACATCAGTTTTTGGTGGATAGGATTGGATCAGATGTTGGCGGGTGTCAGACACATGCTTTTTGATATACGCTGCTCTATAGAGGACAATGGATGGTCCGATCGGGTCTGCCTAAAAAACTACAAAATGATACCTGCGCTTGTTTAAAAATCTAACAATTACAGCCAGCACTAATAGGTTTGATCATACACCTATAAACAAATATAAATCACAAAGAGTGCAGCGCCAATAAACAATAATCCTAACAAGACAGATCATATACTGTAAAGTCCGCCAAATATAGAGGATAAAGATGGTAAAATTGATGATGATATAGTCCCTGTACCAACTGAAGTGGATAGGAAATAGATGCACTCGTCACGCTGTGATTGAAAGGGCAATCCTGCTTACCAGTCTGCGTTGACCCTCAGATTATAAAGGGTCAAAAAAGCACAGATCAAACCCAGGCAAGATGGATAAATCACCAGACTCCCTCTACGAACACTCCTCAGGAAAAATGTGAATCACGATTCCAGGACAGGGGGCTCATATTTCAAACGGTAGGTGAATGCAAAATAGCCTTTTCCCTTAAAGGATACAAGGACATAACAATAGTGCAGTATGTTCTAAAAAAGCTGGATCGCTACTTTAATATAAGTTAGTTACACTCACATTCGTCAATATAAAAACAGACATATCCGTGTAAAAATGTCCACAGCAAAATAGTGTGCTTATGACGTCCTGTCCCGCCTTGCGCGTTTCGTCATCATCTGACATCTTCAGAGGCATGGCGGCTGGATGCAAACATGCAAATTATACAGAACAAGCCGGAAACGACCGGCCGGAAATATTAACTCTCTTGTGCGCTTCCCCATGCATGCCAAAAACGGAAGAGAAGAAAACATACTGGTTACATGTCCCGCTAAAACAACTATTAAAAAGGAGTAAATTTAACCTTGCCGGATCAGAGCAAGAAAGCAAAAAATCACCCAATTTCAATGAAGATCGTTGACTAACAACATATACTATATGGCCCAACCCTTCCATTAGTAAAAATGACATATCACGCACTGTGAATGCGTCACCAAGACGACAAAAATAGGTACAACATACCACATAGATGTGTGTATTTCATAAAACATATAATATACATAATCTCAGATAAAAAATATATATATAGAAAGCAGATAAACTATATGGAATAATAAGAAATAGGAAGTCAATTAGCTATAAATTTGCCGTTATTTAAAAAACAATTGACATCCCACTCTATGTTCATACCCAATGGTGAATAACTTTTAGGGTCATAAATCCAGCGGGTCTCCATTTTGGAGATCTCCCGCCGGACATTCCCTCACTCCCTCTCTAATTGGAGAAAATTTGTCTATACCTAAAATAAGAGTCCCTGTCTGGGAACCAACTGTAGGAGAAGGACCCGGCATCTGTAAAGACACCAACAGCAGGAGAAGGGCTCTAGAAGAGTTTAAGGGATCATACTGTTGTGGTGCCAATGGCTGCCCGTGCTGCCCCGTATACAATGGGGAGGTTTGACCCATTTTATTTCTCTACACAAGGATTTCAAGGTATCCACATTTATTAACTGTAACACTAAGTTTCTAGTATATGTAATCACTTGTGAAAAGTGCTACATTCAATATGTAGGTTGTATGACCCGTAGGCTTAGGGATTGGGTATATGATCATTTGTATGACATATCTAAAGACCCCTGTACCTACATAGCAAGACATTGGAATTTATGTCATGGTAAGGATGTTAGTAGCCTACATATCCAGGGAGTGGAGAAGATAATACTATCAAAAAGGGAAGGTGACAAGTTTAGATTACTTTGCAAGAGGGAAGTGTATTGGATATTCCATCTCAATACCAGGAGGCCTATTGGCCTCAACTTTGAGTGGGATATCTCACACTTCTATGAATGATCAATTATAATTTATCATCCAGGTGTTTGACGCTGCCTCAATTCCTCCTGCAGTAATGTCTTGTTCCAACAACTCCCTATGCTCCATCATCAATATAGGGATATCAGTAGAGGATAGGTACTATTCTTCCTCAGAAGCCACCATTTGTGACATATATAAGGATTTCATATTTACCACTAGACATTGGAAGGTAGGGGGCGACATGTTAGAGTAACTTCTTTCCCTTCATGTGCTGTGAAATAGACCTGAAAAGTAAAAGAAATCAGATTACAAAGACTGTTAGAAATCCCAGAGAACGGACACCCCAGGGTCTCCCACCAGGGATAACACTGTCTGGATTTGTCAGTTACACACAGGCCCGTCGCAACAGGACAGGCAAGGCAAGCAATTGCTTGGGGCCCCCGAGCTAGAGGGGGGCCCCCCAAGCTGGCTCGCCTGTCTGCCTGCTGCTATGTTCACAGGCTCCCCGCGAGCCCCCCTCCTCCCGCACGGAGAGCCGCACAGCTGAATCCTGGAGTTCAGTGCCGAAGCGTGCAGTTGCACTGAACTCCAGGATTCAGCTGTGCGGCTCTCTGTGCGGGAGGAGGGGGGCTCGCGGGAGGGGGGGGCCGTTTCTCCGTCCCCCGCAAAGTGGCGCGGTCACCGGGGACAGTGCAGCCGTCCCTCTCTCTCCACTGACTGCAATACATTACACAGTCACACTTCGGCTCCTCCCCCCTCATGGCTCAATGTGTACACAGCCAGGAGGAGGAGCCGAGGAGAGACACGAGTGCTGCACAGTAAGCAGGAGGTAAGGGGCCCCCCTTAAGCAGATTCGAGGTGAACTATTGAAGTGATGGGAGAGGAGAGGGTGGTATGGTGATATGTGCTGGGGACTGATTTGAGAGGGAAGATGATATGTGCTAGTGTGTGTGTGTGTGTGTGTGGGGGGGGGGGGGGTCCGATCCCCCCCCCCACTAGCACATATCATCTTCCCTCTCAAATCACTCCCCAGCACATATCCCCATACCACCCTCTACCCCCCCCCCCAAATTAAGATGCTCTGTTCCCCTGTGCCCATCTCACCCTGTCCCCATCCCACCCTGTCCCCATCCCACCCTGTGCTCATCCCACCCTGTGCTCATCCCACCCTGTGTTAATCCCACCCTGTGCTCATCCCACCCTGTCCCCATCCCACCCTGTGCTCATCCCCCCCTGTCCCCATCCCACCCTGTCCCCTTCCCACCCTGTCCCCATCCCACCCTGTCCTCATCCCACCCTGTCCCCATCCCACCCTGTGCTCATCCCACCCTGTCCCCTTCCCACCCTGTCCCCATCCCACCCTGTCCTCCTCCCACCCTGTGCTCATCCCACCCTGTCCCCATCCCACCCTGTCCCCATCCCACCCTGTGCTCATCCCACCCTGTCCTCATCCCACCCTGTCCCCTTCCCACCCTGTCCTCATCCCACCCTGTCCCCATCCCACCCTGTGCTCATCCCACCCTGTCCCCATCCCACCCTGTCCTCCTCCCACCCTGTGCTCATCCCACCCTGTCCCCATCCCACCCTGTCCCCATCCCACCCTGTCCCCTTCCCACCCTGTCCCCATCCCACCCTGTGCTCATCCCACCCTGTCCCCATCCCACCCTGTCCCCATTCCACCCTGTCCTTATCCCACCCTGTGCTCATCCCACCCTGTCCCCATCCCACCCTGTGCTCATCCCACCCTGTCCCCATCCCACCCTGTCCCCATCCCACCCTGTGCTCATCCCACCCTGTGCTCATCCCACCCTGTGCTCATCCCACCCTGTGCTCATCCCACCCTGTCCCCATCCCACCCTGTGCCCATCCCACCCTGTCCCCATCCCACCCTGTGCTCTTGCCACCCTGTCCTCATCCCACCATGTGCTCTTCCCACCCTGTCCTCATCCCACCCTGTCCCCATCCCACCCTGTGCTCACCCCACCCTGTCCCCCTATGCTCACCCCACCCTGTCCCCCTGTGCTCACCCCACCCTGTCCCCCTGTGCTCATCCCACCCTGTCCCCCTGTGCTCATCCCACCTTGTCCCCCTCCCACCCTGTCCCTCTGTCCTCATCCCATGAAAATGACAGGACGAGTCTTAAAAAGGAAGGGGTGCGCGAGTTTCACCAGGCCTAGGGCAGCACAAAACCTAAATACACGAGTGTGTCCTGCCTGGCTCCCTCTCCCCTCCTCCTCCCTCTCCCCTCCTCCTCCCTCCCTCACAGTCCAGAGCCGCCAGTAGGAGGCCGCCCACCGGTTCCTGTAGGCTTTGTGTGCGCGTGCAGGGGGGGTTGGGGGGCCTCTATGTCCATTTTGCTTGGGGCCCCCAAATTCCTTCAAACGGCCCTGGTTACACACAGCATGCCAGCAAGGCTTTGCAAACAAGTGTCATTGATGCACCCTGTATTACAAGTTTATTTTGTTAAATAAATATATTTAACAGATAATAACATTATATAAAACATAATAAATGTGTAACACTTATAAATAAATAACCACAAAACATTATAACTTCCTCTTACATTTTTACAACAACCTTGCTTTTAGTCCCCATTCACACCTAGGCGTTTTGTCGCCTGTAGTGTGACGCCGCTGCCGCCAGAGGGCTGGAAACACATTGCCCTCTATGGAAATGGTTCACATCTCCACGCCGAACGCCTGCCGCCTGAAAAAAGGTCCCGGACCTTTTTTTCAGGCGGCTTTCGGCGTTCGGGGACCATCTCCATAGAGGGGCACATCCTAGGGGCACATCTAGGCGGACAATCGCGGCGTTTTGTCGCCGAAAATCGCGGTACAAAACGCCGCTATTTGCCGCCGCAATTCGCGGGACAAAACACCGCGATTTCGTCCGCCTAAATGTGAATGGAGCCGGGTACAGACGAGAGGATTGATCCGTGGATACGGTCCGCCGGACCGTATCCGCGGATAAATCCTCTCGAGGATTTCCGCGGATTTGGATCCAATGGAGTGTACTCACCATCGGATCGAAATCCGCGCCGAAATCCCATCGCGATGACGTGTCGTGCCGCGATGATGACGCGGCGACGTGCTCAACGCTGTCATATAAGGATACCCACGCATGCGTCGAACCCACAGATCAATTCCAGCGGATAGATCCTCTCGTGTGTACGGGGCCTTAGAGTTGCACCTGATGGATAGTAATAGACTTTTTTTTTTTCAAATTTTCCTTTTTATTTCGTTTCTTTTCCAAGAAAACAGAAAGCAAGAAAGTGATACAGGAAACATAAGAAGAGGACTAAACACAGTCCTATACATCAACATATATATGGATATTATATTTATTCTCTCTCTTCAACTCTATTTACTGTTCATAATATCTGTATCACTACTAGTTTCAATCCATTCCTCTATGAGAGACCAAATACTTTCTACTTTTAAACTAAATTTCAGACTACCCGAGTATTCCATCTCCCCCTAAATATCCATTTATTCTTTATCTAAAGTACTAATTCCCTCCTTATCCCCGCAGCACTTCCTTCCTCATTTCATCCCCCCTTTCCCTCCCCCTTATCCCTACCTCTAGACCCCCTTCTTCCCCCATTCCCCTCCTCCAGCCGTCTATATCCTCAGGCCGGAGAGAAGAATTAGGAGAAGAGAAGAAAAAAAAAAAAAAAAAGGGTAAAAATTAAAATGAATAAATAAACAAACAAAAAAAAAAAAATAATAAGACAATACAACCCTCCCCTCCTCCGCTGTCCTCCCACCGTGCGCGAAATGTTCTCTCTCCTATTTTCCTTCTTTCTTCCATCTACTACCCTTTATCCTATTCTCCTAATAGCTTTTTACCTTCCTCCGACTGTAAAAATAAAAAAATAGTAATAGACTTTATCAACAAATGAGATGGCTGCCATATAGAGGGACACAAATTCCTGGCATAAAGGGTAATTGCCTTTATCCATGAGGTCAGTGGTCTCCAACCTGCAGGCCTTTGCTTGTCTTTATCCTGCCCATGGGGCAATGTTTGTCCCACTGACACCAATAATGGGGCACTATTAAAGTGGTTGTAAACCCAAAAATGTTTAAAAAAAAAACCCTGCAAGACATAATGAGCTAGTATGACTAGCATACTAGCTCATTATGCATTACTTACCTGAGATTGAAGCCCCCAAAGCCGTCCTCGTCTCCCCCTCCAGCCGCAGACATACCTCCCGAAGGTTACTTCCAGGTATGCGCGTGGGAGCCGTCAAAGCCGGCATTATTCATTCAGAAAACCGGCATTCTCAGTGCGCCTGCGCCGTTATGCATTATTTTTGGCAAATATCTCTTAAACCGTGTAGGTTTAGGAGATATTGCAAACACCTACAGGTAAGCCTTAATCCAGGCTTACCTGTAGGTGAAAGTTGTAATGGAGGGTTTACTTTCATTTTAAACATGTGTGGGCCGTTTCGATCCAAGGCGAAATTCGGATGAATTTTTTGTTATTCGAAGATTTGGATAAATCAGAATTTCTGAATTACTAGAAATTCATTTACATGAATCCAAGATAACAAAATTTCCGAAATTCAAATTGAATCAAATTTGAAAAATAATTTGAAAACAAGAATAGAAAATAAAAGAATAGAATAGAATAGAATAGAAAATAATTGAGTAAAACAGAACATAATAGAAAACAATAGACCAAAATAAAATAGAATATAAAAGAAAGCCATGTTTTTCTTTTCTTTTAGGGATGCTGTGATTGGTGCAGCAGTGATTTGGGTCACTGTGACTGTTGTGGCAGGAATTAGGGACACTGAGACTGGTGCGGCAGTGATTAGGGACACTGTGACTGGTGAGG
Source organism: Rana temporaria (assembly GCF_905171775.1). Taxonomy (NCBI): domain Eukaryota; kingdom Metazoa; phylum Chordata; class Amphibia; order Anura; family Ranidae; genus Rana; species Rana temporaria. The sequence continues at coordinate 411,116,239 of NC_053491.1, forward strand.
CAGTGATTAGGGACACTGTGACTGGTGAGGCAGTGATTAGGGACACTGTGACTGGTGAGGCAGTGATTAGGGACACTGTGACTGGTGAGGCAGTGATTAGGGACACAGTGACTGGTGCGGCAGTGATTAGGGACACTGTGACTGGTGAGGCAGTGATTAGGGACACTGTGACTGGTGAGGCAGTGATTAGGGACACTGTGACTGGTGCGGCAGTGATTAGGGATGCTGTGACTGGTGCGGCAGTGATTAGGGACACTGTGACTGGTGCGGCAGTGATTATTGACACTGTGACTGGTGAGGCAGTGATTAGGGACACTGTGACTGGTGCGGCAGTGATTAGGGATGCTGTGACTGGTGTGGCAGTGATTGGGAAAAATTTGACTGGTGCGGCAGTGATTAGGGACACTGTGACTGGTGCGGCAGTGATTAGGGACACTGTGACTGGTGCGGAAGTGATTAGGGACACTGTGACTGGTGTGGCAGTGATTGGGAAAAATTTGACTGGTGCGGAAGTGATTAGGGACACTGTGACTGGTGTGGCAGTGATTAGGGACACTGTGACTGGTGTGGCAGTGATTAGGGACACTGTGACTGGTGTGGCAGTGATTAGGGACACTGTGACTGGTGCGGCAGTGATTAGGGACACTGTGACTGGTGCGGCAGTGATTAGGGATGCTGTGACTGGTGTGTTAGTGATTAGGGATGCTGTGACTGGTGAGGCAGTGATTAGGGATACTGTGACTGGTGAGGCAGTGATTAGGGACACTGTGACTGGTGCGGCAGTGATTAGGGATGCTGTGACTGGTGTGTTAGTGATTAGGGATGCTGTGACTGGTGCGGCAGTGATTAGGGATACTGTGACTGGTGCGGCAGTGATTAGGGATGCTGTGACTGGTGAGGCAGTGATTAGGGATACTGTGACTGGTGAGGCAGTGATTAGGGACACTGTGACTGGTGCGGCAGTGATTAGGGATGCTGTGACTGGTGTGTTAGTGATTAGGGACACTGTAACTGGTGTGTTAGTGATTAGGGATGCTGTGACTGGTGAGGCAGTGATTAGGGATACTGTGACTGGTGCGGCAGTGATTAGGGATGCTGTGACTGGTGAGGCAGTGATTAGGGATACTGTGACTGGTGAGGCAGTGATTAGGGACACTGTGACTGGTGCGGCAGTGATTAGGGATGCTGTGACTGGTGTGTTAGTGATTAGGGATGCTGTGACTGGTGCGGCAGTGATTAGGGACACTGTGACTGGTGCGGCAGTGATTAGGGATGCTGTGACTGGTGTGTTAGTGATTAGGGATGCTGTGACTGGTGAGGCAGTGATTAGGGATACTGTGACTGGTGCGGCAGTGATTAGGGACACTGTAACTGGTGCGGCAGTGATTAGGGACACTGTAACTGGTGGCACTATATTGCTCTAGGGGGATGATTGGGATTTTTTTTTACACTGTGATTGCTTATTATCGCCGTATTCCGGTATTCAGATGGCCACACTAAAGATGGGAGTGTGCTCGCTGGGAACAGCAAAGTGAGTTTTATTAAAAAGATAATGATTTCTACAACCTACATTTCATACACATACCACTATGTATCACCATGGGTTCGACCATCACAGGGGTTTAAAAAATAAAAAAGCTGTAACTCCACTTTAATGTTGATTGAGATAGTTTATTTCTACTCTAATGGCCCTGATTCTATTTTTTCATGAAAGTATTTATTTTCGTGTTTTTCTGCCTCCTTGTATTGTGTTCTATGAGCTCCTGAACCTCACCTTTTCCCCCTCGGTTCCATTTGTTTGTAATGAGAAGAGCACGTTAGTTTGGCATGTACACTGCTGTATGAGCACTACTAATCCCAAAGTCCATAGTACCTAGTCCTTCTTATGGGCCAGCAACAGAGGGTGGCTACTTTCCTAGTAGCGTGGCCCATGGAGAGTGAACGTAGTCACCCTCTGACAGGAAGTCAGATCACAGAAGCAAAAAAAGTAATTTGGAGATCTGAAGGTGCCTGGGCGCAATAGAAGGGACTTTTCTGATTAAAGTGGTTGTAAAGCCACTTGTTCTTCCTGTAATCCCCTGTGTTAGATTATAGTATGTGCCCCAGTGTATGTTATTTATAAAGAATATACCGCTGTTTACCTCATTTCCGAGGGCTACTTGTTGAGAAACAAGAAACAGTGAGATAACGGAGGCATGTAAACAGACCACGATGTAAGGGCTCAGCAGTCATGATAAGGGTGGTCAGTTTACAGAGGAGGCACAGTACCTGGAAGGATCAACCAGGTATGTTGGATGATAGAAAGTGACACATTACACAGCACAAGCACTGTTAATACTTTAACTGCTTCTGCATACATTTACTGCAGCAGGATGGCCCTTCAATTGCTGGGTCTGGGGTGCGTGTGTGCCTACCACCGGTGACCCACTTCCGCTGTGATTGGACACAGCGGGAGTCAATCAGCAGACAGTCGGGCCGACCCAATGTCCGCTGGGACCCGCCAATCGTTCCTGAGTTAGACAGAACGGTGGTCTGCCTATGTAAACAAGGCAGATCGTTGTTCTGTCAGAGGGGAAGATGGAGATCTTGTGTTTCTGCTAAGCAGGAACATGGATCTCTGTCTTCCCCCAGTCAAAGCACTTCCCCCCCACAATTAGCAAGCACTCCCTAAGAGCATATTTAGCCCTTTCATTGCCCCTGATGTTAACCGCTTCCCTGCCAGTGTCATTAGTACAGTGAAAGTGTATTTTTTTTAGCACTGATCACTGTATTGGTGTCACTGGTCCCCAAAAAGTGTCACTTAGTGTCAGAATTGTCCGCCGAATTGTCACAGTCCCATTAAAAAAATGCTGATTGTCACCATTACTAGTAAAAAAAAAAAAAAAAATCCATAAATATATCCCATAGTTTGTAGATGCTTTAACTTTTGCGCAAACCAATCAATATACGCTTATTGGGATTTTTTTAACCAAAAATATGTAGCAGGTACATATTGGCCTAAATTGATGAAGAAATTAAAAATTAAATAAAAATTGCCAGCGCAAAAAAAAAAAAAGCAAAAAAGAAAGAGCTCTATCTGTGGGGAAAAAATTATACACATTTTATTTGGGTACAGCATCACACAACCGTGCAATTGTCAAATAAAGCGGAGTTACACCCAGAAATGGAACTTCCGCTCATCCCCCTCCCCCTTCCCCCCCCTCCGCTGTCACATTTGGCACCTTTCAGGGGGAAGAAATCTGCCTAATACAGGTATTTGCTCCCACTTCCGGCGAAAGATCACTGCAGTATCTGTGGCGATCTACGCCATGTCCGGCCCCTTCTCTGTCCCCCCGCTGTCTTCTGGGAGACACACAGGTCCCAAAAGACAGCAGGGACCAGTCAGGATGCGCAACGCGACTCGCGCAGTAGGGAAACAGCCTGTGAAGGCAGAAGGCTTCACTTCCTGATTCCCTTACTGAAGATGGCGGCGCCTCCACCCGAGGGATGGGTTGGCTTCGGGTGAGTATATCGCTGGTGCCCAGGACAGGTAAGTGTACTTATTTTAAAAGCCAGCAGCTGCAGTATTTGTAGCTGCCGACTTTTAAAACTCCGCTTTAAGGCCCCTTTTCACACTAGGGCAGGACGTGCGGTGACGGTAGATATTTTTAGCGGTGCTATACCGTCAGAATTGCGGCGGTGTTCGGCCACTAGCGGTGCAGTATTAACCCCCGATAGCGGCCGAAAAAGGGTTAATACTGCCCGCAATGCGCCTCTGTAGTCACGGTGTCACGTTGTTTTCAATGGAAAGGAGCGGTGAAGGAGCGGTATACACACCGCTTCTAAGATGCTGCTTGCAGGAGATTTTTTTTCTCCCGCCAGCGCATTGCCTCAGTGTGAAAGCCCTTGCTATTTTTAGCACTAAAGCGCCTGAAATACGCCTCAGTGTGAAAGGGGCCTAAAGGGGAAGAAAACCCCCCCCCAAAAAAGTCCTGTAAAAAAAATCCCTGCAAGAAAAAGGCATAATGAGCTAGCATACTAGCTTATTATGTGGGACTTACCTGAGATCGAAACCCCTGAAGCCCCCCCGAGTTCCCCTCCGCCGCCATCTCTCCTACAGGTGTTTCAGAGCTGTGATTGGCCGAAGTGGCGATGACGTCACACACATGCGCGCGGGTCCCGGCATTTTCCCATTCAGAAAACCGTCACGCTCAGTGCGCCTGCGCCGTTGTCTATGGTGCAGTGTTTTCTGCAAATATCTCCTTAACCGTGCAGGTTAAGGAGATATTCCTTGCACCTACAGGTAAGCCATGCCCCGTACACACGATCCGATTATCGGACGAATGATCGTCCATTTTTTTTTGTATGCTAATCTCACGTCAAATCTGATGAGTTTACTAAAGTCACGAAAATTCTCGTACGACAGAATAAAAAATCGGAAGTGATGTCATGTGTTGTGATGCATTTGTATTGCATTTTCGAACGACAGCTGTACTGATTATACGAAAATCGGATGATCTGGCATTGTACGAAAAAAATTACGTGCATGTCCGATAAATAAAATCGTATGAACTGTCCTGATCGGCTCTTGGAAGCTTTGTACTAATGATCCGATTATTATACAATCGTTTCGAAAGCGGCATTTTCCGTACGATTTTCGGATCGTGTGTACGGGGCATTAATCTAGGCTTACCTGTAGGTGCAAGTTGTGTGGTTGGATTTACAACCACTTTAAAGTAGTGCAGTGCCATATAGCAAAAAATGGCCTGGTCATGAGGGGGGGGGGGGGGAGTAAATCCTTCCAGAGCTAAGGAGGTTAAATGAACAGGATCTTTTTTTTTTTTTCAGGGTTACAACCACTTTAAGAATACAGACATGGGGCCGGATTCAGATACCTGAGCGTATCTGTCCCGCCGGCGTAACGTATCTCAGATACGTTACGCCGCTCTAACTTTGGGCGCAAGTTCCGTATTCATAAAGAACTTGCGCCCTAAGTTACGGCGGCGTAACGTATGTGGGCCGGCGTAAGCCCGCCTAATTCAAATGGGGATGTGGGGGGCGTGTTTTATTTAAATTTTGCTTGACCCCGCATATTTTATTTTTTTTTGAACGGCGCATGAGCCGTTCGTGAAAACATCCCAGTGCGCATGCTCGAAAATCCGCCTCAAAACGTCATTGCTTTCGACGCGAACGTAAATTACGTCCAGCCGTATTCGCGAACGACTTACGCAAACGACGTAAAAATTAAAAACTCGGCGCGGGGAACGACGGCCATACTTAACATTAGCTACGCCTCATATAGCAGGGGTAACTATACGCCCGAAAAAGCCGAACGCAAACGGCGTAAAAAAAAAGCGCCGGGCGGTCAATCGTTTCTGAATCGGCGTAAATACTTATTTGCATATTCCTCGCGTAAAAATACGGAAGCGCCACCTAGCAGCCAGCCTGAAATTGCAGCCTAAGATACGACGGTGTAAGACACTTAGGCTCCATTCACATCTAGGCAGACAAATTCGCTGTGTTTTGTACCGCGATTTGCGGCGACAAAACGCCGCGATTGTCCGCCTAGATGTGCCCCTCTATGGAGATGGTTCCCGAACGCCGATTGAAAAAAAGGTCCGGGACCTTTTTTCAGGCGGCAGGCGTTCGGCGTGGAGATGTGAACCATCTCCATAGAGGGCAATGTCTTTTCATCCCTCTGGCAGCAGCGGCGTCGCACTACAGGCGACAAAACGCCTAGATGTGAATGGGGACTTACACCTGTCGGATCTTAGGGATATCTATGCGTAACCTGATTCTCTAAATCAGTCGCACAGATACGACGGCCCGCACTCAGAGATACGCCGTCGTATCTCTTTCTGAATCCGGCCCATGGTTTTTATTTCAGCCAGAGCTTAGAGTCCCTTTCAATTCTGATTATAAAGCTTCTGTACAAAAAAAAAAAAAACTGTTGATTTATTTGTACCCCAAAATGTAAAAGAGACTGAAGCAGGCTGTTGTGATTACACCAGGCCCAGCATACACAAATGACTGATGATGCTGCAGCCTGGACACTGTGTGATAGCGCAAGAATCCTCCTCAGGCACTGTCTGTGGAACTCTGCTAAAACCAGCAACAAACCTCCATGAAACTTCTTCCCATTTACCTCTACATGCCTTCATTTACACTCTGCTTACATTGCTTACATTGCCTCATTCCGCCTCACACTGCCCCCTCACAGTCTACAGCGCTGCAATACACAGAGGAAACTTCTCTGCCCTTCTCAATATGGCGGCCCGCCAGCCACGTCCCTCGGTGATGACGTCACGGCGACAGCTTACGGCGGGACAGCTGAAAGAGGATCAGTGTTAGCGGGCGCGGGTTTTGGGTGAGAAATGAGAGAGAATAATACAGCGGGTGTTATATCTGTTATGGTTTATTATGCTCCTCGGAGGTGATGTTATTGTTATATGAGTGCACCCATTTATATCTTCCCTTATATCAGAGACATGTGTCTGTCCATGCTGGGGGGGCTACAGAATGTATTCTCATGGGACATGTGAAGGATGAGATGACATGTCTGTTCTGTGGACAAGCTACTTTTCTTGGAGGATTTACATTTTTGTTAAAGGGAAGCAGTAAAGTGCAGTCTATTGCAGAGTTTGATTGACCACTCCATCACATTTTTTATCTTTTTGTTTAAGGGCACTGAGGCGCGTTGGCGTTAAACCGTCGTCTTTTTGGCCTCTAAAGGGGCACTTTTAACCCGAGAAAAGGTTAAAAGCGCCGCTGCCAAAGCGCTGTGCGGATGCTTCGCTGGCTGGCCATCGATTTCAATGGCAGGGGCATTTTAGGAGCGATGTATTCACTACTTCCCATATTGTCCCCAAAGATGCTGCTTGCAGGACATTTTTCCACATCCTGCAAGCGCACCGCCCCCAGTGTGAAAGCAGAGGCGCTATTTTTAAAGTGCTTCACTTATGAATGGACAGAGTCAGTGATCACTGACTCTGCTCATTCAGAAAAGGAAGGGGCTGGCAAATGACATATTTACCGGTCCCTTCCTCCACTCTCCATCCTGACAGGACTGGGGAGCCGAATGAGCACAGAGGGGGGCCCAGAAAGTAAAGAAAATTTGATGGGCAGTTGGGGATGATGGGTGCGGCGGTGGGGACTGTTACAAGTAAGGATGAGCTCTGGCGTGTTTGCATAGAACACGTGCAGAGCCCGCCACGAAGTGTGCACGGCGCTGCGCTTATCACAGACAGGGAGACATTTCCCGATCTCTGCAGCCGAGCATCGGGAAATGTCTCCCTGTCTGTGATTAGCACAGCGCCGTGCACACTTCCTGGCGGGACCATGCGAACACGCCAGAGCTCATCCTTAGTTACAAGCACCGATTTCCCTGTATGGCTTTCAATGAAGCAGCTGGATTCCACTTCTCCTCTTCCTCCTGTGGCTTTCAGCTGCTTCATTGAAAGCCATACAGGAAGATCGATGCTTGTAACTGGCCGCACAGATCATCCCCAACTGTCAAATTTTACCAGATACCAACCAGGGACAGATCATCCATGGGTACAGTGTGGGTCAGAGCACAGTGAATAGAGGGTCCGATTGGGGCTGCCTTAAAAAACGTACAGGTATACCCGATTAGACCGATCATGTGAAAGGGGGGGGGGGGGGGCCTAAGGCTGGCCATACATTATACAATTCCTTTAGATTTACCAAAACCATATAATAGGAGGTCAAACCTAATCACTTTTAATTTGTATGCAATCAGACAGGCCCTTGTACTACATAGTTGAAGGTAAATCTAAATAATATTAAATAAGAAAATTGTATAGTGTATGGCCAGCTTAAGGCTGCCTATGCACTGCAGTTTATCTGCACCTCCAGTGACCACTTCACTTCTTTGTCAGGATTTCAACAGGTATCACTGGCTGCTGCTGTCCCCCAGGCAGGTGTGGCTGCTGCTGGCTGTCCTCCAGGGTGGGTACAGTTGGCGGGTACTGCTGGCTGGTTCCCGACCTGCAATTCCTGAGCATCAGTGTGAATACAGGAGCCAGCACTAGAGGAAGCATGCGGCCACAATAGAGAGTGGGGAAAATGCTTGCTGTACGCTCCTGTCACAGGTGGAGTATATTTGGTATCCCTAGAGCCAGCTCCTGTGACAGGAGCTGGCTCTATACAAGAAGCATTGACTCTTCTATTGCCGGCTTCGTTCTTCACACTAATGGTTGGGGGATCTGCGTTTGCCGACCTGCCATGCCAGAGCAGAAGGTGGCAGGCCACATCGGAGGGTGAGCGGTTAAGCGCCCCTGCTCTAGGGTTATATCCAAAAAAACAATGAATTTGGTGCCGCTAATGTAGAAAAACTCCAAACTCATGTCATTTGAAATGAGGTATTGTATAAATGATTTTAAACTTTCCTCAGTGTTGCTCCATACCATGCTAAGGTTGTCCTTTGGACTCAGCTGATCACAGATCAGGGTAAAGGGCCGATCACAGTGGCCCTTTACCACATGATCAGCTGTGTCCAATGACGGCTGATCACGGATGTAATAAAGGAAAAATAGTGATGCGCTGAAATCAACTTTTGCTATTACTATGTGTAAATTTGATACCAAATATACACACTCAGGAGGGTATCAATAAAAAACACAGTGAAAAATACAAATATAATGTGAAATAGTCCATATGTGCAAAACAGCCTCAAGTGTAGCAAATATCCAGTTCTCAGTAGTAGTACTTATAATAGACAGAGAGTTCCACAACCACTTGCTGTCACAGGCTGATGTGTTGTTGGGCTTCCAAACAAACACAAACGGACACCTTAAGACTTCAGAATGCAGATGCACTCACAAATCCTCTCTTCAGATAAGCCTTAGAACATCCTTTGAACATAGCCTCACAAGCCGATCAGTACAGCGATCTCCTCATACGGATGGATGTTCGTTGATCGCGTCACTAGCCTCCGTCACTGGGGAGGAGCCTAGTGACGCAATCAACGGACATCCATCCGTATGAGGAGATCCATCCATCCGTATGAGGAGATCGCTGTACTGAGCGGCTTGTGAGGCTATGTTCAAAGGCTTATCTAAAGAGAGGATTCGTGAGTGCATCTGCATTGTTGTTGTCCATGCTTAATCTGTAATATACAGTATTGCACCATATCTTTTTTCCTTTTTCCCTTTGAGTTGTGTCGCCCTGAAGCAGTAAGGCGTTTTTTCCTTATGTTGTGCCACTTGGAAGTATTCAAGCGCTTGTCTGAATCTGAAGTCTTAAGGTGTCCGTTTGTGTTTGTTTGGAAGCCCAACAACACATCAGCCTGTGACAGCAAGTGGTAGTGGAACTCTGTCTATTATAAGTACTACTACTGAGAACTGGATATTTGCTACACTTGAGGCCGTTTTGCACATATGGACTATTTCACATTATATTTGTATTTTTCGCGGTGTTTTTTATTGATACCCTCCTGAGTGTGTATATTTGGTATCAAATTTGCACATACTGTACACATAGTAATAGCAAAAGTTGATTTCAGCGCATCACTATTTTTCCTTTATCACTTTCTTTGGTTTTGTACACCTGTGTGTATGCAGCGGTGTCATTTGGGTATTTTTTTTTTTTTTTCCTTTTAAATTTAATAATTAGTTAGCACTGTAGTACATTCTTCACATATATGATCACGGATGTAAACACGAGCTGGTTATCAGCTTTTCTTTCCTCGCGCTGACAGCATGAGAAAGGGAGAAGAGAGATAACTGGCTTGAGTTAAAGGGACATCGGCACTGATTGTCAGTGTACTGATTATCTGTGCTGCCCATCAGTGCCTCCTCATCAGTTTTACCGATCAGTGCCCATCAGTGCAGCCTCATCAGCGCTCATCAGTAAAGGAAAAAAAATGACCCGTTTGAATTTTTTTTATTTTTTTCAAAATGTTGTCTTTTTTTTGTTTAGCAAAAAATAAAATGCAAGGAAAGAACGACCTGAAAGCTGCCTCTTGATATAACATGCCTCCACCCCCATATTACATACAATAGAACAAACTATAGCCCAAGGGACTTTAAACAAGGTAATCATAATGGTGAAGACAAGTAAATAGAGTATATAAAAAATCTCTATTTAAAGGTGTATATACATCATCATAAAAAGAAAAGACTTGAATAACAAAGCCCATAAAAAGGAACAGCATGGTACAAATGACTTTAAACCATAAACATGTTGGTATACAATGATGGTAGTATAAAGTATACATATACATCAGTTAACTTGGCATGTTTTGTGAGCTCTACTCACTTCTTCAGGAGTTGATGTGTGTACAAAATGTCTGTAAGATGATATGTAAATAAAATATAACATACAGTAATGATTATGATTAGACAGAAAGCAGGTGGCCTAGGCAGGAAACCCCATACTTACTTGATGGTAAATTGGTTCCAGGGACTGACCCCTAATGGTGACAACGGAAGGCGTTCCAACTGGGAGCTGAAGGGGCAGACCCCGCAACAGCCAAATGGAGACCAGGTGGAGGGCGAGCACATTGCACAGAACAGCCCCCGATCTTCCTTTTCTCGGGTTTCCCGCCGGTGCTCCTGGCCCCTTTCTCCTGCCAAGTGCGCCCATAGCAAGCAGCTTACTATGGGGGCCCCCGAGCAGGTTCACTCCCGAGCCACTGCTCTGTGTGTCCATTCACACACGGAGCGTGGCTTTGCCCTGCCCCCACTCGCTCCGCATTGGCACACTGCCTGCCTGCCTATGATGACAGTAGCGGGAGCTTGCCATCTCAGCCAATGAAGAGGAGGAGACCCGAGAGAGCCACGGCTGTTGTTTACATCACTGGTTCGGGATGGGCTCAGGTAAGTATTAGCAGGAATGAGGGCACTGCTGAACACAGAAGATTTTTTACCTTCATGTATAGAATGCATGAAGGTAAAAAACCTTCAGTCTTTAAAAATCCTTTAAGTATGGCAGTGTTCTTCTCTTACAGCGAATTGTTCCCGAAACGCACTTAAGATGTGTGCTAATATTGTTGTTCCCTGTTATGCTTTTTACTTTGCAGGTTGTCACCATGTTCACAGATATATCAGTTGGGCAGGGCCCTGGCCTCCTGACTCCACCATCTGAGGTCTCTGCTACATTTACAAGAGTCTCCAATGCTCAGTATACCAACCAATCGGAAAGTTATCGCTTGGGAGAACGCAGCTTCACTCGCCAATACGCACACATCTATGCCACCCGACTGTTAGAGATGAGGCCACTCCTGGTAGAACGTGCTAAGAAGAAATGGGGTGAGCTTGCTGCGATAAACTTTTATAACACAAGACTGGGGTGTAGGTTACCTGAATAATAAGGGGTATCTAAACCCAGGAAAATAAGGTTAGATATTTCAGCTTACCAGCCCTTCGGTGTGGTAGCTGCATTAGTATTATTTTTTTATGCGTTTTTTTTATTTTATTTTCACCTCAGATCTTGCTTAGTAACACAATTCCTGTCCTAGGGATAGCTTGCTCACTTTACTGTATCTATGGATTAGCATCATTGTCACCCTAGAAAAGGAAGTGTTAGGACTTTGGAACACCACCTTCTTTCATCATCTTTATAACAAGAGGAGTGTGTTCTGTAGTCCACAGATGGCTGATAATACTGCTTGGGATTTCAGTGCAGCAGAGGCACTGCTCACAACAGAAACTTACAAGCTCAACAGATTTCTGGTAGGATCAACACACATGTTTTGCAGTTCTCACACAGATCCAAAAAAACGTTGTTCATTGTTCGAGTTTACATACGCTTTAACTATTATTACAATTCAGTGTGGGCATTATCTGGCAGTCAAAGTGTGTCATAATGCTTTAGATATCACTTTATTTGGATATAAGTACTCTCTTTTTTTGTTTTCCTCGCTGCTTTCAAGATCATTGACCCCCCAGTAATGATCTCTTCTCAGCAATGCATTCCCATATTTTCCCAGCTGTTGGTCAGAGAAAGCTTGAACGAACAGACGGCCAGCACTCACAGATCAAACCCTTTAAAAAATTATTTTTTAGTCCTAATACAAAAGTGGATGCAAGCATAATACACCACACCTTTGTTTTAGTGGCTGCTATGGACACTTTCTCTCAATGTTTTGCTTGTCACCTTAAAGCAGATGTGCCACTAAAAAAATATATTAAAAGCCAGCAGCTACAAATACTGCAGCTGCTGACTTTTAATATAAGGACACTTACCTGTCCTGGAGTCCAGCGCCGATCGCAGCAGATGACGAGCCGATCGCTCGTCACCCTGCTGCTCCCCCCTCCATCCACGGTGAGGGAACCAGGAAGTGAAGCGCTCCGGCTTCACTGCCCGGTTCCCTACGGCGCATGCGCGAGTCGCGCTGCGCCCGCCGATTGGCTCCCGCTGTGTGCTGGGAGCCGAGTGTTCCCAGCATACAACGGGGCACGGACGGGAAGCGAGGAAAAAACCCGTCTTTTGCCCGTATCGTAGGGCCGGAAGTGGGTGCAGATACCTGTCTGTAGACAGGTATCTGCACCCCCCTCCCCCCTGAAAGGTGTCAAATGTGACACCGGAGGGGGGGAGGGTGCCGATCAGCGGGACTCCACTTTAGAGTGGAGATCCGCTTTAAGAAACAGGTCCATCCGTGTCGGACATAGTTGCAGGGACCCATAGGAATTACACATTTGAAAGACTTATAGCTATCAACAATATGAAGTGCAAACAGTTTGATGCCTGTTGGTCCATATGGCCCAAATGTTTATGAGGATTCTAAAAAGTTTTGTTACACTGTTTTGATTTTTGATTCGTGACTGCTGTTCTCTTCTGTTTTCTGTCACGTATGCACCATGGAAGATGTGTATGTCATTCCCCCTGTGTATGTCATTTCTCCCTATTTTCCTTATTATCCCTGGAAAAATATTCAATAAAAATATTGAAACAAAAAGAAACAGGTCCATCGATGACCTAAAACAGCAGTGTAGTAGGGCACACTGGCAGAAAAAAAATGCAGCTGCTAGGGGCATCTGTCTTTTTTTCATGCCCCTGAATGCACCTGCATGTTATGTATTGTGGCCATGCACATGTAGGCATTTATGCACATTGTTGTGTGCAGCATTCAGATGCTTAAATAATATGCCATCTTCTGGCAGCGTATTTGGAGCATACCTGTGTGCATGAGGCCTTATACTTGCTTCCATTTTTGTAACTTTTTCATCATGTCCTCAAAATCATGTTTGCTGTTGATTTTGTAAGTGCTGGCTTTCTCTTCATGCAAGTTTGTATACGGTATCACTGTTAGTTGTCCACTCTGGAACTATGGTGGCAAGGGGTGGTGCTGGATTGGTTTGTCTATAGGTAAAGTTAGCTGTCATAGATTGCAGTTTTAAAAGATCATGGCGTGTTGTAGATTTAAATAGACTTTTATTTTTTTAATAGATAAATTAAATAAAAAAATGAATTGTATAGCAGTTATATATATTTTAGGCAAAAAAACTTTTCTCCTACGCCTTCCAGGACGGCACACCAGAGAGATAAGGGCTCCTCCCACAGGAAACACAATCAATTGACAAGTTTGTTATAAGTTCCCACCCCTCCCCTTGCTCCTCAGTATTTTGATTGTGTTTCTCCCGAACACAGCGGCACGTTTGTTGTTTTATATTACCTGGAGACGGTGAGGTCGAAGGGTACCCCTGTTGAGGCAGGTTCAGGGAGGCCGGGGAGAGCTGAACTGACCTGTTGGCTTCGGTCGCTCACAGGTCGCCACAAAGACAGGCATGGACGCTCTGAGCTGTGGTGAAAAAGCCATCGTCCCTCTGCACAAAAATCCGCCACGCTGCTAACTCTTCTTCCTGGGGGGGTTTGCAGAGGAGCATTGCGCTCCAGACCTCGTTCGGAGGTACAGGAAGCGCGTCACCGGAGAGTGGGCGTTCCCTACACGGCAACCCGGAAGTGACGCTTCGGCGTGGAGAGCAGCGTGGAGCGGTGGGGTCGGCGGCGGATAAACCCTGTGAACAGGTACCGGCAAGCCAAGGACCCAGTCAACCTCCTCATGATGGAAGAGGAAGGGAAGACTAGCGCTGCGGCTACCAAATCCAGATCGGGGGTCGGTGAGTACAGTCCCTCCTGGAAAGGGAGAAAAGGGGAGAGTGAGAGTTCCTGAGTCGCAGGATGCAGCTGGTAACGGCTGCCTTCCTCGTTCTCTCTCTCTTTTCTCCCTAGTACAGCCTGCAGCTCTGAAGTGGGAAGAAATAACATGGTTGTTTTTTATTATGTTCCCTCTCCAACAGAATCTCCCGGTGAAACCCAGGGGGCCTCTGCTCAATCCTCAGCATCGGCTAGTGGTAGTTCCTCTAAAAAATGTGGAAACTGTAAAGATAAACTCCCAAAATCCTATACCAAACCCTTCTGCCACAAATGTATTAACCAGTTGGCTGGGAAGGAGGCAGCTGCCATGATGAAAGATTTTCTCTTGTCAATGCAGTCTGAAATGTTGGCCACGGTTAGAGCTTTCAGGGAGACAGCTACACAAGCAGCCACAGGCCCTAGCACAGAGGAACCGGCCCCTAGAGAGACTTTGATTTCTCAGGGAAGGCTAGTTGCAGGACCCAGTACCCCTTTCCTATCCTCCCAGGACTTTTCTCATGATCTGGAGGAAGAGGAAAGTGAGGTCATGAGCCAGGTCACTAGACATAGCTCAGAGGGTGAGGAGGATAGAGACTCAGTCATGTCTCAGGAAGAAGGAAAATTGAAAAGATTCCTCTTCTCAGCAGAGGATGTGGACAGTCTCCTTCAGGCAATCTATGCCACTGAAGAGATTCCAGAGGTTCCTAAAACGACCTCTGCACAGGATAAGGTGTATAGGGGACTCAGTGAAACACAGGATAGAGTCTTCCCTCTCCACCAATCTCTAAAAGAAATAATCCTACAAGAATGGAAATATCCAGAAAGGAGACTGACCACTCAGAAAACCTGGAAACGGAAGTACCCGTTCACCCAATCAGTTGGGGAAGCTTTCTTTAAACTTCCAAAACTGGATGCGGCCCTGTCTCAGGTCACTAAACAGTCAGACCTCTCATTTGAAGATGCTGGCAGTATTAAAGATTTAATGGATCGTAGGGCCGAATCACTCCTAAGAAAAGCATGGGAGGCTAACACAGCTTCTATGGCCCCAGCATTAGCTGCGACCTGTGTAGCCAGGAACGCAGACCTATGGGTAGAGAAACTGGCAGAACACCTCGGCCAGTTCACAGAGTCAGAGGAAATCTTGGGGTCTCTATCTTTGATAGGAAAAGCTGTCGCATACTTGGCAGATGCCGCTTTGGAAACTGCAAAAGCTTCAGCCAAAACAGCGGCCTTGATTAACTCGTCCAGGCGAGCTATCTGGGTTAAAGCCTGGGATGGGGATGTCACATCAAAGGGAAAATTGTGTGGACTCCCTTTCCAGGGTTCACTTCTGTTTGGCCAAGGATTGGATGATGTCCTAGCTAGGTCTTCAGAAAAGGGAAAGAAATTCCCTGTGAAACCTAAGAAAGATGGGTTTAAGAAGACTTTTCGAGGCCCCCAGGGGCAGAACAAGCAGAAATATAAAAGAGAACCCAATAGGCGCTGGTTTTATGGCAAAGGGAACAAAAAGAATAACTTACTCTTTCCCTCCACCAAAGCTGAGGCTAAACAGACCAAGTGACGCCAAGGTCAAGGTAGGGGGGAGGCTGTCCCAGTTTGTACAACAGTGGGAAAATATTTCAGACAGTCCCTACATACACAAGCTTATAAGGGATGGGTTCCGCCTGGAATTTGTCACCTTTCCCCCCCCTATGATCACCCTCACGCAGCTCCCCAAGGATACCCTAAAAAGAAGGGCCCTCTTGGAAGGGGTTCAGGAATTGGCAGAGCAACTAGTAATAACACCAGTGCCAGTAGAACAGCAATACCGGGGGTTCTATTCCCACGTGTTTTTGGTTCAGAAACCATCAGGAAAATTCCGCCTGATAGTAAACTTAAAAAAACTAAACGGATTTTTAGAACAAAAGAAATTCTCCATGGAGAGTATTTACTCAGTAAGAAAGAACCTCATGAAGGAAACCTACATGACGACCATAGACCTGAAGGACGCCTATTTGCACGTGCCAATTCACGTGGACCATCAGGCCTTTTTGAGGTTTGCGGTGGTGGTAGGGGAGGAAATCTTTCATTGGCAGTTCAGGGCACTACCCTTCGGCCTAACCTCCAGCCCCAGAATTTTTACAAAAATACTGGCAGAGGCAGTAGCATTCCTACATCTTCAAGGAATATGCCTTATACCATACCTGGACGATCTACTGATCTCCGGTCAGACAGAGTCACAGGTTCAGAGGGATACCAACAGGGTGATGGAGTTTTTAGAAAGCCTAGGCTGGATTATCAATTTAGAGAAATCCTCCCTCATACCAGAACAGGTAAAAAATTTCCTGGGCTACACTATAGACTCCAGGCTTCAGACGCTCTTCCTGCCAGAGGAAAAAATAAAAAAATTAGTGTCAGGAGCAGAGAATCTGGTGAGATTCCCCAGACTTCCCAGGAGGTCAGTTATGAGAGTGCTAGGCTTAATGTCGGCATCCATACCAGCAGTAGTCTGGTCCCAATTACATGCAAGGATGCTCCATTTTTTCTTTCTGTCCTCTTGGGACAAGAAGAAGGAATCCCTGGATCAGGAGATTGTACTCACCCCTCAGGTCCTGTCATCCCTAGAGTGGTGGACCAGTCACCAAAACCTAAGGGAAGGTCGACCTTGGGCACAATGGGATCCGGTAAAATTGACTACGGATGCCAGCACATGGGGGTGGGGGGCCCACTTGGGAAAGAAAAAAGCCCAAGGAAGATGGTGCTACCTCCTGGCTCATCAATCTTCCAACACCAGGGAGCTCAGAGCAGTAGGAGAAGCTCTGAAGGCCTTCCAACAAGATGTCACAGACAGGGAGGTCCAGGTGAGCTCAGACAACGCTACAGTAGTGGCCTACCTGAATCACCAAGGCGGTACCAGATCCGGTCCCCTATTGGAACTAACCTTGAAAATCCTGGGTTGGGCAGAGAAGAAGGTCACCTCCATCTCAGCCATACATATAAAGGGGACAGACAACATAGAAGCGGACTTCCTCAGTCGCCAGCAATTAAGACAGGGGGAATGGGAATTGAGTCCAGAGGTCTTTCGGGCCTTAGTTCTTCGGTTTGGCGAACCAGACATAGATCTGTTCGCGAACCGGAAGAACAGGAAAGTGAACAGGTACTTCTCAGCCTCGGTAGAACGGGATTCCGAGGGCCTGGATGCGCTGTCCCAGAACTGGCACTTCAAAATGGCCTACGCTTTCCCGCCCCTGGCGCTAATTCCGCGGGTACTCCAGAAAGTCAGCAAGTCCCCCGGTCAGGTCCTCCTTATTGCCCCATGGTGGCCAAGGAGGACATGGTTTGCGAATCTGAGGTTCATGTCAGTAGCAGAGCCTCTGAGACTCCCAGCCAGGACAGATCTTCTCAGACAAGGTCCAGTGTTTCACCCGAGACCAGAGTTCTTTCAGCTAACAGCCTGGTTAGTGAGCGCCAGATTCTGAAACAAAAAGGTTGTTCAGAAAAGGTGATTGATACTCTCCTTACAAGTAGAAAGCCGGTCACCAGAAAGATCTACTCAAAGATATGGAGAACTTTCCAGACCTGGAGTAGAAAAAGACAAAAGTCTTCCCAGTCGGTTCCGGTTATCCTGGATTTTCTCCAGGATGGAGCGGACGCTGGGCTTAGGGTTAGCACCCTGCGAGTACAGGTAGCGGCCCTCTCGGTGTACCTGGATAAAAGATTAGCGAAGGACGACCTAGTTAAGAGGTTCTTACTAGCTAGGGAAAGAATGTCCCCCGTCCTTAAAAGCTTCTGTCCACCATGGGACCTCACTAGGGTATTAGAGTCATTATCTATGCCCCCTTTTGAACCTTTAGAGAAAGTTTCCCTTAGGTTCCTTACGTTAAAATTAGCTTTTTTGTTGGCTATTACTACAGCCAGGAGGGTAGGAGATCTGCAAGCTCTGTCTATGAAAGAGCCTTTTCTTAGGGTGCAACCAGACAGGGTCACTCTTAGGGCAGATCCCTTATACCTACCTAAAGTAGCATCCTTACTCAACAGGACGCAAGAAATGATATTGCCGTCCTTTTGTTCAGAACCAAAGAACGAGAAGGAGTTTAAGTTCCACTGTTTGGACGTAAGAAGATGTCTTCTTATATATTTAGATAGAACCAAAAGTTTCAGGAAATCTAACCATCTCCTAATCCTCTATGGTGGGGTCAGGAAGGGATTACAGGCCTCAAGGCCATCAGTCTCAAAATGGATTAGAGAAGCTATTACAGAGGCTTATCAGTGTGCAGGAGAACCAGCTCCACTTAATATCAAAGCTCATTCAACCAGATCTCTGGCGACATCTTGGGCGGAGAGAGCAGGTGCCTCCTGGGACCAGATCCGTAGTGCGGCTACCTGGTCAAGTCATCACACCTTCCTGAAACACTACCGTGTAGAATTGTTGTCACAGCAAGACCTGGCTTTCGGTCGGAAGGTCCTCCAAGCTGTGGTCCCACCCTGAGGTAGGCCTGAGGTCCTTTTATATCCTCTCTGGTGTGCCGTCCTGGAAGGCGTAGGAGAAAACCTACGTTAGATCTACCGGTAACGGTATTTCTACGAGCCTTCCAGGACGGCAGGCCTACTACCCACCCTATGTGAAGAAAGGAAGCTATATGCTAAATGGTAAGTACCGATGGGGTGCCCCTTGTGAACCAGTTCAAGATTACTTTATTAAATACTGAGGAGCAAGGGGAGGGGTGGGAACTTATAACAAACTTGTCAATTGATTGTGTTTCCTGTGGGAGGAGCCCTTATCTCTCTGGTGTGCCGTCCTGGAAGGCTCGTAGAAATACCGTTACCGGTAGATCTAACGTAGGTTTTTTTTTTAATTAAATGTATGCTCATCCTTTCATTTTAAAGAACTATGGATTCAGAAATGAAATGGTAATGGACATTAAACCACTTCTTATTTACAAACAGTCTTATTTCTGGTTTTGATCTCTAACCCAGTGCTGTGTAGTAACTCTGTATCTTTCTTTGCTTACAGGTGATGACATAACTGTGCGGAAGTTATGTGAGCTGCAGGGAGCAGAGAGATGCTGTGTGGTGGGGACACTATTCAAATCTATGGAACTCCAGCCATCAATTCTAAGAGAGATCAGTGAAGAGGTACAAGTGTTCTCCCACTACATACAATGCTTTCTGTTTCTAAAAAGGGACACCCATCAAAACATCTACATGCTGTGTTGTTTCATAGGCTGAAGGTTTATATTTAAATTCAATAAACTACAAAAAATCACAGGAGGGCACAAACACCTTGTGCATTACCATAGACCAATTAATTCAAGCCACCAAGGCAAATGGATACTCCCAAGCGGATAAAACTGGTGTACGTCAGCTGAACGCGGTGTAACCTGTCGTGGGACCAAGCGATTGGATGGCTAATGTGTTTCAGGGGACAGACCCCCTTTCTTAGAGCTCAACCACTTCCTGACGGCCGTACGACTTTATACGGCCGCAGGGTGGTTCTAATTCTCTGAGCCGCCGTGTTTTTACGGCCTCCGCTCCTCCTGGCCACTGGGGGGAGCGCACTGGCGTGCCCGCCGCATCACTGGGATGCCGATGCGCGTGCCTGGCGGCCGCGATGTCCGCCAGGCTCCCGCGATCGGCGGTTACAGAGACAAGGACGTGGATCTGTGTGTGTAAACACACAGATCCACTTCCTGCCAGGGAGAGAGGAGACCGATCTGTGTCTCTTGTACATAGGGAAACAGATCGGTCACCTCCCCCAGTCAATCCCCTTCCCCCACAGTTAGTAACACTTACTAAGGTACACATTTAACCCCTCCCTCACCCCCTAGTGTTAACCCCTTCAATGCCAGTCACATTTATACAGTAATTAGTGCATATTTATAGCACTGATCGCAGTATAAATGTGAATGGTGCCAAAAATGTGTCAAAAGTGTCCGATGTGTCCGCCATAATGTCGCAGTACCAGGGGTCAAGTCCTGGGGAAAAAAGTGTGGGAACTCCCACCCAAGATCCACTCCCCCACCAAAAAAAAAAATTATACGCTCATATGCATAATTACTAACGCATGTTTGTTTTTTCAATCCACTGTACCTTAGTAATCCTTTATGTTACTGGCCGCTTCCTGTATATGGATTCATCAGGTAGTGTGCAGGTATTCCGTCACTTCCTCGATGCCGCAATGTCTCCTGGGAGTTTTTGTCATTGTTCCCAGGAGACATTTCGGAGGTCTGCCGCGTGTTATCGCGGGATTTAGAAAGAAGCAAGTTCTGACAGTGACTCGAGCTGGGCATTGCCGCTTAGTGAAGGATTGGCTCGGCTGCTCTAGTCCTGCAAAGGGAACTGAGTTCCTGCTGAGAAAAAAGTGCAGGAACTCCGTTCCCACGCGTTCCCGCAGGACTTGAGCCCTGCTCAGTACCGATTAAAAATCGCAGATCGCCGCCATTACTAGTAAAAAAAAAAAAAAATATGTAGAATACGTATCGGCCTAGACTGAGAAAAAAAAATTGAGCTATTTATTATAGCAACAAGTAAAAAATATTTTTGTTTTCAAAATTGTCGCTCTATTTTTGTTTTATAGCGCAAAAAATAAAAACCACAGAGGTGATCAAATACCACCAAAAGAAAGCTCTATTTGTGGACGTCAATTTTGTTTGGGAGCCACGTCGCACGACCGCGCAATTGTCAGTTAAAGCGACGCAGTGCCGAATCGCAAAAAGTCCTCTGGTCAGGAAGGGGGTATATATGCCCAGTAAGCAAGTAGTTAAAACAGCTCTGAGGGGGCTATAATGCACAGGGTATTTGCACCTTCCTCTGTGTTTTTTGCAGTTTATTGAAGATTTCCCAGTCTGAGGAGAGCTGCACCCCAAAGAAGCATTGTGGATTGAAGAAAACAATATAGCAAAACAACCACTGCGCAGAACTCCCTAATATTGTAACTGAGTGGCTGCCAGGATTAGCATGTTTCCCCACACCTAATAAGATGGCAAACAAGAAAACAATGCAGCGCTACTCCAAACAAATATAAGTGACCATAAAGTGTTGATGCAAATCTCCCTACAAGTGTCTAAATAGGGTTTGCAAATTAACTCAAAAGTATCCGTGTAATTAAACAAGGAGAATGTGTGCTAGAACAAAAAGTGAATAGCACTCCTTGTGAAAAATGAATGATACACCCCCTTGAGAATGTATTAAAAAAAAAATAAATATATATACAGTACAGACCAAAAGTTTGGGGACATCTTCTCATTCAAAGAGTTTTCTTTATTTTCATGACTATGAAAATTATAGATTCACACTGAAGGCATCAAAACTATGAATTAACACATGTGGAATTATACATAACAAAAAAGTGTGAAACAACTGAAAATATATTTCATATTCTAGGTTCTTCAAAGTAGCCACCTTTTGCTTTGATTACTGCTTTGCATACTCTTGGCATTCTCAAGAGGTAGTCACCTGGCGCAGCACCCCATCACTCTCCTTCTTGGTCAAATAGCCCTTACACAGCCTGGAGGTGTGTTTGTGGTCATTGTCCTGTTGAAAAATAAATGATGGTCCAACTAAACGCAAACCGGATGGAATAGCATGCCGCTGCAAGATGCTGTGGTAGCCATACTGGTTCAGTATGCCTTCAATTTTGATTAAATCCCCAACAGTGTCACCAGCAAAGCACCCCCACACCATCACACCTCCTCCTCCATGCTTCACGGTGGGAACTAGGCATGTAGAGTCCATCCGTTCACCTTTTCTGCGTCGCACAAAGACACAGGGGTTGGAACCAAAGATTTCAAGTTTGGACTCATCAGACCAAAGCACAGATTTCCACTGGTCTAATGTCCATTCCTTGTGTTCTTTAGCCCAAACAAGTCTCTTCTGCTTGTTGCCTTTCTTTAGCGGTGGTTTCCTAGCAGATATTCTACCATGAAGACCTGATTCACACAGTCTCCTATTAACAGTTCTAGAGATGTGTCTGCTGCAAAAGGTGGCTACTTTGAAGAACCTAGAATATGAAATATATTTTCAGTTGTTTCACACTTTTTTGTTATATATAATTCCACATGTGTTAATTCATAGTTTTGTTGCCTTCAGTGTGAATCTACAATTTTCACAGCCATGAAAATAAAGAAAACTCTTTGATTGAGAAGGTGTGTCCAAACTTTTGGTCTGTACTGTGTGTGTATATATATATATATATATATATATATATATATATATATATATATATATATATCACTATAAAGTTGTGTATGTGGTATATACAATAATGGTGTTACCCTCTATCTAAATATAGAACTACCCCCTGAAATGCAACAATGTGCAGAAAAATGTGAAATGACCGTAATGGAACTAGCCATAAAATACGACTGACCCTTGATAAAGTGACATGATGAAACATGTCCGGGCGGAGCCAATTACGTCATCACGTTACTGGAAGTGACGTTGTCCATGATTCGGGAGTGAGTGTGTAGCCAATGTTTTATGCTCCTTAAGGGGCCAGACTCCATCTGTGTATGCTTTTATCTGTATGCACCATTATGTGCACACTCAAACGTGAGTGTATTTATAGTATGAGATTTGAATCAGCACTTTATGATCACTTCTATTTATGTGTTGGGAATAGCACTGCATTGTTGAGTGAAGCATTGTTGAAGAAGACCCCTGGATTTAGCACTGGAGTGTTTTTGGAGAATTTATTTATATACAGTAGTATATATCAGTATCTCACAAAAGATGATCCATTGCCAGCTAAAGTAAAAAATGCATAATCTATTTCACTACCCTGCTGTTGTCACAGACACACTGGATAGTGCACCCTCTGTGCTATCTGAAAGTTTGGAGAGGATGGGAACCCTAAAAAGGGCAGAGTTAGAGAGTCTTAGCACACACCACTAGATCATTGCAGAGCACCCAGCAGGGAGTGATGGACTCTCCTGGCCAGTGTACTGGGTTGCGGCCCTTTGACATACAGTATCTCACAAAAGTAAGTACACCCTCACATTTTTGTAACTATTTTATTATATCTTTTCATGTGACAACACTGAAGAAATGACTTTGCTACAATGTAAAGTAGCGTGTGTACAGGTTGTATAACCAGGTAAATTTGCGGTCCCCTCAAAATAACTCAACACAGCCATTAATGTCCAAACCGCTGGCAACAAAAGTGAGTACACCCCTAAGTGAAAATGTCTAAATTGTGGCAAATTAGCCATTTTGCCTCCCCGGTGTCATGTGACTCGTGACATGGAAAGTTTGGCTGTACACGGAGCACACAGCCAAATCTCCGTGTGCTAAAAA
Organism: Rana temporaria; assembly: GCF_905171775.1. Taxonomy (NCBI): domain Eukaryota; kingdom Metazoa; phylum Chordata; class Amphibia; order Anura; family Ranidae; genus Rana; species Rana temporaria. Next base: position 411,139,588 of record NC_053491.1, read on the forward strand.
GCACACTTTTCTTCTAATGATATAATGCATCTTACCTAAAAACCCACTCATCCAAAAAAACAGACATGACCATACATTTATGTTCTCAGCTCCTCAGCATGGCTGCCTAGAGCCCTGGCCAGCTTTGCCTTTTATTCGTAAATCACAAAAGAAATGACCAACAGGAAGTGATGCCTCCAGCAGCCAATCGCCTCCTCCATGGGAAGTGACATCACAGGATGTGACCTCCACACAGGAAATTACCATATAAGGATTTGACAACACAGGATGTGACAATATAGTAAACCCTTCCAACAGGGTTAGTTAAATCCAAACAACATGAATAATATAACAACCTATGAACACAGTTCCTGGCGAGGGGAGCTTATCTGCAATTGTATGCCCATGACACCATAAATATGTTGATCAGGCATAAAAGTAACAAGAGCGCACATCCGCTAAACCGATAATGCGTCCGCAGAGCGGACACATCCCCCCCGCGCGAACGTCTGTGCATCACACAGGAGCCCTTTTGCCGACAGACATATCCTCACTCTGCAAACTCCTCTCTCAAACAGGAAGTTCTCCACTACATAACGGATCTCAACCAGCGTCAGTCTGCCCCAGTCAGCTCTTTAGAACGGGTTGCGGGAGAACTAACACTAGGTGACACTATGACAATACATATTAAATACATCAACATAAAATTTCCACGACACTCGTTGGTGTTACAAGGTCTCAGGTGTGAATGGGGAGCAGGTCTGTTAAATTTGGTGTTATTGCTCTCTCATACTGGTCACGGGAAGTTCAACATGGCTCCTCATGGCAAACAACTCTCTAAGGATCTGAAAAAAAATTGTAATTGTTGCTCTACATAAAAATGAGATTGCCAAAACCCTGAAACTGAGCTTTAGCATGGTGGCCAAGACCATATGGTGATTTAACAGGACAGGTTCCACTCAGAACAGGCCACGCCATGGTCGACCAAAGAAGTTGAGTGCACGTGCTCCGCATCATATCCAGAGATTGTCTTTGGGAAATAGACGTTTAAGTGCTGCCAGCATTGCTGCAGTGGGTTGAAGGGGTGGGGGGGGGGGTCAGCCTGTCAGTGCTCAGACCATACGCTGCACACTGCATCAAATTTGGTTTGCATCGCTGTCGTCCCAGAAGGAAGCCTTTTCTGAAGTTGATGCAAAAGAAAGCCCGCAAATAGTTTGCTGAAGACAAGCAGACTAAGGACATGGATTACTGGAAGCATGTCCTGTGGTCTGATGAAACCGAGATAAACTTATTTGGTTTAGATGGTGTCAAGCGTGTGTGGCAGCAACCAGGTGAGGAGTACAAAGGCAAGTGTGTCTTACCTACAGTCAAGCATGGTATTTTGGGGGATTTTATGTGATAAGCCAACACAAAGTGCACATAATTGTGAAGTGGAAGGAAAATGATAAATGGTTTTAAATGTTTTTTGTTTTTTTTTACAAATAAAGATCTGAAAAGTGTGGCGTGCATTTGTGTTCGGCTCCCCTGAGTCAATACTTTGTAGAACCTCCTTTCTCTGCGATTACAGCCGCAAGTCTTTTGTGGGATGTCTCTATCAGCTTTGCACATCTAGTGACATTTTTGCCCATTCTTCTTTGCAAAATAGCTCAAGCTCTGTCAGATTGGATGGAGAGCGTATGCGAACAGCAATTTTCAAGTCTTGCCATAGATTTTCAACTGGATTTAGGTCTGGACTTTGGGACATTCTAACACATGAGTATACTTTAATTTAAACCATTCTATTGTAGCTCTGGCTGTATGTTTAGGGTCATTGTTCTGCTCGAAGGTGAACCTCTGCCCCAGTCTCAAGTCTTTTGCAGATTCTAACAGGTTTTCTTCTAAGATTGCCCTGTATTTGGCTCCATCCATCTTCCCATCAACTCTGACCAGCTTCCCTGTCCCTACTGCAGAAAAGCATCCCCAAAACATGATGCTGCCACCACCAAGTTTCACGGTGGGGATGGTGTGTTCAGGGTGATGCGCAGTGTTAGTTTTCAGCCACACAGTGTTTTGCTTTTAGGCCAAATGTAAAATTTTGGTCTCATCTGACCAGAGCACCTTCTTCCACATGTTTGCTGTAACCCCCCACATGGCTTCTCACAAACTGCAAAAAGGGGATACACACATTGAAGTGCTGAGCTGTGGGGGGTGGCTGACTGGCAGATCCCGACTGACAGCAGTGATGTCGACACTGGCAGGGAGCAGACAGCCCGCTCTCTGCTGAAAATGAGTTACAGGAGTGCAAACTGCACTCCTGTGATCCAAAGGAGAAGTACAGCCAATCGAGCTTTGGCTGGACTTCTCCTTTAACGGATAAGTTCAACTTTACAACAAACAAGATCCTCCACTAGATATCAGAATGGGGGTTCGGGGGAGCAGGGGCCGGTACACCGATAACATGTTGCATGTTAAACCCTGAATATGGATGTAACATGTTACAAAAGGCGAATTTATCCTTTAAGCAGTTTATGGCTAGCTTTAGGCTGCCTTTGTTTTTCTTCTGTTTTCATGCAATTCCTTTATCTTCCAGAGGATGGCAGTCACATCTCTCTGTCTGTTCGGCAGATAATGTTCCAAGTTCTTAATAAAAAGCATAAACTTCGTCTCTGTTACTTCTACAAATAGTAACTAGACATTCCTGTGGAGTAGCTGGAGTGTTTTATTTGATTTAGCTCTGAAAACGCATGCATTTATTTTCTTCTATATAGAGTCATGAGTGGTGCTGATCCGTATTAGGGGTTTTCTGCAGGACTTAAAAATAATTAAAGACTGAACAACAATAGGTTTCTATCTGTAGCAAAATAAGCTTTTTCTTATACTTTATTCAGGCGTTTTGATGCAAAATTGCAGACCATGACTCAAGAATATGCACTAGTACTTCTAGTTGTGCAGTATATAAGGTGGTTGTATTAATGCACTTCCAACAGCTTTTGGGGCATTTCCCTGCCTCTAAGGTCAAACTAGTTGGATATATCAAAAGATACATGAACATAATCGTTTTGGAAATTCAGATAGAAGGAATGCTGCAAATCATTTTTAATTGTGTTGGACTGGCATAGGCCTTGAGGACAGTGAGCCCACATTGTGGCAGTGGCCCCTATAGCTTCCCAGTGTTAAATCTGAGCACACTTCAGTGCATAATACAGCTTCAGTGGTTATGAGGTGGGTGCTTTATTCTACTGCATTTCAGTGTACCCTGTAGGCATTTCCACACCACCCTTGTGGCGCATTCATCAGACCAGGTGACTCTCTTCCAGTCACTGGCAATTCAGTGCTGATATGTCTTAGAGACACACTGCAGAAGCTGTCAGCAGTTCACCACTGATAGGAGAGGGATGCTGTCAGGTATTTTTTATGCTGTTTTTCATACAGCCAGAAGTGCAACACATAGGGGGTTATTTACTAAAGGCAAATCCACTTTGCACTACAAGTGAAAAGTGCACTTTAAATTGCACTGAACGTGCACCTGGAAGTGCAGTTGCTGTAGATCTGAGGGGGACATGCAAGCAAAATAATAATTGCACATGATTGGATAATAAAATCAGCAGAGCTTCCCTTCATTTTTAGATCTACCCCTCAGATTTATAGTGATTGTGGAGTTTTTCTTTTTTTTTTACCATGGACTGGTGATTTGTGGTAATTAGCAAAGCCATCCCCTTTTTTTTATTTTAATTCCTCCCATATTACTATATTAAGTATTCTGGTGGCACCTGTGCTTTGTGTCTAAATATCCCTCCACTACAAACCCAGAAGCCATTCTATGTGCTCCCCAAAAGGGCACTATAATAACGAAAAAAACAGCGCTACCTAAATGTGCTAAATAACTATAAAGTGCTAATTGGCATTTACGTAACCTGACTATCTATATAAGGCAGGACATACACGTTGTGAATATTTTTTCCTGCAACCACTGACCACAGACACTGTTGACAGGGGGACTCCCTTCCGCCGAACCATTGTATTCTCCCAGCAGGAGAAGCCATCCTCACCAGGAGAAGACAGTAATTTTTGCTAGCAGCTATACCATTCACTAGCAATAATGGCATGCAAAATCCAGCAGGCTGGTTGTTACCCAAGTAGATCAATCGATCCACTTGGTACATTCAGCCTGCCCATACATGTTTCAAATCTCGGCTGGTTCAGCAGGAACCATGTATGGGTCGGCCTAACATATCGTGCAAACATTATATAGTATGTATCCCAAAGTGCTTAAACTATACTACCATAAATGTTTCAAATTATATCACAGGCCAAAATAATTGCTTCAAATGTCCATGCACAGGAATCACGCCAAAACATATATGTGATCCAAAGACTTTAAAAGTGCTCCACATTAGCAATGTACCACATTATTGTCCAGAGTACCCCCAAAATGTGTGCTTACTCACCAGCTACAATTGAAACCTTAAACTATAACAAGGTCAATATGTGGCTTTTTACTATGCCAAGTTCATCCTTTCCAGTTTTCATCACTTTGGGAAAGTCTCATACTGTATTCATATTAACCCTTTTAATTGCTAATGCAGAAGGATAGATCCAGAAAAAATATCACTGGGCAACAAGTTTCTTTAAAGTGGATGTAAACCCACTGTTGTCGTTTCTAATTTAATAAAATAAGGCATGTCTAGAAGGATATACATGCCTCCTGCATGTATCTTTACCTGTCATAATTCGCCCTTTAGCTTAGTGGAGCTTGCAATATTCCCGAATCTGTTGTCCGGCGCTCGGTGGGCGGAGTCGTGACATACAAGGACTTCTCCGCCCACCACTACACTCCCCTGGCAGTCCGCATTGCGAGGATGAGCCTCGCGTCAGGGGAGACTAAAGTGCACGCACAGGAGTGGCAAAGCGTGCTTATGGCCCCAAGTCACTCCTGCGCATGTGCACATACTCCGCAGTCTACATAGGACGATTCTACAGAGCTGTGTGTGGGAGTTGAGAGGCAAAGCCTCTCTCAGGCTCCTGCATGAGATATGTAAATCACCTGTCGCTCACAACAAGGGGGGAAGAACTGACTGCTATTTCTATTTCTGTCCATTTTTTTTCTCACTGAAAAAAGATGTGAATTGCTCAGAGCTGGATTAGCTCTTCTTGGCAAGGCTAAGCACAGATAACATGAAATCCTATACTGTACAAGTTACAAGCCTTAATTAAAAAATGTATTTGCATCCATTTAAAAAAAAAAAACATATAAAAAATGTACTTGCATAAAATGATGCCTCATGCGGTACCCAGTAGGACCTCTGAGTACTGGAGCCAGCTTGCGTTCAAAGTGGCAGAAATTATGTCTGCTGGTGTGACGTAATTGACCAGAAGTCCTGCCTCTACACATTCCATCACCCAGGCATCACCAGGAAGCTCCTCCCACATTGCATATATTTTGATTAGGTGTTTTGTATCCTATTTATTCATTGTACATTTCATTTTTTTATTTTATTTTATTCTTTATTTTCATTTTTAAGAAAGAGAAACAAAAAAGAAAAACAGACAGCATATATGGATATTACATTACAGCTTCCTCTTCAGCTATATTACATTACGTATATTACCAAAAAAAGGGAATAATAGTACATCCAAAAGGCCTTAAATTCCAATTTAACGGGCGAAAGATAGCAGTCATTGTACATTTCAAAGACTTAATGCTTTTGAAAAAACTAAAATCTTTCTTGTTGATGCTCGGACATATCTTGGCACAACCTTTTCATATGCACATCCATGTGTTGCTGTAGAGTTGCTGATGTTTGCCTCATTCAGCATATGGAGATTACAAGGATGATCATGGGTTTTCTGGTTTTCTGATCATTGCAGACATTTCTATCATGTATTTATAAACCTCCAAAGTATAGCACAAGTAATTACTAATAATTTCATTGTACTGCCAAAATACAATATTCCTCAATCTCCTGTGTGTGTGTGTGTGCGCAACAAACAATGTCAACAATAGATAAAATGTGAATAACCACTAGATTTATTATATACAGTATAAATAATCAATATGAAATTCACAAACATAGTCCACAATCTTCTTTATAAATGATGTGTTATATTGTGATTACAATCATGTAAGTAGTGGTCTAATGTCTTTTATCACAGTCATAGAGGTGGTCAGGTACCGTGGGAAAAGATTAGGCAGAATCTATTGAACGTTGTTTTTGGACATGCGAAATGATACCACATACAAATTCACAGAGACAGAATCCTGGTGAAGTTTAACCCCCGGGACCCTGTGCTGTGGATGGCAATACCTTTTGTGTCTCCATTCTATGGACGTGATGTGTGGATTTACTGATGACTGGTTGCTTCTTATAACAGAATCTCTTTTCATCTTTGCAGCACAATCTTCTGCCTCAGCCACCCAGACAAAAATATATCAGTGACACAGATGAGCTTATACTGGAGGATGAACTGCAGAGGATTAGGCTGGAGGGGGCCACAGATGTAAATAAGTTTGTGACCGGTAGGTATTGCTTATCAGTATTTTCATTGACGATTGTAGAATTTTAAAGGAAACCCCTCCTTTTTAACCCTTTTCTCCTTTGTGTTATTTAAAGTTAAACAGTAAGCTTAATATAATATTTAAAGCGGAGGTTTACCCTAAAAACAAGTATATACCATTCAATCCAGCATACTGCCGACATGTACAGTATGCTATTTTTTTTTTTTCGGTTTACATACCGTAGTATAGGTATTTCCCCCCCGGCTTCCGGGTAGTGAATCCTGCGGGAGTGGGCGTTCCTCTTCAGAGACTAAGTGATCGACGTATGACAAAAGCTTCCCCCCCGGCGCAAAAGGCGCGTCACCAGTTTCCGAAAAAAGCCGAACGTCGGTGCGCAGGCGCCGTATAGAGCCGTCTCGATGCTCGGCTTCTTTCGGAAACTGGTGAAGCGCATTATGTGCCGGGGGTGAAGCTTTTGTCATACGTCAATCACGTAGTCTCTGAATAGGAACGCCCACTCCCGCGGGATTCACTACCTGGAAGCCGGGGGGGAAAATACCTATACTACGGTATGTAAACCGAAAAGAATAAAACAGCATACTGTACATGTCGGCAGTATGCTGGATTGAATGGTATATACTTGTTTTTAGGGTGAACCTCCACTTTAAATTATCCCCTGACTCTTCTTATATGGCTTATGTGTCATAATATAGGTCCCATAATTTACTGCTTCAGTAACATTCAGTTATGTGCATGCTTGGAGACAGGTAATGCAATAGTATAAGAAAAGAGACCAGAGAGTAATGATCTTATTAAAACAAAGACTAGGAGGGCTGGTAAGTGATGCACAGTCAGGAGGACTGGGGAGGCACGCCTGAGATTACTGGGATGGGTGCAGAACCAGAAGAGTGGACTGTGAAAGTATGGACAGGAGAGCGAGGCGGCTAAAGCCATGAGGGCTGGCAGGGTCTGTCATATTTTTGCTACATTATAGGTGTCCTAGGTCCCTACCCACAAAGGGAACTTGCAAGGCCTGGCTGAGCCAGTGTCAGGCCTAAACCTGTACTAGTTGGTCCTGGAAGTACAAGCAAGTGATGTGCCGGAGGTGTTGAGGAGTAATTGTCTGCAAGCAAGTGTTGTGCTAAGAACAGGAAAAATCAATGAGGACACTCGCCAGCGCCCTTGCCCCTCTTTGAGAACTAGAAGCCATCAACCGCATTGGCAGACTGTACTTGTAGTCTATTCACAAGAAACTGAATAAATGACACAGGCATGTGGGTGGTTTGGCAAGAAACGAGGCACTTCCTTTTGTCTGAGGGCAGGTTATTTTATTGTCTGGATTTTCCTCACTGTCCACAGATTGTATAATCACAATAATTACTGTCTGTTATTAAAAGTAACATGTTGATTGTATCAGTGTTTGCTGTATTTCACATGTTCTAAACCTCTATAATATGCTCTTCCTGAACCCCCCTCAGGTGCTGTTATTGCAGTCCTCGGTTCAGAGGATGATGCTGGGAAGTTTGCGGTGGAAGACTTCTGCATGGCATCCCTCCCCCCACAGTCTCCTTTGCCAGAACTGGGTGAGGACAGGTATGTCCCCTACTGTTATTATTCACCTATCATGTGATTCACTTGGAGCCTTAGGGTGATCGTTGTGCACGTCTGGCAGGCTGCTGTCTCCTGTTTCACAGTTAATGCTGACACATGCAAGTTACACAGAAATGTACTTTAAGGAAGCCATGGCTGCTTTCCTAAGCACCAGAAACCACAGTAGTTCTATAGCCAGAGCTGGGCATGTGGAATGTGTTGTAGAGACTCATCGCCTGATTTCTCCTACTTATCCTTAACCCCATCTCTAAAGTCCTCAGCATGTTTATGGGATTCTAGTGCTCTGCCATTCCTTTGCCTCAGTCACCATCCACTTTTATTAATGATCCGGTGCTGGGATAACAGCTGAGGTGGTTCTCATTTAGCCATACCGAATATCACATTTTATTTTCGTTAATTTTGTTTTTTGTATCTTGCAATGAGTAAGGAAATTTTAGTAGGTAGAGTTAATAGGGCTTGATGTTTAAATCCCTCCTCAGCACTCTGGATGTTGGGATTGGTGTGGTGGATAGAGGAGGGAGGGTAGGCCCATTATACAGACAAAAATAATACAAAAAAATCTTGTTAGTAGTCCTCAGAGGCTCCCCCGCTCTTTTCAAAAATTGGCTGGTTCTCAGCTTAAACAGCTACTGCCATGCTTGCTTCTTCTCCTGAAATGAAAGGTTTTCTGCCTGCTGGTAGTAAGCCATTCTGGCTAGTAATAGATTGTACTGGGCTTTAACACCGGGCTGCCACATGAGTACAGCTGGTGTGCGCATGTTCTCTTTGCGCTCCCAGCACAGTGACATTGCAGTCACCACCAGCACCAGCTCCCAGTCATACGATCAGGAGCCAATGGGGATCAGGAGCCAATGGGGTGTGCTCCCAATCATGTGATCACTGAGACAGCCAACTACTGTGATCACATGACCAGGATGCCCATATAATGCCTTTGATTTTAAGAAAATGAACTTGTAAAGGGCTGTCCCCTGTCAGCTGTAAAGGGATAATCATAACTACTTTATGGTTCCTAAAAGAATCCTTTTCTTTGGGAAACCAGTGAACATGGCATTACTGTTGCTGTTCATTATGGGTTTTATGTAAATACGCCTGAACTTGTTTTTGTGTTGTGTAGGCTGCTATTTGTTACAGAAATGTACCAGCTGTCATATTGTGACTCCAACCAACGTCCCTTATGTCAAACTTCTAGCAACTAATGTCATGACGGCAAATGATTATCACACTGCTGATATCCATACAGATATTGCCGCCAACAAAATTAGTACTTGTTTATGTGTAGGAGCCTGCAGTATTTTAATGTCATCAAATGGGCAGACAATGTTGAGTTAAGCTTTTAAGAATAAACATGAAGTTTGGCGTGTCTTGAATGTTTTGGATTTCTGCCTAATTTTATGAAGAAATAAACTCATGTTCATTCTGGGAAAGCACAAAGAGAGTCTTTTCATGAGGGATTTGCAAATGAGCAGTTGTGTAATGGAACACACATGTATGGTTTGCTCAGATATGATGTTCGGTGACCAGGACTGCGGGCTCTGATCTGCCACAGGAAGGGAGCAAAGGACATGTGTGCAACCATATTGAAGACTTTGACACTGTCCTCTTAATATTGAAATATGGCTGGATATGTAAAAAAAAAAAAAATGTCATATGTGACTTTGTCTTTCCTATTGTATGCAAATGGAAGATATATTTTTAAAGAAAAAAAAACACCAGTTGAGTGATTACACCTCCTCCAGGCCAGGGAGAGCGTTGATATTTAGCTTATGGAGTTGGTGAGGGCTAAAGTATGCTCTGTGAGCAATCTAGAATTTAAAAAGCCAGTCCCTGATAGAAACTAGGGCCCAGATTCACGTACATCGGCGTATCTTTGTGCGGGCGTAGCCGTAGCTCATCTCATATGCGCTACGCCGACGTAATTTGGAGAGGCTCGTACTGTATTCACAAAGCACTCGCCGACAACGTTGCGCCGGCGTAACGTAAATCGCCCGGCGTAAGTCCGCCTAATTCAAAGTAGGTGGAAGGTGGGCGTGTTGTATTATAATTAAGCGTGACCCCATGTAAATGCATGGCCGAACGAACGGCGCATGCGCGCGCATGCTCAGAATCACGTCGAATTTACTCCCTAAGATACGCCGACTCCATTCATTCGATGTGAACGTAACCTACGCCCAGCCCCATTCACGTACGACTTACGTAAACGACGTAAAATACGACGGCTGTTCCGACGTTTTCGACGTCCATACCTTAACATGACTTACCCCTGCTTTATGAGGGGTAAGGTTAAGTCGGACTTACGCAAACGGCGTAGCTTACTGCGACGGGCGCAAGTACGTTCGTGAATCGGCGTATCTAGCTCATTTACATATTTGACGCGTTAATCTACGGAAGCGCCCCTAGCGGCCAGCGTAAATATGCACCCAAGATATGACGGCGTAAGGAGACTTATGTCGGTCGTATCTTGCAAAATTCAGGCGTATCTCAGTTCCTGAATAAGCGCATAGATACGACGGCGCACATTTGGACTTACGACGGCGTATCTGGAGATACGCCGTCGTAAGTCCTTTCTGAGACGGGCCTTTGTGTTTAATGGGTACATCACAGATGTACGTTGAGTCGTCGTCATCATCTAAGTCTAAAATTTCTGTTAGCCACCAATCCAGAAGCGCTGCCAAAAGAGGATAGTCATATAAGATTGACGTGGGTTTGTGAAAGCACTCAGATAAGTAGATATACAGTGCATCCGGAAAGTATTCGCAACGCTTCACCTTTTCCACATTTTGTTATGTTACAGCCTTATTCCAAAATGGATTCATTATTTTCCTCAAAATTTTACAAATAATAGTAACGTGAAAGAAGTGAGTTTGAAATCTTGAAATCTTTGCCAAATTTGAGCTCAGGTGCATACTGTTTCCACTGATCATCCTTGAGATGTTTCTACAACTTGATTGGAGTCCACCTGTGGTAAATTCAATTCAAGAACCCGATGGTCACTGACAGAGCATTTCTCTGTGGAGAGAAGAGAATCTTCTAGAAGAACAACCATCTCTGCAGCACTCCACCAATCTGGCCTGTATGTTACAGTGGCCAGATGGAAGCCACTCCTCAGTAAATGGCACATGACACCCCGCCTAGAGTTTGCCAAAAGGTACCTGAAGGACAAAGAACAAAATTCTCTGGTCTGATGAAACAAAGATTGAACTCTTTGGCCTGAATGGCAAGCGTCATGTCTGGAGGAAACTACGCTGCTCATCACCTGGCCAATACCATCCCTACAGTGAAGCATGGTGGTGGCAGCAGAGTGGCACGGACAGGCATAAGGACGTATATATACACGTCTCCTTTAAGATGCCGTCGTGCGGGCACCGCCGGCGGCACGCTCACGACCCTGCCGCTTTCTCTGTGAACCCGACCGTGGGTCCCGCGGACTCGATCGCCGCAGGGACACCTGCGATCGTCTCACAGAGAGATAGAGTGGGGAGATGCTTGTGTAAACAAGCATCTCCCCGCTCTGCCTAGTGACAATGACACTGATCTCCGCTCTGTGGAGATCAGTGTCATGTGACACACAGCCCATCCCCCCTACAGTAAAAAGCACTCCCTAGGAAACACTTAACCCCTACAGTGCCTCCTACTGGTTAACCCCTTAACTGCCAGTGTCATTTTCACAGTTATCAGTGCATTTTTATAGCACTGATCGCTGTAAAAATGACAGTGGTGTCAAAAGTGTCCAATGTGTCCGCCATAATGTCTCAGTCACGATAGAAATCGCTGATTGCCTTCATTACTAGTATAAAAAAATAATAATAAAAATGCCATAAAATTACCCCCTATTTTGTAGACGCTATAACTTTTGCGCAAACCAATCAATAAACGCTTATTGCGATTCTTTTTTTTTTTTTTTTTTTTACCAAAAATATGTAGAAGAATGCGTATCGGCCTAAACTGAGGAGGGGAAAACAAATTATATATTTTTTGGGGATATTTATTATAGCAAAAATTAAAAAAAAATTGCAATTTTTTTTTTTTTTTAAATTGTCGCTCTATTTTTGTTTATAGCGCAAAAAATAAAAACCGCAGAGGTGATCAAATACCACCAAAAGAAAGCTCTATTTGTGGGGAAAAAAGGATGTCAATTTTGTTTGGGAGCCACGTCGCACAATTGTCAGTTAAAGCGACGCAGTGCTGAATCGCAAAAAGGGGCCTGGTCCTTTGGCAACAAAATGATAGGGGGCTGAAGTGGTTAACAAAGTACTGAGAAAAGGCTGTGAATACTTATGTACATGTCATTTTGTTTCGTATTTTATTTTTAATAAATATGCAAAGACTTCAAACAAATCCTTTCACGTTGTCATTATGGAGTATTGTTTGTAGAATTTTGAGGATAATTATGAATTTAATCCATTTTGGAAAAAGGCTGTAACATTACAAAATGTGGAAAAAGTGAAGCACTGTGAATACTTTCCAGATGCGCTATACAAGGTCTAAAATTTACTTTAGTGTACCGTACTTTTTACTGAAATTTTGCATTTCCTATCCTGTGACATAAAAAATTGGAACTACCACCATTTTATTCTCTACGGTCTGTGCTTTCAGAAAACATATATTTTGGGGGTTTTATGTAATCTTCAGGCTTAATTTTTTTTTTAAACCTGTAAACAAACATTACCGCAAACATGGTTCTGGCAGTGAAAGGGTTAAAGCAGAAACTATACTCGCACAATCCAACGTCCACACGATATTGGCTCTGTTGTTGAGGCTGATATCTTAGCCCAATCTTCTTCCCAGCTTGGGTTCTTGGGCCTTCATGATTGACCTTGCCGAATGACATCGCTCCCACACATGTACACGGGACGAGAGTATATTCATCTCAGGGAAATACTGAGATTGCAAATGCGCAGCATAATGTATATTGTCAAAAGATGGTAAACAGACAGGCCTTCATTGTAGAATAGACAGGGGGTCATATTTATAAAGCAGTGACGGTGATATTCACCAAACATTTACTGCATCTTACCACTCTGGAATCGGATCGCATGGGTGTTTCCTGTCAGATTTCACAGTTTGCACTGTGATCTGCGAACCGATTTGAGGTGTCATTAATTTTACATTCACACCCGCAGCAGTGAGCAGTGTGAACTGCCTGCGAGTGAGATGTGATGTGGGGAACCCGCACAGAAATCGCGCTGGTTCCCGCAATGCACCAGTGTGAACGGGACTTACTGCTCTATAAATATACCCCATAGTACTGCAGTAAAAAGTCTGTCTGTTCGCACATTTTTTATTTCTAGGTATATTTCTACTTGGCGTATGAACAAGCTCCTATCGATAGGCATACATCTTTGTACAGGTTTGAATTATGCAAATATTGCCATTGTTTCCTGCAGATGTTTGCACTGTTATCTGCAGATTAAATCATGTTTGTCATTTGAGTTTTCTCTGGAATTTTATAAAGACTGTTCCTTCTTGGCCTCTTTCCTGCAGGTATGTACTGATGACATCTGGCTTGGGACTAGGTGGAGCCAGCGGGGATAGCTTGTTGGGGTTACAGCTGCTCTTAGACTTGGTGACTGGACAGGCTGGAGCAGAGGAGGAGCAGGGCTGTGCTGCAAGGATATCCCGCGTCATATTGGCTGGCAATCTGCTTAGTGAGAACACACAGAGCAAAGACTACTTGAACAAGGTACCTAATGATGGGAGCTGTGATTAAAGAATTATTATTTATGCCCTATGACGATATCCATCCTTGCACCGAGGCTTTTCAGCATTTAATTCTGAGAATGTGAGGCAAATGTTTGCTGTCTCTGGGTCTGGTGTGCTTTCCAACCCCTGGGGTCTGAGGGCGTAGAGCAGGGGCGTGCGGTTGGCGGACCTCTGGCTGTTGCCAAGCTGCAAGTCCCATCATGCCTCTGGGTTTCATGCTTGATGCTGTTAGAGTCTCGCTATGCCTCGTGGGGCTTGTGGTTTGCCGGCAGCTGGAGGTCCGCTGGTTGCATGTCCCTGGTGTAGAGTATAGGATGTGGCAATAAAGGTGTGGTAATTTTTTTTCTTTTTCCCTGGTTTTCCAGTTTGCTTGCTCCCTGATATACTGCCAATTTCCAAGAGACAAACGTATTATTTTGTTACAATTCATTTGTGCATCACATATGCCTTAAAAAAAATAAATAAATAAAGAATTATTATTTAGGTATTTTAATAGCTCAGATGATTTACGCAGCGTTTTACATATTGTGCATTCACATCAGTCCCTGCCCTCAAGGAGCTTACAATTCTAAGGTCACTACCACATATGCATACACATACTAGGGCTGATTTAGACAGGAGCCAGTTAACCTTCCAGCATGTCTTTGGAGTGTGGGAGGAAACCGGAGTACCTAGAGGAAACCCTTGAAGAAGCATGTAAACAGGTAGTGTCCTGGATGGAATGCATATAAAATACTTTTCTTTTTACAAATCCTTTAACACTATCCATATGTATTTTAAAAGTATAAATTCACCATTCAATCTGGTTCACAGGGAACTAGTAAAAATATCTGATTTTGATAGTGACCTTCTGAAATGACCTGCACAGCAGTACTCAGTCTTAGGGCCCGTACACACGATACGAAAATCGGATGGCAAAATTCATATGACGAGCTGCCTGCCGATTTTTGGATCGTTAGTACAGTGCCTTTGACAGCCGATTTCGCTTTTTCCTCAGACAAAAGTTGGATGTGCAGACTATAACATTTTTGGCGGATGTGAACTCAACATCAGATTATAGTTTCATTCGTACCTTTTTTTTTTTGTATGAAAAAAAATCGTATTATGAGTAACCTCTTCACTTTCAACATGAGACTAGCATGTCAAAAAAAATGGACGTTCGGTCTTCTGAAAATCTAAGCGTGTGTATGGGGCTTTAGAGAGAAAGGGACAGCACTCTAAGCTACTACTTTCCACCATGCTGTTAAAGGAGAAGTATGGGTTTGTAAAAAAAAAAAAAACATCCATACTCGCCTCTATGCTGTAGCAGCTGTCACATGTCGGCCTAAGCCCAAGAACTGAGCAATCACATGACCACTGATTGCTCTGTTCTCAGTCTGCTCAAAATGGGCAGCAGGGAATGCCAGACACTTTTCTCCACTCTACACCTCCAGCACTCGCTGGAGCACAGGGCAGGGGGTGGGTGCTGCTTAGAGGGGGAGCCAGCTGTCAAACAACCAGCTGGGGGATCCCAGCAATATTGCCTGCTATCAGCTGACTCTGGGTCATGGGAGAGCAAAAGTGATCCATGAGAGAAAGAGAGATGTATAGATATATTTATATATATATCTAAAATAGCTTTGGCCATACTTCTCTTTTAAGCAATTGTTTAAACTTGCTTATAGAGGAGAAAAAAAGCAGAAATATGGTCTCATTTGTATGCTGTTTCTCAATATACATTTACTGGCTAAGGGCGGGTTGGTGATCAAGTGTAGCCGCGTGGCCAGCATAAGGCTTGGTACTCACCTATGCAGTTTGCTTTTGATCTGTTTATGCAGTGCTTTTAGCTGTGTGTTTTAATTTTTGCACACGTGATTTTGCATTTTGTTCTTTGCTTTTTTTTGGCCAGTTTGTTGTTGAGCAGATTAAAAAACAAATTTCTGCAAAAACGCATTACATGCTTTTCTGCAACTTCTCTATTAAAGTTTATTGAACCAAAAAAGCACAGTTTTGCATTAAAAAAAAGTCCCTGACCCTTTCCAAATACGCATCGGCTGAAAAAAGCATAGATGTGAAAATTGTCCCATAGGAAACCATGTTAAATGAATTGTAGTGTGTTTCTGTAAAAAGCAAAACGAATAAAAATAGAGGTGTGTGTGAACCAGGCCTAAGATGTTTAGTAAAGATGAGCTCCGGCGTGTTCGCACAGTCCACGTGCAGAGCCCGCCAGGAAGTCAGCACTGCGCTAATCACAGGCAGGGAGACATTTCCCGATCTCTGTAGCCGAGCATCAGGACAATGTCTCCCTGCTTGTGATTAGCGCAGCGCCGTGCTGACTTCCTAGCGGGCTCTGCACGTGGACTGTGCGAAGACGCCGGAGCTCATCCCTAATGTTTAGTAACATAACAGGGTTAAAAAAATAAAATTTTACCCTTCTATAGTACAAAAATGGCAAACAATCGCTACCGTAAGGGGTTAATTTTTTTTATTGTGGAACAGTGAAAGTAATATTTACAGTAGCGATTATTTGCTCTTTTTGTACTGTAAAGGGCTAATTGAATTTTTTTTAAACTCTATTCATTATGTTACTGGCCGATTAATCGATCATGAAAATAGTAATCGATTAATTTCCCAATCGGTTCGTTGTCGATTAATCAATTAGTTGTTTTCGCATATTGGCTAACTAAGAGTAAAAGTTGTTTTGGAGGTAAAACAGTTTTTTTCAGCTGCATATTTTGCTGTCTTTATTTTATTTAGGCCAAATATCTCAGTAAGAAGACTCAAGTAGCCAGTGTGGACGCTGTGAAGATGCTTGATGAGATCCTTCTTCAGCTCAGTGTAAGCTTCTTTGTATTGACTTTGTTGCATTTTGTGTGTGAATGTTAGGTTCTGTCTCGGATAAAAGTTATGACCAATTTAAAAAATAAAAAGTTGTAGAACGAAAGTGTGTGACTCTTTTGAATTACCCTGTACACGATTGGATGTTTGCTGTTTCTTCTGGATATAAAAATGGTATGTGTGCACTCCACTTCAGCCACTTCACACCTTAGTAAATTGGTTGTGTAGTGTTAGAATTGTGTGTGTCCTGAGTAATCTTGACCAAGTCTTTGTTGTCTGCAGGGCTCTGTGTTTGTAGATGTCATGCCGGGAACCTATGATCCAACAAACTACGTCCTTCCTCAGCAGCCCCTCCACAGATGTATGTTTCCTCAGGCTTCTCCGTACTCTACCCTTCAGCTGGTAACCAACCCATATGAAGCAGACATTGATGGAGTCAGGTATTCCTTCTTGCATTTCCTATATGGGATAGACTAAATACAACTGACAGAATGTGGAATGTGACCGCCTATCTTCACAGGTTTCTGGGTTCCTCTGGACAGAACATTACTGACATATTTAAGTACTGCAGTATGCAGGATTACCTGGAGATCCTGGAGTGGACGTTACAAGTAGGGCACATGTGTCCCACTGCCCCAGACACACTAGGTAAGAGTGCACTATCTGTGTAATGCTATCTACTGAGCGCACGCTATTATCCCCTTACAATTAGGAACCAAATATGTACATTGGTTAGTAAATTTATTGATTTAATGTATATAATCTGCTACTTGCTGCAGTGTCCCAGTTGGCTAATTTAGGGACCTGTGTCGGCTGGCTTTGGGCTTGTGTTGATAGAATGAGTATGAGACGCTACTGAGATCGTTCAGAATTCAGGACCGGTGCATACCGACCTGTATTTGACCAACATCAAGTGGGTTTTGCACTCCCATAGACTCGTATTGGAATACAAAATGCATTTATTGCAAACAAAAGCTGCATGGTGCTTAGCATTCTGGGCATTAGATTGCCCTTTTTACAGTCCTTTTCCATAGCATGTTTTCACATCCTCATCTAGAAGTCTAAACTAGTCACATTTAGGGTTTATTCACACGTGGCCAGGGGAAGGGGCAGAAAGAAAAGGCGGTTAATCACCCCGACTGCCCCCCTTAAAGTGGTTCTAAAGGCTCAAGGTTTTTTACCTTCATGCATTCTATGCATGAGGGTAAAAAAAAAAAACATCTGTGTGTAGCAGTGATGTGCACGAGTGCCTAGGCTCTCCGGGAACTCTCCCTCCTAATTGATTGAGAGAATGGCTCCCACTTCTGTCAGTCTAAGCCAGTAAACCAATGACAGAGAGAGAGGGTGGGGCTGAGCTATGGCTCTGTGTGTAAATTGAGACACAGAGCAGCAACTCGGGAGTGAGCCTGCTCGGCTACCATTGTAGCAAGCTATTTGCTCTAGAGCAGGGGTGTCCAAACTTTTTTCAAAGAGGGCCAAATTTGATGAAGTGAACATGCGTGAGGGCCGACCATTTTGCCTGACATTCCTTGAACCATTAAAATGAAATGCAAATTACCAAATACGCTGCCCAACAAGAATTCTCTTGCCTTTGTGGCTGTGTGTGGTGAAATAAAATAAAGAACTGTGAAGCAAAATAAGGGTCACTGCCCATGAGTGCAGCCTCACCCATGCCATGAGTGCAGCCTCACCCGTGCCATGAGTGCAGCCTCACCCGTGCCATGAGTGCAGACTGATCCATGCACATCTGCAGCCTCAGAGGGGACAGGGAGGAGGGCGGGACGAGCGCAAACAGATTACATACAGGGGAATCTCCTGTTTGCTCGGCGGCCTCTTTAATATAAAGTCCTGCCTCCTATGACAGAACAGTCGTCCAATGCCAGGCCAGGAGATGGGACTTCCTATTACAAATGCTGCTGAGTATACAGGAGATTCACCTGTATGTAATCTGACAGGACTCGTCCGGCCCCCTCCCTGAACGATAAATATGGTATATCCCCGGCGGCTCTCAGGGATTCATTGGGGGCCACAAAAGATATATATATCCAAATTACCAGTGGGGCCGCATTAAACTGGAACAAGGGCCGCATTTGGCCCACAGGCCGGACTTTGGACATGCCTGCTCTAGAGGCACTTGGAAGAAGGCAGGGGCCAGGCGCGTAGGCAGGGGACCCAAGAAGAGGAGTATCAGGGCTTCTTTGTGCAAAACAACTGCACAGAGCAGGTAAGTATAAAAGGTAGGTAAGTTTTAAACAAAAGAAAAATTGTCTTTAATATCAATTTAATCTGCAGAGGCAGCTAGACAGGTTTGTACACATGGGTCAAACAGCCAAATTTATACAACCCTGTGCACGTGGTTGTTGCATGGTGGTACGGGCTTTCTCGGGAATAAAACTGGTGGTGAGAAGACCACATATCACCTCCCAACCATTTGTCAAATGCCCTCTGGAAAGTGATCCACCCTATGCTGCTTTTCAGAGGGGCTGCAAGGGCTGTCAAAAGTGTAAATGACCCCTAAATTTTAATCTGGACCATCGGTATTCAATTGTTCAGATGAAATCTATTCAGTGCATCTCTCGAATACAAACACATTTGTCTTTTTAAAGGCACTGCAGTTACAGAAAAGTATCGCTTGATCCTCGTAGCTATCCACTGAGCTTCTGTGTACTCTGACACTTTGCTGCACTATAATCCAAAGCAATGTTGTCAGCATTGCCCAGTTCTGCCCTTTGTACAACAGAACAACCTCTTATGATATGGGAATGAGCAGTGGCGAACTGGACAGGACTGACAACACTGTTTGGGATTTCACTGCAGCAGAGGCACTGTGTTGTCAACTCGAGCAGAAAGTTAGGAGCTCACTGGATTTCTGGCTGATCAACTTTTTTTTTATTGACATACAAAACATGTAAAAATGTACATGTATTGTAGAGATGTAGTGATTTATGTTTTTTTACCTTAACCTAAACATTAAAGGGCTATTTAACCTTTACAGAAACCATGCATAGGTGAACGAACACTGGACACCCTCCCCACCACCTTGGTCCCGCTGTACTTACCTCCAGGGTTGCCGAGCTGTCGGCATCCCTGAAGCCGTTCCAGCGAATTTAAAATCCTTGCTATTCTCCCTCTTCACCGTGTAGCGCAGGGGCGTCCAAACTTTTTTCAAAGAGGGCCAGATTTGATGAAGTAAAAATGCGTGTGGGCCGACCATTTTGCCTTAAAATTCTTTGAACTATTACAATTCGGTGTTTGTCCGAGCACTAATACACGGCCCAACAAGAATTCTCTTGCCTTTGTGTGTGGTGACGATGAGCTTGGGCTTGTTAATTGGATATATATCTTTTGTGGCCTCAATAAATCCCTGTGCGCCAGTCAGGACTAAGGATGAGCTTGGGCGTGTTATTTATATATATCAGATTTATTGATGCCCATGAAGGCAGCCTAATCAGTGCCCATCTGCACCCTTACCATTGCAATGAATGTAGCCTCACCATGGCCATGAATGTAGCCTCACCATGGCCATGAATGTAGCCTCACCATGGCCATGAATGTAGCCTCACCATGGCCATGAATGTAGCCTCACCATGGCCATGAATGTAGCCTCGCCATTGCCATGAATGTAGCCTCGCCATTGCCATGAATGTAGCCTCGCCATTGCCATGAATGTAGCCTCGCCATTGCCATGAATGTAGCCTCTCCATTCCCATCAGTACAGTCTGATCGATGCCCATCTGCAGCCTTGGAGGAGACAGGGAGGGGGCGGGAGGAGCGCCAAGATATTACATACAGGAGAACCTCCTGTTTACTCGGCGGCCCCTTTAATACAAAGTCCCGCCTCCTATGATAGACAGAACAGGCGTCCAATGGCAGCCCTGTAGACAAGACTTCCTTTTACAGAGGCCACCGAGTAACAGGAGATTCTCCTGTATATAATCTGACAGCACTCGTCCTGCCCCTTCCCTGTTCACACTGAGGCAGCGCTAATAAACATACAGTATATATATATTTTATATTTTTTGTGGCCCTGGGGGCCACAAAAGATATATATCCAAATTACCAGGGGGGCCACATTAAATTGGAATGCGGGCCACAATTGGCCCGCGGGCCGGACTTTGGACATGCCTGGTGTAGAGCTTCCAGGACTGACCTTATCAATTTAGCTGGCCAATAAGACTTGATGCAGAAGCGCAGCATGGAGAAGAGCGGGGATTTGAAATTCCCGTACTGCTGGGGGGGGGGGGGGGGTGGTGTGCTGACAGCTTGGCAACTCCTGTGGTAAAGTACAGCAGGGCCCGGGGGAGGATGGGTAGGATGTCTGGTATTAGTTCAATATGCACTAATGTCTGGGGGAAATTATCTTTTAAGAATTGTTTTCATTACTGATATTTTCTTGAGAGTTTTAAATCTGGTTTTAATGGGTATTTACTATAATAATGGAAATCCCTTCTTTATTTAGTGTCATTCTATGTTGTAACATAAAGGAATCATTAAGCCAGATTCTGTGCCCCAGCACCTAAAACGCTTGTTTGCTTGCTTTGCAAATGGGAGTAAGCAATCGTAATTGTATTGTTACTAGGGATGCACTGATACCTGTTTTTTTAAGGCTCAAATCACGATGACAAGCCTGGGTTCACCACATGTGATTCGGATAGGAATCGCACCGCATTCCTGTTTAATCACCTGTGATTCTTTGCAGTGGGCTTAAATCGCACTGCAAAATTATTGCTTAGTATCAGCACAACCCTAATTGTTACAATATCATTTTTCAGGTTCTCTATAACAATATACATTGTAATTCACACAGGATGGCAACATGACATTTCTCCTTTCCTGCAGGTTGTTACCCCTTTCACACATCAGACCCTTTTATCCTGCGTACCTGCCCCCATGTGTATTTCTGTGGAAGTGCTCCCAAGTTCAGCTGTAAAGAGCTTGAAGGTAAGTAGTTTGCCACAGACGTCTAAAGTACTTTTCAAAGCTGCTGCAGTTCTCTGCATTCCAGTTGTAGGGTGTTGAAACAGTAAGAGGTATTTGAATTGTTAACACCCTTTTACTGTTTTCTGCATCAAACACAGATTTTTAAAGCTGAACTACAGCTTCAGGCATTATTTACTAATTATTAAAAGAAAAATAAGTATCCTCTTGTCAGGGGTTTTACATTCTCTTCTCAGTCCTGTTTACTGTATTATTAATTTTGCAACAATATTCATCGAGCTAGGTATTCCAAGCCTGGACACCTCCTATAGGAAGGGTGACATATAGCCATACACATAGTGGATTTTATGTGGGATTAAGTCAGTCGTAGACGACAAACAACAATATTCCAGATATTGGTGGTTAAAAAAGTATTACTTGTTGTAATTATGTTAAAAAGACAAGGTCCATATATCCTGGGTTGTAACTTCAGGAAATCATGAGGATCTGGAGGTTGACACTGGAGAGCAGAAGTTACTTTGGGTGTAGAAAAATAGAACAGCGCCAATCTGAGTGTAATCTACAATAGTGCACTCACTAGACAGTTGTGATTAGCAGGCACATCAATAAAAGTTAATGGGCTGATTCATGCACGCCTCTTCGCGCCCATCAGAGACTTCCTGCTGACGGCTTCCTCCTGCGCCATCTCCATCCAACCCAGGACACTGGAAACCACTGCCGCCGCTGCAGAGTGTGATGACACCACACTCTACTGAAGCCTCCCTGGATACCTGGAACCCTTTGGTTGCTTTTATCAATGTGCCTGCTAATCACCACTGTCTAGTGAGTGCAATATTTTAGATTAAACCATGCGTTGTCAAAATTGCTACACAGATTCGCACTGCTCTTTGTTCTTTATGTATACAGTAAAACCTTGATTTGAGAATAACTTGGTTTGAGAGCGTTTTGAAAGACAAGCAACATTTTTAAATACATTTTGACTTGATATACAAGCGATGTCTTGATATAAGTAGCGTCATGTCACAACTGAGTATAAGAGAAGATAGGAGCCTCTAAGTGTAGTAATATGGTTACATTTAATGAAGGTACAACATTTAGCAACTCACATGATTGATGATTAAAAGAGGCACATCTAAGTATGCAGGCATCCGGGGTAAAGCTGTCCACATAGACAGACCTCCTCACTGCCATCTACGTCATCCCTTCCACGCTGCGCTCCACAAGCATTTCAAGCCTCGATTTCAGATCGCTCTACTGCAGGGTAGCCTTCCCAGTCAGGATTGCAGACTGACATCGGTGAGAGCCGGCGGTGTGGAGGACAGTCTATGTGGACAGATTTCCCCCGGATGCCTGTATACTTATGCCGCATACACACCATCACTTTATGTGATGAAAAAAAACGACATTTTCTGTGAAGTAAAAAACAACGTTTTTGAAACATCAATTTTCAAAGACGAAGTTGCCTACACACCATAGTTTTTCTCACAATGTTCTAGCAAAGCGAGGTTATGTTCTCACCACTTTTTCCATTGAAGCTCGCTTCTGGGCATACGCGGGTGTAAAAACGTCTTTTTAAACGACGTTTTTTGCTACACACGGTCAATTTCTGTGAAGTAAAAATTGACGTTTTGAAAAACGACACATAAAATTGAAGCATGCTTCAATTTTTTTTGGTCGTTTTTTACAAGACATAAAACGACGTTTTCCCCCACACACGGTCAATTAAAGTGACGTTTTTAAAAACGTCGTTTTTTTTCATCACATAAAGTGATGGTGTGTACGGGGCATTAGATGTGCCTCTTTAATTCATCAACCATGTGAGTTGCTAAATGTTGTACCTTCATTAAATGTAACCATATTACTACACTTAGAGGCGCCTCTCTTCTCTTTTATACTCTAAAGCTCTTGCTGGATTTTGCTTCTAATCCCCTTGTGGAGGCTTCCATTTGTGGATGGACATTTTATGGTTACACATCCTATTACATTGCTGTAATCTTTTTATATGGGCTATAAACAAAAGGACTTATGAAGAAATGGTTGTGGAACGAATCACCTAAGTTTCCATTATTTCTTATGGAAAAATTTGCTTTGATATAAGAGTGCTTTGGATTACAAGCATGTTTCTGGAACGAATTCTGCTCGCAATCCAAGGTTTTACTGTATTTAATTTTGACACCCTGGATACTACATCCGGCTCTCCATTTCTGTTACTGGCTTTGGCTCTTGTAAAGGGAAAGGATCATGTATTTTACCCTCCATTTCCTCGTCCCTTGTCAAGACAAGGGACGAGAAAAGTGACAAGAACTGTAGCTTTCATACACACTGTCATTTACCTGCCTCTCCTCTTGTTTTTTCACTGAACACCTTGTATTTGGTATACAGGATCCCTTCACTGCCAGTGCTGGAAGTAAAGCGCTTGATGTAGTGTAGGGTAGACATGTGCAATTCGTTTAGTTCCAAAAAATTTTTTTTCACAAATTTAGACAAATTTTGTTAATTCGGGAATATCCAAATTTTCACATTTCTGAATATTCAGAAATTTAAAATTTCCGAAATTAGAAAGTTTTGAAATTTCAGAAATGTGAAAATTCAAGAACTCTAAAATCTGAAATGATAACTAATAATAACTTAACTTTTACGAACTATTTTAATCATAGGCATTGGAATTTCCTTTCAAATTTGGCTGTTAGTGAACGTAACAAATACAAATTTGTCCGAAGTTACTTATTATCCGTAATAACGAATGCCACATCTAAACTAAAGGAACATAACGAATTAATAATAATAATAAAAAAAACATTTTATTCATTACTATTTAGTTTTGTTTAATTTGTTCAGATGCTGCATTTTTTATTTTGGATAATTCGAAACTTCAGATAAATTTGTATTCATTACGTTCACTAACAGATAAATTTGAAAGGAAATTCCAATACCTATAATTTATTAGTTATTTAGAATTTTTCAGATTTTCGTTTTTTCTAATTTTCGGGTTTTCAACTTTTCGAATTGTCGAATTTTACAATTTACGATTTCCAAATTTTACAATTTATAAATCTCAAATTTTTTTCATTTACGAATTTTACAAAATAACCAATTCCGAATTTTGGAATTTTCTAATTTTACAAAAAAATAAATAAAAATGAAACGAAAACTAACAAATGTCTAGTGTAAGGGTTGTTAGAAATGAATGAAATATACAGGATGAAGCCAAGAATGTAATACACCTGACAAGAGGTAAGTACTTGTTCCCCTTATGAATTTGTAAAGATACCTGTGGAAGGAGTTATACTTTTATTGTAGAATATTTTGCATACAGTCTGCTCAGAGTGAGAGCGCATTGTGCATTCTCTATGTTCTATGCAGAGTCTTAATCAAATCTGTAATCCCAACAGGTCCTGAGGGCCAACGTGTTTTATTGCTCACCGTACCAGACTTCAGCAGTACACAGACCGCCTGCCTGGTGAACCTTCGTACTCTACAGTGTCAGCCAATCAGCTTCTCTGGATTTAGCGCAGATGATGAGTCATCTGACTGACTGTCTGTCTATTTATTTTCTGTTAAGACTGATTACCAAAAGTTCTTGGATTGTGGTAGGTCAGGAAATTCACAAGAAAGACTATAAATGCAATAGAAAGTGTGAAACCTCTATTGATGTCCATGCCGTGAAACCATAGGTCTATAGTTCCCACTTTCAGAAGGACACAGAATGCAGTAAATGTAATTTAGTCAGAACATCAAACTGTTGGTTTAAGATTGACTTGTAACTTTTAAGGTACCCTGCTCATATCCACAATGACTAGAGCTCATCACATTACCTGTCCAATTCTACTAAGTAGATACCCAGGAAATAAAATAAAGTTTATATGAATTTGAGAGAGTGTTTCTATGTGTTTAATAAATTACCGTTTCCTCATTAATTCTTCTAAATAATTAATGACCCGATAGCCTGCCTCATCTGTTGGGACAGTTCCCACCCTACCAAACTCCTCAGTGTTTTCCTGTCCCAAAGAGCAGGTTTATGGGGTAGCAGATTACTCATCTTTTCTGAGTATCTCATTAAAACATAAAAATTTGCCTAAAGACTATGAGTAAAAAATGCCATTTCCTTTTTTAGGGTATTTATTTTATGGGCCCAGGGGACTTAATGTAAAATTTTGATTTTACCAGTAATTAAAGAATAAGTTCACCTTTGGAACATGTGCCAGCGGGCGGGTGATCCTCTTCCCACACCCACTGTCACATTTAAAAAAAACAGGGTGGCTGTGTGTGGTGCTTCGCTCAATCCATTGCAGCTGACAGGTTGTAGTTCTCAATGAGCTATGAGAGCGCTGGTGACTTTCCTCGTAGTTCATTGATCTTCCTGCTCTCAAGTAAATGCCTGCCTGTATCGGAGGTATGGAGAGACAGCTATCCTGAGAGTCTGCAGGATCTGGACATTGCATCTGTGACCTGCTAATCGCGGGTGCAATGCTCTGCAGGCTCCTTTGAAAAAAATTATAAATGCACATTTTTTTTACCTGCATTTATTTTTATTTTTTTAAAAGGTGAACTTTATCCTTTTAAACTTTCCTGATTCCTCCATGACATCCTAGGTTAATTCCCACCCTGTAAGATTACTTTTTTGATATACATCTATCTTATTCTCTAGAATAATGCCACGGGGTCCCCTAAATTCTCTGTCCCAGCAAGTAGACAGCCAGTCTGCTGGGTTTATAGGCAGTCGCAGAGAATCAGTGGAAAGGCAATTACAGATAAGTCATTTCAGTTTTCAGCCTTGTTACATCGAGGAAAGCCGTCTCTCTTATGCTTTCTTGATATGCAAAACTTGTGGTTTTGTGCATTTTGCTTTGATGGACTCAATCTTTTCAGGTATAATATTACTCGTAGAGTCCGGTTATATGTAAAGGGACAAGCCTTATTACTTATTCCACATGGTAATACACTGCACAAAGTAGTAAAACAGGAATGGGGCAGAGCTAATGTCATTCTAAATGGGCAGGGGGGGGGGGTGTTCGACTGGTTAACAAGGACACCAATTTTACTGTTGGCTCATATCATGTTCATACCAACTTCTTTCTGCATAATGTTGTGGGTGTTATTGGCCTTGTATGTTCGTCCATATACATATTTTTTTCCTGCTGCTAGCACAGATGAAACACACTTCTTCTATATCTCTATGTATGTTCTATATATGTTCCTAAATCCAGTTTTTAAATACCACTTCCCTAGTATTGCTTTGTACATGGTGCATTTTGTAATAAAAGGAAAAATTGGGCAATTATATCTGTGTATCCCCTTTGGTATCGCAATTGATTTTTTACGAGCCTGAACAGTGTAAGAAGTATACTGAATATGCTGTAAATCTAATGTTTTTTAGGTCTTCTGGAAAAATTACTTATTTGCTCCCAAAACTCTGCTTTACACAAAAGGTGATTTTATAATGGCCAAGGACACACAATTGAAATATCACATTTGTACTGTATGAACTTCAATTTGTTTGTTTTTTTAAATCGTTACAATGCCTACACATAAAATATTTTCCCTGCCAGTGAATTTGTAATTCTGTTTGGCTAGTCTTGTCATTGACAAACATAAGCTACATTGTAGAGCCAGGCGGATGATAATTTGGGGTTGATTTGGAGAGTGAAAAATCTGGTGCAAAAAAAATTCTGGACGCCGATTGGTATTGGTATTCTAAATGTGTGCATAAATCACAAAATAGTGTAAAAAAGATAAAAAAATCTTAGGGCACTTATGTCCTTTGTATAAAGCACAGAAATGTGAAAACATCTACAAAAGTGAACCCAATATAAACATTCCTCAAAAGCTAATAAAAAAAGTCCATCCAATGCTCATAAATAATGTGCTAGTCCACAAATAACAATTATTGGATATCTGCCAAGATCCGAAAGGTAAACTTATATAGCCAGATTCAGAGAGACTTACGACGGCGTATCAGTAGATACGCCGTCGTAAGTCTGAATGAGCGCCGTCATATCTTTGCGCGCATTCTTAAAATGAGATACGCCTCACTGTTGCTAAGATACGACCGACGTAAGTCTCCTACGCCGTCGTATCTTATGTGCATATTTACGCTGGCCGCTAGGGACGTGTACGTGGATATACGCGTCGAATATGTAAATGCGCAAAAGATACGCCGATTCACGAACATACGTACGCCCGTCGCAGTAAGCTACACCGTTTCCGTAAGGCATACGCCGGCGTAAAGATAAACCACCAAAAGGATGGCGCAGCCCATGCAAGGTATGGACGACAGAACAGCCGTCGTATTTTACGTTGTTTGCATAAGCGTACGTGAATGGGGCTGGGCGTAGGTTACGTTCACGTCGAAAGCATTGAGTATTTGCAACGTGATTCTGAGCATGCACGCGCATGCGCTGTACCAACGGCCCTCATTTACATGGGGTCACGGTAACTTTACATGTAGCATGCCCACTACCTGCCTAATTTGAATTAGGCGGGGTTACGCCGGGCCATTTGCGCTACGCCAACGTAACTTAGGGAGCAAGTGCTTTGTGAATACTGGCCTTGCCTCACTGTGTTACGTCGGCGTAGTGCAAATGGGATGCGCTACGCCGAACTAAAGATGCGCCCGTCTCTGAATCTGGCTAATAGTGATTATAAGTGTTTCAACAGTCTCTCAATGTGAGATGAAAACTGCATATGTTGAAAAAAACACCCAGGAGTGGCCCGTATTAGACCTCACCAGCAACAGTGTATTATAAAATGGAGAAAAAAACAAAGCCTTCTCATAGTGTAAAAAATGTATTCCATAAAAAATCTCCTACAGCCAATTACAAATCCAAACAAACGATTGGCTGTGAGAGATTTTTTATGGAATACATTTTTTACACTATGAAAAGGCTTTGTTTTTTCTCCATTTTATAATACAACGTTGCTGGTGAGGTCTAATACGGGCCAAAGTTTCCCAATTTTGAGCTTCAATCGATTGCTGCACGGCTTGCAGAGGGCGTGGAATACAACAGTGTTTTTTACTTTGTGATTTATGTACACATTTGTTTTTGTATAATTATTTTGTTGTCATACACTTGCACCTGTTCTCTTTTATAGGGTATCCTATACCTTTACTGCGATTCTTTGCGGCATAGTATTGCTACAAAGTAGCAGAATTACTTTGGTGTTCCCCTCACAGGGTGTCTCACCCTGTTAAGAGGAGCCAGCTTAATTATATGGCTTTCTCCAATCACAGTAGAAGCGCTACACTTTTATATATATATATATAATTTGTTTACAAAATCTGTCTTTTTTGTTGTGTTGGCAGCTAATTCACATTTTTTTATTTTTTTTTGCTTTTTTTACTGTAACGGAAGCACACCACCCCATTTGTTGATTTTAAAGGGAAGTAGGCGCTTTTATTTTAACGCAAAAGCGCTTGAAAAACTCCTCAGCATGAAAGCAGCCTAAAGAGAAACCAAATGACCCATGAAGCTGTAAATGTGAACCAGGACATGGGAAGTCGTGTTCCTGGCTAGGCACTAAGGCTGACAAACACTTCAGGCTAGATACAGGTACGAGATACGACGGCGTATCTCCAGATACGCCGTCGTATCTCTGAGTTGCGGCGTCGTATCTATGCACCTGATTCTTAGAATCAGTTACGCATAGATTTGACTAAGATCCGACCGGCGTAAGTCTCTTACGCCGTCGTATCTTGGTTGCAATTTGCAAACTGGCCGCTAGGTGGCGCTTCCGTCGATTTACGCGAGGAATATGCTAATTAGGTAGATACGCCGATTCACAAACGTACGTACGGCGCATTTTTTTACGTCGTTTACGTTAGGCTTTTTCCGGCGTAAGGTTGCTCCTGCTATATGAGGCGTACGCAATGTTAAGTATGGACGTCGTTCCCGCGTCAAATTTTTTTAAATTTTTACGTCGTTTGCGTAAGTCGTTCACGAATAGGGCTTACGTTCACATCTAAAGCATTGACGATTTGCGGCGGAATTTCGAGCATGCGCACTGGGAAACGTCAAATACGTGGGGTCACACTAAATTTAAATAAAACACGCCCACATCATCCAAATTTGAATTAGGCGGGCTTACGCCAGAGCACATACGTTACGCCGCCGTAACTTAGGGCGCAAGTTCTTTCTGAATACGGAACTTGCGCCCTAATTTACGGAGGCGTAACATATCGGAGATACGTTACGCCCACACAACATTACGCAGGGCTATCTGAGTCTAGCCCTTCACATGTAATTAGAGATTGAGTTATAAAGTAGTGCTATGGCCATAATGTTGCTAAAAGATAAATTAAAAAAATACAATTTTTTTTAAAGTTCTTAGCAGGCTGGCTTCAGGATGAGAAAAAAAAAAGTAGAGGGTCTGGTCATTGGGCCTGTCAAAGTGACATGACTGACTCTCCTGCAATAACAGAGTTCTCTCTGTTGCATTAAGCAATGCAGGCTTCAACCCACGACGCACATTTAATGAATAGGCTGTTAAATGTGTGCTGTGGTGTACGTACCCCGGTGGTATATAACAGAGAGCTGACAATGATATTAATTTTCCGTTCTAAGCAAAACCCTAATTTCAGCTATGTATGTAACTGTTTGCCTGGATGCTTTATTGTAGCACTGATCTCACCATTACCAAGCACAGTGTTTTATTTTTTATTTTTATACATAAGAGTTGAAGCGAGATAATAAAACTGTCTCTTAAAGTCTTTGTGTGTGTTGTGTTACTGTTAAACACTTACGCCATTCACTGTCCATCCCTGGCTGTCATCGATGGGAGGATTATTGAACACGTCACAGGCGTCAGCGAGATTTGTAGAAATGTATTTTTTATTGGTAATTGATGAAATTTTACATACTTGGACAGCATTGTGCTCTGTGGCCAGTTGCCAGTAGGACCTGCAGGGTGTTAAGCCAGACATCTAACAGGCATATACATTTTTCCTATGGAATATTTACCTCCTGTGCCAGAGGGGATATAGTATGTCCTGATGTATGGAAACTCTAGCACTGCAAGGATTTAATTAAGCGTTAAGTGAGGCGGCAAGGCTCTTCATAGAACAACAGCACTGTTCTCTCCAGCTACGGTGGACCTTCCTTTGTGGTTTACCAATCAATCGCTATATACACATGAAAAGGGATGTTTTATAATGGGTGTCTCCCAATGCAATGCAGAATCCACCTTTTTATTTTCTAATCTGCACTGGAAACTTGACAGCTGGAATCTGGTAGCTCTAGACAACACCCTACTTTCTTCTTCTGGAAGTGTTGACTCCTTTGGGGGTAGAACTTTTAATCCTTTTATGCCAAAAATAAATCAGTCTGTAGCTCATTTTCATTCATTCATTTTTTTCCTCTTAGAAGTCCCCAAAGTTTACAGTATAAGTCTCTGCTGTGGTGAATGGAGCCACAGGAGTAGTGGCATCTTCTTCCCAGATCTCTGTCTCCACCTCTGTGACAATTTCTGTATAGGTCTCAGTTTCTGTGTCCCACAGAGATTCTGTAGGAGTAGGTGGCTCCAGCCGGTGGGGCGGCATAGTTGTTGGAGTATCAGTGGGAGGGAAAGTGGTAGTTGGTTCAAAAGTTGTGGTGGTGGGCGGGAGAGTGGTGGTAAGGTTGCGTTGGCGATTGAGCCACATACGTCGGCGCTGTAGACGAAGTCTTTGTGCAGGGGTGAGCTTGCGACCTCCAGGTGGTGTTAGGCGGATAGGTCCTTTGCCTTTCATTGCAATGATCTCATTGATTCTCTTCCAGTTGGAGCGAGCCAGGACAAAGTTGCAGTGGGTTGCCCCGATTTCAAAGCCAACGTTGCATGTCTTAGTGCTCTGAGTATAACCGTCGGCCCGTACTGTTACTCGATACTCTCCAGGGTTCAGGATACGCCAGAAGTCCCCGCCAGCCGCTGTAAGGGATGGAGACATGTCAGTGTATGTGGTTTATTTCCCTCTAGCTCCCTGTTTTGAAGCAGGTTTTTGAGTTTGTACTTGCCTTTGCTATTTAATGTAGATCTCTGTTTAACACGTTTATTGTTTTTAAAGGGTAAAAATGTCATTTGTAGGAAAGGTTTGAGACGAGTGGTGGAGCAAAAGACAATTTTGCAATATTAAAATGCTTTACATAGCAACAGACAGCATCTAACACTGCTCTCTAAAGTAACCACGCAGAGGCCTCTAGTGTACTCTATATTACATAAGAGTGGAGACTGAGTCAGGCCTTCTCGTTCAACATCAGTGCTTGATCTCACAAATGTGCATCTGGAAGAATGGTCAAACATTTCCATAGACACACTCCTAAACCTTGTGGACAGCCTTCCCAGAAGAGTTGAAGCTTTTATAGCTGCAAAGGGTGGGCCAACTCAATATTGAACCCTACGGACTAAGACTGGGATGCCATTAAGGTTCATGTGTGTGTAAAGGCAGGAATTCTAATACTTTTGGTAATATAATGTATGGCCCAAATCGCCAAATTTCAGGCTGGGAGCTGTCTCTTGAGTAGTGTATATATCGTTACAATGAGGAGATCACTCTTGTTCCGTCTACTCGGCAGTATAGGGAGAAGTATTTACACTGTGTGAGAGAAGTGTACACTTCCATAGGATTCATCCTGTTCTTTATACTCCCAAATATGTACAAGATTTGGTGCATGATTCTCTTTTGGGAAACTGCTGGCTTACATGTTACAATATAGTTTACTAAACATTTGTTTGTCTCTTCACCTGTTGTGACATCATGATTTATTTCTGCCACTGAGATGGAAGCATTGGCTATTGGTTCCCCATGTCGATCTGTTACAATGCCTTTAATGCCCCGGTGAACCTGTTGGAGTAAGCAGAAATTAGTATACTTATGGACAGTGCTAGGCAATCTGTTGCCTTCTATCTGATGAAAATCTGGAACACCCAGGATCCCTGCCTCTACACTAGACACTGAAATAATTTGGTTGCTATATTATCTCATGTACTTATACTTGCTGTAAGAGGTAGTTTGGGCTTACATTAGTGTTTATTAAATGTTTTGCTTACAGGAGAATTCGATCTAAGGACTACATCGGGAGGGGCTGAGATTCCTCTCTAATGTCAGCTGGGAGGTCACATGATCTCTGTGCTGTCCACTCAACCAGTCCTGCTATAGTCTTTAGATCAGGGGAGGAGAGTGGCGGGAGCTCATGTGACCGACCGCACAGCGTCACTCTGAAATAAGGTATTTAGCAGCATCATTAGCGGCGAACGATGTGTACAGAGGCAGAACGAGGAACTGCCTATGTAAACAAGGCGATTCCCTGTTCTGCCTAATGACATGCAAGAGATCTTCTGTTCCCAGTGATTGGGAACAGTGCTACCCACCTACAGTTAGAATTGAAGATCGCCGCCATTACCAGTAAAAACAATAAAGTCACTAAATTGTAAACGCAATAACTTTTGCGCAAACCAATATATATAGGCCTATTTCAATTTTTTTTTTAACCAAAAATATGTAGAAGAATACATATTGGCCTAAACTGATGAATACATTTTTTATTTTTTGGAAATGTATTATAGCAGAATTTTTTTTTTTTTTCAAAATTGTCGGCCTTTGTTTTGTTTATAGCACAAAAAAATAAAAACCGCAGAGGTGATCAAATACCACCATAAGAAAGCTCTATTTGTGGGGAAAAGAGGACATCAATTTTGTTTGGGTATATCGTTGCACGGCTGCGCAATTGTCAGTTAAAGCCACGCAGTGCCGTATTGCAAAAAATGGCCTGTCATTTAAGGGGGCAAATCCTTCAGTGCTGAAGTGGTTAAATCTCTGACAATGGTCACCAGAACATTCTGACTCATAGGGTGAATCTCTCCAGAGGAGACATACATGGCAATACAGACTCAATCTTGCATTTCTGTACTGTATCCAAAACAAAAGAAACACTAAGGGAATTCTGAAAACATGATGATTTGAGGAAATTGTATGGCCATAGACCAGGGGTCCTCAAACTACGGCCCGCGGAGGACTTTTAACCGGCCCACCCCACCCTGACAAGCAGCGCCGGTTACACGGCAGGTTGTAACACAGCGATCCCGCTGTGTCACTGAGATCACAGTGTTAACAGTTCTGGCGCGCTATGATAAATGTCCCGCCCTCCTCCTCCTCCTAGACCTGCTCGTGTGATAGAGCCAGTGTTCTGTCTATCACACGAGCTGGTCTAGGAGGAGGAGGGCGGGACATTTATCATAGTGCGCCAGAACTGTTACCAACATTGTGAGCTTCGTGGCACAGCGGGACCGTGACACAGCGGGATCATGACAGCAGTTTGGCACAGTAAGGCTGTGAGGGGCTTACGATGGTGAGGGAGGGGGGGAGGCTTGCAATGGTGAGGGGGGCTGATGATGATGAAATGATGATGATGGTGGGGGGGGGCTGATGATGGTGAAATGATGATGTAATGATGATGGTGGGGGGGGGCTGATGATTTAGTAATGATGATGATGATGATGGGGGGGCTTGCAATGAGGGGCTGATGATGTAATGATGAAGGTGGGGGGGAGCTTGCAATGAGGGGCTTGCAAAGGTGAGGGGGGTTGCAATGAGGGGCTGATGATGGGGGGGGCTTGCAATGATCTTGATCGGCTTGCAATTAATGATTATGAGGGGGGGGGGGCTTGCAATGAGGGGCTTACAATGATGATGGCGAGGGGGGGCTTGCAATGAGGGGATAATGATGATTGTGAGGTGGGGGGACTGGCAATGATCATGATCGGTTTGCAATTAATGATTGTGAGGGCTTGCAATGAGGCGCTTATAATGATGAAGGGGGAGGGTTGCAATGATCGTGAGGGGCTTGCAATGGTGAGGGGGGGCTTGAATTTGAAATGGTGGTGAGGGTGGGCTTGCAATGATGGTCTGAAATGACAGTGAGGGTGGGCTTGCAATGATGGCTTTAAATGACGGTGAGGGGGGCTTGCAAAGATGGTCTGAAATGACAGTATGGGTGGGCTTGCAATGATGGTATGAAATGACGATGAGGGTGGGCTTGCAATGATGGTCTGAAATGACGGTGAGGGTGGGCTTGCAATGATGGCTTGAAATGACGGTGAGTGTGGGCTTGCAATGATGGTCTGAAATGACGGTGAGGGTGGGCTTGCAATGATGGTCTTAAATGACGGTGAGGGTGGGCTTGCAATGATGGCTTGAAATGACGGTGAGGGGGGCTTGCAGTGATGGTCTGAAATGACAGTGAGGGGGGCTTGCAATGATGCTCTGAAATAGACGGTGAGGGTGGGCTTGCAATGATGGTCTGAAATGACGATGAGGGTGGGCTTGCAATGATGGTCTGAAATAGACGGTGAGGGGGGGCTTGCAATGATGGTCTGAAATGACGGTGAGGGTGGGCTTGCAATGATGGTCTGAAATGACGGTGAGGGTGGGCTTGCAATGATGGTCTAAAATTACGGTGAGGGTGGGCTTGCAATGATGGTCTGAAATGATAGTGAGGGTGGGCTTGCAATGATGGTCTGAAATGACGGTGAGGGTGGGCTTGCAATGATGGTCTGAAATGACGGTGAGGGTGGGCTTGCAATGATGGTCTGAAATGACGATGAGGGTGGGCTTGCAATGATGGTCTGAAATGATAGTGAGGGTGGGCTTGCAATGATGGTCTGAAATGATAGTGAGGGTGGGCTTGCAATGATGGTCTGAAATGACGGTGAGGGGGGCTTGCAATGATGGTCTGAAATAACGGTGAGGGTGGGCTTGCAATGATGGACTGTTTAAAAAGTTTGAGGACCCCTGCCATAGACAGAGATTTCTAGTTGTTTCAATGGCATCAAAGTGACGGGTTGTTGCTGGAGAAGACCACTAACCTGCTCCATGAATGTTAGCAGAGCTTCCTTGTTGGTCTCCCACTCTTCAGCCAGCTCACTCTCATGTGGGAACTTATCACAGCCTAGATATATGGAGAGCTCCAGACAGTTTGTATGCAGGTAGCTAAAGTCATTCATGCCTTTAAAAAAAGAGAACCAGTCATGGTAAATAAGTCACATCAACAAACCTTGACTACATCAACTATATTTCAACAGTATGTTAACCAATGTGAGCTTTGTGATCCAGCCCCTTAGAAATAAAAAGGCATTCTCTTGCTTTTGTGATTTACAAGTGAAATTCACAGCACAATATTTCTCACAAGCCTGGGCTGTACTGAGCTAATGTGTCTAGCATTCTTTAGTGTGCAATAAATTTAATAAACATCGGATGCAGTTGGTGGATAACATTTTAGAAAAGAGAAGTACAATTTCCCTTAACCACTTCAATACCGGGCACGTAAACCCCCTTTCTGCCCAGTGTTCAGCGCTGTCGCACTTTGAATGACAATTGCGCGGTTATGCTACACTGTACCCAAACAATTTTTGTTATCATTTTGTTCCCACAAAGAGAGTTTTCTTTTGGTGGCATTTGAGAATGAGACCGAATTTTTTTTCTTCAAGTGTGTTTTCTCCTTCACTGACGGGCACTGATGAGGTGGCACCAATGAGGTGGCACTGATAGGCGGTGCTAATGGGCACTGATGGGTGGCACTGGCCATGTATGATTCAGAGCGAGGTTTGTTTATATATACTTACTATATTAAGCGGTACGTCAGTAAGCCTCCTGTGCCCCAGAACGACGTCAGATTAGTGACAAAACGTGTCAGTAGGGCCGACGTGCTGATGTCACCAGGTTGATACGTCCCGTTTTGCACAGGCGTTTGTACTGCTTCTGGCTAGCCGCATTTATATTTTAAAACCCTTTTTATCTAATACGCCTTGCAGGCAAGCTTATTTTCTATTTATAATTTTAATTAAAAAAAAACATCTGGTTTTACCTATGGCCACCTCTGTGCGCTTTTTTCTCTGAGTGACTGCTGCCTCATCACCTGTCAAGCTGTGTATGGGCTCAAAAGAAGAGGCTCCATTCAACTACGTTCCTGACCGGACGGCTCTTGTTGGTGTGCTGACCGGATCGCTGTTGGAACGTTATTGAGGAAAAGGCCCTGGCTGGGTCCTATCCACAGGCATTCATAGCCTGTGCAGCTGGTAAACAATTAGCGCAGACCCCCCCCCCCGTCAGGAGACTCGCTGATCGGCTCTATACCAAGATCTGTGTATCGGTGTGTCAGACTGACGCGCCGCACTGTGCGCCCACAGTGACATTTAGAAGGGAAATCGAAGGAAAAGGTAAGTGAACCAACAATGCACTAGCTTAAATGAACCTATTTAGAAAATAAAAACAAACCTATACAACCCCTTTAAGGCGTAAACCTTGAGAAAAAAGATTTGTTTGTTTTATAAAGCGGAACTAAAGTTTAACATAAAAGAAATTGTGAGCAGGCAGGCTCTTTATTGCAGAAGAGCTATGCAGTGTCTCTTCTGTAAAAAAATAAACCTACCTACCTGCTCATAGTCTCCTGTGGAATGTACACTGGGCTGCACATGTGTAGCTCAGTTCACATTTCAGCACATGTGCTCGAGTGATGTCATTCCACATTGTCTGGTCAATAGGCGAAGATGCCAGTGCGAGCAAGGGACCTTGGGGGTGTCGGACTACTGAAGCAGAGAAGTATTTCCGATTTTAGTTCTGCTTTAAAGTGGTTGTAAAGGCAGAAGGTTTTTTATCTTAATACATTCTATGCATTTGGATAAAAAAACCTTCTGTGTGCAGCAGCCCCCCTAATACTTACCAGAGCCCATCTCAATCCAGCGATGTTGTACAAAAGACTGAGCTGTACAGGATTCTCCCTCCTGATTGGCTGAGACACAGCAGCGGGTGCAATTGGCGCCCGCTGCTGTCAGTGAGCCAAAGAGGAGCAAGAGGGGGTGGGGCCGTGTCGCAGGCCTGTGTATGAGTGGACACAAGGAGCTGCGGCTTGGCTTGGTGCCCCCATTAGCAAGCTGCTTGCTGCTAATTGGTAGCTGAAAAGTAACTCCAGTTCTAGATACAACATTGATACAAGAGCCTCTGGCTGTGGTCACACCCCCACATTTACTTTCCTCCCGATTTGACATCTAGGACATTCATAATTTCCTGGTGACCCTGAAGTTTTCTGTGAAAGATCTGCAATTCCACATTTCACCTATAGGTCCATGTTAATAAGAACTGCGACATTGGTGCAGTTTCAAAATCCAATTGTGGTTTTATGATTGTTTATCACACCCAGTTATAACAACTTACTGCCAGACTCTGGTCTCCATTTAGCTCCGTTGGCAATGCCCATGCCCTTGGTGTAATCATCTGCATGGCAGCTCCCGCGGGCTATATCCCCCATGTTTAGATGGGCAGAAGCATAAGCAATTGAAAGCCACCGGAAGATAGAATGATCAGTAGTCTTTGACACTCCTTCATCATCCTCTGCCGATACCTCAGACACTTCTTCTTCCTCCTCTTCATCTTCAAGGAATTGCTGATGATGACGGCGATACACGGGTTGCTCTTCCTCTTTTACCACCCGTGCCATGTCATAGGGGTAGGAGACCAACTTTTCTCCACCTTGTAAATTGGCTCCCAAGACAAATGGATTTTTTTCCATCCAGGCAATGATAGCTTTAGTCTCTATCGCCACCTAGGCAAGAAAAAATTTCTAGTTACCACTGTTTTCCACCACACAATTTTGCTGTTTCATCATCA
Source organism: Rana temporaria (assembly GCF_905171775.1). NCBI lineage: Eukaryota > Metazoa > Chordata > Amphibia > Anura > Ranidae > Rana > Rana temporaria. The sequence goes on from NC_053491.1 coordinate 411,177,738, forward strand.
CATGCCAGTAACCAAAATACTCACTGTGGCATCCTCTGCCAAGAAACCTTCTGGAATGGGCAAGTTATTGTTTGGTACTCTGTGAGGAACCCATTTTCTATCCTCAGCTGCCCAGAACGCTGTGTTCAGGTCTGGGAAATTGGTAAAGATATCATAGCCTTCTTCTGTCCAGTGTCCCAGCGCCCAGTTACCCAGTTCAGAGCCCTGAGGAAGAGATAATACAGGAGAAATGCACATGATGGTTTGAGGATTATCTGATACGTCTTTATTGCACATTTTATAAAAGCTTTAACATCTATATATATTTTCCAACTGTTTTTAAGCAATCCTTTTTCAGTCTTGAATAAATGATGGGCCCAAATACACATAAAAGGTGTGTAGGTGTACTTAAAAGAAAAAATAAATATTTCTGCAATACATGCACAGTTCCTCGTGTTTAGTCTCTTTTTCAAAATGCTGCAAATACAGAAACCTGTTAATCCTTCCAGAAAGCCAGTGTGCTCCTAACTTCAAGTTGTAGGCAGGAAACACTGCCTCTGCTGCACTGACATCCTAACTAGAGTTGTCAGCAATATCTGCTGGACTACAGAACTCCATCCACCCTTCTCTGTCCCTCTTCACATGAATACATTTAATACAATGCCATAGCCTTGACTACCAAGAGCCTCTTTATACACTCTGTGTGGGGAAAGTTCTCTTAGGAGATGCTGTTCTCGTAGGTGTGCCTACATCAGTAGGAATTGTCTTAGGAAACTCCTCTGCCTCCTATCAGCTTGCCCCTGCAGAATTTTAGAAGCTTTTATGATGTTGCGAGGAGTATTAAAAGCAGGTCCTTGCTACAGACAGAAACAAAGTAAAAGGTAACAGTACATGGTGGGACATGCTCTAGGCATGGCTTGGTTGTAAATTTAGGTCACAGCTAGAGCTCCCCTTAGGAACAATGTCATTGCTGATGCTGACTGAGCATTTTTGAAAATGGTAGTAGTTTGGTTGTCATGCTGATACAATGGGTTTGGTACACCGATTACCTTTAGGGCTCTTGCACATTTGTTGTCTCCTCTAAAAAGCAATCTGTGTTCAGATCAGTTTTTGGAAAATATTTGACAGGCGGCGAGGAGACGTTATATCACATGCTCACTGCCTGATTTAAGCCTGTAATACTGCATCAACTGTACTGCAATCCTAGGTGATGCAGCCGGTTGCGGCGCTACATCATTGAACTTAAAGGAGAAGTAGGCCCAAAGCTTTTTTTGGCCCTACTTCTCTTATGGTTCTCAGGACTGCACTTGGTTCTGCACTCCCGTGACCTATTTTCAGCCGACAGTCGCTGTCGGCTGACATCGCTCAGCCAGTCGGGATCAACCCAGGTGACTGGACTGACAGCTGGCTCTGCCTCTCAGCACAGTGAGCGCTGGAGGGGCAGAGCAGAGAGGTAGTGACTGACAGTGCTTTAGAGGGCACAACAAATGTCATGCCTGTGATGCTTTACTTGAGTTCAATGAGGCCCCGCTGCAGACATTACAGGGTTGAATCAAGCAGTGAGGAGCCAATTTGACATCTGAAAAGTGCTTCAAATGCGGCATGTGTACAGCCCTGTCTGGTTGTATTGTTGGGCTTCAGGTGTGTGGCCGAGGGTTAGTAAAACTGGTGCTCTGCTGCCTGTTTTTATTAACCTTCACCCATGTGAAAGAGCCCTTACCAGACATTAGGAGTACAGTAGCAGGGTTTATTTTTTATTTTTTCTAAGATAACTAATTATCTGCCTGACATTACTATCAATATGCAAATTAGGCAAAAACGGTATTACAATGAAATAAAAAAACAACGCAATATGTTAAATAAACTAAGAAAAGACACATAGTTATTGGCTTGCATCTAAAAACACTGAGCAGAGCTCTTTGAAGACACATTTCTTCTACACTCACCATTGGACTTGCAATTTCATAGCCATCCGGGTTCAGTGAGGGTACCAAATGAATCCTGGTGTCCTGGACAAGGGTTAAAATACGTGGATTGCCATCTCGATATTCTTTGCATATAAACTGCATTAAGAGAAGTAGTAATTCACGCCCCAAAATTTCATTCCCATGAAGGCCAGCTGTGTACCTGAACTCCGGCTCTCCTGTGAACAGAGGTCAGACAAAATCTCATTAACTTGGTTGGATGCCATTCTAGAACAGACAAGCCTTTTTATTATGTTACTTATCGCCATTTATGGTCTAAATACATGTCTGCCAATTGGCAAAGGATTTATAATTCTGTTCAGATGGTTATGTGACCATGCATATCTGTCTGGCAGCATTGGCCGTGTCTGCAACTACACTACAGTTAAAACATATGTTGCCCCAACATTTCATGTTCCTAATATGTGCCTGTTGTTCCATTTATTTGTGTTAAAAAGTATCCCGTTTTCTTGCATTGCTTACTTTGGGTAAAATACCTGTTGATCCTGCTAGTCCCATTGTTCTTCTATTTGACCATGCTAGGCATGAGAGCACATCCATCCCAGCATAGTCAAATTTCTGGCTATGCTAGGCATGAGAGCACATCCATCCCAGCATAGTCAAATTTCTGGCTATGCTAGGCATGAGAGCAGATCCATCCCAGCATAGTCAAATTTCTGGCTATGCTAGGCATGACAGCACATCCAACCCAACATAGTCAGTTTTCTTGCTGGGGTGAAAGAACAGCCTGCCTGCATCCAATTCGCATGTCAGGAGATTGTGACCGTCTTCCTATGGAGCCGGTTCACACATCTCCGGAACAGCTCCGGTGCTAATTGCACAGGAGTTCTGTGCATCTTTTGGTCTGTTTTGACCGAAATCTGACCTGAAATAGTGAACAGGGAGGAACTGTACCCCTGCTGTGAGTGGTTCCGTACTGCAGTGTTAACCCAGCCTTAGGAGCAGGACAGCCAAAGCTTATTTGGCTGTACTTCATTCTGCACTCTTGAAGCCCACTCTCACCTGATGTCACAGAGCCGGTCCAGGCAAGATTGCAACAATAAAGTTAGGATCTGCCCACATGCCTGGACCGGCACCTGTCTCGGTCTCTCAACGAGCAGCTGAGAGCCTAAGCCGGCCGCTCCCACCCCCTCCACAGCCCAGTGCTCTAGTGAGAGTGGGGGGCAGAGCAGAGAGCCAGTGACTGACAGTCACCAGCACTCTGCTCATGGAGCTCTGAGAACCGAGTGATCAGCAGTCTTTGATCACTTGGTTCTCAGTGTTAGAGCTGGTGGGGGACAGATGCAGCATCAGATTGATGCTGCATCCACCTAGGTAGGTATGATTAAAAAAAAAAAAAGCCCTAATTCTCTTTTAAGCAAGGATCCACCCCAGTGACCCAACAATGGAGGAACAACAGCACATAGATGAAGTCACACCTATACTTTTTCCTCCTGTAACCATGTTCACACAGTGTTAGACCAAAGCAACAGGGCCCTGACTGCTTCACAGGGCTGCTCCTACCTCTCCTAGTCTAAGTACTACAGTGCTGGGAATTACAGGATGATAAAGTAAAAACAGATACAGTGATTGAGGCTAGTTCTGAGCAAAAATATATTAAATGCAGGGGCGTCATTAGGGGGTGGGCTGGGGAGGCTGGACCCCCGATTGGGTCGCTGAAAACCCCCGAGTCTCGGCCATGAAGTATTTAATAACTAGCCCCGAGTGCCGCGGAGCAGGGACCATTTTGTTGACGAGCGCCGCTGAGTGACACAGCAGGTCCCGTCTTCTGGAGCCTGCAGCGCCTATGATGGACCTGGACGTCCCACTGGTCCAATCCGGGACCCCCGGGACGTGTAACATCCATCATAGGCGCCGCAAGCTTAGAAGGCGGGAATTACAATGCCGCCCCGCGCGCCATGCGACATCCCCGCTCGATTCGGTGGCTCTCCCCAGCTTCTGAGCCTCCTCTGGCTGAATGGCTGCCCGCCGCGCCATGCCATGCCACACCACATCCCCGCTCCATGCTCGGTGGCTCTTTTCTCCTCCTTGGCTCCTAAGCCTCCCTGGCTGCATCGCTATGACTGGCACATTGGGCGTGCCGGCGCCGCACACCACGGCTGAGGTAGGCCAGTGATTATGTATGTAGGACAGAACAGGTCAGTGTATGCAGGACAGGTCAGTGTATGCAGGACAGGTCAGTGTATGCAGGACAGGTCAGTGTATGTAGGACAGGTCAGTGTATGTAGGTCAGGTCAGTGTATGCAGGACAGGTCAGTGTATGTAGGACAGGTCAGTGTATGTAGGTCAGGTCAGTGTATGTAGGTCAGGTCAGTGTATGCAGAACAGGTCAGTGTATGCAGGACTGGTCAGTGTATGCATGTCAGGTCAGTGTATGCAGGTCAGGTCAGTGTATGCAGGGCAGGTCAGTGTATGTAGAGCAGGTCATGTCAGTGTATGTAGGTCATGTCAGTGTATGTAGGACAGGTCAGTGTATGTAGGTCAGGTCAGTGGTGTATGTAGGTCATGTGTCAGAAACAACCCTGAAAGACATGCTAGTGTCCCTAAGAGCTTCCCTACATGCTGAAGCCCCTGGTCTTTTTGCCACCTAGCAACACCCCTGATTAAATGACTGCTTATTCAAAACTATCAGTGTTCATTTTTATATTGGCTTGTTGAAGCTTTAAAAAAAATAAGTAAAATAATAAATAGTATTGAGTCAGGATGAATATGCAGTTTTTATATGCGATGAACTCATTATAATGCCAGAAGTAATAAAAAAGTATAGAGAAACCCCAGTGTAGTAACAGTAATAGTAGTACTAGAAAAGCTAAAATTTCTGGGGAAATTGTGTAATGTATTCTTGCATCCACCAATACTCCAGACTGGAGACAGAGCCCCTGGAGATGTAAATGTGATTCAACAGTGTGTCGATCCATTTCGATCCATTGCCCCATCAAAAACTACCCCCATCAAAAACTGCACCATCCTATTGCCCCATCAAAATCTGCCCCCATCAACCACGGTTGATGGGGGCTATGGACGGTTGCTATGGACTGGTTGCTATGGACTGGTTGCTATGGTTTGGTTGCTATGAAGAAGTCCCATGATTAGCTGAAAGAGCTGAACATTTTAAATGTTGAATGGTTTTAATAGCTGAAAGTATGCAGAAGTTACGCAGAGCCAAAAAAACTGAGCCAATTCCCCTCAGCGTTGTGTGGGATGAGCTATAATTCCCCTCAGAGCTGTGTGGGAGGAGCTATAACTCCCCTCAGAGCTGTGTGTGAGGAGCTATAATTCCCCTCAGCGTTGCCAGGAAACCAATGTCTATGCAGGCTCTAAGCACAGACCACAGTTTTTTGCCCCTCCTGAATACTTGTCCTTCTTCAAACGGTTGTATTTTAAAAACTATAAATCGTATAGCGAAGAGCTTTATATTGTGATAATCACAAGACCCAGACCTATATTAATGCATAGTATGTCTCTGAAATATTAAAATTGAAGGCACAGTCACAGTTTAAATATTGCCCTTCAAATTGTAGGTGTCTAGACTGTAATTTCAATGGATGGCTTGAGTTGCAAACAAATGGTCATATTGTGAAAACAATCAGGACTATGGCTGTAGTGGCAGCAGGGATAGCTGAACGTTTTGATATAAGATTTGTGTAGGTGGGCTTGAAAATGAGGGAGTGGTGGCAGTTTAGAAATCATGTCCTGATTTTTCAGTCTCTAGTTTCGCCATTCATTCCTATGGGACAAATTTTGTGAACGATTCGGCAAAACGTTCCACAAAGTAATAGCACACCATTCGGGAACAATCCGCACGTTTTGGTATATTACTTGTCTATGTAGTGTAAAAACTGTGGAGTTAGGTTGGTAAATTTGGCTATAATAGGAATAATAATATATATGTGAGATAACAATAAGTGCTCAATATGCAAGAACACTTAATTATACTGCTGTTATATGTTGCCTGTATAATATCTAGGAGAGGCAAACTCAGAATTCTTCTATTCATTCACCATTGGCTGACCTTAATGTGACTCCTCTACAATGATTTCAGTGTTTCCTTTCTAGGTCCACCTGTTAGAGAATGAAGCCCTTTATTAAAGTATATGTCAAGCCAAAATCTAGTTTTGGATAGAGTGGGGAATGCATAAAAACTGCTGTCAGTTTTTGTACTGTTATTTGGGGCTCTATTAGAGATTTGACTTAATTTCCTCTACTGCTGACAGTGGTTTCATCAGACAGGAAGTGAGAGGCAAGGCAATAAAAAAATGATAGGGGTCCTATCCTTACCATACTCAACTAAGGAATATCATTTGTATTTATGTCTGTGTCTGTGTTGTTTTTAGACCATTCTCCTCACTTCCTGTTTGGTAAAGCTTTGTCAGCAGGACAGGAAGTGTGGATAAATTCCTCTAACAGAACCTGGGATAGCAGTTCAAACTCTGCCTCACTGAATCCAAAATTAGGAAAAATTGTACCCTTGCGTACCCACCAAGTATGAGCTAAGGTTCAGGACGAACGCAGTTCCTGCCCCACAGGCACATGTAACAAAGAGATGGGGAAGGGGGTGACATCATTGAGCTAATTACATTGTCCAAATATGACTAACTAACCTAAAATCTAAACTACAAGGGAATTTTTTTAAACAATTTTTTTATTATCATTTGTGCCCAGTATCTCTAAACCTGATGCCCTGGCAAAATGCTAAAAGCAGAGTGGAAATACATAACTAGTTTAAATTGCCTATATATTGCCATGCTCATCACTAGTATTAGAGAATGAGGTCAGTTAGGCAAAAGTATGAATAATGCCGCGTACACACTCAATCTTTTGTTGGCGGAAATTCCAACAGCAAAAGTCCAATGGAGCATACACACGGTTGGATTTTCTGTTCAAAAGCTCACTTCGGACTTTTGCTGTCAGAATTTCCGATCGTGTGTACGGCGCATTACCTATGTATACACGGATTTTGATTCCTCTGCCATGCGCTGGCTCTAATGGATACAATTCCTCACCTATCTCATGTTCTCCTGGGTTATCTGAGATCTCCATAGCATAGATCTTCAGACCTTTAGCTGTCTTCCCAAGACTGTATGTTCTGGTAATGGTTGGACACTCCTCATTCACAACCTTCATGAGCTGAAAAAGGATGAACATAGTTGGTAGTTCAGAAATAATGCAATAAATATTACAATATTATGATGGAGTCTGCCAGAAGCTCACCTGTCTCATATCTTTGTAGTTATGATTCCGGAAATCTAGATTATCTGAGGAGGTTATCACTTCATTCTGGCTATAGTAGCTGACCACATCTGTTAGGAAATAGAACTCAGATCAGAAACAAGCTATTGGCTCAAATAAGTAAGCTTGACCAACTGCCACAATGACTATTATTTTTTGCAGTAATGAAAATAGCATTCACATGGTTGAAAATTACACATGCATTATAGCTTAGTGAATTGAGTCCCAGTTGGCACACTTATTACTGGTATATGTTCATGTACCCCTGCATATACAGTGCTGTGAAAAAGTATTTGCCCCCTTCCTGATTATTATTTTTTTTTTACATATTTCTTACACTTAAATAATTCAGATCATCAAACAAATTTTAATATTACACAAAGATAACCTGAGGAAATCCAAGATGCTGTTTTTAAATTACAATTTCATTTATTAAGGGAAAAAAGCTGTTCAAACCTGCCTGGAATGTCTGGCCATCAGTTCATGACCTCAAGCTCAAGTGCACTTGGGTTATGCAGCAGGACAATGATCCGAAACACAACAGCAAGTCCACCTTTAAATGGTTCAAACAAAGCAAAATTTAGGTTTTGGAGTGGCCTAGTCAAAGCCTGGACTTAAATCCAACTGAGATGCTGTATCATGACCTTATACAGGCCATTCATGCTGGAAAACCCTCCAATGCGGCTGAATTAAAGCAAATCTGCAAAGAGTGGGCCAAAATTGCTCCACAGCAATGTGAAAGACTGCCAGTTATCGCAAACGCTTGATTGCTGTTGTTGCTGCCAAGGCTGGCACAACCAGTTATTAGGTTTAGGGGGCAATTTCTTTTTCACATAAAGCCAGGCAGGTTTGGACAGCTTTTTTGACTTAATAAATTAAACCATCAATAAAAAAAATGTTGTTTATATTAAATCGAGTTATCTTTGTGTAATAATAAAATTTGTTTGATGATCTGAGTCATTTAAGTGTGACAAATATACAAAAAAAAATATCAAACATCAGAGAAGGGGCAAATACTTTTTTACAGCATTGTAAATATAAATGGAATATTTACATGACTGCATTGTAGAGACATTAAGCAGTAAGTTCATTCAGGGGCTGTGACTGATGTAAAAGGTTCAGTGATCCCTGTGTAAAGGGCTGTAGAGAGAAGATGATATACAAAGAAACACACTTTTTTCGCTGTAGTAAGCAAGCTGCATTTGTGTTCGTTAATCTCACTTACTGGAAATAGGGCACCCCAGGACCTCAATTCGCATACACAGACTTCCGTTCCATGTCTGCGGGTAGATACGGATAAATCTTGCTGCCACAGGCTCAGGAAAATCTGTCTGTACTGGTGTGTCCTTGTCTACATTTCCAAAGAACATCTGCAACCACAAAAGCAAGCCTCAGAATAACTTCATTTCGCTTTTGATCAATTTTGTTTAAAGTCTACCGGCCGCAGTTTTAGTGTTTAGACTGAAAATTGTAGTGTTATCCAAAGCACATTGGGATGATTATTAATGTGACATTGACAATACAGCACTGACAGATATTTATGTTTATATCATTGGCTGCTAGTAGAACAAAGCTACACCCTTGTGAATAACAGTCTAGAGCACAAAGTGGATGTCCTTTAGTGCGTGTAGATATCTTTTATATACTGTGTTCCTTTACTTGTGTCATACTAACAGGAGCTCTAGCACAAAACATTTAGCTAATAGCATGGCACTATACTCTTCAGAGGATCACATTCAATAATGCTCTACCCTACCCTGTCCTGCCACCTTCAAGTGCTGCATATTCATATGTTTGGCCAACCATTTTCTGCATGCCCATTGTCTTCATTTCCCCTTTGTACATCCACGCCCAAAACCAATCTTTTTTCAGAATGATAAGGTAAATAGAAAAGGTGGTGGTATTTTGTCTCTATATCAAAGGTGGTCTAAAGGTGAGTGTAAAAGATAATCTCGATGGAGTGTTGTTATCTTGAAATAATGGGTAGACTCAGCTACTTGGACAGACAGAAAGGGTTGTGCAGGCTGGGACAATGTTAACAATAATGCCCTGTACACACAATAGGATTTTCCGTCCAAAAAGTTGGATGTGAGCTTTTGGTCGGATATTCCGTGTGTATGCTCCATCCAACATTTTCTGTCAAAATTTCCGCCAGCAAAAGATTGAGAGCAGGTTCTCTATTTTTCTGACGGAAAAAGTTCTTGTCGGATATTCCGCTCGTCTCTATGCAATTCCGACGCGCAAAAAAACACGCATGCTTAGAATCAAGCAGAAGAGCCGAACTGCCTATTAAACTTCATTGATCTCGGCTCGTTGTACGTCACCGCTTTCTTGACGGTCGGAATTTCAGACAAGATTTGTGTGACCGTGTGTATGCAACACAAGTTTGAGCCAACATTCTGTCAGAAAAAATCCACGGTTTTCTTGTTGGAATTTCCGATCGTGTGTACGGGGAATAAGATAGGGAATTTTAATTACTTTGAATTATACTGGTGTAATGGCACTACTGGGGCCACAACAGCAGCCCCGCACAGTCACTCGGATCCTCTACACACTGTCATAGTGGGGGATTAGGGTATAAGAGGGCTGGTGCATTAGTAATATATATCAGGGGTCCTCAAATTACGGCCCACGGGCCAGATCCAGCCCGCCAGTGTGATTTACCCTCCCACGGACTGCCCCTTTAATATCACAGCAATCCCCCTCCCCTCTGCTCCCTTTTTATCACACAAAATGAGAAACACGACAGGTCCGGACAAAAGGCGGGTCTTTTGAGTTAAGCAGCGGGGCGGTTTCAGCAATCAAAAACCTGCCTTTCACTAGCAAAGTTCCACCCTTTGTCCAAACCTGCCATGCTTCGTCTTGTGTGATTGAGGTATCAGAGAGGTGGAGTGCTGAGATGTTATAGAAGGGACGGCAGTGTAATATCGATGGGGGAGATCTGTGATAGAGGGGGGGAGATCTGTGATTGGGGGAGTCTGTGATGGGGGGGGGTCTGTTATGGGGGCTATGTGAGGAGAAAAGTTTGTGTTGGGTGGGCTTTGTGATGGGGGAGTCTGTGATGGGGGGACCTGCTATGGGGGCTTTTTGATGGGGGGAATCTGTGATGGAGAGGAGTCTGTGATGGGGGATCTGTGATGGGGGGTGGTCTGTTATTCTGGGCTTTGTGATGGAGAGGAATCTGTGATTGGGGGGGTTCTGTGATGAGGGGAGTCTGTGAAATACTAATAAGTTTATGTTGATTAAAATTGTTCTTTATTTTAAATATTGTATTGTTTTTTCCTGTTTTTTTGCACTTCAAATAAGATGTGTGCATAGGTTTTCAACTATAGTTCTAAGGGACCGTGAACTGGCCCCATGTTTAAAAGGTTTGAGGACCCCTGCTCTATATTGTGACAATGTTAGGAATGTATTCTTGCTGTCTTGTAAAGTTACTGAAAGTTCCACTTAAAGCGTAACTCCACTTCAGTTTGGAAAAAAAACACTCCCCTCCTCTGGGTGATTTATGTACATTGCAAGAATCATTGCAAGAATCATGTACATTGCAAGAATCTGCAGCTAAGTTTTACCAAACTTAGCTGCAGATTCCTACCTCTTGTTATTCTGAAGAAATCCTTGTGTGTTTTTCTGTGCCCCTGTGCCAAGTGAGTCTAATGGAAGTGGTTTATTAATTATCAATCAGCTGCTGCGGCTGTAGACCTCTAATAAGGAAAGTTGCAGAGTCTGCATCCCTTTAGACGTGAATTACTACTGGGACTATCATACCATAAATTACATTTCTATTGCAGGGGATGCCAAAAATCTGATTTGTATGTTAGTGCAGACGTCTGGGAAAATCAGTGAGCCAATCACACAAGCAGGAAATAATGTTTCTGGGGGGCGTTCTGTATACAATCTGTGTACAGATCACCTCCAAGTAGCCATATTGCATTACATTAACAGAAAATTACAGCAGCCGCAGATTGAAAAGGAAAAGTCTTTTTTTTTTTTATACTCAATTACAATATGACTTTGTGTTGCAATTGTATTTATATGCAGTTTTTTTCCCCCATGAAAGTGGAGTTACCCTTATGCCTCGTAAACACGGACGGATTTTCAGAGAAAAAAAGTCAGACTGGCTTTTTTTCTAGCAAAGTCTGGCATGTGTAGCCTCCATCGGACCTTTTTTCGGAAGTCCGACAGACCTTAGAAGAACCTGTTCTCTTTCTTTCCGTCGGACTTCAGACGGACTCACGGCAAACTTTTGCACGGTCAAAAGTCTGACCGTGTGTACAAGGCATAAGAGGCTCCATTCACACTAGTGCAATTTCAGATGCAACTTGAGTTGCACAGAATTGCATGACAATGGAAATCACAATGTTTTCAGTGGTGCCCATTCACATCAAAGCAACTCAGCACAGTACGACTTTGGCCCCATAGAATATGCAAACCTTATCCAAGTTGCAATACTACAAAACTGAATTGCAGCTGTGTGAACCTAGCCTAAATCAGAAAATAAACCCATCAATTGGATCATCTGAGGTTTTTGACTTTTTAGAATGCATATTTTTTTAATTGCTTTGTATATTTATTTCAACCTCACCAATTATGAACAGTGAATCAATGAGAATCCTGGGGATAAAGACTTGGAGATTGACCTGGAAACAAAGGATTGGGATGGGCTACCAATAAAACATCCCCCCAAAATATCATTGCACTTGAAACAAACTACAAGGTTCTGATGAGGTGCTATTTGGTCCCAGCAAGGCTATCCCCCTGTGTGTTACCAGGGTTGTGGCCAGGCAGGCATGCACACACACATATGGTGGATGTGTCCGGTTGTGCGACAATTTTGGGCAGCAATCTTCCGTATGGCTTCTGCTTTGCTCAATGTTGCTCTAGACCCCGACCTGTATTTAACACTGATGAATCATGTCATCCTTGATTGTACTAGAGCCCGGCTCCATCTCCTCTTGCAGCTAATGACAGCGGCTAAACAGATAATAGCCAGAACCTGGAAATCTCCAAAATTATGCATTCTTGAGGTGAAAAACAAAGTAACTCAAGCCATGATTTATGGTAAAATCGAGGCCACAATTCTCGAAAGAATCCCCCACCACCTTAAAATATGGCAGCCCTGGGTAGACCATTTTCTCCCCCCGGATTTCGACAAATCCCTCTTAGAGCCTTGACTCCCCTCTACCCCTCATCCTAGTGTCAGTGATGCTTTACGACATGGGCTCTCACAGTGCCTCCGACCTCTCTCTCCCTTGCAGCTCTTCTCCCTCTTCTTTCGCTCTTTCTCGACTGCTTCTTCCTCTTTCTCCCTCCCTTTCACAAGTACACCATTGGTAGCATGATATGTTGGCATATCATATTTGTCTTACCAGCCTCTGGATTACTATGTGGTATCTCTCCATAGTGCCTAATTTACTTTTGTTCTAAACCTCCCTGGATCCCCAATGCCAATAATGTTTCATTGGTATTCCTTGTTCATTGTCAATATATGTTACCAATAAAAAATTTGAACAAGAGAATCCTGGGGATAGTTCTTTTACCTCTCATAACTATCTCCAGGCTAATGGGCCATCAAAACAGCAGCAATTGTACACTGAAGTTGCTGCCAGAACTGGATTCAGAATATTTCTTTATGAATAAAGATAGCAGTGATATCAATAGAAAAAGTCAAATATGCACATGCTCACCATATCCTCATATCCATTGCTGTACATATTCCAGTTCTGGCTGTCGTTACTGAAGCCCACATAGAAGGAGGTCACAAAGTCATCACTGTCAGAGAAAAGAATATAAATAATGAATGTTTCAGCATCAGAACACCTCTCCATATATAAAGATGATGTTCTGTATCTGTATCTGTACGTAGACCAGAGGTGTACACTCACTGGATCAGGGAGTCCCGGCCCTGTGTGATAATGCCAGTGAATAATGTAGTTCTTCGAGTGTCCACTTCTAACCACTGAACCAGAATCCCATCCTCAGCACACCACGCACCATCAAAGAAGTCATCTTCATTAGTACCTGCCTAGAAGGAAGCCACGGGCTGGTTAAAAGTAGGAGCTAATGTGTAACTGACATGAAGTCCAATTGATAAGTTCTCATTGTAATACCAGTAGCAAAACAATCAGATTGGTAATTGTTGTCTTCTCAAACCATGACAGTTCTTATTTCAGGATTATGTTGTTAGGGTTTCTTACACATGGCAAAATCAACTCATTTTATTTGTTTCATGCTATTAGTTCATATTTTTATTCTTAAAGATATATAAATAATAAGAATAAATATAGTTTGTACACTGGAAAGGAAATTATCCAAAGTAACTGAACTGTATCAGGCTCTACATGACACTGAGCCATACCTGCATATTAAGCCGACCTCTCTGAGAGTGCAGTCCATGGCGCAACATGGAAGAGGCCAGAATTTGATCATCTTCTATCCGATGGGATTCCATGCCAATGGGTGGGCACTCTGTGAACAAGATTAAGATGAATGTCATATACCTTTATAGATAAGTGAGCAACTTCACTATTATACACAGCCGCACAATATAGAAACATCTACTTACTTTTCTTCTCCTTTGGGATCTCTTCCTCCTCCTCTGAATCCCATTCATCAGGGCGCTTTTTTTCTGTCAGATGTAAAGTCAAAAGTTATCTAGCTTGCCTTAAATATTTTCTTATCCACTTATCCTCCGTTATGGAGGTTTGGAGCTTTGATTGACCCACTGCCAGGGTTTTATTGCAGTGTCTGTGTTGTGTAGATTTCCCTCACTTCCTAACTTTTTACGGTAAACCTTTTCAAGGAGAACAGAGCTAAAAAAACAATGGAAAGGTTAGAACTTCTTTCAAGTTTTATTACTGTCTGTATCCCCTTCAGGTAGGTTTATTTTTCTGTCTGTCTCATATTTCTTGCTCCAATGGTTAGTGTCACCAGGGCAGGAATTGACGATAAATGTCCAAAACTCTAAACTTTCTCATACTATATCCAAGTTTTGAATGTTATGCTTTTCTTCTGCTTAAAGCTATATTTTTAATACATGATAATTAATATGTCAAATGTAAGGAAAAACAAGGGCTTGTTCTGTATTCTTAAGCCTCGTACACACGATCGGATTTCCATCGGACAAATCCGTGGAATTTTGTGCGAAGTACGTTGGCCGTGAACTTGTTCTGCATACAGATGGCAGAACTTTTTTTAGCCAACATACACAAAACTACGTGGTTTTTCTGCTCTTTAGCGCCACCCTTTGGGCAACTTCTGCTAATGTTGTCTTATGGTTAGCATTGGTTCGAAGCATGCGTGATTGTACTTTGGATTTTAGTTCGAAGAACTTGTGTACACACGATCGGATAATCCAACAAGACACATTTGTTGTCGGAAAGTTTGAGAGCATGCTATTCCACATTTGTTGTTGGAAATTCCGACAATTGTCCAATGGAGCATACAAACGATTATGCAACAAAAACCCTTCCATCACACAATTGTTGTCAGAAAATCCGATTGTGTGTACGGGCCTTAAGGGTCCTTTCACACTAACGGACCGTTCGTCCGTTCATTACAAGTACGGACTTGTAATGAATCCCTATAGGATTGCGTCCGTTAGCGGATGGAGCATCCGCTAGCGTCCGCGTCCGTCGGGATCTGCTTTTGCGAACGAAAGAAACCCTATTTTTCTTCCGTTCGGTGGAACGGATCGGATGCAGACGGACAGACGGTCCGTCTGCATCCGATCCCCCATAGGGGAGAGCGGAGCAGAGACAGGGCGGTCTCTGCACTGTGTGCGGGGACCGCCCTATCCGCCGACAGCTCAGCGGGGATCCCCGCTGAGCTTTGGCGGACACACGGAGCGGACCCAGAAACGGTCCGCTCCGTGTGAAAGAGCCCTAAGTCTGTTGCTTGAGAAGCAATTTGCTGGTCCTAGTATGCTGACTTCCAAGCCAGCTCTCTCTGTGTAATGTCGTTTAGCCAACAGAATGCCTAGAAATGACAGACCACAAATCTCTGAATCTGCTTTTTCAAATAGCGTTCTACCTTAAAAGTCTGCCACAGTTGTCACAATAGTACATAATAAGGGGTCTGTTTTCAACATTTTTACTCAGGATTCACTAAATTGTACACATGGTCCATAATTTATTTAATTGAATCTTAAGTAAAAATGTGTAAATTGGGTGAGTGTTGTGAGAATCTTGAGTGATAAAATTGATAAAAAGACCTTTCAGAGCTCATTCACACAGGGACGACTTTGGATCCGACTTCAAGTCGCCCCCTAGTCGCCTCAAGTCGCGCTACATGAGAAAATCAATGTAAGTGAATGGAGCCATCTTAATACACACTACTGCAGTCACTCCGACTTCAAAAAAGGTTCCTGTACTACTTCAATCTGACTTCTAGGTGACTTGTAGGCAACTTGTACCCATTTCAATGGAAGTCGCCTCAGAAGTCAGATCAATCACTGTTTTAACAGAAGCAACAATACAGGAAGAGAACATACATTTCTCAGGCAACCCCCCCCTTCCCCCTCCCTCCCACAGAGCTTATTGTTGTTTGATTGGCCACTGGAAAGCCTCCTGTCCTGGAGGCAACTTGAAGTTGCCTTGTACTGTCCTTGAGGCAACTTGAAGTTGCCTTGTAAGTTGCCTCATGTCGTGCTGTGATTCATACTCAAGTCGTGTCCAAGTTGCCTCCCAAAGTCGTGCTGGAAATCGTGTTGCCCCTGTGTGAATGGAGTCACGCATTGCCATGAAATTGGTTTTGTTGTTTTGATCTACAAAGTTCTTGTAGCACTCTATAGCTAGGATAGTAATATCCTCTTCCCAGAGACTAAAGTATTAAAATAGATCACATACAGCATCACATCTATCCTCATACCCCTTACAGATGTGCTGTCAGCTCACCTTTCCGTTTTCTTTCCTCTTCCTCTTCTCTCTCTCGCTCCTCTTTGCTGCTGGTTGGTTTTTGGGGTTTCTCTGCAGATAACAATTAAAAGATGATATTAAAAATTCTTAGATAAGGTATGCTCAGTCTGTACTATAAAAAACAGATAATCCATGTTAAGTGTAGGGAGGGTGGGGGTGGGATTGAATTGTCAAAATCTTTGGTGTCAGATCAGCCCTGCATGTAGACAAACCAGGAGGTACTAAAAGCTGCTTCAGGTGTGTGCAGGGCAACCCTTGGTGACTTTACTTCATACTTGCCAACTGCTTTTGATTTCCCTAAAGTGATAGAGTCTCTTTAAGAACTGTATGTAATTTGATTTCATATAGGACTGTACAGTCTGGCTGTACCATATGGCCAAGAATGGGACTGTAAATTGTGGTTAGTGGTAAGACCAGTTAAATGACCGCAAATCACCACCCTTGAAGGCATCTAAGCTCTAACTGTGCAGCATAATTAAGGTCAGTGTAATCCTGAGAATCTGTAATACTGATAGCAGTTTGTCACGTGACCGTGTTATTGCATGCCGTAAACGTTAGTGAATTGATCCCCTGACATCTTGACTATGGGAACTAAAATCATTCAAAATATAGAAGAGGCCAATGAGACCAGGTGGCATGGCTAAAGCACCTGGAAGTCTACAAGATCATTGTGGTCATAGGTCTAAAACACGTTTGTACACTTAGACTAATAATTACTTGATGAGTATTTCTCTTCATCTGTCCACTCTTCTTCCTCCTTTTCTTCTGGAGGTTTCAGGAATGTAGTGTAATCATCTGTTCAAATAAATAGAAGATGTGTGGATATTACATGTATGAGAAAACTTTCATTAGTATGGAGCCCAGTTACACCATTTTATTACGTCTGTCTAATCAAACAATACTCTGTTTTATGCCCCCTATACTTTAGTGCAATAGTACAAATGCCCCTAGGCTCATTTTATGGTTTTATTCTGTAGCTGAAGAAAGAACTTAATAACAAAAGCCATAAAATAGATGAGAGGGCAAAGTCTCTACATACTAATTACAAAGTCAATTACATTTTTTTTGCCATCCAAAGTGAAGTTACCCTATAAATATCATCACTATGACTCCTTATACTGTATAAACCTTTAACAATGAGTTTTGTTATAATTTTAAGTTGACAGGGTTGCAGTGCTGTTCTAAATATACAATGCTACAAAGATTCTCATCATTTTGTGATGCAGAATCTAATTGCAGATAGACAGATTATTTTTCTATGCAACCTTTATTTTCAATTTTAATCATTACAAAACATGAAACATTTCATAAAAAGAGGAAAGGAAATCAGCATCATTATTAACAGATATCTCTTGTTTATGTATCAATGCAAACATCCACAGCATTATAGCTGCTGATCTTCCCATATCCCAGACTTTCGATTGAAGGGAGGAATCCCCTCAGGCATTGAGGGAACATGAGGAGACCAGCATGGGGAGCCGATTTGAGATATTTTGAACAATAATTAAAAAGAAAACAGATTTAGTCCAGACAATGGCCTTTAGGCACTGTCAAACGTTTACCAGTGGAGCACATAACCAGGCGTAAGCTCAGAGGGGCCTCACCTGCTCGCCAGGTGGCTCAAAGTGAGAATCAGCCACTCCCAGGGCAAAAACCGCATAGAGCAGTGCATTGCCTGTACACCCCCCCACCTCCCCACTCATGTGCTGCTGCCTGACAGTGGGTGGAACAAGGAGTTGACCGCCCTATCGCATGAGCGAGACTGGCTATTGACTCAAACAAGGTCTATGAAGACATCTAGTCATAATTGAGCAAAATAAATAGAAAAAAAAAAATACCACATTATATAACATACAAATAAACTGTTGATACTTATAGGACTCTAAAACCCTGCTGAATTGCCAAATTCGGCAATCACACCTGGTTCTCTGGCTGCTATAAAATAAAAAGGATAAAAATAACTCAAGATTTAGATTGTTGGTGCACCAGGACAAGTTGTCAAAATGTAGGATCCACCAGGGCCAACAGCGCAACTTCCAAAATAGAGGAAACCAAGACCGACCCAGATACATGTTTCCTCCATGGTGCCCAGATAGAGTCAAAACATTCCTGGGTTCCCCCTGCAGGTAACTATTAACTCTTCTGCCTCCATGATCTCCTTTACCTTCCCAATCCAGTCCTGTTCACTTGGAACATGTGAGCTCTTCCAGTGAACTGGTATAAGATGTTTTGCAGCATTGAGAAGGTGAAAGAGAGCGCTACTTTGATAATGGGAGAGGGGGGTGGTGGGGATGTGGAGCAAGAAGTGCTTTGGCAAAGGGGGTAGATCTATGTCAAGACTCTCCATTATGTGTTTATGAACAGTGGATCAAAAATTTACTATAACAGGGCAGTCCCACCACATATGGAGAAATGTACCTCTTTGGTCACATCCCATCCAACACAAGTCTGAAGGGGATGGGTAAATCCTGGCAAGGGTCGCAGGCACACAGTACCATCTCAACAACAGCTTGTAGCTATTTTCTTGAGTCTTGGTATCCACTAAACTGAAGTGTGTCAACCGGTACAGATGGTGCAGTTGCTCATCAGTAAACTTGCACTGAAGGTCACGCTCCAACTCTCTAATTTATAGGGGCTTGTGGCTAGATGTAGCCAAAGCAAGTAGATTATAAAGAACCAAGATCATATGAGGAATGGAATCCTTATCAGTCCATAGGCACTCAAACTCTGTGGGGGTAGACCTGATCTGGGCTATATGATGTTGTGTAAAAAAAAATCATGGCGCTGGCAATACCTTAAAGTCAAAAGGGAAACCGCTGAACTGCTTCCTAAGGGTGGATGGGCACATTTTAATGTGATTGTGCACACATGTCATGTCAAGGGTATGCCAGTATGTCCAATGTACCGACCAAGACATAAGCCAATATTTTAAAAGAAAATCCAGGGGCTTTGCCTCTAGCTCACCCAGGCCCTGGGGGCCCACTGAGGATGCCACATATGCACACAAGGGATCACACAACGGCAAAAGATTGCTAGGGCAGCAATGTGGGTGAAATCATCTAACATGAATATCCTAAAATCATCGTACAATGTCCCTAGTAAATAGTGAAGGAGTGTCTCCCTAGTAAATAATGAAAGACACCTGCATTATTTACCTGGGAGATTGCATGGTGCATTGAGGTGGCCCCCTGGGTCTGAATGAGCTAGAGGCAAAGCAACTGGATTTTTCTTTTAAAATATTGGCTGGTGTCTTGGTTGGAACATCAGACATACTGGAAATAACACTAATGTACTTACATAGAAACCTACACTGGGTAGTAATCCAGTATTGTTCAAAATCATTGTGTTGATGCTGTACATTGTATCAGCCATATTTGTTTTTATGGACATAACAGTACTTTTTAACCGGTTAACGCCCGCCGCATGTACATATACGTCCACAGAATGGCACGTACAGGCATATGGGCGTACATGTACGTCCCTGCCTTTCCGCGGGTCGGGGGTCCGATCGGGACCCCCCCCGATACATGCGGCGGTCGGAAACCCGCGGGGAGCGATCCGGGACGATGGCTATTCGTTTATAGCCGTCCCCTCGCGATCGCTCCCCGGAGCTGAAGAACGGGGAGAGCCGTATGTAAACACGGCTTCCCCGTGCTTCACTGTGGCGGCGCATCGATCGAGTCATCCCCTTTATAGGGGAGACACAATCGATGACGTACAGCCACACCCCCTACAGTTGTAAACACACACTAGGTGAACCCTAACTCTTACAGCGCCCCCTGTGGTTAACTCCCAAACTGCAACTGTCATTTTCACAATAAAGAATGCATTTGAAATGCATTTTTTTGCTGTGAAAATGACAATGGTCCCAAAAATGTGTCAAAATTGTCCGAAGTGTCCGCCATAATGTCGCAGTCGCGAAAAAAATTGCTGATCGCCGCCATTAGTAGTAAAAAAAAAAAAATAATAAAAATGCAATAAAAATATCCCCTATTTTGTAAACGCTATAAATTTTGCGCAAACCAATCGATAAACGCTTATTGCGATTTTTTTTACCAAAAATATATAGAAGAATACGTATCGGCCTAAACTGAGGAAAATTTTTTTTTTATATATGTTTTTGGGGGATATTTATTATAGCAAAAAGTAAAAAATATTGCATTTTTTTCAAAATTGTCGCTCTATTTTTGTTTATAGCGCAAAAAAAAAAAAAAAAAACGCAGAGGTGATCAAATACCACCAAAATAAATCTCTATTTGTGTGGAAAAAAGGACGCCAATTTTGTTTGGGAGCCACGTCGCACGACCGCGCAATTGTCTGTTAAAGCGACGCAGTGCCGAATCGCAAAACCTGGCCTGGGCATTTAGCTGCCTAAAGGTCCGGGGCTTAAGTGGTTAACTTTGTATCAATAAAGAACAACATGCATTTTTACATTGCACTGTTACATGTGGTTACCTAAAAAGTCCCATGGGAGTGGCAGTCATTTTGTATTCTTAGGCCTCGTACAGACGGGCAAACATGTACGATGAAAACGGTCCGCCGGACCGTTTTCAGCGTACATGTCTGCCCGGAGATTTCTGTATGATGGCTGTACACACCATCATACTGAAATCCGCGCGTACTCGATACGCGGCGACGAGGCCGCGCCGTTGGCGCGACGATGACGCAGCGACGTGCACGGCCCTGGCAGTTCAATGCTTCCACACATGTGTCGAAGTCATTCGACGCATGCGAGGGATGGCGGCCGCTCGGACATGTACGGTAGGTCTGTACAGACGACCGAACATGTCCGACAGACAGGATTCCAGCGGGCATGTTTTTAAACATGTTTAGAAATATTTGCCCGCTCGAAAAAGGCCCGGCGGGCAAATGTACGCTGGAATCCTGTCCGCTCGGCTGTACAGACGACCGAACATGTCTGCTGAAACTGGTCCGCGGACCAGTTTCAGCTGACATGTTCGGTCGTCTGTACGGGGCCTAAGATCCAGGGTATATTTGATTGCCTCCTGGGAGATCAGGAAGATTTTTTTTCCCCCGCTGGAGAAAATTGGACCATGGTTTATTGTTTCTTGCCTTCCTCTGGATCAACTGTGGGTATAGGATTCAGTATATGGAGATTTTCTATTTGTTTATTTTTTATTGGTTGAGCCAGATGGACTTGTGCTTTTTTTCAACCTGACTATGTAACATAGCTTTTAACTAAGTACTGCAGGGTGATGCAGCTTATTGGCATGTATTCTTTGGCACTAGGTCTATTAAACTAAGTAGTAATGTGAAGACTGTCCAACCAGCTGTCTTGTAGTGTGTCCTGAACCAAGCTGTACTGCTTAATTGCAGTGGAGGTTCAGCATTTAGTTGTGCTGTCTGGCATGGATGCCCAGACCACAAGCCCAATTTAACAGAATTGTAAATATATTGGCAGGGACAGCTATTCAGTATTCAATTAAATTCTTAAATGTGTGTTTTCCCAGAGTTTTCCTTCAAATCTTAATTTTATTGCAATA
The DNA here is from genome assembly GCF_905171775.1 of Rana temporaria. Lineage (NCBI taxonomy): Eukaryota > Metazoa > Chordata > Amphibia > Anura > Ranidae > Rana > Rana temporaria. The sequence goes on from NC_053491.1 coordinate 411,199,347, forward strand.
GCAAAGATTTTACATGATCCTTCTCAAATAACTGGTTATCTATGAAGAGTATCCATAGGTCCTGCCACATTAGTGACAGAAAATAACACGTTCCTCAATCAAAAATGGTACTTACAGTCATCATAGTTAAATCCTGGCTTGGGATACGGGTATTCTGGAGCTGGTAGGGCTGTTGTGGTTGTCACAATTTCAGGCTTCTCTAATGAGGAAGAAAAAGTAAAAAAATGTAGTTATTTTTCTCTTTATTATATTTCTCATTGAAAAGAACTGATATAACCACAGACACCACAAGTGATTATAGTTCATAAACACGCCATATGAACGTAAATGGAAATGTGAGTATCAGTACATCTTCTAGTCTTTCAAAATCTTAAAGTAGAATTGTGGCTAAAAGTTGTTTGTGTGTGGAAGGGTTAGGACCTTTGTCAAGTTTTCATTCTCCAGCTGGGGGAAATTATACACACTTTCTGTGTGGTCACCAGGATGTGAGAAAATCCCTGAACCAGGGACACACTAGTAATAAACATTTTTTAATGTAGGGTGGGGGAAGTCCAAAACTTCTTTGGACAAGGCATGCCTACAGTAATCAAAAGAAAATTTTAACTACCGGTATATGGAACAGTTCCTCTTCAGAACAGATAGTTTTTTAAGAATATTAATACAAGACAGATAATACAATGCTAGAATTCGAAAGCATTGCCTACCCCTAGGTAATTTTTACCTCATAAATTCATGGTTCTAACACACATTAATATCGCGTACACACGATCGGACATTCCGACATCAAAACCGTGGATTTTTCTTCTGACGGATTGATCGCTCAAACTTATCTTACATACACACGGGCCTAGATTCAAGAAGCAATTGCGTCTTCGTAACCATAGTTACGCAGCGCAATTGCTTACTTGCGCCGGCGTTACGAATGCTCCTGATTCAGGAACCTTGTTACGCCGACGGCAGCCTAAGAAATGACTGGCATAAGCCTCCTTATGCCGTCATATCGTAGGCTGCATTCTTACGTTGGCCGCTAGGGGGCGTTCCCGTTGTGGTCAGCGTATAGTATGCAAATTGCATACTAACGCCGATTCACAACCCTACGCGAGCCCTGCGTACGCAGTTTACGTCGTTTGCGTACGTCGGGTTTCGCGTAAGGCTGCACATGCTAAAAGCAGGTGCAGCCAATGCTAAGGATACCCGTCGTTCCCACGTCGCAGAGTTTAAATTTTACGTCGTTTGCGTAAGTGAATCGTGAATGGCGCTGGACGCCATTCACGTTCACTTTGAAGCAAATGACGTCCTTGCGACATCATTTACCGCAATGCACGTCGGGAAAGTTTCCTGACGGAGCATGCGCTCTACGCTCGGCGCGGGAACGCGCCTAATTTAAATGATTCCCGCCCCCTACGGGATCATTTACATTAGGCGCCCTTACGCAGGGCATTTTTGAGGAGCGCCCATGCAAATTACGTGGCTACTGCTTCATGAATGAAGCGTAGCGCAAATAATTTGCGTAGGCGCAGGGTAAAAAGGGTACACTGCGCCTCTGTAAGGAGCGCGCAGCTGTACCTGAATCTACCCCACGGTCACACAAATGTTGTCGGAAATCCTGAAAGTCAAGAACGCAGTCACGTACAACACTATGACGGTCGGATTTTCCGACATCAAGCTCACATCGAACATGTGTTGTCGTAAATTCTGACCGCGTGTACGTGGCATTATACTACATTAAGTCATGATCCTGCAACAGTCACTGTCCCGGCCCCAGTCCCAGATCTTCCACACTAGAATGTAGGCGACTCCTCAGGCTGGTTGGTCTCCAATGACCGCTGTCATTCCTCTTCCTAATAGGTGCCATGAGCTCTGCTACAGCATAAAGCCAAGGGAAAGGTATGTATAGACCTTTACAGGTTAGTTCTTTTGTGTTTTGTACTTCAGTTTTTAGTGGCCTGACAAGATCAGTAACAACTGAAGTGCTGCTGGGGAGGTGTCAGCTGTATGGGGACACAGAATTTTTTTTACACCCTAATGCTTCCCACTCTATCCAAAACGAAAAAAAAATATTGTGGCTGGAGATAAGCTTGACGTGTTCAGTTTGCTTCATCAGCGCAATGGATCTCTTTATTCAGGCTCCAGTTTCCAAGTCATGGGGGTGGGAATAAAGTTTGAAGCAATGAGGCCAGCTTCATGGAATACTTTGCAACTTCAAAATCAGACATAAAACAGTTGTGTTTCCCACAAAATACTGTACAAATATGACATAGATGTAATTGAACTTAAGCAGAGCTTGGCATTTTTCCCCACTTAAGATATCAACTGAAAACTTCAAAGTAACCATTTATAAGCCCAAAATACGCTTCCCTGAACTTAATTTGGATGGATAACAAAACTGCTGTATCATCGTACACCACTGGGTAACAAACCCACAACAGACAGGATGTGGATGCTGCAATAGCATTTGCCATATCTTTACATACCATGGTTTACATACCATGGTTACAGGAAGTCGCTGGGATTCATCACCCCATTGACATTTAAACGGGTGTCCATCCCTCATATTTCCTGAACTGTAAAGAGCCTTCTGACTTTTCTCAACATTTCCAGTACCCTCTTCCCCCTACTCTTCTGCTGAATTAACACACAAATGCCCAGAGGTGGCCAAAAGAGGGAACAAAATAAAGGAAACCATGATTTGTAACTTTTGTTGCTTGGAGCTGTCCTGGTCTGTGGGTACATTATGGTAAATACAGCCCTGATTCCAACATACACTTCTAGCCAGTGACTGCAGAGTCACAGAGTGACTCAGTGGCGGCTGGTGTTTAAATTTTTTTTGGGGGGCGCAAACAAACTGAAAGATTTTGAAAAAAAATATATCAATTGCAGCCTCACTGTGCCCATCAAACGCAGCCACTGTGGCCATCAATTGCAGTCACTGTGCCTATCAAACATAGCCACTGTGCCATCAAATACTGCCACTGCACCCATCAAATGCTGCCACTGTGCCCAATCAAATGCTGCCATTGTGCCCCATCAAATGCTGCCACTTTGCCCATCAAATAGTGCCAATGTGCCCCATCAAATGCTGCCACTGTGCCCATCAAATGCTGCCACTGTGCCCATCAAATAGTGCCACTGTGCCCCATCAAATGCTGCCACTGTGCCCATCAAATGCTGCCACTGTGCCCATCAAATAGTGCCACTGTGCCCCATCAAATGCTGCAACTGTGTCCATCAAATGCTGCCACTGTACCCCATAAAATGCTGTCACTGTGCCCCATCAAATGCTGCCACTGTGCCCCATCAAATTCTGCCACTGTGCCAAAATAGTGCCACTGTGCCCCATCAAATTCTGCCACTGTGCCCATCAAAAGTTGCCACTGTGCCCCCCTGCTCGCCTTCTGCCTGGCCCCTACCCTGTCTCGATGGGGGTAAGGCATGCAGGTGATGGCGGCAATCGGTGGGACCTTGCAGCGGGTCAGACAGTGCCATTTTTTAGTGGCCCGGATTCAGAAAGGAGATACGACGGCGTATCTCCGGATACGCCGTCGTATCTCTGAGTGTGCGTGGTCGTAACTATGCGTCTGATTCAGAGAATCAGTTACGCATAGATTTCCCTAAGATCCGACCGGCGTAAGTGTCTTACACCGTCGTATCTTAGGCTGCATATTTACGCTGGCCGCTAGGTGGCGCTTCCGTATAGTTACGCAATGAATATGCTAATTAGGTAGATACGCCGATTCAGAAACGTACTTCCGGCCGGCGCATTTTTTTACGTCGTTTACGTTAGGCTTTTTCTGGCGTAAAGTTACCCCTGCTATATGAGGGGTAGCTAATGTTAAGTATAGACGTCGTTCCCGCGTCGAGTTTTGAAAATTTTACGTCGTTTGCGTAAGTCGTTCGCGAATAGGGCTGTACGTAAGTTATGTTCACGTCTAAAGCATACGTCAAATATGTGGGGTCACAGTGAATTTACATAAAACACGCCCACATCATCCCCATTTGAATTAGGCGGGCTTACGCCGACACACATACGTTACGCCGCCGTAACTAAGGGCGCAAGTTCTTTATGCATACGGAACTTGCGCCCTAAGTTAGGGCAGCGTACCGTATATGAGATACGTTATGCCGCGCCGACAGATACTGCAATGTATCTGAATCCGGCCCATTATTTTTATAGTCCTAATATTTACCAAAAAAAATAATAATATGGTAAGGTTATCATATACCTTGCGTAAACCTTGTAAAAACAGTGACCCAAACTGGAAATTTGACACTTACGATATTTGTCAATAGATTTAAAGCCCAACTCCAAGTGAAAATTCTCTCTTGCATTAGGGCTGCCCCCACACAGCAAGGGTTTAATTTTGGTTTAGGCCTAGGGGACAGATAAAGCATTTTTGTTTACTCAATATTCTGCTCCTGCAGCAGCTCCAGCAGTGGACTGTATCTCTGTGTCCTCACATCCAGTGCAGGGTAGTAAAACTTATTTTCCCATGCCCTAGACCAGTGGTCTCCAAACTGTGGTCCGGGGGGGAGGATGCGGCCCTTTGCTTGCCTTTATCCGGCCCTTGGTGGCACTTTTCCTTCCACCGATACAAGACACTATTTCTCCCACTGACAACAACAATGGGGTATACTTCCTGCTGCTGACACCAACAATGGGGCACTATTTCTCCCATTGATGTAAATGATGGGCCACTATTCCTCCCACTGACACCAGCAATAGGGCACTATTCCTCCTCCTAATTCCAAAGATGCACTGCTTACTCCCACAAATGCCAGGACAATTTCTACTCCCAATAGTCACAGTCTGACCCCCTTAAAGTCTGAGAGACAGTAAATTGACCCTTTGTTTAAAAGATTTGGAGACCCCTGTCCTAGACCAAAAATAACCCTTGTAGTACAGGGGTTGCCCTGCTTTCCGTGAAGCTCAGGTTTAATACTTCTGAACTTGCAAATCTGCTCCTCTCATGGGCCGTTGCATGTTTATGGAAGACCAGACCACTTCCTTGCTAACTCTCCTGTCAGTCCATTGATTGCTATATATTTTGGAACTTTCATAGTTAGAACAAGAACCCGACTTCCAGGCACAGCCTGACATCAATGTGCAAATTATATTTGTAAATGTTTGCCACAGAGACTTTGTTTGTCTCATAGCTTTGGAAGCAGGCTTTAAACTGGGACTTTTTTTCTTATGACGTTTCCTCTGGGCAACACCTAATTTTCTTCTTTTTTGTTCTGTAGACCTGTTTTTCATTTTAATCATGCAAACGTTGGTTACATAAGTAAATATTGGCCAACGTACTTTATGTGCCAGGGCTGACTTCCAGGCTCACATTAAATTTAGCTGACGTGTAATTTGGTGATTTACACAAATCGCTGTAAACAATTAGAAAGCTCTCCAGGCCTACAAGGTCTTAAAACTGAACAGCAGGGGGAAGGAGGGTTAACTAAAAATCATGGGACCTGGGAGACTTTGTCTTTACAGCCTCAGTAAAGTCTGAATGAAAGCTGCAATCCTCACAGTTCTTGACTTTTATATAACTGGCGGGTGCTTAAAGTCATTGTTACAGATGGTGCCAAAACCAGATAGGAAGATACAAAGCTACCAGAACTCGAAATAAGTGCATTTCCCATATTCATTGTGAAGACAGCAAAATCTACCCTCCCGGGGGAAATATGTACTACTATCCATTTTGGAGTATGGCTATGCAATGTACATCAAGAACCCCCTTGGAATTGCCAACCATATTACCATGGACCACACTAATGGAGATTTGCACCCTTTGTGAGGTTCTCATATATGTGCCTTGACGCTCACGGGTAACAGTCCCACAATTCCCAGTGCAGATGTCTCCAGACGGCCCTCTGTCCATTACAACATGTGTTTAACCTAGAGTTGACCTTTTCGCACATTAGTATTAAAAAGAGCCGGCAAAACTGCCAGATCTTCCTACTACTGTTGCATTGGAGTGTGTTGGGACACATTGAGCCTCGGCACCTGTGAGTGGACCTGGTGTATGGATTGAGTTCTACTCCTTTACCCGGCTTCACAATGTAATTTGGGAGCTTGCAGCAATGTCTTCTGGGAGCACCGTGTCATGCTTCCCAAGAGACAATGCAGAATGCCGTCCTGCAAAATCTCTCGAAGAAGTGACCCATTGTGATGGCAAGCCTCAGTGTTGACGGCAAGCAGCGCCCTCAACACTGAGCATGCGCGGGATCGAGCGGGGAATGCTGGGAAGTAAGCATTTACCGCATTCAGGAAGTAAGTGCTTGTGGGCTTCAATTGCCCACAAGCAAAATTAAAACGTCCCTCCGCAAATTTTATAAATAATCCTTCTGTACGATAACGGAATGCAGAGGTTTTGGAAAGTCAAAACAGTGAGTAATCAACTATAATGGGGAAAAAAATTCAATGGGCAAAAATAAAACAAAAAACGAATTGCCGCAGGACCTCCGCTTTAAAAAAAAGTAAGCAATAGCAGCAATCCAAATGTACTGGGCCTCTATCCTGCTGGGCTCCATATAAACTGCATGGTCTTCTATGGTTGTAGCATTCTTGTTGAATATGTTTTGAATTTTGCACCCATAGAAAGCCCAGCCTTAGATATGCTTTGAGGAGTGGAAAATCTTTCTAATTTATGAGTTAAGGGGTTTATTTTGGCAAGTGGAAATGGAATAAAAAGTAACATGTGTGAATGGGAGTGACAGCTGTCCGGCTAACACCCTTGTAAACAAATTTTTCAAATGTTACTCAAAATACTGTAACATTCTGTAAAGACATTTAATAATCTTTATAAACTCCATCGTAATGAGAAGAAGCAGCCAACATCTCAGTTATATTTTTCTTGGCTGTATCTCTCTATTGTGGGGTGGAAATTCCCTTAACTTCTCCTCAGCCAGGTCATACTGTTCTACTGAGGAGGGAATGCTAATTTTAGCAATTCATATTTTTGGGCCCATTTTACTAAGTGTAGCTTCTGTACAGACATTTACTATGCTACATCTGTCAACCTGACTCCTTTACATGAGCTTTGTCCTCTGGAGACCAATCTGCAATCAATCTCTGTTTCAGAGGGTATTTGACAGGTGGTTGGAAGGCATTATGTCACCTCTTTACCACTTGTTTTAACCCCTGAAAGCCCACAACACCGAGCCACCACTGCGTGCATTGAAGGGTGGTTGCAGCACAGCCCCGTTCACTTGAATGGGTCACATTCACAAGGCAGTACTGCTCACCAAACATGACAGCGTGTATAAGTCTTGCCATACCGTGACGCAAAGCATCGCATCCAAAACTTCCCAGTGGACAGAAACAGATAGGAAGTATGTCAGTGACATCTTGCTGCTTGAGTATTCAACACATATTGGAAGTCAGTGACTGACCCATCCACCCATCATTCCACCTAAACATAAAATTCCACTTTTGGGTAGACAGATGCTCTCATATAAAATGGGTAAACTTTAACACTCTAGATTGTGAGGCCTGAGATTTGTTCTCATTGGAGATCAAATTGTCTTGCCATAGTTCTTGTGAATAGTGAAGAAACGTTTTCTCAGTGTGAATCTTTATCAGCAGTTCTCAAAGTGAATTCTGAGGGTAGACAGTGGTCCACCTTCTTGTATGGAGGCTGCTATTGCACATAACTTCAGTACTTTGAGTCACTGACCCAGAACACATATGCAAATTTGGAGATGACTTCAATGTTTCAATGTATCTAAGCCTAGCTTTTTTAGAAGGAGGTCAGCAATGGCTTGAGAAGAAGCCACATTACCAGTCTTACAATAATATTTATTGATCCAGACAAAGAGACCAAATAAACTCTGCCTGGATCCTCCCACTCTGAAGTGTTTATTCTACCTTGTTGGCTTAATAATTAAAGTGGAGTTCCACCCATAAATATAACATTACATCAGTAGTTTTAAAAAAATGTCATTAGTCCTTTACGAATTTTTTTTATTTTTTTAGATGCCTTCAAAGTGTTGTTGCTAGGCAGAATAGTTAATCTTCCCACTTCCTGCACCTAGGTGCTTAATGCTTCCTAACCTACACCGCACAGACTCCTGGGAATGTAGTGGGTGTAACTTTCCAGGAGTCTGTGCACTCCCCAGTCTCAAAGAATCATGTGACTTGGACAGCACATGTGCTGAAACCTGATCTGACACTGCTTGTGCAGCACTGAGCATGTGCGAGATCTGCAAGGCTGAAATCCAGGAAGTCATACAGTCTGGCTTTATGATGCCCACACTTAAGATGGCCCCAGTCAATTTCTATTTTATAAAGTGTCTAAATGCTGTAACAACCTAACAAAACGGATCTTAGTTTACAGACTAACTTTACTAGAATACATTAAGCTTGTGTATTACAGGGGTATTTATATTTAAAAAGTGAAATTGTGGCCGGAACTCCGCTTTAAGCTCAACTATTAGGCCCGAAATGGCAAGAAAAGCACATGAGAGTGATATTGCTGCGTACACACCATCACTTTATGTGATGAAAAAAAATGACGTTTTTAAAAACGTCACTTTAATTGACCGTGTGTGGGGGAAAACGTCGTTTTATGTCTTCTAAAAAACGACCAAAAAAAATTGAAGCATGTTTCAATTTTATGTGTCGTTTTTCAAAACGTCAACTTTTACTTCACAGAAATTGACCGTGTGTAGCAAAAACGTCGTTTAAAACTACGTTTTTTCATCCGCGCATGCCCAGAAGCTAGTTATGAAGCGAGCTTCAATGGAAAAACGTGGTGGAACGTAACCTCGCTTTGCTAGAACATTGTGAGAAAAACGATGGTGTGTAGGCAACTTCGTCTTTGAAAATTGAAGTTTCAAAAACGTCATTTTTTACTTGACAGAAAATGTCGTTTTTTTTCATCACATAAAGTGATGGTGTGTACGGGGCATTAGGTTCTAGCTGGGGTTTCCTTAATGCTGTCAAACTTGACTCAGTTTTCTCTACAGCGTGGATGGAGGAATCTCCACTACCAGCTATTGTATTCAGGCAGCCACGGTACCTGCATTCTTCTCCATTTGGCAAATAATTATCCATTAACCTTAGTCAATTTTTAAATCAAATTCTCCGATTAGACAAGGTGGAGATTGTGACGCCACTGCCCTGCTCCCCACCTCGTTCAATCAGAATAAGCTTTGCATTCATTCAGAAAATGCTAAGTGTACTTTGAATAGTGCCAGTGCATCTTTAAGAAGGTAAATCTTGGCTTTGGCATCTTATCACTGTGATTTGGTAAAAGTAAAAATACCAATTCTGTATGCCTCAGTTATAGAGACTGAGTAAATCCCAGCATGTTGCATTTAGGCTACTTTCACACTGCCAGCGCAGGGGCATCGGCGGTAAAGCGCCGCTATTTATAGCGGCGCTTTACCGTAGTTTTTGCGGCGCTATTTGGCCGATAGTGCTTTTAACCACCGCTAGCAGGCGAAAAGGGGTTAAAACCGCCTGTTGCAGCGCTGCTTTGCCGGCGTTTTGGCGGCGCTGCCTATTGACTTCAATGGGCAGGGGCGCTTTAGGAGCGGTGTATACAATGCTCCTACAGCACCTCAAAGATGCAGCTAGCAGGACTTTTTTTTACCATCCTGCCAGCGGCACAGCTACAGTGTGAAAGCCCTCGGAGTGGAGTGGAAGGAGAGGCTTGTTCAGGGCGCTTTGCAGGCACTATTTTAGCGCTATAGCGCCTGCAAAGCACCTCAGTGTGAAAGTAGCCTTAGACTGCAATAGTGCAGGATTCTGATCTACACAGCTGTTTACAGCTACACATAAAAGAACAATACTCACTGGGTGTAGGTTTTACATATACTGGACGATCAGGTTTACGTTCTGGAACTTTAGGCTTCTTTGGATTCTTGCTATGGCCATCTGCATAGGAAAACGATAGCATATACAGAAATTAATTGTAAAAAAAATCACGGAATCAAATGGAAGTAAAAGAGTGACAAAATATAGTGAAGTGAATTGAAATAATGGATATAACAAACACAGATCTGTTACCCTTTATAAAGCTAATACATAGACAATACTTCCCATCATAACCTAATCAGTACCGTGGTCATAATAGAATTCAATTACACAACCGCACCCCCTATTGAGTATTGAGATCTGGCTACTAGACACACATTCAATATACAAATCTCTTAACCCTTGTACACACGATCTGATTGTTGGCAGGGGATAGTCTGTTGACAGACTGTTGTCTTAAAATCTGTTAGGCCTAGTACACACGAGAGGATTTATCCGCGGATAAATCCTCTCGAGGATTTCCACGGATTTTGATCCGATGGAGTGTACTCACCATCGGATCGAAATCCGCGCCGAAATCCCATCGCGATGACGTGTCGCGCCGTCGCCGCGATGATGACGCGGCGACGTGCGCGACGCTGTCATATAAGGATATCCACGCATGCGTCGAATCATTACGACGCATGCGAGGGATGGGTTCGGACGGATCGATCCGGTGAGTCTGTACAGACCACCGGATCGATCCGCTGGTTCCGATTCCAGCGGATAGATTTGTAGACATGTCTACAAATTTTTATCTGCTGGAATTCGGAAATATCCGCGGATAAATATCCGCTGGAATGTACACACCATAGAATCTATCCGCTGAAACCGATCCGCTGAGATTTTTCAGCGGATGGATTCTATCGTGTGTACGGGGCCTCAGTCTCCTTCTGACAATTGTTGTCCAACTTTCGGCCAACAAATGTTGGATGACAGGCTAGTAAATTTTCTGCATTTTCGGTATGTTATCTGATTTTCGTATGGTCAGTACAAAAGTCTGTCACACAAAAGTCGAAGGTACAAACACGCATGCTCGGAATCAATGCTCACCCAAAGGGTGGTGCTCAAGAGCTGAAATATCTCTTAGAACGTTCGTGTTTGTTGGCCGACAATTGTGTACCATTAGTATGCAAGACAAGATCCAGGCACACACCCATTGGACAAAAATCAGACACTTGGTTGGCCAACACTCGTACCACATGTACGAGGCTTTACACTCTATACAGGCATAGTACACTACATCATCCTTCATGACTTGACCTCCGACGTGGTCATATTAGTGTTCTATTACACTCTGCACCTCACTACTGGACATATTAATACAATTCTGTGAAGTTCTATATGGTACATCGCACTTCCCATCAACGGATATGACCAATGGATACATCATCATATTACAATTCTAATACATTCTTTACAGGCATAATAAACTACACCATGCTTCATGACTTGACCCCTGACGTGGTCATATCAGAATTCTATTACATTTCTTTCATAGTACTTCCACACCTTCTACCAATGGATATAACTACAGCATATTAGAAGTAGTTAAACTACTGGATAATCATCATATCAGAATTCTAATATCTGCCATACATAATGCAACTGCACATCCTATTGACCCTACTTATTAGAAACATAATTAAAATAGAATTCAACATTTTTTAATACGGATGTTGTATACAACACATCCCATCATGACCTGCCTCTGACACTCTATACTTAGTACAGTCACATTTCTTGTCACTGGATACGACAACTGGATATATCATCATAATATAATTCTATCACACTCCATAAAAGCTTAGCTCTCTACCACCACCGATCATAGCCCAAGCATTGCACATGATTATAATACATTTCTAATATACTCCATATTATACATAGTATACTACAACATCCATCACAAGTTGAACCATGGGTATGATCAAAAACTGTTCTGTAATGCCTGCTACATAGCACAATACACCTTCGAGCTAGACTGATTCATGGACATGGTTATAATATAAATCTATACTGTACCCCCAATATAACCTAACTACTGATCACGCACACCTGCTAGCATGTTACCATGTAATTTAAATGTTTAAAAACAAATAAATTGCATGTCTATGCCTTGGTGATTGACTGCATTACAAATTAGGGAGAAGATCTGAGCCTCTTGGTCACTGAAAGTTGAAGCGATCAAACTTCACCTGTTGTAGCTAATGCTAACTGCTGATTTCTGATTTGCCAAACGTTCTTACACCCTATTGTGCATTACCCTGTTAGGCCCGGATTCACATACATCGGCGCATATTTATGCCGCCGTAGTGTATCTCTTTTACGCTACGCCGGCGCAGCGCACAGAGGCAAGCACTGGATTCACAAACCACTCGCTCCCACTCGCTGTTAAAGATACGCTGGGTTTTCTCGGCGTAAGCCAGCTTAGGTGGAAGTGGGCGTGAGCCATGCTAATGAGGCGTGACCCCATGCAAATGATGGGCCAAGAGTCATAGAAGTACTGAAAATGAACGGCGCATGCGCCGTCCCGTGGCCGCATCCCAGTCGAATCACGTTGAAACAACTGCCTAAGATACGTAGAATCACTGCCTACGACGTGAACGTAACCTACGCCTAGTCATATTCACGTACAACGTAAACGACAAAAGATACGACGGCTTGTGTTCCCTGGTCCATACCTTTGCATGAGTTGCGCCTCCTATATGGGGAATAAATTTACGCCGGACGTACGGCTTACGGAAACCACGTATATTATGCGCCGGGCGCAACTACGTTCGTAAATCGGCGTATCTCCCTCATTTGCATATGTGCATAGAAAATCTATGGGAGCTGCAAATGCGCCCAGCGTAAATATGCGCCCACGATACGACGGCGTAGGAAAGTTACGTCGGTCGGATGAAGCCTATTTTTAGGCGTTTATGGGCACGGTGCATAGATACGACGGCGCATACTTAGGCTAGGTTCACATCACGATTTTAACATCCGATAAACAGACCGTTAAATCGGATGGAATCGTATCTGACAAAATCGTATGAAAATCGGACAGTCATCCGATTTAGTACGATTTAGATTGACCACAATATAAAAAAAATCGGACACGATTTTAATACAAAATCGGACACGATTTTAATACAATTTCAAATCAGGACCAAAAAACGTGGTCAAACACATTTTTTGATGCAATTTTAAATCGTATCAAATCGTATGCGGATCAAATCGGATGCACTTGGGGACCTAAATTAATGAATGGAAGTGAATGGATAAGTTTTGCCATACAGATTTGGACGATTTAAAACCGAAAATTCGTGAGAACAAGTAGGATGATAAAATCGTGGTGTGAATGCACCCTTACACTTACGCGGCGTATCTGGAGATACGTCGGCGTAAGTGCCTTGTGAATCCGGGCCTTAGTGTACAGATCAAAATGGTAAAATGTGAAAAGGTTTAAAAGCAGGACAATAATAAATCAGATGATTTCCTACAGTCATCATAATCTTCTCTCTCCAGACGGTCATTGTAATCTTCAGTTGGAGGCTCCTGATCCACACCTGTAATAGAGAATATTGACAGTCAGTATCAATTGTGTCATTTAGGAGGATACAGAACCCACTGTGTATTCTGGTAATAACAACCTACTGCTTTCAGGTTCAACAGTTAAATACATGGTTCTCCACTTCCCACCGATGTTTTAGGGACATAATAGTAGGATAACTGGTTTGCATGCCAAATTGGCTGTACAGTGAAAACACGTCTTGTTTGACTATGGTAGGAGCAATAGCCTGTGAGCCTCTACATAGAACATAGATTAATATCTATTGGTTTGATGGTCCCTTCAAAGTGCTATGGAAAAATTGTCAGCACCATATAAGTGAGAAAACATGCTAAACATATGTTTTCAACCATAAATATGCAATCCTCATATGTATGCATTTCCTTCATGAATTTGAAACATAAGAAGGCAAACACACATTGTCATTCTACAGAGCACACAATAAACATGTAACATCGGCTCAGCGGACTTAAAGACTTAAAGGGGGTTATTTACTAGGCAAATTCACGTTGCACTACAAGTGCAAACTACGGGCCAGATTCACATAGAAGAGCGGCGGCGTAACCTATCATAGATACGTTACACCGCCGCAATTTTTCATCGCAAGTGAATGATTGACCAAGCACTTGCAATGAAAACCTACGCCGGCGGCCTCCGGCGCAAGGCGGGCCAATTTAAATGGGCGTGTGCCATTTAAATTAGGCGCGCTCCCGTTTCCGAACTCCCGTCGTGCATTGCGCGCCGTGACGTCATTTTTTCTAACGGCGACGCGCGTAGCGTAATTCTGTATTCCCAAACGGCTTACGCAAACGACGTTGATTTTTAAATTTTGACGCAGGAACGACGGCCATACTTTAGACAGCAATATGCTTGCTGACTAAAGTTAGGGCACCTAAAACGACGACTAACTTTGCGACGGGAAACTAGACTAGCGGCGACGTAGCGAACGCGAAAATCCGTTGTGAATCGCCGTAACTCCTAATTTGCATACCCGACGCTGGTTTACGACCCAAACTCCCCCCAGCGGCGGCCGCGGTATTGCATCCTAAGATCCGACAGTGTAAAACAATTACACCTGTCGGATCTTCTGGCTATCTATGCGTAACTGATTCTATGAATCAGTCACATAGATAGAAACAGAGATACGACGGCGTATCAGCAGATACGCCGTCGTATCTCCACTGTGAATCTGGCCCTACAAGTGCAAAGTGCACTTGGACGTGCAGTCGCTGTAGAACCGAGGGGGACATGCAAGTGAAATAAAAAACAACATTTTAGCTTGCACATGATTGGATAATAAAATCAGCCGAGCTTCCCCTCATTTCAGATCTACCCCTCAGATTTACAGCGACTGCACTTCCAAGTGCACATTTTTAGTGCAGTTGCAAGTGCACTTTGCACTTGTAGTGCAACGTGGATTTGCCTTTAGTAAATAACCCCCAAAAGGTACAAGGAAGGTAGCAGGAGGCTGGTGCTGGCTTATCATTTGAAAACATCATTGTCATTGAGATCATTTTCCAGTTGCTCATACCTCCAGTGATTGGCTTGAGGGGTTGGGGATCTCCCATAGACATGAGATCACCAACAGGTAAGTGACATGTTATAGCTTTTTGTAATGGCCTTTTTTGGGAGGATTCTCTTTTTAAGTATTAAACAAATATGTTGTTAAATGTTAGAAGCTCTAGAGAGAAGTTGCCATTCTTTGACTTCTGAGCTAGCATGGGGACAGTGATGTCACTCTCAGAAAATATGAAAAAGCTTAATATGAGTGTCCTGCAGACTGGAAGACAAAGATAGACTGTTTTTATGTGGGGCTTTTAATATGGGTGTGATAGATTTGATTTGTGAAAGATTACTTTTGATGTTTTAAAACTTTTTTAAACTACGTAACTTCCTTTAGTGGCCAATTTAAATTCTGCATATGTTAAGTGTTAATAAAGTATATAATGTGTTAAATTGGCAATAGACAACAGGTGGCAGTGGATAAGTAGACATAAATTGACCATGTTTCTTTAAACATGCATGCTTGGAGAGTGAGAATGCATATACTGCTGACAAATAACTTACTATCATTGAAACCATGGCGGATGATGAGTTTAAGTGAATGTAAAATTTTACAAATTTTGAAGCCTCTTAGATGGCCGTGATGTTTTCATCTGCCTTTTAAATTAAGTTTGTGTGGTTGACTCCAAATTATGACAGCTGTGGAATTAGGACAAGGAGTGAAGTAGCTCAGTGACCTGAGGTTCTCTATTGGTATGTATAAATTCCTTTATTATTTTCCATACAAAGCACAAGGAACACAATCTGAGAAATTCATAAAGAAAAACAATACAGATTATATTATGTTTGCCTTTACATTTGACAATTGATGTATGAGTAACCTATGAATTTATGTATATTGATGATCGTTATTATCCATCTTGCATTCATTGTATTAATCATGTCTTTGAATATTTTGTATTGTATTGTTGTATTATTATATTTGATATGTTAGACGTTTGATCACATTATACAATTATTTATTTATTCAACATATTTTTTAAGATAATGGAATGCTTAATATGATGGTACTAATAAACATTATTTTTTTTATTTATTCTATGTATAATCAATTGTAATGGCATGCCTCATCCAAAGCCCCAATACTCTTTCTCTTTATTTTGTACACCTCCACTTTATTTATTGGGTTGGAATAAATGCTTATAGAGCGCCGAATGCGAGTTGTGAAACTCGCGTCTAAGCGCTTACCAACAAGCTTGGGGTATCCATTTTCCAGGAGCAAAAAGAAGAGACTAGGACATCTAAGTAAAAGAGGGGAACAAGCAAGAAGTAAACAGAAATATAAAAAGAAGGGAGGGGAGGGGGGGCAGGACACAAGGAGCCTATCCCTACTTCCTGACCATTGACCGCAGCCTGGGATTAAGGCAGCGTCCTGCTAAGAGCTTGGATGGCCAAGTGTCTATCTGTAGGCTTGTGAAAAAAGCAGTGTTTACTAGCCTTTACGGAAAGCCATCAAGGAGCAGGATGCTCGGAGCTGATGAGGGAGCTGGTTCCAAATAGAATACCCCAGTGTTTGGAGCCGGCGGCCACCCTTTGAAGCTAAGCGACTAGGTTGAATAATCGCTAACAGGGCGTCAGTTGAACAAAGCTCTCTGGGTGGACAGTAGTGTTGTGTCATATTCAATAAGTACATCGGGCCTAGTTGCCAGTAGGCCTGAAACACCAGACAGAGAGCCTTGAACTCGACCCGATTTGCTATCGGTAGCCAGTGTAGATCCTTAAGCACCGGGGAGATGTGATTCCGCCTTGGGCAGTTTGTGACTAATCTTGCCGCATGGTTCTGTGTGATCTGCAACCGTTTTGTCCACTTCTGTGGATGATTGACAATGCATGGCTTTGGATGGATACATAGTCATAATTCAGTCCAATAACAGCTTTTGAATACGCCCACTGCTTTGCGCTGTCAATCACAAGCAAGGCAGACCTGATGGGGAACCAGACTCAGATTGCCCATCAGTCTCTGCCCACCCAACAGGTGCAGCGGATGAGTAGGCAGAGCCTAAAGAGAAACTTGGAGACTAGTTTTCCATCAGGTCTGCCTTGTATGTGATTGACAGCACACAGGAATTGAAAGCTGTTATTGAACTGAACAGTCCATCACAAAATCTATCAGAAAATTTGAAGATTGAAGATTTTTGGCCAGTTTATACAAAAAAATTGATAATCTGTGTACTGGTGCTCTTCCAAAGTGGGAATATTTACGTGTGTACCCCCATAAATTTGGCAGTCTGAGGTAAGCTGTTAAGAAGTTCCCAGGTTAAGTGAGCTTGGATCTATGAAGCCTTTACTGGCTCGTGCAGTCTGACCATGGAAATCTTGAGACACACATGATTGTCTAAGGCTGGGCTGTGTCATGTTGGAAAAAACTGAGAAGCTCCAAGCACAGTAGTAGCTTTGAAGACTGCTTAGCTCATCAGGAAGATCCCTGCCGGTCAGCAGCAAGAGGAGGCATGCCCTCTGGTCTTTCTCTTTTTAGTTGAGAGGTAGGAAAACTAAGAAGTCGGAAGAGCTGCCAGTATTATAATTTTAATTTTTCAGAAATATGCCCCAACGAAAAGAAACACAACAGAGCCAAACATTAGTTAGGAACACATGTATAAAAAGTTATTGACACTTTCATGTGCATAGATTTGCCTCTATTTTCTCATGTTTTTTTGCCACAGTACTAAAGTTTTCCAGCAGTACAGGTAAGTCACAACCAGGAAGTAGAGGCTACATACTGTATTTATTAATTAAATATATGGGGATATTGAGTGGTGTAGAGAGGTGTGGCAGACCAGGAATTGGGAGGTAACCAGGACGATGTGAGGGGAAGAAAGGGTAACCGGTGATGCAGATTTTGTCACAGGACCCTATGGTTTATCTTGCCAGGACAAGGAGGGCCTTCTGGGCAAACTGACATGCTGTCTCACATGCTTTAGAGCAATAAGTGCTTGCCTGTAGGCAGTGGCGACAGGTCCATAAGGGGTGAAGGAGCGCCACCCCCCAAAGTAAGTTTTCCAAATAAGAAAGCTAATCATAGAACAATTTATTTTTAAATAAATAATAATGTGACTAACTTTTTTTAACATTTTAAAGCAAAAGAAATGTTAATCGTATTATCATTTATTTAAAGATGTGCACTGTGCAGGGCACCGGACTAATGGGTGTCTATTAGGTCCGTACATTTTTGATAAGCATGTGATTCGAGCCTGAGGCTCTAATTGGATTGGCTTAGGTTGTCCTACCACTTTTAATTTTAGTGAATCAATATTCACCATCGGGTCACTTCCAGTTTCCAGCTTCTCGTCCCGGGCCAATCAAGAGGCTGAAGATTTAGAACCCATAAAGAAGACTGTGTTAACATGAACTTCGGAGGGTTTTAGGGGAGCTGTGACAGCGCATCGCTGGAGGGCTCCATTTGTAGGTAAGTCTCACGGCATCCTCTGGTGAGTACGGATTTGGAGGGTGGGTTTGCACCCCCCCCAAAAATGTTTAGCACCAGCCGCCACTGCCTCTAGGCTTGTTGTGAGTCAATTAGCATTTCCATAAGGAAGCCAACAATGGTAACCTCCATATTAAAGAGGAAGTAAACTTCCTCTGTGTGACATTTAGGCTTACCTATAGGTAATGTAAACTTCTAAACGTGTATAGTTTAGGAGATATTTACATTAAATGCAGCCATTGACATCATTGGCACATGTCCTCTGAAGGAATGGCCACTGTGCCATTCATCGCAGCTCTGGCCAATCACAGAACCGGAGCCCCCGAACCTGGAAGCAAGACGGGTGAAAATGGAAGCGGCTGCAGTGCGGATATCGCGGCATTGGAACAGCTTCGTTTTAAGGTAAGTTTCAAATAATGTGCTACATTATGACTTTACCTGGCAGGAAGAAGAAAATAAAATAAAAAATTCTCAGCAGTATACAACCGCTTTAATGACCTAGATTTTATGACTCAAATAGTCAACACTAATAAAATATGATAAGTTTTGACATTCGGTATGCATACATACTTTTGAAGACAACTATACCTTTGGTACAAATTCCTTGAAGGAATGTAGGCCCTTGCTAAGTGCAGCCCATCTGTTCAAATACGTACCCTACTTACCTTCTGTAAATGTCCTAACTGGAGCCTCTTCATCCTACACATATGCACCCTGGCCCCATTTCATTTGTATGGGAACAGCTGTGCTCTGCAGAACCACTGGAGGCTACCATGAGTACAGATCCCCATAGGAATGAATGGGGCCATAGTGCACATGCACAGGCTGAGGCAGACATTTTCAGAAGTGCAGTAACTGGTAGGATTAAACAGTGAAGATCACTGGATTATTGACACAGGTGAGTATAGAACCAGGTGCACTGCACTTAGTGGGGGTAAGGGGAAGGGAGGATAGAGCCTTTATTGATAAAACCATATTGTTGATGGTTCCCAACTTTCAGCCAAGCAACTAGCTTGTTCTATTGGAGGTCAACAGAGGCAATCTCTATGTTTCTGTTAGCACAGGTTTCCTTTAAACCAGTGGTTCTTAACCTTGTTGGAGGTACTGAACCCCACCAGTTTCATATGCGCATGCACCGAACACTTCTTAATTGCAAAAATAAAATATGATTTTTCGTGTGATGGGCACAGTGGCTGCGTGTGATGGGCACAGTGGCTGCGTTTGATGGGCACAGTGGCTGCGTGTGATGGGCACAGTGGCTGCGTGTGATGGGCACAGTGGCTGCATGTGATGGGCACAGTGGTGACAATTGATGGCACAGAGGCTGCATGTGATGGCATAGTGAGGCTGCAATATATATATATTTTTTTTTTTTTGCTAGTCGGAGTTGGAGTGACGTCACGCTGCTGGAAGGGACCAAGAGACTCCTTCATAGGGGGAGTAAACAGGCTGCAGCAGACAGGAAAGGGAGCCGAGAAGTGATGGTCCTGGATGAGGAGTGCACTCAGCACACAATTTGTACAGTGCCGCTGGCCACGCTGGTGGCTGCGGCCGTGGCAGAGCTTCACCTGCGGCTGCGCCCCCCCTCCTATACGAAATGGTATTGCCCAGGGCACCCGTCCGCCCCTGCCTTGTACCGGCGGCCCTGTGTGACCTCCGCCGAACCCCCAAGACTCACTCACCGAACCCCTGGGGTTCGGTCGAACCCAGGTTAAGAACCACTGCTTTAAACTGACCATAGACATTAAATGGTGTTTGAATTATGTATGCTGAATTACATTTCTTCCAGTAAATTTTGCATTAACATGCATGCTCATATTAAAAAACATCGGCCTTTATTCAATGTAAGCACCAGCCTAACTTGTGCAGAAAAGTAGTAACCAGCTTGGAAAACCTCATTTGCAGATTTACTTTTCTAGGAGTTTAGGCAGGAGTGACTGCTCACATCTGGCCATAGATATTAATATAACTGTCCAGCCTAGCCAAATCAGCTAAATTGACAGTGATCTCATTTCTATGGGCAGCTTGGACTCTTGGATTAAAGTTGTAGCATACTAAGTTGATTCATAGTGATCCAGCATGTGTCTGAACTATACAGTACACACAGTAATGTTATACTAATTTTCGTTCTAATGTTTTCCATGTCTGGATAAATCATTAGGCAGCCAGACAGAGGGGCCTTTGTGGCTAGTTTTCTCTGTACTGTCTCCTACTCCATTAGTGGTCACATGGTGGGGTGATAGTTGCATGAATCAAGGAAAACTCACTTACCAGGCCGAGGTCTGCGATCCTCTCTGTCCGGTTCCTCAGGTTCTGGAAGTGACTCCACATATCCTCCTGGAACACAAAATATGAATGTCGCTTAAACATTAACCATTGATAGAAATATTAGAATGATCAAAGCGCAACAAGAAACCAACTGTCCTTGTTCTAACCAATTTAAACTGGAAAATAATAAATCTGATTGGCTGGTTTCTGCTAACTTCACATCATACTTTTTTTGGTTTATGAAATATTTTTGAAATGACCTGACTGAAAGTGTATCTAAACACGAGCCCAACAGTGTAATATAATTGCAGCTTACCAGTCCATAGATGTGGTGACTGCATCAGTTTTTGTTTTTCTTTCCCCCTTTTTTTTTTCAAATTTTTACCAGTATCCAGTTACACATTTTCACAAGTTACACAAAGTGCAGTAACGCATACCGTATATACTGTATCAACCAGATTTTAGAATGCAGTTGTCAAATGACTAAAAGTCTATACATTGCAATTGCTCTTCACTGCTTTATAAAATATAACCTTGTGTTCTATATTTTTTATGTCAACGTCAAGCCATAGCACCATGCGGGAAACACATGTTGGATACCACCAGTGTCTGGAGCTCTTCAAGAGGGCCAAAATGTGACCACACACACACACACTGCAAAGGTAAGTATACATCTTCAGTGACAGGGTCAGGTAAAGGCCTGTGTCCATGGGAATTGAGCTTTGATTAATCACTTTGACATCAGTTTGAGACACTTCTGAGATCGTTAAGCCCAGGTTCACACTATAGCAATCTCAGACATTGCATGTGATGCGCAGCTGCACCGCAGGTGCCGATTACATGCAATGTCTGTGTGATGCGAGTTCAGCCATACAGTTGTATGGCTGAACTCGCATTGGATTCACACTGGAATCAGATTGGAGTCGGATTGGAATTACACTGAATTGGATTGCATGGGTGTTCTCACCCATGCGATCCGATTGCTGTCCGAATCCACAGTGCACACTGCTATCTGTGAACCGATCTGGGGGGTGTCATTAACATTGTATTGACACCTGCAGCGTTTTGCAGAGGCCAGTGTGAACTGCCTGCAGGAGAGATGCGATGTGGAAACCGGCGCTGTAATCGCTCTGGTTCCCGCATCGCTTCAGTGTGAATAGGCTCAGGGTTCATTGACAAGTGCATTTAATCTGCAGTAGACCTCCTTCTGACCAGTGTTTGACTTGTATAGGAATGCAAATTTGTATAGGAACTTCATTCAGTATTAAGCTGAGGTAAGAAGTGTGTATCAACTGGATAACAGCCGGGGCCTACTTCAACTGGCTAAGGGCTGCAAAGAAGTGAGAGGGCCTCATATGGTCCACAAAAAACACTGTTCTGACATGTCTGATATAGCAGAATTTGGGACACACATGGACACCATACATCCTCCACAAGCTATAAATAATGTTGAATTGTTCTGCTCCACTTCTTTTAGCACAGGAGATCTGCTTTGGTGTTTCAGATGCATAAATATTGAGGAATGAGACATTTCCTGTCTGTTCTCCCTGTATTAAATCCAGGCCTCGCTCCTTCTACTTCCAAAACACCCACTTAATGGCCAAGTTCACATTTACCAGAAAATAACCTATGCAGTCAAGGGGCCCCAGTAGGTATTAAACACTGTGGAGATTTGTAAAATGTTACTGTCATACTCATAGGCTATTTGGGCCCCCCAGAAATCTGACTGAAAAAGTACTGCCTTGTGGTGCAACGAATCTGGAAGCTCCCCAGATAGGGATGGTGTGACCGGTCGGAGGTATATATCTCCCCGCCCCCCCCTTTTTTTTCTCTCCCCTCTACCCTATCCCCTCCTCCTTTCCCTCTCTTTTTCCTTTCTGTTTCTATTGCTATATTTTTTATCACATTTCTAAGGTTGTTATGACCCTGGGGTCAGTTCAGTTTTGTTCGTTCTTCTATACACAAAACGGTGCTTGCCGTGAAAAAATTGGTCATGCGGGATAAGGAACCTCCGTAATCCTCTGTAGATAGGTGCTAATCCCTACAGATAGAGGACCTTCTTTAAAAAACTATGATGTCTGTATCATTGATTATGTTTTGGGGGAGCCCATTGATACTTTTATGCATTGGGATTGTTTCTGTATTTCCGCATGTTCGTCCTTCTTAAATAAAGAATAGAAAATAAAAAAAGTACTGCCTTGTTGGAAAACATTGGTTTTTACTCTTGTAATGCTGAAACTGAGCGTCCAACAGTTTTCACATTCTAGCAACAAAATAGGACATGTTGGTTTCTAACTGTTTTTCAGCCAGGTTTCTGGGGGCCCAAATGCCCTAGAGCAGGCATGTCCAAAGTCTGGCCTGTGGGCCAAATGCGGCCCTTGTTCCAGTTTAATGCGGCCCCACTGGTAATTTGGATATATATATCTTTTGTGGCCCCCAATGAATCCCTGAGAGCCGCCGGGGGATATACCATATTTATCGTTCAGGGAGGGGGCCGGACGAGTCCTGTCAGATTACATACAGGTGAATCTCCTGTATACTCAGCAGCATTTGTAATAGGAAGTCCCATCTCCTGGCCTGGCATTGGACGACTGTTCTGTCATAGGAGGCAGGACTTTATATTAAAGAGGCCGCCGAGCAAACAGGAGATTCCCCTGTATGTAATCTGTTTGCGCTCGTCCCGCCCTCCTCCCTGTCCCCTCTGAGGCTGCAGATGTGCATGGATCAGTCTGCACTCATGGCACGGGTGAGGCTGCACTCATGGCATGGGTGAGGCTGCACTCATGGGCAGTGACCCTTATTTTGCTTCACAGTTCTTTATTTTATTTCACCACACACAGCCACAAAGGCAAGAGAATTCTTGTTGGGCAGCGTATTTGGTAATTTGCATTTCATTTTAATGGTTCAAGGAATGTCAGGCAAAATGGTCGGCCCTCACGCATGTTCACTTCATCAAATTTGGCCCTCTTTGAAAAAAGTTTGGACACCCCTGCCCTAGAGGTATTACATTGCACTAATAAACGCATGGGCAAATCTCCCAATGCAACTCTTGTATTTTAACAGCCAGCCCAGCCAATTATCAAAATACCGGAATGGCGGCTGCATCTGAATAAAAGGCATTTTGACTGAAATAGCCCCCCCCCCCCCCCCCCCCAACACAGTCCTACCGCACCTGGTGTGAACAGACCCTCAGAAAGCATTGAAGCCAGAGGACCAGCATGACAGCCAAACATTTGGACAACAAATTTTCAGAAGGTCAGGAATCACCAAATACAGTTAATTTCCATTAAGATAAATTACCTCAACTGAACTCCAGGAATAAATAGCACAGTCTCATGTAATGCTTATTTTTACATTATTCCATTATTCTATAAAATATAGAGATATGTAGATTAGCCAATAGAGGGAAGTATCCGAGACTAAGTGCAATTACAGGCCCTGTGTTTTAGGCCCATGTAATAGGAGTAATACTAGTATACTAGCTTCAGATTTCCTTGGCACATGTATTGCTGAGAAAAAATGGATTGCAGTAAATCGGCAGATCAACTTGTGTACAACCGGCCTGCCCATACATGGATTCAAATTTGACTGTTCCCTACTGAACCAGCTGGATTTTAATCCGTGTATGACCACCTTAATATATTGATGGCTGCCCCCATGTAAATGTACATATTTGGCAAATTATACTAAGAAGCAAGGTTATGAAAACCCCACATGTTTATCAGATTATGTTCATCAAGCTGATTTACTCTTATCAAATGCTGAGGAGGAAATCAGTCAAATATTTATTTTAAAATGCGTTCAAATGTATATTAGTCAAATTTTTGGTCTTTTTGTGTACCCAGTGGTACACTAAGATATTTTTCTATACAGAATCTGAGTTTACATGTTTGGCCCTTAAACTTAGAGACAAATTTTTGCACATCCAACACCGACAATGACCTAGGGTAGCAGGCCTGCCCGGGGCTGCACACCACCACCCACATGTCATATTGCTGAATATAACACATCGTCATACATAATAAAACTTCCAGA
This sequence comes from Rana temporaria, assembly GCF_905171775.1. Classification (NCBI taxonomy): domain Eukaryota; kingdom Metazoa; phylum Chordata; class Amphibia; order Anura; family Ranidae; genus Rana; species Rana temporaria. The sequence continues at coordinate 411,223,986 of NC_053491.1, forward strand.
CTGCCGCCTGAAAGAGCAATCCAGCCAGGTATTGTTGCTGTCCAGCACAATTAGCACATATTTGTTGGTGGAATATCATACTCAAAGTTCACAAACTTGGTTCCGTACACTTGAAACCAAGTTGCTTACAGAGCACTGTGACCATACGTTTGCTCTTCTAGTAATTTCTTCTGGATGTAGTGGCAGAGTTGGTAAACTGTCTCTTTTGCCCTCTCTGCATTCAGTCTTAATCTGCATTCTGTTTCTGTGACAGCCTTTCCCAACCGGGGTGCTGTCTGGATTCGTCAGGGGATCAATGAATAGGTTGCACGAAGTGCATCCTAAAACCCCTCATGGACTTTGGAGGCAGAAAGAAAATTAACACACGTATAAAAGGTATAGAATTTTATTAGAAAACTTGGAATAAAAAAGGGAAAAATATCCCTATAAAATGACATAGTCACAAAAACACGTATAGTATAGTCCTTCCTCAGGGAGTGGGGTATATTTGCTTTGGAAAGTAGGTAATATACCCCATACCCTGAGGAAGGACTATACGTCCAAAACATGTTGGTTTGACCACTAATATTCACCTGGGCTGACCTGAAGTTGCTTATAGGCAGTTCTATGGATGGTTAAGATGGTTAAGGGTACGTGTTTTTGTGAGTATGTAATTTTATAGGGATACTTTTTCCTTTTTTATTCCAAGTTTTATAATAAAATTCTATACCTTTTATACATGTGTTCATTTTCTCTCTGCCTCCAAAGTCCATGAGGGGTTTTGGGATGCACTTTGTGCAACCTATTCATTGATGTTCTAATTTGGATGTTGGCATATCACAATGCACCCACCCTCAGTCTGTTCGGATTCGTCAAGGGTGCCACCGCATCACAGCTGAGAAAGGCTGGGTTATAGAGCGGAGGCAACCCACTCATACCCAACAGGTTTTGTAGTCTCACCTTCACAGTACTCATTATATTGCCTTACAATGGCCTTAGCCTTGGATATGTGTGCAGGTTTAGCTTCTATTCTAGGATGTCGTCAACACAACCAGTAGTGCCAGCTGGCACAACATATATACGGTCTGTGGCCTGCACACAAATATGTGGCCCGAAGAGAAAACAGCCTATTATGGTAAGGCAGCCTACAGTTAATGATTTGGGACTACATAGTGGCATTATTGTAGCAACTCTAGCAACTAATTTATTTCCTATTCTTTTCCTATTTTTAACAAAGGTGTGGTATAATTATGACAGTTTTTTTTATCACTGTGTTAATACCTCATTCATCATTTTTTTTACTATGACTATTATCAGCAATGACAGTGGTTGAACTCGTCATTCATACAAAATGTATACAAAATAAATACATCACATACGTTAATACAAACAATAGCCGAAACGGTAAAAAATAAAATAATAAAACAAGAAAGAGTGATTGATATCACTCACATTTTGTGATGATGGTTTAAATTTTTACCAGAATACCATGCAATGAATGCAAGGTGGAGAGGTGGGGTGGTGAAAGGTGATGTCATGCTCTCCATCTCGTCTAATCAGAGAATGGTTTGCATTCCTTGAGAAAATGCAAAGCATTCTCTATGTGACGCCCATGTTGGGGCCCAATCTCCTGTGTTCAGGATGCAGCAGGGCAGCAAATCAGCACAGGACCAGGAAGCAAGTGGAGATTAATGTGTCTACTTCAGTGATTTCCAGTGAGTTCCATGTCCTTTCCGCCCTAACAGTAAAAAAAAAAAAACCCTTACGCAGTTTAAGATAGAACTGTTTTTCTTCCAGCTTCATTGTGTGCTTTGTCTTTTTAGTGACCTAAGATTACAATATTCCCTCCCAAAACTAGAGTCACCATTTAAGGATTTGTATATTACTTTCATGTTTCCTCCTTAACATCTCTTCTCCAAGGGAAATAAGTCTAAAGTTTGTAGTCATTCCTTATAGCTGGAGTCCTCCAGCCCCCTTATTAGCTTTGTTGCCCTTCTCTGGACTCTCTCCGGTTCAAGGGCATCCTTTCCTGAGAATTGGTGACCAGAACTGGACAGCCTAATGAAGATGTGGCCAAATCAGACTTTTGTAAAGTGGTAGATTTATAGTTTTTGTTCTGGAGTAAATACTCTTTTTATTGCATGCCAGTAGTCTGCTGGCCTTGCTTGCTGCAGCTTAGAATTGCATGCTTTTGCTGCGTACAGGGTATGTCATCGATTAGGATCCACAGATCCTTTTCCATCCTTGATTCCCCCTAGCCAGTAACTTGCATGCATATTTTTAGCTTCTCCACTGAACCTCATCTGCCATATAGCTGCCCATCCCTCTATTTTAATTAAGTCCTCTTGTAAAGTTGTTGTATCCTCTTGTGAAGTTATTGCCCTGCTTAGCTTTGTATCATCGGCAAACACTGAGATTGAACTATTTATTTCCGAATCCAACCACTATATCATTTATGAACAAGTTAAACATAATTGGTCCCAGGACCATAAATCATTTTAAAATATACAGTAAATTATTAGCAAGTAATTTCTTGGAGATCAGGTTTGATAATAAAATTAAGATTGGCTAATATTCAGCGGTAACATAAAGTTATGTAAAGAGTGTTAATGAGAAAGTTCGTAAGTAAGAGAAGGACTACATTTTTAAATTTATCTGAGAAAAGTCCACTATAAATGATTCTCTAGTATTTTTTAATAAATGAGTATTTGTTCAATTTAAAGGGAACCTATGACCATCCTATGAACATTTACATGTTTGCATATCCTTAATAATCTTAAATTTTAAGACAAACACTAACAGACTTTTCAGGCTGCAGGCACTGTGAAGCAATTAATCCTAACTTCACAGCAGAGACACTGAAGTCATCCAAATTATTCTCTCAGCAGCTCTGCCCCCTTATCCCAGTAACTCTGCTTGCCCTCTTCCTATAGCCCAGCATTGACTAACCTGGTGTGTTTATCCTGCTCCTTAGTGCTTCCCTTCCAGTAGTGACTCAGAAAGTTTGTTTACTCTGTTCCATTATTGACTCATTATCAGCCTTTTCATTTCTAATCTAAGCAGGAGCTCTGGGAATGGGGAGCAAGGTAAGATGACTTGCCAGTTAAAGGGCATTCATTTTTCTGCTGTGAACTTTGAAGATAAACTGCTGCACAGTGACTGCAACTACAGAGGTCGATGTGAGCTTTAAAGCTTGTTTAAAAGTTTGGAAACGACAATCCCCACCCTCCCAATTACAGTCAGATTGCAGGATAGACTAGAAATGCACAACAAGGTCTGGGAGGAGTGGCAGTGGCGAGAGGATCCGCCCTGAGCTGATGGTCGAGTTTACCTACCTCACCCCCCATATCTTTCTCTTATCTGCAGTTTCCTTTCTCTTTCTCTAATTATTTTCTCTCTGTTTTTTTTTTTTTTTTTTTTAATTTATTCTCTCTCTGTCTTGGATTTTGTTGTGGTTTATAGCAGACCCTATTTGATGCCTAGCAGTTTCTATGTGATATCAGCAGGGACTCCCTGCTGTCTGTTTTATGGTTTACTGTTCCTTGATATACACTGGCTCTACTGCTATGTTGATGTTTCTGTATCACAGTGTCAACTTACGATTAATAAAAATTGTTGTTTGAAAAAAAAAAAGCTTGTTATTACTTGAATGTCCATGGCCAGGCCACATGTTCACTGTACACATGTTTACTTTAAACAACCAAATTAATTGAATAGAAGTAACCTAAGGCCCGTGTCACATTAATCATCCTGTCAGTGGCAAGAAATTGCCAGTGACAGAATTGCTAAAATGAGCAGTGAAAACATTTGCTTGCATGCTTGCACGTTTCTCTCAATTGCCAGCTAAAGTCATAATTATCTCACTGACAAAAATGCTGCGGAATCTATTTCACTTCCCCGCTGTTGTTACAGACAGACTGGATAGTGCACCCTCTGTGCTATCTGCAAGTTTGGAGAGAATGGGAACCCTAAAAAGGGCAGAGTTACAGCCAGTCTTGGCAAACACCACTAGATTGCTACAGAGCACCCTGCAGAGAGTGATGGACTCTCCTGGCCATAGGACAAAGTTTCGGCCCTTTGATATATCTGCACAGATGGCAGCTGAGCAAAGATAGAATGTGGTACAAAGTCAACAGGCAATTTCAGTAAGGAGTGCAGGTAGGAAGTGAACAAGCATAGTCAAAATACAAGCCAAAGTCAGAAGAAAATGAACCTATTGCTCAGATGACTGGAGTTGGCCTAAGCACAGCTAAAAATTGAGGTTAATTGAAAGTCTGGGCAGGGCTCAGGATTCAGCATCTCCTATACCTCCTAGTCCTGTGAACCAACAAAGTAAGAAAAGAAAAGTTGGTAGAACCACGAGAAGCAGATTGATTTTTGCTCTTGATCTGTGACAGCCTAGTGATTCTGCCCCTGGCAGATTTTTGCCAGCATCAGGAAAACTAGTGGTCCATTAATAAATAGTTTGCCCTAAAATTAGTTTTATCTAATTATCTGGAAATTGCTCTCTGGACATTTTCATCTCATTAGGATGCTGGCAGTATAAATTAGGCTTTACATTATGACACAACTCTTTATTGTTTTATTACAGCTAGACTGTCAAGCCGTATTTTATAAGAAAATGGAGACCCATAAAGCTTGCTCTGGCTGAAAGTATGGCACTTTTTGTTGGCTATGTTTTTATGAAGTGCATGCATTTGTTATATGTATTTTACTATTTTAAAAGATTAATAGTTTCCAAATGCATGTGTTAGAAGAGCAGCAATTATCCAATTTTCAACCAGCAGGAGTTCCATAAATGCTTCTCCATTACCCTTTGCAGCAGCTGCAGATCATGGCCATATACTACAGCCTGGTGAGACTATACCACTGTTAACCTAAATTGTTTGTTAACCTCAACAATAAATGTTTTTTTTTTTTGGTCTGTTAAATATACAATTAAAAGTGTTTTTATATCTGTTTGAAAAGTTCAAATAAATACCTGTTGACCCTCTCAAAAATCTTTATCATCTGATACATTTCTCTGCTCTTTGCTTGTTTTTCCTTCATATCAGTTACATTCTTTACAGCTATCTCTGTGTACTAAAAAACACATCCCCCTATGTTATGGAGAAAGAAGAGGAGAGGAGAAGGTGTTCTGTAGTCCCGTGACAATGCTGCTTCTTCATGGATACAGTATTATATGCAATGACACGCAGGATCAACAGGTGGACAAAAAAAAAGGAAAAAAATTAAAAGAAAACGAATGCAATGCCGCCACTACATTCAAGGACTGGAAAGCTGCAGTATATTACATTTTTGGTTTTGCGTTTAATACACTTTAATATCAAGATATACCTGGACCTTATTAAATAACATTAAGACCTTGTTTACACAGGAAGTGGGTGGGCACTGGAGCGGTAAACTGAGCAGGGACCAGAGTGGTCGATCAGCAGATATCACACATGATGTACAGAAAGGGAGTAATACAGCAGGAATGTAAATGAAGACCGGAGCAAGGACCAAGCATCAAGATGAGCAGTAGGGGATCAGATCAGCAGAAAAGAGGACCAGCAGGATATCAGCAAAGTGGAAGATCAGCAGGAGATCAGCAGAGCGGTGGATCTGCAGGAGATCAGCAGAACAGACGATCAGTAGAAGATCAGGAGAGCAGAGTTTAATCAGAATGGAGGATCAGCAGAGAAGGGGGTAGTGTGGGCAATTACTAATAATCAGGGGTTACTACTGAGCAGGGGGATTCTACTACTGTGTGGGGGGAATGTACTACTAAGCAGGTGGGGTTGGGTGTGTTTTGAGAATATACTACTGAGTGGGAAGGGTGGGTTTGGGAATGTAATCTTGAGCAGGTGGGGTACTAATTAACAAGGACTGTAAGGGGTAGTTAATGTACTAATGTACTACTGAGAGGGTGGGGTACTATGGGGAAGGGGGGGTGTACTACTAAGTGGGGTTGGGGGGTTATAGGGGAGATACCACTGAGTTGGGAAAGTGGGGGGTCTACAGGGGGTATTCCTCAAATCTGGTGACTTATTCATAATCACTTCGCATTTGACATAACTTCCACTTTAAAACAAATAGAAAATCAACAAACACAGGGCATTTGCCAAGCTTCATTAATGCTTCAAAAATGCATGAAAAACACATCAAAATACATGTTAAAGTTATAGCCTTAATGCGTGCTACTAATCAATACAAGTGTTGATCAATACAAGCCCCAAAAGGAGAGTTACACCTTATATAGAATCTATCTCCTAGTAATGGAAGTATTTCAAAAGCCACACACTTTACCTTCACCCCATACATCTTCTCCCGTATGTGTTTTTGAGTCAGTCACTGAGGGCTTCCTGTACCCGTCCTCTTCTTCAGTGACGTGAGGTCTTTTGTATCTATCTTGTCCAGTAATGTCAGGTGTCCTATACTTATTCTCAATTTCCTTAGCCACATGTGGTGTTCTATACTTATCTTCTGCTCCTGTGACCCCTGGTATTTTGTACCTGTCATAATCATAATCCTCTGGTATTTGAGGTTCTTTGTATCCATCTTCTTCTTCCACCACTGATACATGAGGCCTTCTATTTCTCACATCTTCCTCTTCCCCGGTAATGTGGGGTTTTTTATATGTCTCCTCCTTTTCTCTCCCTGTGACTTGCGGCCTTCTATAACTATCTTCATAGTCATCAGGAATTTCAGGTCTACTATATCTTCTGTCCTCCTCTTCTTCTTCTTCAGTTTTGGTTGCTGTGTGCCTTTCTTCCTCCACAATAACTTTTGGCTTACTGTATCTGTCCTGTTCTGGACGTTGATCCTGTTTCTTTTCTGATGGCTTTTTTGTAGGTTTTAGTGGCTTTTCTTTGGGCTTTTTGGTTGGTTTTGGTTTCTTTTCCTTTGGCTTTTTGGTTGGTTTTGGAGTCTTTTCTTTTTTGGGAGGCTTTTCTTTGGGTTTTTTAGTTGGTTTAGGTGCTTTCTCTTTCTTTTCTTTCTTTGCTTTTTCATTAGCTCTCCCAGGTTGTCCTGTATATGGAAAAAAATAATAATATCAAGATCATCACAAACTGGAAAGGTCATCCAAATTCAACTCTTAGGACGATCTAAGTTCATAAGTTTATAAGCTTACATGTAGAATATCAAGGTTCACTAAGAAATCATGGAACAAAGTAGTGGAAAAAAAAGAAGTCACCTAATCTTTAGCAGTAAATATGCTAAATTGTTGTTATGATACCATAGTACTTCTACTTCTATATAACACTTTCTAGTAACACTATATAAAAGCAAAAGAGAAGGCCTTCAAAAAAATACAAGGCTGAGGGTTCATCATCAGCATTCCAACTTTAAAAAGTATGCAGTAAGCAATGTAAGGGAGCAATCAGGGCGGCTAAGATAGAACACGAAAGACACATAGCGGAGGAGAGTAAAAAAAATCCCAAGAATTTCTTTAAGTATATAAATAGTAAAAAAGGAGGTCAAATCATATTGGCCCCATAAAGAATGATGAAGGGAATCTGGTTATATAGGATAGAGAGATGGCGAAGGTTTTGAATTTATTTGTCTCCTCAGTCTTCCCGAGGGAAACGGGGGGGGGCTTCAGTAACCAAAACTGCAATGTTCATCCTCATGACACGTCACAGGAAGCATCCTCATGGCTAGCAGAGAATAGAATTAGGAATAGGCTTGAAAAACGTAATATTAATAAGTCACCGGGATCAGATGGCTTGCACTCGAGGGTCCTTAAAGCGGAGCTCCACCCTAAAGTGGAACTCCCACTGATCGGAACCCTCCCCCCCTCCGGTGTCACATTTGACACCTTTCAGGGGGAGGGGGGTGCAGATAGCTGTCTAAAGACAGGTATTTGCACCCACTTCCAGCCACACAGTCTCGGGTAAACTGCGGGCATGACGTCACCTCCCGCCCCCCCGTCCCCCCCCGTTGTGTTCTGGGAACACTCGCCTCCCAGAACACAGCGGGAGCCAATCAGCAGGTGTAGCGCGACTCGCGCATGTGCTGTAGGGAACCAGGCAGTGAAGCCGGAACGCCTCACTTCCTGGTTCCCTCACCGAGGATGGCGGGGGGCAGCAGAGTGAGGAGCGATCGCTCGTTCTCTGCTGCGGACGGCGCTGGACTACAGGACAGGTAAGTGTGCCGATATTAAAAGTCAGCAGCTGCAGTATTTGTAGCTGCTGGCTTTTAATTTTTTTCAGCGGACATCCGCTTTAAGGATTGTTCCCAATTTTTACGAGCAGTCTACTGTCTGGTATGGTACCATACCAGCTGATTGGAGATAAGCCAATGTAGCACCGATATTTAAAATAGGAGCAAGATATATCCCTGGGAATTACAGACCAGTTAGCCTAACATCAATAGTATGCAAGCTCTTGTAGGGGATGATAAGGGATTATATACAAGTTATAAGGTAAGATTATGAGCACTGAACTTATTCTCTCTGGAGAAGAGACACTTGAGAGGGGATATGATTTCAATGTACAAATACTATACTGGTGACCTCACAATAGGGATAGAACTTTTTCGTGCAAGGGAACATAAAAAGACATGCGGCCATTCACAAAAATTAGAAGAAAAGCGATTTAACCACTTGCTGCCGGCCGTACGACTTTGTACGGCCGCAGTGTGGATCCCAATTGCTGGGAGGCCGTCTATATACGGCCTCCGGCCTCCAGCCATGGGGCGGCGAGCGCGTGCCCACCGCATCACTGAGATGCCGATGCGCGTGCCTGGCGGCTACGATGTCCGCCAGGCACCCGCGATCTGCGGTTACACAGACAAGGACGTGGATCTGTGTGTGTAAACGTCCAATCAGAATTGCCCACCCTGCCATATATGTACAGTGGCCGGGTGGGAAGTAGTTAAAATCTTTCAATAAAAATGCAGCAACTGAAAATCTGAGTGTATTCTGTTACTATGGACAATTTTTTTCCTCCGGGTACACACAATAATTTTTCGGGTTGTAAAAAACGTTGTTTTTTAAAAATGTCATTTAAAATGATGGTGTGTGGGCTTCAGAGCATTTTTCGGGTTCTGAAAAACGTAAAAAAAAAAATCGAACATGCTCTATTTTTTAACTACGTTTTAAACAATGTCGTTTTTCGGTTTGTAAAAAATGATCGTGTGTGGGCTTTAACGACATGAAAAACCTGCGCATACTCAGAAGCAAGTTATGAGACGGGAGCGCTCGTTCTGGTTAAACTACCGTTCGTAATGGAGTAAGCACATTCATCACGCTGTAACAGACAGAAAAGCGTGAATCGTCTTTTACAAACACAAAATCACAAAAGAAGCCCCAAGGGTGGCGTCATCCGCATGGAACTTCCCCTTTATAGTGCATTTTTTTTTCACTATCGTGTGTAGGCAACGTCGTTTTAATGATGAAGTTGAAAAAAAACGTTGTTTTTTCTAGAGGCTGAAAAACGTCATTTTTTACAACCCGAAAAATGATTAGGTCCAGCTGATGCCGCTTACACACGGTCGTTTTTCGGCATGAAAAAAATTGAAATTTTTCAGCATGTCCAAAAAACAACATTTTTCCAACTTCATCATTAAAAACGATGTTGCCCACACACCATCGTTTTTCAAAAATGATCAACAAAGCGCGGTGACGTACAATACGTACGACGGCACTCTGAAGGGGAAGTTCTATTCGCCTTTGGGCTGCTTTTAGCTGATTCCGTGTTAGTAAAAGACGATTCGCGCTTTTTTGTCTGTTACAGCGTGATGAATGTGCTTACTCCATTATGAATGGTAGTTTTACCAGAACGAGCGCTCCTGTCTCATAACTCGCTTCTGGGCATGCGCGGGTTTAAATCGTCGTTTTAGCCCACACACGATCATTTTTTACAACCCGAAAAGCGACATTTTAAAAAAACGACATTAAAAAATGCAGCATGTTCGAATTTTTTTTTTGTCGTTTTTCAGAAGCCGAAAAACGATGTGAAGTCCATTTTTTGTCATTTTTTTTCATGCCGAAAAACGACCGTGTGTACGCAGCATAAGGCTCTGTTTCCACTACTGCGAGTGGTTGTGCGACTTAACACATGTGAAGTCACATGACAAGTCAAAAGCCATGTATTTCAATGGTCTCCGTTCTAATTGGTGCGACTCAAGTTGCAGCGACTACAAAAAAGGTCTTTGCACTACTTTGTCCCGACTTCGGTGTGACTTTTTCTCACATGGTTCTCACCAGTCTCATAACATTGCATCAAAAATAGCATTGCAAAGTCGCACTGTAAAACGCGCGACTTTGGGGTCGCACTAGTGAAAACCTAGCCTTAGATAGGGATAGTAACACACATATATCATAGAACATTCCTTTCCATGATTTATCCAGCAAGAAATGAGTCAGGTCACCAGGAACCATAGTAGTAATCGTCCAGGAATGTGTATATGATCACATGGCAGTGCAGACACATAAGGCTTCATATATCAGATGAGTCTGCCATGAGGAAAGGAAAATCCCTATTACTTGTAACAGGAAGCACAGACACTTTCTTTTCAGACATTTTTGATGCACAAACCCCAATGAGATATTGTTCGCAAAATCATTGACCTCAAACTATAATTCAACCGCCATTAATCTTACTACATCCAACTATTAAAGTCCAAACTGTGATTGGCTGCTGGAGAATATAGTATTCCTTTCCTGTGGGCCTCATTTATAAAACTTTCACAAATAATGACTACATGCATGTATTGCCTTACAGCCACCAGTTAGATTAAAAGCTGTTGTGGAAATAAAAAAAAGACGAAATGATAGCTGTGGGGAACACAGGTAGTTCTTATTCCAGATATTTTGATAAATGGCTACTAGATTTAGAAGGACTTTACATAAGTGACTAACAAAAGGAAAACATTCAGCTAACATATTTTATGCAGCTACAGAAATGTTTATTTTTTTCATTTAGGGTAAAGGTTTTACATAAATAAGAGCTGACCATTGTAAGCACCCCTGACCGTTTTAAATGGTGTGTTTCAAACCTGCAACTGAAGCCTCGTACACACGACCGAGGAACTCGACGGGCAAAACACATTGTTTTCCTCGTTGAGTTTCTTGTTAGGCTGTCGAGAAACTCGACAAGCCAACTTTCTCCATTCCCGTCAAGGAATCAGAGAGCATGCTCTCTTTTTGGCTCGTCGAGTTTCTCGACAGTTTCCTCGACGAAAGTGTACACACGACCGGTTTCCTCGGCAAAAAAATATCTCCCAGCAAGTTTCTTGCTGGTTTTTGCCAAGAAACTCGGTCGTGTGTACGAGGCCTTAGGCCCCGTACACACGACTGAGTTTCTCGGCAGAATTCAGCCAGAAACTCGGTTCAGAGCTGAATTCTGCCGAGAAACCCGGCCGTGTGTACACTTTCGGCCGAGGAAGCCGACGAGGACCTCGGCGAGGAAATAGAGAACATGTTCTCTATTTCCTCGTTGTTCTATGGGAGAACTCGGCCCGCCGAGCTCCTCGGCGGCTCCAGGAACTTCACACTTTTGCTGGACAGCTTGGTCAACTTTCGAAAGTTGCAAGATACCAAATACTGGCCAGATTATAAGGTGGAAATTTGCCTAAAAAATAAAACAAATGCAGCCACCACTATTAACCATTTTTTTGCGATATAAACAAAAAGAGCGACAATTAAGAAAAAAACACAATGGGGCAAATCCACTTTACACTACAAGTGCACTTGAAAGTGCACTTGCAGTGCACTTGGAAGTTAAGTCGCTGTAGATCCGAGTGGGACATCCAAGGGATATAAAAAACAGCTTTTTAGCTTGCACATGATTGGATGATAAAATCAGCAGAGCTTCCCCTCATTTCAGATCTCCCCCATAGATTTAGAGCGAATGCACTTCTAAGTGCACTTGTAATGCAAAGTGGATTTGCCTTTCGTAAATAACCCCCATGGTCTGCAAAATCTTTGGTTTTTAGTAAAGGCAACTTCTGCCAAACAATGTAAAGGGTATCCAAACCCTAACTAAAGGTACATTTGGTTATAAATCCAGGTCAGTTTTTTTTTTTTCTGTGTCCCTTTGGGGAGATTTACCTTTACTTCCTGTCCTATTGTCAATACATGAGGTGAGACTGAGAGGAAATCCCTCCAAAGTGAGGGAATCCCTGATTGTCACCAGAACTAGAGTCTTAATTGGAAGATTGCCCTTCTATTCTTGTTCTGGTGCCAACCCAAAATTAGGGATTTTCTTTCACTGATAACAGTAAACATAACAAATAGAGAGGGTGAATCTCCCCAACAGGGGCACAGACCGCAATAAAAACCTAACAAGTGTTCAAATCCCTCTCCACTCTATCCACAACTAAAAAGCACCCCCTGCCAGGCCTGTGAACCGCATGGTGGGTGTAGCTGGGTGAAGGAAAGAGAGACCAAACATCTGTTCACTGAGCTACCACGAAGCGTAAAACTTCACTTCCGGTTGCTGTTGTCACTTTCCCTGTCCTTCGTGGCCAGAGAATACAAGGGAAAAGGGGTATTAGGCTGTTTTCAGCCCCCCTTTTCCTTATGGGATTTCTGCAGGGGACAGTTTCAAGTTTCCCCTTAAGGTTTGAGCGGGAAGCAAAGGGATTGGTTAGTGGTTTGGGTTACTAGGGGAAAATCCAGAGTTGGTGATAGGTTAGATGGGTAGTTGAGCGGGAATGGGTCGGATTGGTTCTGTGTCTTGGGTTGCTGGGGTAAATTTAGACTAGTAAAGGTCCAGGATAGGTCAAGCCAGGTCACCTGGTATTCCAGAATATTCCGGTTCTGGGAGAGAGCCCTATTTAAAGAGCTGGTTCCGTGGATCGGGGCCAGTCGTCCTAAGGGAGAACTGACAGCGGATCTCTGAGCTCTTCTAAGAGCTTTCAAAGAGCTATTCTCACTACTGCTGTTTGTTCCCCTTGGTCGGCATGAAGACGCTAGTGCGGCAGCTGCTGGAGCGGGTGGACGCAGAAGACGACGGATGGATTCGGCAGTGCCTGCGCTTACCTTCGGGTCAAGAATCGGTTCCGTTCGGTCAAGACGTCGGGGACCTGCCAGAATCGGTGGACGCCATCATGGAGGAAGAAGATGAAGCGGGCCCGAGCAAGATGCTTCCCCTTTAAGGTCGAGCGGCGGTCACGGCGGCCGTACGTGAAGAAGAGGCGGGACTTCCGGCGAAGAGGCGGAGGCTACAGAAGAAAGCGTTCAGCCCATCGTCCAGCCCACGTCGGTCAACGAAGAAGGCGGAGACGTCCCAGCGTGCCAAGCGGCAGGTCGGCCTATCGGAAACGGCGAGCGGAGTCGGCGAATGGGAGCGAGTGTCATCCAGGCCTGCGGTGACGTCATCACCGCCGCGACGAAGGTCAACAGCGTCATCGGAGCCTTGCGGCTCTCCAGCGCCGCAAGCATCGGTACGAAGGCCGGATCGGATTGCAGGAGCAGCTGGGGCAATTCCAGTGCTCTGTGCACCTACTGTGACGGCGCATCCCCCGTTGGGGAATTCTCAAGGTGAGACTGAATTTCTAGATGTCTTTTCCGCTGCCTTTTCCTCTTTCTTAGCAGATTTCCGGCGGAGGAGTGAGTCGCCTAGTGCGGTAAGATTGAACAATTCGTTTCCTTACAGGCCTTCAATGGGTGAGCCAGCAGCGGTGGTCTGGTCCAATGACAGACCTGAGGGATCTGTTGGGGTGCCTGTAAGTCAGGATCCAGGGCTGGTGGCGTGTCCGACTATAGCGGCTGGTAACGTAGTTTCACTACCTGACAGTCATGTCAAGGAGTCCATGCCGTGCTATTTATCCCCTTTGGGTTTTCACCTGTCGTCTACAATTAAAGACAAGATATGGAAAGGGGAATTCATAGAAATACTGTCTTTACTGCCTAATCAAAAGGAAGCTTTAAAAGATAAATCTGATAAAGATGAGGATAAGCGTAGACCTTACAAATCTTTTACAAATTGGTTACAGGGGTTTTGTATCTACGCAAGTGTGGTATGCGAAAGATTCCCGGAGAAAAGTCCGGGTTTGTTTCAGCATATTGACATTATTCAAGAAGCATACAAAGGTTTTCCTGGTTTTGCTTGGTTTGTCTATGACGAAGCTTTTCGTCACAAACTGTCGGTTTATCCGGGTTTGCAATGGGGAACCAAGGATGTAGGTTTATGGCTTAACCTTTTCCTTCCACAGAAGCCATTGGTCCCAAGGCCTGGGCCAGGTAACGTGTCAACATCTACTAGTGTACCTTATAAGAAAGGGCTGTGCTTTTCATTTAATGATAGCCAATGTAAATGGCCATCATCTTGTCGGTATAGACATGAGTGTGCCCTTTGCGGAGGTGCACATCCGGTCACCAAATGTTTTCGTAAAATGTCCATAGCTAATCAGCCACAGGGGAGCTTTTTTCTCAAAAGCAGCCACACCGGTGAAATTGGGAAGAATGCTCCTTTGGCTACACAAGTATCCAAAACGACAGACGGCGGAGCTGCTCATTAAGGGCTTTTCTGAGGGTTTTAGAATTCCACTGTTTGATGGGGAGGGTGTGTCAATGGTAAACAATCTGAAGTCTGTCTCTGACTTTCCCCTGGTAGTTGAGGAGAAGTTGAATACTGAAATTGCATTGGGCAGGATCGCGGGCCCTTTCTTGCGTCCGCCTTTTTCAAATTTTCGTTTGTCCCCTTTGGGGCTAGTACCAAAAAAGGAGCCTAATGCTTACAGGTTGATACATCACCTATCGTTTCCGTCGGGAACTTCATTGAATGACCAAATTGATACAAATTTGTTGTCGGTGTCGTACGCTTCGTTCGATCAAGCTATCCAAAAGATTAGGTTGTTAGGTGGATCGGTTTTAATGGCTAAGGCAGATATAAAAGCTGCTTTTAGGCTTTTGCCGATACATCCTGATTGCTTCAGTTCTCTGGGTTTTCAATTTCAGGGACAATATTATTTCGATCGCTGCCTTCCCATGGGTTGCTCGTTGTCTTGTTCCTATTTTGAAGAATTCGCCACTTTTTTGGATTGGGTGGTTTCCTATAAAGCTGGATCACCCTTTCTAATTCACTATCTGGATGACTTTTTATTTTTTGGTCCATCTGATTCCCCGAAATGTTTAGAGACGTTGCAGCAATTTATGGATGTATGCAACGATTTTGGTATACCATTGGCACATGAAAAAACTGTTTTCCCTACCACTTGTATCAAATTTTTAGGTATTACTATCGATACGGTGCATAAGGAATTTAGGTTACCTGAAGAGAAAATTCGGAAGTTAAAAAACCTTATTCTGTCTTTCAACAAGAAGAAGAAGGTTTTTCTGAAAGAACTTCAGTCCTTGTTGGGTCTACTAGCTTTTGCCACGAGAGTTTTGCCGGTGGGTAGAGTTTTCTCCCGGCGACTCTACTTGGCCATCGCAGGGATCAAGAACCCTTGTGCCCATATTCGTTTGACCATGGAACTGAAGGAGGATCTTCTGGTATGGCAGAATTTTCTCATTCATTTTAATGGAAGGGCTTTCTGGCAGGAAGAATTCGCCTTGGATAGGGACTTCTGCTTGTCCACGGATTCTGCGGGTTCAGTAGGTTGTGCAGCGGTCTGGGGTAATCGTTGGTGCTGTTCTTCCTGGCCTTTGGATTGGGTAAGTAGAGGCTTATGTAGAAATATTGTGCTATTGGAACTTCTTCCTGTGGTGGTCGCCCTGGAGGTTTGGGGTAGTGAGTTTGCAAATAAAAGGTTGTTAATCAGCACGGATAATAAAGGTGTAATGTTTGCCGTTAATTGTCTGTCCTCCAATTCTCCCCCGGTCATTGCATTATTACGGTATTTGGTGTATAAATGCTTGTTTTTCAACATTTGGATTAAAGCCCGTTATGTGCCGGGTAAGTCTAATGAGGTGGCCGACGCCCTCTCTCGTTTACAGATGAAGCGATTTTTCTCCCTGCTTCCTACGGCAGACGTGGTCGGGACGCCTTTCCCAGCAAGTGTATGGGGAATCGTCTAGTATCAGAAAATATTGAAAATTCATTGGCATCATCATCTTTGTCTAGCTATCATTCCTCATGGTTATTATGGTTACAATTTTTAGGGGCCTACGGAGCCTCGTTTGATAGAGTATCTGAGTCATTG
The DNA here is from genome assembly GCF_905171775.1 of Rana temporaria. NCBI lineage: Eukaryota > Metazoa > Chordata > Amphibia > Anura > Ranidae > Rana > Rana temporaria. Next base: position 411,240,042 of record NC_053491.1, read on the forward strand.
GTTTTATTATTTTTGGAGTCCTTAATGTGTAAACAATATTCATGGTCGCATATATACAAAATTTTGTCGGGTATTGCGTTCTTTCAGAAGTTGCATAATGTTCCTCATTGTTTGTCTTATTTTTCTGTACAGCAGTCGTTAAAAGGTTACAAAAAGGTTAATTTTCATAGGGATAACAGGTGTCCAGTGACCCCTCAATTGCTGGTTTCTCTTTGTAATATTACCGCTTCTGTGTGTTTTTCTAAATTTGAATCCATTTTATTCAATGCGGTATTTACGTTGGCTTTTTTTGCTGCCCTCAGAATCTCTGAATTAGTATCCAGGAGCAAACGGAACCCGTCTGGTTTGTTATTTCACCACATTAACATCCAGGTTGAGAGGCTTAGTATTTTTATACAATACAGTAAGACTGATCGCTTGGGTAAGGGCCACTGGATTCATTTAGCTGCATGTTCGGGGGTGTTATGTCCAGTGGCCAGCTTATGGGCGTATTTACAAGTTCGTCCTGGCGCAGCGGGGGTGCTTTTTATTCATGAGGACTATTCTCCGCTGACAGTTTTTCAATTTCGGGCAGTATTATCCAAATGTTGTAAGGCGCTTAATATTGCGGATTTGAAAATTTCATCCCATTCCTTCAGGATTGGAGCCGCAACAGAGGCTGCTCGGCTAGGGTTTGATGCTAATAGAATTAAATCTTTGGGTAGGTGGAAATCGAACGCTTTTCAACTGTACGTGCGCCCTAATTTTGTTGTTTAACTGTTCTAGGTGTTCCAGGAGTAGTATGGATTGTGGGACACTCATTCATCTACTGGGCTCATCAGCGTGCAAAGAACAGATGTTATACAGTGAATTTGGGCTTCGATCCTTCGGTCTTCAAAGTTTTTTGGTGCGGTAGGAGGGGTATGGGTTGGGATGAGCTATTGTTCGAGTTTGAATCCCTTGTTTCTGTTTGGCCAGAACCCAATATTCTCATTCTCCACTTAGGTGGGAATGATATTGGACAAATGCGGACTCTGGATCTTATCTTTGGTATCAGGGATACGATCCAGATTCTTCGGGAGTCTTACCCGCAGTTGGTAATTGTCTTCTCGGAAATAGTCCCCAGGTTGAGGTGGTTGGACGCGGGAGTTTGTAGGCCATTTGAGAAGGTTAGAAAACGAGTAAACAAAGCGGTGGAGAAATTCATGGTGAACGTCACGGGTTTCTCTTATCGGCACATTGATTTGGAAGGTGGTCTTCCTGGACTCTACAGGAGTGATGGAGTCCACCTTTCGGGGGTCGGCCTGGACATATTCAATATGGCTCTGCAGGGTTGTATTGAACGGGCCGCGGTGTTGGGGTCTGGTGCCAGTCAGGGCTGAGGCCCTGCCTGCCGTGTGGGGATAGTGGTTGAAATTTGAGGAGTATGCAGCTTGAGTCGTAGTGGCTGAGCTGTTTCTTCGGTATTGATATGGTTGATTTAAGTTTAAAAGTAATTTTAGTATTTACAAGCATTAAATAAACCAATAGTTATGCCGCGGCCAAATTTATTCCAAAAATATGTAAGGATATTTATGAGGTATTTTGTGTACTTGTAAAAAAAAAAAAATATATATATATAATAAATGAATTATATAGTTTTGGTTGGTGTGGTCTCAATTATTTATGTCCAGGCATCCTGCATTTAATCCCTTAAGGTAATGGAGCACAATTAAAGGCAACTGAGACATCAGGGGGTCTAAAAGGACCCTGATGTCTCATTAAAGAGAAACTGTTGTATAAATATTTTATCCCATAGTAGACTTTTTGTCCCCTATGTGATATAAATAAAGTTTTAGTTTTAGTGAAAGTAGAAAAAAAAGTCAAAAAATAAAAGTTACAGTGAAGCACTTATATTTTTTTTTAGCACACCCTGCCCTCACATGCATGTCTATGCCTATGGGGGTTATTTACGAAAGGCAAATCCACTTTGCACTACAAGTGAAAACTACAAGTGCTTGGAAGTGCAGTCGTTGTAAATCTGAGGGGTAGATCTGAAATGAGGGGATGATTTTATCATCCAATCATGTGCAAGCTAAAATGCTGTTTTTTATTTTCCTTGCATGTCCCCCTCGGATCTACAGCGACTGCACTTGCAAGTGCACTTTCAGAGCAATATAAAGTGCACTTTGCACTTCTAGGGCTAGATTCAGCACAGTGGTGCAGTGAGTAGCACTTTCGCCTAGCAGCAAAAAGGTTCGCTGGTTCGAATCCCAACCACGACACCATCTGCCTGGAGTTTGCATGTTCTCCCTGTGTCTGCGTGGGTTTCCTCCGGGTACTCCGGTTTCCTCCCACACTCCAAAGACATGCTGGTAGGTAAATTGGATCTCGTCCAAATTGGCCCAGTATACTGTATATGTATATGTGTGTGTATGACTGTGTGTCCCTAGCGTGTCATGATCCTACGGGGTAAAAATGACCGCACCAGCCAAGCAGATACTGGCTGGAAAAAGCGCCCAGAGGCGATTCAGTTCGCATGCGTTGCGCTATACAAGTCATTCATTCATTCATTCACGTAGATCAGCGGATCTTTAGATCCGTGTGATTTAAGATACGCTGCCGCAAGTTTGAGAGGCAAGTGGGTAATTCACAAACCACTTACCTCCAAACTTGCGGTGGCGGATCGTAAATCCCCCGGCGGAATTCAAATTCCGCGGCTAGGGGGAGTGTACTATTTAAATCAGGCACGTCCCCGCGCCGATTTAAATGAGCATGCGCAGTCCGTGAATTTTCCCGGCGTGCATTGCTCCCACTGACGTCGCTAGAACGTCAGTGGTTTCGACGCTTACGTAAACGACATCCATCCATATTCCAGAACGACTTACGCAAACGATGTAAAAAAATTAAAAATCGACGCGGGAACGATGGCTATACTTAACATTGGCTGCGCCTCATAGAAGCAGGGTCGCGTACGTTCGTGAATTGGCGTATCTCGCTGATTTACATATTTCTCATCGTAAATCAGCGGGAACGCCCCCACGCCATTTTTAAATTACAGATAAGATCCAACGGTATAACACAGTTACACCTGTCGGATCTTAGTCATATCTATGCGTAACTGATTCTATGAATCAGGCGCATAGATACGACCAGTGTAAGTCAGAGATACAACGGCGTATCAGGAGATACACCGTCGTATCTCTCTGTGAATCTGGCCCCTAGTTTGCACTTGTAGTGCAAAGTGGATTTGCCTTTAGTAAATAACCCCCAATGTGTTGCAATGTAAATAACTGATTGCCCAAGTGAAACAGCATTGAAATAAATTTGCTAAGGTCATAATTAGGGTTTCCTGTCTGAAAAAAAGGACTACCACTCTCAGCTAACCTGATATATACAGGAGTAACAAACATTCCTCATTTCCATATGTGACTCATACCTCCATCTTCGTTCTTTGTCGCTTTTGTCTTTTTTCCCACTTTAGTCTCTTCCTCGTACCTCTCCGCCCTAGTAATCAGCACGCCCTCTTCATCGTCCTCCCTCTTAGGCTCCCCCTTGTCCTCATCTTCTTCCTCTGGGACCAGCTCTTTCAGAAATCCCTCCAGAAAGTCTTCAATCTCATCATCGGTGAGAACAACCTGTGCCCTGCCAGTAGAGGGCAGCAGTGGCAGTAGCAGAGAAAGGAACAGTATGGATGCTCTACCGCTCCACATCCCTCATTACCAGGGGGTGCCAACGATAATGACGGAAAGCCTAAAAACAAGAGAGATCAAATCATAATAGTGGCACTAGATATAATTGACCTCATATGTGCATGGATATACCAATAAAGGAAAACTCCACTCTTCTTAAAAAAATTATAACATACTGTATACAATTGCTACAAACACTATTTAGTACTGTAAATCAGAGTTAATAAAAACAACCTTTCCATCAAGTCTGCATACAATGCAATCTTCTAAGGCCTTGTTCACACAGCTGGTTTCATGACAGCTCTCAAAAGCGATCCATGGTAAATAGCTTTTCAAACTGGTTGACTGGTAGCTCAGATGTTGCCTCTTGGATGTCTGTTTTTTTTGGGGGGGGGGGGATCCCACTGCACTGCAGTATGATCCTATTCACTTGAATGGGGCACGTTTGGCACCAGTGCCACCTGATAAAAGTGGCATGCATTAAGAAATATGCCATTATAAACTCAAATCTACTGCCAGTTGCCCCTCTGCCTCCAGCATGAAAGTGGCCTAAAAGTGGTCTAAAAGTGACCTAAAAGTCATAAACATTAAAATGTTGCTTTTTGCAATAGGGCACCCTGGAAATATGCTGTACACCACTGGTTTTCCTGATGCCCCCCAAAGACCACATTTCTTACTGGTATGATGGGCTCAAAATTTCAAGTCTTGAGCCACTAGCCAGGCCTCAAGGGTTACTCGCCACTAGTTGCTCCACCCAACCCCTACCCTGCTCCGCCCCTAATTCTGCCGCTAATCACACCCTCATAAATTATTTTGTGAAATGTTTTATGCAGCATTAAGTTACAAAAATAAATATTAACAACAACTTTATCAGTTCCCCCTCAGCACAGCCTCGCCTTGCCCACCATTGCAGGCCAGATTATGACAGTAGGAAGATGAGAGGCGTGGGATCGCTTAGCGGTATAGCACGCTGTTACAACTTACATTGAAATTTCCTCCGCTCGATCCCACAGCCCCGCCTCCTCCTGACCCCGCACCTGTAATAGACAGAATGTGAGTCCAAAGAGATATGTTGTCAATCACAGGCGCGGAGTCAGGTGGAGGCTGCCTGGGAGTGGGGGGGCGAGCACCGCCGGTGGGCAGGGATGATCGGGAGCCATTCTTCTGGTGGAAGAGTGCATGGAGAAAAGCCGCGGGGATCACAAAATACACCGTAACAGCTTACATTGAAACTTTCTCTACTCTGTTTACTCCCACACAGTCCCGCCTCCTCCTAACCCTGCTCCTGTAATAGACAGAACGTGGGTCCAATGCTGGGATGCATTCTGTCTATCACAGGCACAGGGTTAGGAGGAGCCAGGGCTGTGTGAGAGTGAGTAGAGCGGAGACAGTTTCAATGTAAGCTGTTACAGCGTGTTGTACCGCTCAGTGATCCCGCAGCTCTCCTCTAACTCCTCTCACTTCCTCCACCCTGGCAAGGCTGCAATGGGGGCACTGTGAGGCTGCAATGGGGGCACTGTAAGGCTGAAATGGGGGCACTGTTAGGATGCAATTTGGGGCACAGTGAGGCTTAAATTTGGGGCACAGTGAGGCTGCAATGTGGGGCACAGTGAGGCTGCAATTTGGGGCACAGTGAGGCTTCAATGCGGGGCACAGTAAGGCTGTAATGTGGGGCACAGTGAGGCTGTAATGTGGGGCACAGTAAGGCTGCAATGGGTTGGGCACAGTAAGGCTGTAATGTGGGGCACAGTGAGGCTGTAATGTGGGGAACAGTGAGGATGCAATGGGGGCATGGTGAAGCTGCAATGGGGTGCATGGTGAGGCTGCAATGTGGGTCATGGTGAGGCTGCAATGTGGGGCACAGGTCATGCTGCATTGATGGTCACAGGTGAGGCTGCAATGATGGGCACAGGTCATGCTGCATTGATGGGCACAGGTGAGCCTGCATTGATGGGTGTTAAGCTGTGCTGAGGGGAACTGATAAAGTTGTTAATATTTATTTTTGTAACTTAATTCTGCATAAAACAATTTAGTGTAATTTCATGAGATAATTTATGATGGCGTGATTGGGGCGGGGCAGGGTAAGAGTTGGGTGGATCAACTGGTGGCAAGTAACCCTTGAGACCTGGCTAGTAGCTCAGGACTTGAAATTTCGAGCCCTGTGCAAGTACATGCTATTGGGATTTGAGCACAGGTATATCTTGTTTCAGGATCAGACATCTATCCCTAACCATAGGATGTGTGAATAAATGTGAACAGCTGTGGTACCTGTCAGCCTGTCATTGCACAGGTTGAGTGGACACGATTGTTCACATACACCTGTGATCCCAGCCGCAAGAACCCAACGATTCTTGCCACAATAATTTGCTGCATGCCCCTGAATCTGCTGCATGTCCATAAATCTACTTCATGCCCCTAAATCTGCTGCATGCCCCTAAATCTTCTGCATGCCTCTGAATCTGCTGCATGCCTCTGAATCTGGTGCATGCCCCTGAATCAGCTGTGTGCCCCTGAATCTGCTGCGTACCCTGAATATGCTGCATGCCCCTAAATCTGCTTCATGCCGCTGAATCTGCTGTATGCCCCTGAACCTACTGTATTCCCCTGAATCTGCTGCATGCCCCTGAATCTGCTGCATACCCCTGAATCTGCTGATCCCCTGAATCTACTGCATGCCCCTGTATCTACTGATGCCTCTGAATCTACTGCATGCCCCTGAATCTGCTGCATGCCTTGAATCAGCTGTATGCCCCTGAATCTGCTTCATGCCCCTGATTCTGCTGCATGCCCCTGATTCTGCTGCATGCCCCTGATTCTGCTTCATGCTGCTGAATCTGCTGTATACCCCTGAACCTACTGAATGCCCCTGAATATGCTGCATGCCCCTGAATTTGCTGTATGCCCCTAAATCTGCTTCATGTCGCTGAATCTGCTGTATGCCCCTGAATCTGCTGCATACCCCTGAATCTGCTGATGCCCCTGAATCTACTGCATGCCCGTGAATCTACTGATGCCTCTGAATCTACTGCATGCCCATGAATCTACTGCATGCCCCTGAATCCACTGATGCCTCTGAATCTACTGCATGCCCTTGAATCTACTACATGCCCCTGAATCTACTGATGCCCCTGAATCTACTGCATGCCCTTGAATCTACTGCATGCCCCTGAATCTACTGATGCCTCTGAATCTACTGCATGCCCCTGAATCTACTGCATGCCCTTGAATCTGCTGCATGCCCCTGAATCTGCTGCATGCCCCTGAATCTGCTGCATGCCCCTAATCACCTGTGTGAATATAGCTTACAGTGACCTTGTTGCGAAAAGTAATAAAACCCCTGGTGTCTGCCCACGCCATCAAAAACCATTCACAAGTCCTCATCCCTAAAGTCCGCTAGGAAACCAACAATTGTGAGAGCGTTGATCACCTGGGTCCCCTGCAGCTGTCTTTGGTTTCTCCTCCTGCCCTCCCAGTTACTATAGGACCCTGTAATGCTATAGAGGTCAGCGGAGGAACTAGAGGGACCTTCTGGGGCCCTAAGAGATCAAATCTATAGGTAGGTCCCAGTGGGCTTCAAAGACAAGACCTGGTGAATGGATCAGCATTCAGTCCCCCCAGCACTGGGAAAGTTGTGTTTTTAAATGTAACAGGGGCTTTATTACTTTGTTTTTTTCAATAGAGGGTCACGTTAACCCACATTGGATGGAAGTCCTGACTTTTGCAAGGTTGCCGTGTTTGCGGAACAGAATGAGCAGCTCACTGATTGGTTTCACCTGTTGACTGGAACTGCTTGTTATAAACAGCTTGTTTGTATAAATGTTGCAATGTAAATAGTATAAAATGTATAAAAATAAACAAAAACTACAAGCAGTAACCAAACAGGTGTTAGTTTGCTTAGAAAACTGCAATCCCTGGAGTCTCATTAAAATACACAATCCCTATAATAGCAAAAACAAGATCACAAAGCGTTCCCTGCTGTCAGAGGAATGTATGCGCTCAATCAATGGCTACTTCAGACTTGCACACAAAGTGATCTGTAATTACATTTCCTATACCATGCGTGTAATTGCTGAATTAAAAGGAAGTAAAAGTCTTTTACAGGGTATAAAATTATAAAGGCATGATGCAAGGTAATGCCATAAAGCAGTTCATGAAAAAATGACAAAAAAAGTACAGTAATCTGTAGACACCAATGTAGATCAGATCTCAGTCTATTGCATTCTGACCGATGAAATCTGAGCTATCATATTAAAGAAAAAATATAGTGTATTCAGGGGTGTGTGCATGATTTTAGTCATTGCCGTATTGTTCGTCAACAGATTTTTTTTACATGCTTTTGCTGTTATATTACTATGGAGAGTTCCAAACTAGCCACCAGAGGGAGCTCTCAATGGAAGCACTCTGAAGCCCCATACACACTATCAGTTTTCCTGCTGGTTTTCTCTTCAGGTTTACCAAAACCATCTAATATGAGGTCAAACCTTAAGCGTTTCAATTTGAATGCAATCAGGCAGGTCCTTGTACTACATGGTTTTGGTAAACCTGAAGAGAAAACCAGCAGGAAAACTGATAGTGTGTATGGGGCTTGACTCTCTGAGATGGGGGGTGCATTGTTTTTATAGTCAGTCACATGGGGGGTGCATGGTTTTGATAACCAGTCATCTGACTAATAGGCGTTTATTTACTAAAGGTGCACTACTTGGAAGTGCAGTTGCTGTAGGTCTGAGGGGGACATGCAAGGAAAATAAAAAACAGAATTTTTGCTTGCACATGATTGGATGATAAAAATCAGCAGCGCTTCCCCTCATTTCAGGGCTTTCCCCCAGATCTGCAGCGACTGCACTTGTAATGCAAAGTGGATTTGTCTTTAGTAAATAAACCCCATAGACTTGCATTGTGGGAAGGAGCATCAAAACGCAACAATTGTGCAGCACTGCAAAGCAGGAAGCCAAGGCTGCAAATGTAATAAGCTATACAAATATGTAATGATCGTCCTATGTACATACTGTATATAATTATATTATATGTTATACAGAAACAAGTTTAAAAATATTTACACACATATTGATAATTTTACTTACCAGTATAGAGAGCTAAGCTTTTTTACATAGTTATCTAAAGTTAGCACTTCTGCGTACGCATTTTTCTTGTTTTTAGGAGTGAAGGGTCATACAGAAGCTTTTGTGGGGCTGGATAGTTTTTGGCCCCATAGATTTTTATTTTGGGAGCACCTAAAAAATGCATATGTTTCTCCACATTCTCCCATTGAGAGCAATAGGCCAGAAAATGACCCATCCTACTTTAAAACAAATTCATGCACTTTTGGAACTCCAGACATTGAGCTACAGGAACCTGAATGACCAAATGTAAACAGGGACAATCTAAAAGCAGAAGATTTGACTTGTTGATTGTTTTTTTGGAGCTTTGCGCCTAAATGTGTAAATGGGGACTAAAGAAAATGAAAAAGCTATACATTCCCCCTTGTTAATGAATAAAACCTATATAGGGTGAAAAGTTGGATAGTGACACGAGCCATTAATACCGCTCAGAGTTTTTATCTATAAAAGCAGATCTTCAATCAACAACCCCACACAACCACCCTGTAATTTTTTTTACCCCTGCTTATTGGGAGGTGGTTGTTGCCCCACCGAGATCCTCTGATGCCCTGTCACCCGCACCACCCGCACCACCATGTTGTTTTTTACATCATTGAGAGGCCTATTGTAAGGTGACCAGATTTTTAAAATGAAATCCGGGGACATATTTTTTCTTTACTAGTAATGGCAACAATCAGCGACTCTCTGCCCATCGCCGCCCGCCTCACAGCCTCTCAAGTCTTACTCTTCGGGCCCCGGCTACTACTGGATGGGGAGCGGAGGAAGATCACTCTCTCAGGAAAGGCAATGTGATAGGCAGGTGGCTGGCCAGGATTTGAGCCAAGGCAGAAGAACATGCGAGTGAAGCTGAATGGGCATGCGCCCAAAACTGAAGAAATATTCCCTCCGCTCCGACCAGCACCTGATCATCAGAAAGGGGCACAGATAATGGAAAAAATACAACCCCCCTATGCTAGTAGGCACGGCGAAAGGGGGGGGGGTGTAATTCAATTTTTTTTATTTTAATTCTGCACTGACTGTCCTCGAAATTGCCCCCGAAATTGCCCCTGCCCCTTATTAAATCCAATCTGGGGACAAAACCAGGGACAGACTTGGTCCGGGGACAGTGTCCTCAATCAGGGGACTGTCCCCTGAAACTGGGGATGTCTGGTCACTATTGGCTCTTCCAGATTCAGCGGGCAGGCCTCCTGATGATGTGCCACTAGACCTGCCTCCTTTGTGAATTAAACACTATGGGGTTGATTTACTAAAGGCAAAATGACTGTGCACTTTGCAAAGCAGTGCAGTTGCTCCAGAGCTTAGTAAATGAGATAAGGCTTCACTTTGCAAAGAATACCCAATCACATGCAAGGAAAAAAGAAAACATTTTGCTTGCATATGATTGGATGATGGAAGTCAGCTGAGATTCTGCTCATTTACTAAGCTCTGGAGCAACTGCACCTATTGAGTGATTGGATGATAGAAATCAGCAGAGCTTCCCCTCTTTTCAGGGCTTCCCCTCAGATATACAGTGACTGCATTTCCAATTTGCAAAGTGCACAGTCATTTTGCCTTTAGTAAATCAACCCCTATGCTTCCTGGGATCTTCAATCAACAACCCCCCCCCCCCCCCTTTTTTTTTTTACCCCTGCTTATGGGGAGGTGGGTTCTGCATATTCACCCACCCAACGGATCCAGCGTTGTCCCACTAAGATCCATTGATCCCCTGCCACTTCTAGTTCCCGTGGCGCCATGTTGTTTCTGACGTCATTGAGATGCCTTTGGCTCTTCCAGATTCAGCGGGCAGGCCTCCTGATGATGTGCCACTAGACCTGCCACCCTCCTCTTTTGTGAATTAAACACTTTGCTTCCTGGGATGTGACGTGCATATCCCAGGAGGCACAGTGGGCATTGTGCACATCATTCGTCTAGGCAAGTGATGTCCATGGGGGGGGGGGGGCTATGACATTTTCTTTTTAAAACAGCACTATTACTGTACAGGATGGGAGGAGGGGTGGAGGGAGGGAACTTCATTAAAAGGGTGAAGATCCAAACAGGTATATATGTACAGTGTGCTCACACATAGCATCTAATAAAAAAATCATTTTTACTATTCATTTTATATATAAAAAAAAAGATGAAAGGTCTATTTTGAATGGTGGTTTGGGGTTAAACCTACCTCTCACATCATCATTGATCTTTGCTCTATGAGCTGAATAATATGTGTGCAGTACTAGGGTATACACTGACTTTATGGGATTTCCCCCTCTTTGTGCTTCCGCTTTGTGTGCCAGTCCTTCCAAAACCCAAAAACACAATTTTTGCCAAAACTGACCATACTATGCGTGACTTTGGCAGACGCGTTAAATCCCAAGCTGAGCAGGGACTAATGTAAAGGGATCAATGTTCTCTCTAAAGTGCTGTGGAAAAAGAATAAGTGCAATAAAAAAGAGTAACCTAATCTAACCCCCCAAACTCCCTACACAGCGACACGCGGTACTTCAACGGTAGGCACAGGATTCTCAACTTACCTCTTGTGTGGTCCCTTGATGCTCAGGAGACGGGTGAAGAAGAGAGATGCCCACTGGGTAGGAGATGTGTGGGTACCACTCAGTCCAAGTCAGTTTGGAAAGTCCTCTCCTGGGACTGTAGCAGGTAGAATTCAGGTCACACAGGTTTGGGGAAGTCACAAAAACTCTGAAGTTCAAGGGTAACCAGGCACGATGAAGTCTGCTGGAGGGGTTATGAAATAATGAGCTGGAGAATGTCCCTTTTATCCCAAACTCTTTGTGTCGTTATCCCTCTCCTTCTGACCCTGTGTGAGTCTGTACCTGACATCTGCAGAAAGGAAATTGAATCCAGCCCCTCTCCACCCTGCTCTCCCCCCCCCCCCTGGATATTTAACCCCCCCCCAGCACCAGGACATGTTACTGCGAAAGAGGGAGGAGAAGAGATGGAGACGTCTGAGAGTTCTTCTGTACTTTATGATTCAGTGAACTGTAGCAGTCCTTATATCACAATGCAAAACAACAGACAAATGTTTTCAATGGACTTCAAAGATTTGGGTTTGAAACCTTGATTTATTTAATACCTGTTTAATGGCCACACACATGTCAAAAAATTGATTGATTTCTTTTCCTGTTTATAGCAATAATTAATCTATAGTTGACACCCACTCAATCGATATGCCATACAAGGGAAAGTGGATATTCATCGATGGTTAAGATACAATCATAACTTGCAATTGTAAGATATTGATTGCACCTGTGTTCCCACAATGCAATCCCATAACCTGATTGATGGAAATATGATCGTATTTATGAACAAAATATATCAGCGCTGCTGATCGATGCAAAACAATTGATAATTTTCCCTAGCTGATCGAATCAGTTGGATTGAACCCAATCTATTTTAAATGAAAATAGATTGGAAGTGAAGTTATGGCTGTTCCATTGTTTGCGGATTTGAACACATTCCACATGGATCGGATAATAAAATTGAAGTTTGTGTGGCCACTTTATTTTGGCACTTCTCTCCTACATGCATATATCATAATTTTTTTGTTAGAAAATTACTCAGAACCCCCAAACACTATATATGTTTTTTTTTAGCAGACACCCTAGGGAATAAAATGCCGGCCATTGCAACTTTTTATCTCGCACAGTATTTGCGCAATAATTTTTCAAACGCCTTTTTTTTGGGAAAACAACGGTTTTGTGAATTAAAACAAAACAGTAAAGTTAGCCCAATTTTTTTGTATAATGTGAAAGATGAAGTTACGCAGAGTAAATGGATACCTAACATGTCATGCTTTAAAATTGCGCACACTCATGGAATGGCGCCAAACGTCAGTACTTAAAAATCTCCATAGGCGTCTCTTATTTTTTTTTTACAAGTTACAAATTTAGAGTTACAGAGGAGGTCTAGTGCTAGAATTGTTGCTGGCGCTCTAACACACGCGGCGATACCTCACATGTGTGGTTTGAACGGCGTTTACATATGTGGGCAGGACTTACATGTGTGTTCGCTTCTGAGCGCGAGCTACCGGGGATAGGGGTAGGATTATTTTATTTTTTATTTTACTCAATTTCTTTTATTTTTACACTTTTTTTGTCATTTTTTTTTATCACTTTTATTCCTATTACAAGGAATGTAAACATCCCTTGTAATTGGAATCACTGTGACAGGTACTCTTTATGGAGAGATGCGGGGTCAATAAGACCCCACATCTCTCCTCCAGGCTGGAAAGCATTAGATCGTGAAAAAAAATTCACCGATCTAATGCTTTCAGCCGCGATTGCGGCTGTGTTTACATTCCAGGACCCGGGCGTGACGTCATAACATCGCGCCCGGGCCTCCGACGATCATAGAGATGACTGGTCACCATCTGGTCACCAGTCTACTCTATGGTTTCCATCGGACGCCGGTGGATCGTTTCTCCGGGTCTCCGATGGCAAAGGAGAGCCCGGAGAAGCACCGGATGGAGGCGGGAGGGGGGGGGCGTCCCCTCCCGCCGCCTATAAGAACGATCAAGCGGCGGAACCGCCGCTATGATCGTTCTTATGGTGCAGGGATTAGCCGGCTGAAGAGATCGATATCTGAATGATGCCTGTGGCTGCAGGCATCTTTCAGATATCCCCACTGAAAGTCCAGGACGTCATATGACGTCCTTGGGCTGGAAGTGGTTAACAACACAATATACGGGTGTACTATACCAACCAGACACTTAACATCATTATGAAAGCTGTTTTTTGATTGGATGCTCTGTAAATAGTGGGGTTAGTTTACTAAAGGCAAATAGACTCTGCACTTTGCAAGTGCAGTTGCTCCAGAGATTAGTAAATACATTTTCCTTGCATGTGATTGGATATTCTTTGAAAAAGCGAAGCTTCACTTAATTTACTATGTTTTGGAGTAACTGCACTTGCAAAGTGCACAGTCTATTTGCCTTTAGTAAATTGACACTGTTTTTGGCATTGTGGCCCTTCTTTTCAGTCATTTTCTAACATGAGGCTATTTAAAAGTTTTGTGCTCAAGTACCATATGAGACGAAGTTCTCACTTCTCCTGACCCCCTCAGCTGCTTCCTCTAGCTTTTGACAATGAGAAATTAGTGCAGGAACACTGGGCTGCATTCAAGAAGCAATTGCACCTGCGTAACCATAGTTACGCAGCGCAATTGCTTACTTGCCCCGGCAATTTACGGAGCTACTGCTCCGTGAATCAAGGGCAGCACAGTAAATTTGCGGGGGCGCAGGGCAAAAAACTTTGCCCTGCGCCTCCGTAAAAAAAGCGCAAATCTACCTGAATCCGGGCCACTGACTTTGCCTCCCTCCGCTACTATCCTGTGTCAATGGTGGCCTGATAGCCATATATTAAGAGTGTGAAGTTTAATTCTGGGTGAATTGCGCTTCAAATTAGAAATGGAGGCCAATTTCCAATTCGGTTTTGATGGTACGAAGAGAGAATTGACCCTAAAGATAAGCCCACTCAAAACCGATCTTTTACTTTGATGCAAGCAGAGGCACTTCTTTGCAAATTTCAGCACTGGAGTTCTTTTCTCTGCCCGCAGCACAATTATTACTACATTACACGATGTGTAGTGTATTTGCTGGCTGGAAACAGTTTTTAAAAATAATTTTCTTATTTTTTTGGTGAGGCAACTAGGAATTACTGCATACAAATATTTTGCATTCTTATTTCCAACCAGTAGGTGGAGCTTTGGGCTCCTTTTACCATGCTTTCTTTTTCATCTTTTTATTAAAATACCTGTTATATACAGAGTACAATAGCACAAGTTAAAACTTTGACTGGTTAGAGAGAACACTGTTAGTTGTTTTAGCGGACTAACAAAAATTAACAGATTCCTCCATCCACACAAATGAGACAGACCCATCGCACTGGGAAATTTTATTCTGACAGCGACCTATGCTGCTGTTAGAATACACTGATCAGTGGCTGTAGCTAATTGGCATGTTACTAAAAACCTAATGCCGTGTATACACCCTCGCCCCCTCCCTTGAACTACAGGAGAGTCAAGGGGCGGGGCGAGCACGACACTCCAGGGAGAAAGCCTTGCATTACTGTGTGGAGTTACAGACAGAAGAACAGGAAGTGAGGATTTCTCAGAAGAAAAAAGGACATTTAAAAGCAAAATCGAAGGATGAGGTAAGTGAAGGAGGACTGTACTAAGGTAAAGGAAGCTATTTAGAAAAAAATTGTACCTTTACAACCCCTTTAATGCTAATTGCTTTCATAGAAATCTACAGGGCCGATCCTAGGCAGGGTGCACAGAGTGCACTGCACCCAGGTGCCGCAGAGGTGGGGGCTCCAAAGTTCTCCCCTCCTCCTTGTCTGTGTCCAGAGGTGGAACGCATGTAGATGGTGCTGCGGTTCCCCATCCCGCTTGCTCTCTCCGCTGGCAACTGACAAGAGCGCATACCCGAAATTCGGGCTGGGTACCACAGCGGAGCCTAGGACCGGATCATATTCCGGTCCTAGGCTCCACTAATTAATTCTGTCCGTTGCGCATGGAGCAGTCTCCTGTCTGCCCCGCCCCCTGTGTCGGCTTTTCTCCCATAGGCGGTGTGATGAGAGGCTTTTGGGTTGGCCGAAGCTGCTGCCAATCATCCAGTACACTCCCAGAAATGCTCTTCGAGTGCCACCCTCCAAGTAACCAAAGATACCACATATGCCTTGCCCCCTGTAATGTGCTTCTTCTCCCAGCACGCCCAAGCTACAGGGATCTATTGGACAAGTACTAATCTATGGGGACACCTGATGTGGGGGGCTCTGATGGGGGACACCTGCTGTGGGGGGGGGCTCTGATGGGGGACACCTGCTGGGGGGCTCTGATGGGGGACACCTGCTGTGGGGGGGCTCTGATGGGGGACACCTGCTGTGGGGGGCTCTGATGGGGGACACCTGCTTGGGGGGCTCTGATGGGGGATACCTGCTGGGGGGGCTCTGATAGGGGACACCTGCTGGGGGGGGGGACTCTGATGGGGGACACCTCCTGTGGGGGGCTCTGATGTGGGAACCTGCTGGGGGGGACTTCTTAGGGGAGCATCTCTGTGTTTGAGTCGTAGCCATAGAAACGTTTGTAAAGGGGAGGAGTTAGTAAAGATAACCATGCCCATGTGGGGGCACCAGAAATATTTCTGCACCCAGGCGTCTGTAACCCTAGGATCGGCCCTGGAAATATAGCACAGGTGCCTGAACTATACAAACATTCACTTTGTCATAATTACTTCCAAATGTTCCTTCTGCATGGATATATCACTATGTTGTCTCATTGAACTATGTATTATCTATGTACGAGGCAGAGGAATAACAAGAAATCCGAACACAGGCCCCTAACAAGACCAATAACATCATCATGAATAGCACAATGATATCATTCTGTATAATATGTAAGGAGGACAGGCTCAACTGGTAGTGGTAAACCATGCAGGGACATCAAGGAACAGTCAAGCACTTTTACCCTGTGCTATTATCCAGCAAGGCAATAAACAAACATACCATAGGGCTTTGTACAGCAAATATCCCCAAAAAACAAAACATCTGCTCGTTCTAGCCTCTAGCACAGGGTCGGCAACCCCTTTGATCAAGATGTACCTGTTGATGGCAGGCAGGTAATGGGTAGATCACATCCCATGCCGACCCAGGAACCTGGACAGGAGGGTTGACGGGGGCAACATTTACTAGAACTTCTTCCCTGTATTCTCCTCCTGCGGCAACTGAAAGTAAGCTTCTCCTCCTCTCCCTCCTGCAAGCATTCAGCCCTATGGACACCACCCACTGGCTACCAGTGAAAGACAGAATCACTTTCAAAGCACTCTGTCTAACGCATAAATGTATTTGGGGTAATGCCCCCCAATACCTATGCGACAAAATAAAAGCCTACAACCCCAATCGCGCTCTGCGATCCTCCAACCAAAATTTACTCCAAATCCCCAAAACCAGATACAAGTCCAAAGGAGAAAGAAGATTTGCTGTCCAAGGCCCTCGACTTTGGAACACTTTGCCAACCTCCATTCAGTTGGAGGAGAACCACTTGGCCTTTAGGAGAAAGATCAAAACCCACCTCTTCTGAGCTCAAGGGAGAAGTGGTCAAACAAGCGCCCAGAGGCGATTCAGTTTGCATGTGTAGCGCTATATAAATTTTTCACTCACTCACTCACTCACTCACCCACTGCCCTACTGACACTGTCCACACACCATCCACTGCCCTACTGACACCATCCACTGCCCTACTGACCCTGTCCACACACTGTCCACTGCCCTATTGACACTTTTCGTTCACCATTCTTTCACTGTCTATTGCAGCTAAGGCTGCAATGAAAGGAACTGGGGAATCTCTCAAAAGTGAGACATCAGGGGTCTGTTTAGATATTTCACCAAAGCCCCCAATGGGGCTCCTAAAAAAATTTTAAACATTTTTTAAGGTCCACTTTTTTTAAAGGTAGACTAAGTTTATATTTTTACAGTGATATTTGTTTTATTATATTTTAAAAAAAAATTCTTACTAATTAGTAAGAACTAAATAGTAAGAAAAATGTTGAAAAATATAATAAAACAAATATCACTGTAAAAATCACAGACTAGTTCATTTATTTAAAAAAATGGGTGCCAAACCATGGTGAGCTTTGATATCTTTCATGTTGTTCAGGTAGATCTCCACCTCTCAAAGGTTGCCTACCCCTGCTCTAGCATCAGTCAACTTACATATAACAGGAACTAAAGTAGACTAATTAGTGAGGTATTGCTAACAGGTAAGTTGTAGACCTTGAAATGCAGGCTTTATTCTACACAACTGTACAAGCCCTTGGGCACCGGGAATCAGACTAGAACTTATTCAGCAGACAGAAATACTGGAGCCCCTCATCATGTGTAGGTGAGAAACCTATACACCATTCACAATCCTGCCAGCCAGTGCCTTACATATGTTTCCTGCTGATCAGACCTGCCAGCATCATATTTGGAGCACCTTGCCACCATACAGTGAATTGTTCCATTAGTGTTCCCTTGCTGGGTCCCTGGCCTGCATCCTACACAGAATTTCTAGTTTTGCAGAGCCAGACACTACTTTGAGTCCTTTCATTGTTCCATTTGTTATGAGCCATGCACTGTACTGGACAATGGACTGTAATCAATCAGAACTGCTTATCCAGAAGGTAATACCTCATTGACTCTAGTGCCCACTTTATGGCCAGTCACTCTCTTTCCACTATAGAGCTCCTATTGGCAGGGTTATCAGGTTTGCACAAGAAATTCTCAACTGGGGTGGTTAACATTGGTCCTTTACACTACAGTATGCTCCCTTCAGTTGTTGGAAAGTTTTCTCTGCCTCTTTGTTCCATTTCATGGTGGACTTGCTTCCCCTGGTAAGGTCAGTAAGTGGGATTGCTATGGTAGCAAAGTTAGACACCAACCTAGTATCATACAATCCCTAGAAAGGCTGTAACTTTTCTGTTTTATAGTTTCTGGGTGCCCATTTTAAATTTCTTAAGTTGTGCCCTTTAGAGGCTTTACAACCCCCTCCCCAATGCTGTAGCTTAAATATGGGGCTTCTTGCATGTCTGTTTTTCATCTTCTGGGATTTTCTGTCAACTTGACCTCTCAGATGAAATGTAAAAGTGCCTGGACCTTCTGTAGGTATTAATCACTGATGAAGCTAAAAACGACAACACAACCTAGTTATAACGGCTTTGTGGGGCTTTAAAATGCAGTCCACCATTCTTTTGAATGAGGCCAGGGTCCTGTGTAAGCCAAAAGGGAAGACCATGTACTAGTACTGCCCATATGAGATCGCAAAAGCTGTATTTTACTTTGCCTAGGATGTTAATGGAACTTGCCAAATACCCCTTAGTAAGAATGAGGGTGGTATAGAACATGGCAGGACCCACCCAACCTCTTTTCAACTCATCTACTCAGGGCATGGGTTAGTTAATACATTTGGATGTTTCATTAATTTTCTGAATTTGTTGCAGAACCTTAAGCTTCCATACGGATTGGCAAAAAAATGACATACACCTCCCGGTCATATTCTAAAGGCTGTTCTAAAATGGAGGCAATAGTAGCCACATGACCCTGTCCTTGCATCACCAGCACCTTATATACCGTGCCTCACGGGACAGCTCAAGAAGAGACTCCTTTTGTACTAGAAGGTCATCCATATCTGGCACCCGTGGACGTCTTACCCCGTCCTTAGGAGTCTGCT
Organism: Rana temporaria; assembly: GCF_905171775.1. Classification (NCBI taxonomy): domain Eukaryota; kingdom Metazoa; phylum Chordata; class Amphibia; order Anura; family Ranidae; genus Rana; species Rana temporaria. Next base: position 411,259,009 of record NC_053491.1, read on the forward strand.
TACATCTTAGAAAAGTGACAATCAGAGGATGGCTGACTTGGTGGACAGATCCTGGAAATAGTCCTTGGTAGCATTATGCCTCTACACAAGTGATATCAGTGCAGCCACACTCGTGTGGTATTTGTGCCGAATGTGCCACTACACCTCCAGTTGCAACTATTTGTTTGTAAAGTGGAGCAAATCATACATCTAGGACCCTGTGGGGTTTTCATGGTGATATTCCCATGAGAACACACACTATGCATATATGGCCATAGTAACCTTAATTGTAGCTAGAAATTCCTCATTAAGCTTAGGATTCATTGTGACCCGAGTTTGCAGGTCAAATTAAACCTTTTGGTCTTCCCCTCTTATTCACTCACTTCCTGAAAGATGCTGAGGTTTTCACACTATTCTGTTGGATCAATATCCAAAATGCACTCTATACCAACTGTCAAGTTGTAGACGTCAGCTGCTGTGCTGTATCTGCTACTGTATAGACAAGTTCACTTGCAGTGGTCCCTCTAAGTTTACTAAGTAAACACAAAATCTGTTTCTGAGCTCAGGTATTTTTTTAAAGTTTTGACAGCAGTCGGTCTTTTCACCCAGCAGCAGATTCGCACAGTGGAGAGAGTGTCTCTAGCATAAGCGCTGATATAAAAAGGTGCACATATACCTATATTAAGGAGGACACGCAGCAGGAGAGAGGTATCACGGACCATCTAGGCTTTGAAGAAGGGGGGACACCCCAGAAATGCATCAGCCATTCAGATGTCTGAGGTTCTACTGGCACAAGGTCGGTGCGCCCTCGTTTCTTTTATTTTTGTTTTAAACAAAGGGAAATCCCTCCAGCACAGCCATAGTCGGAACAGAGGCTGATTTAGCCTTAATTAACAAAGTCTGAGCCAAACTATCGGCTCAGACACCCTCTAATTTGACATAGCGCCTGTCATCAGGAGCAGGGCGCTACACCTCTAAGGGAAGACTCCTTCCAAGCTTCTCCTGTTGTTAGGATCCTCCCAGGCCAGCATCTGAGTCCCAGCCCAAGGCAGAGCAACCCCCCTTGGACTAGAGGGTTCGCCCCCAACAGTCCCCTCAACACTCCATTTCCATCTTCCACCTGCCTCCCCTGCTAGAGTGACTCAATCATATTTAAAGCTTGTTTGGCTGTACTTCTCCTATGGATCACAGGAGTGCAATTCGTTTTGCTCTCCTGTGACCCATTTTCAGCAGAGAGCAGGCTGAAGTCCACTCTCTGCTAATGTCACAGAGTCGGCTCAGGCGTCATCACGACCATAGAGTCAGGATCTGCCCAGATCCCTGGACCGACAAACGGCTCAGCTCAACCTCTCAGCTAGCCGCTGAGAGCCTGATCTGGTTGCTCCCACCCCCCTCCACAGCCCAACGCTCCAGTAAATGTGGGGGGGTGCAGAGCAGAGAGCCGCTGACTGACAGTCAACAGCTCTCAGCTCACAGAGCTGTGAGAACCGAGCGATCAGCTGTGTTCGATTACTCGGTTCTCAGTGTTAGAGGCGCTGGATTCTATAAAAAAAAAACATATTTCTATTTTAAGGGTTGGCTTAGCCCCATGTCAGGCCCATTGCCCGGGGATAGGATAAACTCCCCTAAGTATGCAGGACAACTCTCCTAGCCTCCACCCTCAGTTTACAGAATGTTCTTCAACTTTCCAGAACTAGTGGGAGGCACCACAGAGCTGACTGTATGAGTCATCCAGCTCTGAACTCTAGTAAACCCTGACCCAGATTAAGACCAGGTTTTAAACATGATTCAGAATATATATTTTCTTGCACTCAAACTAGTAGCACGCTAGAGGGTGCTTTATTACTGTTCAGGACTTTGTAAACAGGGTTGCAATTGGTAATCATGGGACCCTATACTGCCCCCCAATGGAGAAGAATCTGTTGGGGAGAACTTAGCAACCAGCAACTGTATGTTACAAGTATGTAACATAAAATATAATGTACGCAGTGTAGGAGTCAGAAGTATGTGACAGTATCCCGTGTTTCACAGCAGCAGCACATCCGTAAACAGTTTCCCTGTTAAATTGGAGCCAAATGGTAAGTACAGGTATGTCAGTTTTGTGACATCTGTATCTGTTCAGTGTTTTCCTGTCAGAGCCTAATGGACCCATGTTAGGTCTATGGGCAGTCGGATGAAAAACAAAACTGCATCCATTACATTCTTTCACATCTGATCTGTCAAGTTTGGGGCTTAAAAACAGAAAATTACACAGACTGTTTATTTATTTTTTTAATCTTTGCAGACTTGGAGGTAATCGGATGCAAAAGGACTTTGCAGTCTAGGGGTAAATGATGATGATGAGATGATGAGGGCAATGACGGAATGTCCAAGCAGCAGGTGTCTTTTCTTGTTGCAGATTCAGGCTTGAACAACACAGAAGCAGTCCTGCGTCTAGCGGCACTTTTACTTCGTCGCCACTCCAGCCGGAGTGGGTATAGTGTACCTGGACAGGCCTCTCACACCGACCTGGCAGCCAGAGTATCACTCGGAACCTTGAGGAGAAAATCAGTCTCTGCCACAGACTTAGTAGAAATAAAGGTCAGAGCGGGACCTCTGCCACAGGCCCCTTCTCCAGAATGTAGATCGTGAGGTAAATCCTCCTTAGTAAATTTTGTGCCCGAATCTCCCTCAGGTAGTCTTTCAAATGGTCACCGACTGACAGGTTGCTAACATCCAACCTCTCAGTGTCCGGTTACCTCGATCCCCGATGGATTGACCAGGCCCTGTTGGATTGCCTGCCTCCTGGCTCTCCTCAGGCTGACCCCCCACCGAACAGCACAACTCACTTGGGATCTCCTCTCAGAGTGTGGGGGACCCAGTAGATCACTGGGGCCCTGCAATAGCTTCAGTTGCTCTGGGCCAGCATGGTCCCGAGACCAAGAATACCGCGTTGCACACGCACCCCGGCCTGGAAGGCCATATCACCGGGGGCCGTGATGTGCACACACCCTGAAGGTGGGTGCCCGTCCGGAACAAGAACCCCGCCCAATGGCGTCTGCTCCAAAAGTACCCTCCCCCAGCATGCCCCGCGAGGGAAAAACCCCCCTGATTGGCTGCTGGAGAGAGGCAACTCTGCTTGGACCCCTCTGGCGCCATCTGTCACCCCGAGGTAGAAAAGCACCTCTGGAACACAGAATGAAACCACAGTGCAGCCCAGCCTAGTCCAGCAGAGACCCAATTTACACAAATTACCCGGATGAGAGCCAAATAACTCTCTCATCCCCCTCTAAATTTTAAATAGCACCTGGACTGAAAGTACAGAGGCGCTACAATAGGAAAAGTCTATAGGAATTAGTCTGTGCTCTAAGCAAGCGATATGATAAACTGTGAGCTGAGGCACCAGGCCTGCCACATCTTGTATCATCCCTCCCACTGAGCAGAAATAAATACATATATACATTGAAGAGACGTAAAAAAGAGACATTAAGGAGCAGATGTAAAAAATTAAGTGTGCGGGCACATGACTGCCTGCGGTGGATGGGTTTTGTTGTCATTCATGTGTATTTATAGGTACACTTGCTTTATACAACACAGAAGGTTATTGCTCCCTGCACTGAGTTATAAGCAGAAGACACAGCTAGCGAACTCCATGTCTTTGAAGTCCCCCCCAGGATGGCAACACACTGATCTCCCATATGGCTCTGCTCAGTGTGTATGATAATGACTGTGAGTTTGGAGTGGGAGGTTCCATTCCATGGAGAGGGGAGGAAAGGGTCAGAGCAGTGAAAATGTGTTGGGGGCATTATTTGCTGGCATTGGATGTAAGTCTTGTTGTTTTAATAAGGCACAGATATGTAAACAGCTGCTGAAAAACAAGGACTCTTGGGAGGCCAGAGCAAATGGGGAGCTGCCAAAGAAAAGACTATTTAAAGGGACGTTATTGTAGATAAAAAAGTCTTTAAAGCGGAACTTCACCCATTTTAAATACTATAGCTGCTGACTTCTAATAATCAGTCCGTGAAGTCCGGCGCTGTCTTTCCACAGGCCGTTCTTCTCATTGATGTGGACCCCCAGCACCGCCATCTTGGATTTGGGATCCAGCTATTACTTTTTGAGGAATCACAGCCAGCTCTGCACTGCACATGCCTGGGATCAGTACTGCAGCCTCCTAGAATGTGTGACATATCCCAGAAGGCTGTAGGCAGGGACGGGGAGTGGGACGAGCAATGTCATTCTTGCCTAGGCAAGAATTAAAGGAGTTCTCTGACCTAAAATTTTTAACCCCCGCTGTGCCCGGGCTGTAAAACTATACAAAATAAACTGTCACTTACCTGCCTACGATCCCCCGTTGTTCCAATATCGCCGTCCCGTTCTCCGGTCCCGGTCTCTTCCGCTTCCTGTGTGTCGGTGACTCATAGTGCGCTCAGCCTATCAGCGGCCGCGACGGGACATTGCTGCGGCCGCTGATAGGCTGAGCGCACTATGAGTCACCGACACACAGGAAGCGGAAGGGGCCCGGGACCGGAGAACGGGACGGCGATATCGGAACAACGGGGGATCGTAGGCAGGTAAGTGACAGTTTATTTTGTATAGTTTTACAGCCCGGGCACAGCGGGGGTTAAAAGTTTTAGGTCAGAGAACTCCTTTAAGGAAGTGGGGAGGAGGATAAGCGCCACTTTTATGTGAAGATCCACTTTAATTGGCTTTTCTGCCTAAAATGTCGGTGTTCTTTTAGTCCTGTTAGTGCCCCCAATGCAGTAGTCTCTTTGTCCCAAAGTCAAATGCTCCTATTCACTAAAAGGAAAAGTACTTTTCGTTCTGCACTCCTGTTACCTGTTTTCAGCTGACAGCGGGCTAAAGTCCACTGTTGGCTGACATCACTCACTCAGTCCAGGCTCTGGATGAATCCTGATTTTACAATCAGGGTCCACCCAGATGCCTGACTGGCAGCTGGCTCAGCCTCTCAGCAAGCCATTGGAAGACTGAGCCAGCCACTCCCACCCCCTCCACAGCCCAGCGTCCAGTGAATGCTGGAGGGGCAGAACAGAGAGCTGGTGACACCGGCTCTCTGCTCACTGAAGACTGAGAACTGAGCAATCAGCAGTCTTTGATCACTAAGTTCTCAGTCTTTAAAGACAGCAGGGAACAGCTCCAGCTGGGATTGGTGCTGCACCCATCTATGTAGATTAGTATGTATGTTTTTTTGTGTGTAGCACTGCCCCGTAGGGATTGCTGTGTGTAGACTTCCCTGGGATTTCCCCTTCTTATCTTTCAGCTAGTTACTAGAGGTTTTCACACAACTGCCCAAACTCTTATCCGCTCGTTATCCGATAATCAATCCAGGTTTTTGTTGGGGGTATTTATTCATTGTGGCCCATGATCAGTTACCAAATCACTTAAAGGGTCACTAAAGGAAAACATTTTTTTTAGCTAAATAGCTTCCTTTACCTTACTGCAGTCCTGGTTTCATGTCCTCATTGTTCGTTTTTGCTCTAATCCTTCTATGTTCTGAACACTTCCTGGTTGTCTGTTTCCTGATGAAAAAAGTCATGGGAGCTTTCTCTCTGTGGTCACTAATCAAGGAGGTGTGATTACTGTGTGTCTAAAACCCCACAGCACCAATCAGCTTCGTTTTCCAAACCATCGCTGCCCTGTATTGGCTCTGTGCAGCAGAGAAGCAGGAAACATGCAAAAACTAAACTGAAACTGTAGGTACATTATATGATTGATTTTTATCTATTTTTAATCATTTTTTAAAAAGAATCAGTTAACTATTATGTCTCTATACCCTGTAAAGTCATTTCAGCAAAAAAAAAAAATTTACTTTACAACTCCTTTAAGTGGCCTTCGCTCTTCAAGAGGTTGAGCACCCTGATTTAAAACAAAAAAAGTTTTGTCTTGAGATACACTTTAATTAATACATCACTGAGTTTAGCTTTAACATAAGTTTGGAGTGCAATGAATATTAATAAGGACCAAATTGTAGTGTTGACATTTCCTAAATTTCTCCTGTACAGAGAACCTAGCAGGGTAGAAGTTTTTGAGCTGACCTTATTCCAGGTCAATGATTTTGAATGATTGAAGATTCATTGAAGAAAGGATAACTATGACAGCTCCAGAGCTTGAACTGTCAAGTTAGCAATGGCAGCCCATATATCTATACTGACTCCTTTTAAAGGAAACCTGTCATGAGAAAACTATGTAGGCTTAGGCCCCATTCACACGACCGAGTTTCTCGGCAGAATTCAGCCAGAAACTCGATCGGAGCTGGATTCTGCCGAGAAACTCGGTCGTGTGTACACTTTTCAGCGAGGAAGCCGACGAGGAACTCGTCGGGCCGAATAGAGAACATGTTCTCTATTTCCTCGTTGTTCAATGAGGAAAGTCGGCCCGCCGAGATCTCGGCGGCTTCCACACTGAACTCGACGAGGAACTCGATGTGTTTGGCACGTCCAGTTCCTCGGACGTGTGTACGGGGCCTTACATTGCTGACCTTTATTTGAAAAGGAGATCTGTCTGGCTGTCATTCTGATGCTAAGGTTTCAACGCTTACTGATTCAATGACCTGGAATAATCCCCTTTTCAATAATATGCTTGTTCTGGGTGTTTGACTTAAAAATGATAAAGTCAGAGAACCAGGAAACTAGTGTAGCCCTGTTATAGGGGATTTAACATGACGTTGCCCTCTCCACACAGGTTATGGCACTAACCTCCAGGTACCAAATGAGCCAGAGCCTTCGCTAAAGGAAGAGCGGACTATAAATATATAATTGGCAGTGCCTCCACCTAGAACAGTGCTCCAGCGTATGTGGAGAGGTGCGAGGGCTACATGAAATGGCCTGGAGAGCCGGTGACTTGTCCTGAATGTTCCCCTATGGGGGAAGTTCCTCCACTGACTGCGCAGGCGCAAACTTCCCGACGGAAATCCCCGAACCTCGCCCGGCATCCAGGCTCATTCTTTAACATCCCCGTGGATTGGAGGATGTTAAAAAAAGAGCCAGGAGGCCGAGCGAGCGAAGCGAGCCGTCCGAGCGCAGCGAGGACGTGAGGCCGACTGGCCACTTACCTCACTATCCACGTCGCCCTGGATGCCGGCCGCCGTTCGGGGATTTCCGTCAGCAAGTTTGCACCTGCGCAGTGCTTGAAGGAACTTTCCCGATGGCTGGAACCATCTCAGCGCATCAGTTCGCGCATGCGCTGGAACTTCCACGATAGCTGGAACCAGCATGTCAGATCACCGGATTCGGCCTGTGGGCCTTGTGTTTGACACCTGTGCTCTAACAGATATCTCTGATTCACACACGGGAGTGACAGTAATATAACAAAGTGAGTTACACAGTGCAGTAACACTTGCCTAATGTCTCTTTTCAGCCTGGATGGATAAAGCACAAAATCAGCCTGCAGCACCTCTGGCTTGCTCAGCATGTGGCTGGCCACACACTCACCTTTACTTCCTGTAAGATATCCATATATATAGCTTTAAGGGGTTTCCTTACCCTTAAAGGGATTGTAAAGGTAAATGTTTTTTCACCATAATGCATCCTATGCATTAAGGTGAAAAAACATCCAACGGTAAAGCCCCCCCCCCCCCCGAACCCCTGTTTTACTTACATGACCCCTCGAAAGTCCACGTGATCCTCTTTGGTTCCCAGCCTGGTCGTTGATTGGCTAGGCTGGACGGATTGATAGCAGCACAGCTATTGGCTGGCGCTGCTGCCAATCACAGCGGATGATGCGGCGCGCCGGGGGGCGGGGCCGAGTTATACAGTCGGCGGCTATGCCCGCCGCTGTATCACGGGAGCGCTCTCGCAAAAGCTTTCCACCATGCGAGCTCGCTCGCATGAAGGTGGAAAGATTTTGCGAGGAGGAGCCGACACAGCCGCCGAGGGTCCCCAGCAGACAGGGTTAGGGGTCACTTTGTGCAAAACGAGCTGCACAGTGTAGGTAAGTGTAACATGTTTGTTATTTAAAAAAAAAAAAGTTTGCCTTTAATGTTTCTTTAAGCAGAGACAGGGAATAACCTCTTAACAGGAAGAATCTGTTTTTAACAAGAGCTCTATGATAGTTACTAGGTATGAATGTAAACAACCTCACAGACAGTGTACCAAAGAACACTTCCCTACACTAGCATTTCCAGAAGAAGCCCAGGAACTGGCTCCATATCCATATTCAAGACAACAGTAATTTAAGGGCTCGTTCACCCCTCACAGTGTGCCTTACTGTGCACATAATGTGGCATGCTGGTGTGCGATATAAATGTGCACTGCAATGCTAAGTTAAATTGAATTGCAGTATTTATATTTCTTCTCTTTTGCTAAATGTATATGGAAATCTATGTGTCACAATGCATTGCTTTGTGTTACAGCACAGTCAGAACACACTGCACTGTGCACAAATTCAATATGACCTATTTTGTTTTAGCACACACCAATGGAACGTGTTGGTGTAAAATGAAGCCGTCAGACATGAGGCAAATTGCCTTGTTCTTGCATTGGGGCCTGCTGCCCAGTGCTGTTGATGTAAATGAGCCTTGAGGCTTGGGCTACACGTGAGGTTGTAATTACTTGTCAGTAAGAAATAACTACAACCCTAGTATGGTGATATTGACTTTTAAGAGGTTAAATCTCATGCTAAATATGACTGCAATGCCAGGCAGGTGGAACTGCATGGATCTCCAAGCCCAGTCAGACTGCGCTGTGATCCGTAAATCAGTAACACACGGTTGAAGATGACTCCGCCTCCTGAAAATCCTCCTCTCAGCACCTGTGCAGAAGGCAATCTCTGTGAAATGTGTGACACAGCAGTTCCCACTCATAGGACATAGTTACATAGTTACATAGTTAGTCAGGTTGAAAAAAGACACAAGTCCATCCAGTTCAACCACAAAAAATAAACAAACAAAATAAAAAACACAGTACAATCCCATACACCCAACTCCATACCCACAGTTGATCCAGAGGAAGGCAAAAAACCCCAGCAGAGCATGATCCAATTTGCTACAGCAGGGGAAAAAATTCCTTCCTGATCCCCCGAGAGGCAATTGGATTTACCCTGGATCAACTTTACCTACAAAACTTAGTACTCAGTTATTTTATGTACATTTAGGAAAGTATCCAGGCCTTTCTTAAAGCAATCTACTGAGCTGGCCAGAACCACCTCTGGAGGGAGTCTGTTCCACATTTTCACAGCTCTTACTGTGAAAAAACCTTTCCGTATTTGGAGGTGAAATCTCTTTTCCTCTAGACATAGTAACTACGTGTCACAGAATTCAAGGAAGCAAATGTGTAGGTAAGTTGACAAAACTTTAAGATCATTCAGAGTAATGCCGCGTAAACACGATCGGATTTTCGGTCGAAAAAAACCTTGGATGGTTTTTCCGACAGAATTCCGCTTAAGCTTGGCTTGCATACACACGGTTACATAAAAGTTCTCTGGACTTTCATCCGACAAGAACGCGGTGACGTACAACACTACGACGAGCCGAGAAAATTAAGTTCAATGCTTCCGAGCATGCGTCTGAATTTTGCGTGTTGGAATTAGTACAGATGATCATTTTCCAAAAGGATTTTTTTCCGTCTGAAAAGTTAAGAAACAGCTTTCAATCTTTTGTTGATGGAAATTCCAACAGAAAAAGTCTGATGGAGCATACACACGGTCGGAATTTCCATTCAAAAGCTCACATCGGACTTTTGCTGTCGGAATTTCCAATCGTGTGTACGGGGCATAAGGCCCATTTTACACGAGCATTCCGTCTGTCCATTTTTCATCAGTTTGTTGATGGATGAAGAACAGACAGCAGTGCATTCTTATGGGCAAACTCATGTAAATGGATGTTGAACGTTTACAAAATTTTTTTGTCCACTTCCATTCAGGTCCATTTATTTAAACAGAGCAAGTCTGCATTTTTGTTCCATTTTTAAAACGAAAGCGGATGAAAAACGGATGTAAACAGAATCCAATTTTTCATAGCAAGTGTGGCTGAACGGATGAGGCCCATGTGAGAGGGGCCTAATAGGGGCAGATTAGAAATAATTGAAATGTGGAAATTAATATATAGATACGCTTTAAAGTAATGCTGTCATGTGAGAGAATATAACTTTCCTGGCTGCTATGTTAGACCTTTAGCTCTGTAATGTGGAGTCCCTGACAGGAAAGTCAGACATTCTTATTAGTTTAGTTGGATTAGATACTTAAAAGTCTGAAAGCTTTGTAGAGAGTGTGGGAGGTAATGCTAGATGTTGTCAGCAATAGGTCTGTGAAGCCTCAACTCATGGAAGCATGTGAAGATTGTTGAGGTAGACGAGGAGCACCATTTGTGTATAGAAAGTCCTGGAAATTCCAGTTAGTTGAAGAACAATGATCATGTAATTGCTGTAACACAATAAAGATTAAATAGTAAAAAAAAAAAAAATTTCTTTAGGGCTAAAAGTTGGTAAGGAACAGATTAAAAACACATGTAAGGTAGGGTTACCAGACATCCCCGGTTTCAGGGGACAGTCCCCTGATTGAGGACACTGTCCCCAGACCAAGTCCGTCCCCAGTTTTGTCCCCAGATTGTATTTGAACAGAGGCTGGGGCAATTTCAAAGACAGTCAGTGCAGAATAAAAAAAAAAAAATCTGAATTACACACCCCTGCTCTGCCGCACCTAGTAGCTTGGGGGGGTATATTTTTTCCATTACATGTGCCCCTTTCTGATGATCATGTGCTGATCGGAGCGGAGGTAATATTTTTTTCAGTTTCCGATGCATGCCCATTCAGCTCCGCTCGCATGTTCTTCTGCCTTGGCTCAAGTCCCGGCCAGCCGCCTGCCTGCCTGCTTATCTCGTTGCCTTCCCTGGCTGAGTGATCTTCCTCCGCACCCCACCCAGTAGTATTCGAGGCCCAGAGAGTAAGACTTGACAGGCTGTGAGGCAGGCGGCTGCGGAGATGGGCAGAGATCTCCTGCAAGCAGCATCTTTGGAGCGGTGAGAGGAGCGGTGTGTATACCGCTCCTTCACCGCTCCTTCCCATTTAAAACAATGGGAAACCGCGGTAATAGCGCCCACAATGCGCCTCTGCACTAACCCTTTTTCGGCCGCTAGCGGAAGTTAATACCGCACCGCTAGCGGCCGAATCCCGCGGCAATTCCGATGGTATATCGCCACTATTTTTAGCGGCTCTATACCGCCACCGCACCTCCACTGCCCCGTGTGAAAGGGGCCTTAGTCTCAAAAAATACAAGTCAGAAAAAGTGTATATATGCCCATAACTTTACGAGTATACTGAACTAGAAAACTGTACAATAGATGTACACAAGAATATAAGAAAATCTATGTGCCTCATAAAAGTATATACAAAGTCTGCATAAGTTAGTAAAAAAATAATATATACAGTATATATATTAGCTGGTGGATGTTAGAGACCTTGCGCTCCTCCACCTTCCGTTTGAGGATGTCCCACAGATGCTCAATAGGGTTTAGGTCTGGAGACATGCTTTGCCAGTCCATCACCTTTACCCTCAGCATCTTTAGCAAGGCAGTGGTCATCTTGGTCATCATAAGGGATTACTGCCCTACGGCCCAGTCTGCGAAGGGAGGGGATCATGCTCTGCTTCAGTATGTCACAGTACATGTTGGCATTCATGGTTCCCTCAATGAACTGTAGCTCCCCAGTGCCGGCAGCACTCATGCAGCCCCAGACCATGACACTCCCACCACCATGCTTGACTGTAGGCAAAACACACTTGTCTTTGTACTCCTCATCTGGTTGCTGCCACACATGCTTGACACCATCTGAACCAAATAAGTTTATCTTGGTCTCATCAGACCACAGGACATGGTTCCAGTAATCCATATCCTTAGTCTGCTTGTCTTCAGCAACCTGTTTGTGGGCTTTCTTGTGCATCATCTTTAGAAGAGGCTTCCTTCTGGGACGACAGCCATTCAGACCAATTTGATGCAGTGTACGGCATATGGTCTGAGCACTGACAGGCTGACCCCCCACCCCTTCAACCTCGGCAGCAATGCTGGCAGCACTTATATGTCTACTTCCCAAGTTTTTTTAATAGTTCACATAAATACATATGTATACAATACATGTTTACTAAAACATACAAATTAATTAAAAGGACCCATTGGTTTTCCCAGGAGGAGTACCACATATATACTTCCTGTGTGACTGTATAGGGAAATCAGAGACAAGGCCCACACTGAGATATAGTATTTGCTGATGGGTATTTCCAAAGGTCCTTGAAGGGTTAAAAGGGCTCTATATGTTTCACAACTCTGAACGTTGCTTCTTTGGGAGCTTTGATACTACTCAAACGGTCTTTTGGTTCTGGAACTGGGGGTCTGACCAACATATATAACCAGACGTTGTATTGGCCGCATTAAAGGTATCCTAGTAAGGCAAACCCAAAGAAGACTGATGTCACTCGCGAAAACACGCCGGCCACTGCCGGGCTACTGATATGTGAGGTATCCTGGAGATCCCCGTTCCTCAGAGCACCTCAATTCACACCTGAGACCTTGTAACACTAACGAGTCACATGACATCGGGGAGGGAAAATGGCTAATTGGGCCCAAATTAGACATTTTCACTTAGGGGTATACTCACTTTGGCTGTGTGTTGAGTTATTTTGAGGGGACAGCAAATTTGCACTGTTATACAAGCTGTACGCTCACTACTTTACATAGTAGCAAAGGTATAATAGAATATTTACAAAAATGTGAGGGGTGTACTCACATTTGTGAGATACTGTATATATATATATATATATATACAGTGATGAAAATAAGTATTTGAACACCCTGCTATTTTGCAATTTCTCCCACTTGGAAATCATGGAGGGGTCTGAAATTGTTATCGTAGGTGCATGTCCACTGTGAGAGACATAATCAAAAAAAAAAAAATCCAGAAATCACAACGTATGATTTTTTAAACTATTTATTTGTATGATACAGCTGCAAATAAGTATTTGAACACCTGAGAAAATCAATGTTAATATTTGGTACAGTAGCCTTTGTTTGCAATTACAGAGGTCAAACTTTTCTTGTAGTTTTTCACCAGGTTTGCACACACTGGAGGAGGGATTTTGGCCCACTCCGCCACACAGATCTTCTCTAGATCAGTCAGGTTTCTGGGCTGTCGCTGAGAAACACGGAGTTTGAGCTCCCTCCAAAGATTCTCTATTGGGTTTAGGTCTGGAGACTGGCTAGGCCACGCCAGAACCTTGATATGCTTCTTACAGAGCCACTCCTTGGTTATCCTGGCTGTGTGCTTCGGGTCATTGTCATGTTGGAAGACCCAGCCTCGACCCATCTTCAAAGCTCTAACTGAGGGAAGGAGGTTGTTGCCCAAAATCTCGCAATACATGGCCCCGGTCATCCTCTCCTTAATACAGTGCAGTCGCCCTGTCCCATGTGCAGAAAAACACCCCCAAAGCATGATGCTACCACCCCCATGCTTCACAGTAGGGATGGTGTTCTTGGGATGGTACTCATCATTCTTCTTCCTCCAAACACGGTTAGTGGAATTATGACCAAAAAGTTATATTTTGGTCTCATCTGACCACATGACTTTCTCCCATGACTCCTCTGGATCATCCAAATGGTCATTGGCAAACTTAAGACGGGCCTTGACATGTGCTGGTTTAAGCAGGGGAACCTTCCGTGCCATGCATGATTTCAAACCATGACGTCTTAGTGTATTACCAACAGTAACCTTGGAAACGGTGGTCCCAGCTCTTTTCAGGTCATTGACCAGCTCCTCCCGTGTAGTCCTGGGCTGATTTCTCACCTTTCTAAGGATCATTGAGACCCCACGAGGTGAGATTTTGCATGGAGCCCCAGTCCGAGGGAGATTGACAGTCATGTTTAGCTTCTTCCATTTTCTAATGATTGCTCCAACAGTGGACCTTTTTTCACCAAGCTGCTTGGCAATTTCCCCGTAGCCCTTTCCAGCCTTGTGGAGGTGTACAATTTTGTCTCTAGTGTCTTTGGACAGCTCTTTGGTCTTGGCCATGTTAGTAGTTGGATTCTTACTGATTGTATGGGGTGGACAGGTGTCTTTATGCAGCTAATGACCTCAAACAGGTGCATCTAATTTAGGATAATAAATGGAGTGGAGGTGGACATTTTAAAGGCAGACTAACAGGTCTTTGAGGGTCAGAATTCTAGCTGATAGACAGGTGTTCAAATACTTATTTGCAGCTGTATCATACAAATAAATAGTTAAAAAATCATAAATTGTGATTTCTGGATTTTTTTTTTTTGATTATGTCTCTCACAGTGGACATGCACCTACGATGACAATTTCAGACCCCTCCAGAACTTGCAAAATAGCAGGGTGTTCAAATACTTATTTTCCTCACTGTATATATATATATATATATATATATATATATATATATATATATATATATATATATATATATATATATATATATATATGTATATATATATATATATATATATATATATATATATATATATATAAAAAGATAGTTTAGCTTACAGTATAATATTTGCTGTAGAGTGTCTGGATTCCAAAAAAGCAAGACTGACCTAAAACAATTATATTTTCACGTCTACACGACAATTTCTGCATTGCGGATGCATTTTTGCATGATAGTTTACACACATTTTTGATGCATTTTCAATGTGTTCCAGTATGTTTTTTTCTACTTATTTTTTTAGTTTGACACTTAGAAAATCTTTATCTTAATTCGGGACAGTGTGCGTTCCGGTGCGTTCTGGTGCGTTTACATGCATTTTGTCTCATTGCAGATGTTTTCCAAATGAGGTTCTACTTTTGTTGAGTGCACTGGAACTAACCACACTGGTGTGAACTGGGGCCATTTGAATACATGAGGAACACTGTGCATGCATTTTTGATGCCGTTTACAAAACAAACTGGAAAGCATCTGGTGCGAACCAGCCCTCAGGCTTACTCACAGTTCTATGGAATGTTTTCAAATCTTCCATTCCAGGACTGCAGATGGTCATTCCACCTTCCTGAAATCCATCCATATAGAAACATGTTATTTATCTTTAGCGAACCTTTGATAATCTCTTCCAAGTCTGCACAGTATTTCAAGGTGTCTGCAATGTATCTTACCACTGTCACTACCTGCAGACCATCTCCTGGCTGGTGATGGACACTGTCTTCCAGGTCTGCAGTCTACTATTCAGAGGAATAGCTTGTTAAAGAAGGCAACTCACTTGTTGAAATCTGTCACATTCCTAGGCTGTCAGATCTAAAGGACGTACCAGAGCTGGTGGTAATGGGGTTAAAAGTTGGTGTACAGCTATAAGAATTTGTCATACCCATCTGGCTATAACTTCATGCTTCTTCTGAAATCCATCTCACACAATATGGATAATACAAGGAGATTTATCTTGGCTGAGCTCAAAATGATAAACACGTTGGAACAAGATGAGACCTCGTGATGGGACAGAGAAGGCCAAGGGCTTCACAGAAAGGACAGTTCACTCCGCCAGATAGGCTCACAGCCGGATAGATTTCGTAACACTTTATTAGAACGCTGCAGACATAAGTGGAAACTGCAACACCAGACCATAAGGTTTTCAAAACAGGGAACCTTCTTTGTTAAAACTACATTTTTATGTGAGTGACAGGTTGTGTCTTTGGTGACATCCTGTTGTTGGCCAATCAGCATCTCCCTTGATGCATTTCAGGACAATATGGTGATTGAATTAAATGACTGAGTTATCCATGGGGCAGTAAATGCTATCGTATGTTCCTGATGACTGGTAAAGGGTGTTCAAAAACAAGTCTATATGACTGTAGCTAGCTGAAAGACCGGGACGACGCTGGATGCCAAGCGCCTTGACGCGATTAAATTTGCATTTGCTGCGCTATACAAGTTACTCACTCACTCACTCACTCACTACTGACTAAGCTGTATGTTTAATACATTGATCTATTGCAATGGAACATCAATAAGCACAACCAATGTACAGCTTTAGCTGTCCCCTACCTGGGGCCCACACAGGTTTATCTTAGACCAATCCATAAGATTTTTACAGTATACATATTTGGTGCCTAAATGGTGAACCATGTTCCGTTTTGGTTCTGGGGATCCTTGAACTGTAGGGGTCTATATGATCTCCTCTTGTCTGTTCGGGATGTATCAAACTATTTAGCTTTCTTCCTACTATTTGCATACATGCATTTTCAGTGCCTTGCAAAAGTATTTACCCCCCTTGGCTTTTTACATATTTTGTTACATTACAGCCTTTAGTTCAATACTTTTTTAATCTGAATTATATGTGATGGATCAGAACACAATAGTCTAAGTTGGTGAAGAACATTTAGAAAAATATATACATAAAACTATTTTTCAGTAATAAAAAAATGATAATTGGCATGTGCGTATGTATTCACCCCCTTTGTTATGAAGCCCATAAAAAGCTCTGGTGCAACCAATTACTTTCAGAAGTCACATAATTAGTGAGATGATGTCCACCTGTGTGCAATATAAGTGTCACATGATCTGTCATTACATATACACACCTTTTTGAAAGGCCCCAGAGGCTGCAACACCTAAGCAAGGCACCACTAACCAAACACTGCCATAAAGACCAAGGAACGCTCCAAACAAGTAAGGGACAATGTTGTTGAGAAGTACAAGTCAGGGTTAGGTTATAAAAAAATATCCAAATCTTTGATGATCCCTAGGAGCACCATCAAATCTATCATAACCAAATGGAAAGAACATGGCACAACAGCAAACCTGCCAAGAGACAACCACACACCAAAACTCACGAACCGGGCAAGAAGGGCATTAATCAGAGTGGCAACACAGAGACATAAGGTAACCCTGGAGGAGCTGCAGAGTTCCACAGCAGAGACTGGAATATCTGTACATAGGACGACAATAAGCCGTACGCTCCATAGAGTTGGGCTTTATGGCAGAGTGGCCAGAAGAAAGCTATTACTTTCAGCAAAAAACAAAATGGCATGTTATGAGTTTGCAAAAAGGCATGTGGGAGACTCCCAAATGTATGGGGGAAGGTGTTCTGGTCTGATGAGACTAAAATTGAACTTTTTGGCCATCAAAGAAAATGACATGTCTGGCGCAAACCCAACACATCACATCACCCAAAGAACATGTTTTTCAGCAGTCAGGACTGGGAAACTGGTCGGAGTTGAGGGAAAGATGGATGGTGCTAAATACAGGGATATTCTTGAGCAAAATCTGTACCACTTTGTGTGTGATTTGAGGCTAGGACGGAGGTTCACCTTCCAGCAGGACAATGACCCCAAACACACTGCTAAAGCAACACTTGAGTGGTTTAAGGGGAAGCATGTAAATGTGTTGGAATGGCCTAGTCAAAGCCCAGACCTCAATCCATTAGAAAATCTGTGGTCAGACTTAAAGTGGAGGTTCCCCCAAAAACTTAATTTTTAACATTAGATTGAGGCTCATTTTGTCAAGGGGAATCGGGTGTTTTTTTTTAAATCAAAGCAGTACTTACCGTTTTAGAGATCGATCTTCTCCGCCGCTTCCGGTTATGGGCTGCGGGACTGGGCGTTCCTATTTGATTGACAGGCTTCCGACAGGCTTCCGACGGTCGCATACATCGCGTCACGATTTTCCGAAAGTAGCCGAACGTCGGTGCGCAGGCGCCGTATAGAGCCGCACCGACGTTCGGCTTCTTTCAGCTACTCGTGACGTGATGTATGCGACCGTCGGAAGCCTGTCGGAAGCCTGTCAATCAAATAGGAACGCCCAGTCCCGAAGACCATACCCGGAAGCGGCGTAGAAGATCTATCTCTAAAACGGTAAGTACTGCTTCGATTTAAAAAAAAACACCCGATTCCCCTTGACAAAATGAGCCTCAATCTAATGTTAAAAATAGTTTTTCGGGTGAACTCCCGGTTTAAAGATTGCTGTTTACAAGCGCAAACCATCCAACTTGAAGGAGCTGAAGCAGTTTTGCAAGGAGGAATGGGCAAAAATCCCAGTGGTAAGATGTGGCAAGCTCATAGAGACTTATCCAAAGCGACTTGGAGCTGTCATAGCCGCAAAAGCTGGCTCCACAAAGTATTGACTTTAGGGGGTGAATAGTTATGCACATTATTTTGTCCTATTTGTTGTTTGCTTCACAATAAAAAAAAATCTTCAAAGTTGTGGGCATGTTCTGTAAATTAAATTATACAAATCCTCAAACAATCCATGTTAATTCCAGGTTGTGAGACAACAAAACACGAAAAATGTCAAGGGGGTGAATATTTTTGCAAGGCACTGTAGATAACCTACAGTATAATAAGCCCTAATGTGGGCATGTTTGTTGGTAACAGAGCTGGGACAAGGTCATCCAGTGCCCAGGGCAAAGATGCCAAACTGCACCCCCCTCTCCATGTGGAGTAAAGGGTGGGGCTAATAGCGACTCACGTTGCACACCATACTGAAACATACAGTTTGTAGCATATGAGTTTATAGTGGTGCTCATTCCCCAGAATTAGTGTGAGAAAAAAATACCCATGTAGATTGTCACTGGAAGGAAAAAATGCCCTAGCAATGGTCACTGAAAAGCAAAATGTCCCTGTGTCTATGGTTCCACATTTGGGAAAAATGCCCCCTGCATCCTTGATGTCGATAGGAGGAAAAAAATTTCTTCGTCTTTGGTGTCCTTCCACCAGCAGCCACATGAATTGCACACAGTAAAACAACAACACTTAGCCCCCAAACTCTGTAGTGAGTCCCCATACCAAGGAACCAAATGAATAAACCCTTCTACAAACTACCCAATGAGAAAGAGAATTCCTTGAAATCATTAGAAAACTCATTCACACCTGAGTATTTTCAGCTCATAAAACGCCCCCAAAAAATGCCTGAAAAACGCTCAACATGCAAAATCCCATTAATGTCAATGGCACCTGTTCACATCTGAGCGTTTGTTTCACCTGAAGCAAAACACCTTTTTTTTCCTGCTTTTTACATTGGTGACCTGAACAAAATTGCGGCAAAAACGCGTAAAAATCCCGGTAAAAGTGCAGGGGAAAAAAACAGACAGGTAGGATATTTATTACAAAAATGTAGTCTCTTCTGTCATAGGCCTTTCTTCCTGCCTATCAGTATTTATGTCCACTGAGAGCGTGCAGGGCTCAGCACAAGCTTCATGCGTTGTCAACCACAGTAGTGGTTCAGGGAAATGTCAGAGTTGCCAGATTGCCAGTCCAGGTATTAATGGGGTTACTGTATATCAGAGCCTGATTTCTCAATTTATGATGCATATACCCCCTAGTGGGACTTCTGTTGGTATTTTTGCTTCTCAAATTAGACTCAGAACACCAATATAACATTTTTGTCATCAAATAAACTCTTTAAAATATTCCCAATTATGATTATTCTTATAATTTAAATATATTTGGAGTATTTACAAATTGGATAGTACTAATAACATACAGATTTCTAAAGGTATGTTAAATAAAAATGATGTACACCAAGGGATAGTTGGTAAATATAGAAGGTATAGAGCAGGGGTAGGCAATATTTTGAGCACAGTGTGCCGAAAAATGTTTTCAAAGAAATTGAGCATGCTGATTTTATAACAAAAAAAAAATTCACTGACAAGCAGCACTGATGGTCACTAATGTACTGCACTTATGGTCAATGATTGGCACTGATGGGGCTGCACTGATAATGAGGGCACTGATTATCAGTGTAAATTTCCCCTGTCAGAGGATAGCAGGTTATTGGCTTCATGTGATTGAACACAGCTTATCACATTGTAAAGGGCCGCTGGGATTGGCCCTTTACCTTGATCTGTGATCAGCTGTGTCTTAAGGACACATCGATCACAGAGCACACCCGAAGTGCACCCCAGGGATGCGCACACAGAGAGGGCGTTCTGGGGGGACGTTAAGTGATGCCCTCCCAGAACTGGAAGATAACACTGTAGCTTAGCGCGGTCAGCAACTGGGAGGCGGATGCGGATCATTGACAAAAACCCAGGCACCATGATGCAATTTCTAGTTGCTATGGCGACCTGGTGTCTGGGATTTGTCGAGCCCTGGCTTATTATATTTCAGGTATTTAAGAGCATTTAACATGTCTGTTTTCCATGCAAGTGTTGTTTTATACTTTGCAGAAAAACAGTGAAATACCCAGTACATCTGGGTGTGGGAGAGCGTGTGTTTCCGTCCCCTTGTTGCCACAAGGGAAGCCTGTGCATTTAGTGTATCTGGATTTTGTAAAAGCATTTGATACAGTTCCCCATAAGTGTTTCATTTACAAGCTGAGGTCTGCAGGCAACTTTTCTACATCTTTATTGATCTCATTACTGAGGTTCCTGAGGGAGGCAGCAGCATCAATTTACATCCTAAGCGCGGACTCCTCTTTATCTTTATCCATTTCAGTGTATATTCTGCACTTGCTTCTGCTGCTATGGATATTTTTGGGTATATGTCCAATAGAAATATAGACGTGGGAGGAATCTTTAGTCAGGAACAAGTCAATATTAAGCAAGATATGGAGAGTCTTCTTAGACAACTTAAACATACCATGGAGAAACAACTAAGGGTCTGGTGGGACATAGCCACATTAGAAACTTATGCTAAAGAGAAAATGACACCTCGCCGACTCAGATGGGATGTTAATCCCAATGACCACCTTAATGAACCATCTTTAACCGAAAAATGGTATCAATTCTTCAATAAAAGTGAAAGTGATTTGTTACAGACAATAATAAAAAGAAGACAATTCAAACTTAAAGGGATTGAAACACACATTGTGGAATTAAAAAATTCCCTATTACCCTATGCAGATAAAACAGAATATAAAGAAAAAGAAAACCAATTACAAACTAACATCAAAAAATATGATATAGAAATACAAAATAAGAAACAAAAAAAGTTTAAAAGAGATGTCCTAGACTATAAGAACAACAGAGTTTACAAATGGCAAGCAGAGGAGGAATGCCCCTTAGATGACAACTCAGAAGATGAAACCTTAAGTGAAGATCTGGATGATTTAGAAATAGACAGACCTACATTAAGATTTGAAACATCGCCTGAACCTGAACCCAGGACTTCTGACCATTTTAGTCCCTATCCCAGAGGCCGTAGGGACCTAACACGTAATCAAGGACCAGATAGAACTTACAATCGCCCTCAACACACCCCTAGGAGACAGAGGTCCCCCAATACTAGGAATGGGGGTTGGAGACGGAACTCCCCACAGAGAGAACAACGGGAATATAGGGGTTTTCCCAGAGGAGGCCCCAACCAAAGACCCCCGGTAAGACGATCATCAAGAATCACCTACAGAAACCCTCGTTGGGGAGGCCAACCATGGAACAGGGGGTCCGCCCCCAGATGGGAAACCACACCCCGAGACAGGGACCGAGGACAAGAACCCCTAGAACAACATCAACATTGGAGTCAGAATATGAATGGCAGAACAGGGAGAACCCAAGATTGGGAGAGGAGCAATCCAACATCAGAATGGCAACAAGAAAGAGGAGACAACCCAGAGGGAAGAGAGGGGGGAAGAAAAAAACGCCAAAGAGAGTTTTAGGTGAAGGTATCTATAATCTCACCAATGTCACCTTCACGGATGAAGAGTGGCAAGCTTTGGACCTTGGCCTTAAATTCGCACCTACAAAATCTTTAGTCAAATTTGACACCTATATCGACTTGCAAAAATTTATGAGGAAATTAAATTTGAAAAAACATTTTGCTTTAAATGAAGACATACCCATACAGGACTTCTCACAATATACTCACAATATACAACTCAAAAATAAATCGGTATATAATCCCAAAACACCAGGGAACCAATGTCTAAATGCTTTTAGAAAGATGGTGGAAAAAGATATTGAAAAAATGGAGAGAAAACAACATAAGGGAAACAAAAATATCTGGAAAACCATTAAACAAATCGGGGAGAAGAAAGGAGTAGTGATAAGACCTGCGGATAAGGGGGGAGGACTGGTCATACTTATTAAAGCTGACTATGAATCAGAAATGGAGAACTTGCTACGGGTACCGGACACTTATGTTAAACTAAAGAAGAACCCTGCTTACGCTTACAAGAAACAACTTTTAAAATTTGTCAATAAAGATAAAACCAGTGGAATTTTAAATAAAAAGGAGGCAATTTATCTCATCTCGGAATCCACAAAAACTCCGGTCATTTATCAAGTACCCAAAATACACAAGAGATTAGATAAACCACCCGGAAGACCTATTGTAAGTGGTATAAATTCTATATTCTCACGTCTAGGTGAATACTTGGATCAGTTCCTCAAACCACTAGTTGCTAAAGGAAGATCACATTTAAAAGATGGTACACAACTAATAACGGAACTCCAAAGTATTACCAACACGGATAACCTCCTATTGGCAACCATAGACGTTGATTCCCTCTACACGAGTATCAGACAATTGGACGGCCTTAAGGGAGTCGAAGTGGCATTGCACAATCATACCACAATGAAACAAGAACAAATCTCGTTTATTTTGGAAGGCCTTAAGATGGCTATGATGAACAACCATTTCTGGTATAAAAATGACTTCTATGTACAAAAGAAAGGAGTCGCGATGGGGGCTCGCTACGCTCCGAGCGTAGCGAACCTCTTCATGGATATGTGGGAAGCCGAATATATATACAGTCTTGATATACCACAACTCAGACTGTATAGACGTTATATAGACGATCTGATGATTCTATGGGAGGGAACACCAGAGTCTCTGGACAACTTCATAAAACAACTGAATGACAACAGGTTTGGAATCACCTTCACAGGAAAATGGGACACACAAACTATCGACTATTTAGACCTGCAAATCTTCAAATATAATGGCATACTGGCCACCAAAACCTTCTTCAAGAAGACGGATAGGAATGGTTATATACCAGTATCCAGCTGTCATCACCCAAAGTGGACAGGAAACATTCCGAAAGGACAGCTACTCCGTATCAGAAGAAATTGCCACCGAATAGAGGATTACGATATGCAGGCTGATATGCTGGTTAAAAAGTTCCTGGAAAAGGGTTACAAATTAGAAGTGCTAATGAGACTAAAAATGTCAATACGCGATATGGACAGGGGAGCAATGTTCAAAAAGAAACCACCAAAAACCAATTCCGGGATGGATATGGCCTTTATTACAGGGTATAGTCACCAATATCATGACTTGGAAAAAATCTTTAACAAATATTGGCCAATCCTGAGAGAAGATAGAACTTTGGCTACATTATTACCCCAACGCCCAAAATTCATTTACCGAAAAGCACCTACCCTTAGGACACATCTTGTCCATAATGTCCTAGACCCTCCAAAACAAGTAAATATTTGCCCAGAGCTCAAAGGCTTTTATCGTTGTCAAAGATGTTTACCCTGTAGAACCAACAGACCACAACCTCGAAGGAAAACCAGTTTCAAATCGCACGTAAACAACAAGGAATTCCAGATCAAAGAATTAATTACGTGTAATAGCACTCATGTGACTTACGTCATAGAGTGCCCGTGCCGGTTACAATATGTCGGCAGAACCACCAGACCCTTACGAGTAAGAATACGGGAACATATGGCCAATATCAGAAATGGTTTCCCTAAGCACAGTCTTTCCAGACACTTTGATGAGAAACATCACAAAGATCCCTCATGCCTGACTTTTTTCGGTATAGATATTATAAGGGATCACTGGCGGGGGGGAAACAAAAAAATTGAGGTATCCCAGAACGAGACCCGCTGGATACACAGGCTGGGGTCACTAGCGCCAGGCGGCCTTAACCTGGATATCGACTTAAATTGTTTCATTTCAAATTTCTAAGCATATGACAAAATACCTTGAAAATAGGAAAGGGATGAGTTGACATTCCTAATAGATTCCTAGTAGATTGCTATCTCCAATATATCCATTTAACATCTCTAATATTCTGGTTTATTTTAGTACCTTTATGCTGAGCAAGTGAGATATACTTCTCCTAAAGGTTTACATGATATAAATTCCGCGACCATGTCTACATTTGAAAGTACTTGAACCCACATACTAATTCCTATGACAAGAAATCTATGATCAAAATGGATGATATTTATATATCAGACAACGAATAACAAACAACATATGACATGTTGCCCCGATAATATGATTTTTCAAAAAGTGAATTATCACTCTAAATATGTCACAACAACTGACTGACACCACACAAACCCCTGACTTAACTTAGGTAGATGGGCATTAGATTATGAATTACCAATGTACCCCCTGAGTACGCCTCGTTTAGAATAAACTATTTAGACCATTAAGGACCCTTTTGGACGTGTCAAACACCAATTTCGGATTAACATTGGGCACTGAGCCTGGTGGTGTCCCTTTATCGCCCTCGGGGTCTTAAAGGGGTCTATAGATGTAGCCCTTGTACCGGGAGGCTGATAATGAATACAAAAATATATATTTTTTTCTAGATATGCATTCATAACAATTTAGGTTGCATTTAGATATCCTCTCCCGGACAGTACAACAGTACCCCTTATTTATTGACTGCCTTGGATAGGCCATGGGGCCTCAATATTCATAGGGCACTGGACTTTATTGTTGGAGTCCATATACTACCTCTTTAACACACTATTAATAATATACACCCATCTATTTTCAGACATTAGAGTGAATACACTAATTCTAAGTTGACCAATTAAATAGGTTTTACACTAATATATTTTATTGGATGTCCATCTATAACGCTGACCAAGTGGGACCTGAGCTACACCCATCCTATGGAGTTGATGTTGGATGTCTTGAAATTTACCTGACATCAACCTCAGAAACTCAACACATTATTATTATTCTTTATCCCTAGGGCTATAAATATGCCACATAAGGGCCTCATGTATCAGTAGGTATTTACTGAACATATAGATACAACAAACAACCCAATTTGGCACATTCGGGCTGCAACTAGATACCCTCTCCTAGATAGTACAACAGCATATTATATTATGAATCGGTCCCCAAAATATATTTTTATACTTTTTTAGACCTCAATAGATTAGATGTCTCTGGGCATATATATATATTTTTTGAAGTATAATTAAACTCTCCTAAATACCATTTATTAACCAAGATATACCCTCTCCCAGTTAGTACAACAGAAAAGCGTACGTTCCTCCGATAATTAAACAGGGTCTATATTAATACATCCTTACAGCTGACTACATATAGGCTTACCAATTGTAATCCTAGGGGCATCTATATATCGGGTTGACCTTGGAATTATTTAATATTTTTATTTTTAGCACCCCCCATTGAAGCTATCACATCATCTAAAACCCAGCCAGTAGACATCTTTAGTGAGATTCAACCTCAACTGTATTGGTATAAGTTCCATATACCTATCTAGGTAATATACAATAGTATATACATTCCAAATACACTGGGAGCTTAGATTCTGGTTTAGGATTCGTTTTTTATATCTTATAATTAGTTACAATACGCCTGCTCCCTCTTATGTATCCGGGACAACACAACAAGCATTATTATCGGATAGAGATTAATGCATGAAGAAAGATATACCATTTTTATATATATTTTTCATTTTTATCTGTATTTTTGTTTTGTATGTATTTCAAAGCTGCAGCATATGTACACCCCGTCCCCTATATCAGATGGCCAAGGGGTTACAATTACTAATATACGGATGTACTCTCTTTGTTTGGAAACACCCATCCAAATTAATCCTCCCACAATCAGGGGGCGGGACACATCTGAAGCAGCTATATTAACCTCGAACGTATGAAGCCTGTCATCGCCTTTGAGAACGTCACATGACGAAACGCGTCAGGTGACCCAGACAGACACTCATACGCTTGTTCACACGCTACCAGCCAGCACGCTACCTGTCTCAGCTGATCACTGCGCTAGTGCACACGGACGCCAAGGGAGGATTTCAAATTGGCTATCCCAGCAGTGTAGCAACAACTAGCAGCAGTAGACAGTGGGCTAGTGCAGCTTGGTGCTTTTTTCTTTTTAATGGTTTATTTTTAATTTTGTTACTGTTTTTAAATACATTGGTCGTTGGAACTCCCTCTGCGCAGGGACTCACGTGGAGTATCCACTCCAACCAATCAATTTTCTCCTTTTTTAATAAATCAATTTGTTGGGTATATCCTAACAATATAAAGACGTATTATGCTATGCGTTCTTTCTTTTTATTTTTTGTCTAACGAATGACCCAACGCGGATACCTGTAAAATCATTTCAAGCATCCCCTGATCCCTGGATAAAGGAGACACCCGAGGACTGATCGTAGGAGACCATCACCTTGCAGACACCTAGGTACCACCACCACCCGCTTTTTGCCCCCTGGGGGGTGACGACATCTGGTGAGTGGGGACCCATGTGGGGGAGCACAGCTGTCACCGATACTTCGATGCACGTTAATGGCACTTCAAGTCACCGGTTAATTGAGGGTTAACTCGCATGAAAGAACGTTAACATAGGACTATCTTGTTTTGGTTCAACAAGTGTGTGGCATACCAGCCCTCATATTAATCCAATTTTTTCACTTTCTTTATTTTCCTGAGTCGCAAGAACACGTGTGCATATATGAACTTTTTTATTATTTTTATTTAGATGTTACAAAGTATACACTTTACACTGTGTTCATTCTGGGAGGCTTCCCACTAACCCTAAACACATTGCAACATTGTTGCAACATTGTTGCACCATTCACACTAATTTTGTACTTACTATTTACCATATAGTGATACTTTTAATTTTTTAATTTTTTATTTTTATTTTTTCTACAAGTTGCATTCTATTACTTTTAATGATAATAGACACCTAAACTAAGAATACCACTTCTAATATACGCACTAATCAGGGTGCCTAGTGCCCCTCAGACACCCTGTCACTACACAGGGGCTACTAATTATTTAGATTTATCTCTTTTTCAGTTTACTATTTTTGTATGTTTAAGCATTCCCCGTTAATCACTTGAGATTATCTACTGCCTACAGATATCGTTGCTCACACCGTTTTGAAGATCACATATTTTTCTGTCTTTTTGCATTTGTTTTTTGGGTAATCAGAGATACATTGCATCTATACCGTTAATACATATCAATCAGGTCTTTACCTGACACTCTATAGTTATAGGCACCAGACTAATAGATCCTGCATAGGACACTCCCATATTAACCCTCTCTGAGACAGCTATATCATTGGCACCATTAAATAGGGTATCTGAAGGATTGTGTTTCCTATAGGAAGGTCCACTGGATTGGATTTTTCCTGCTAACAGATTACCCAACACCTGTGAATATACAGGAACTGTGAACACCTAAGGGTGATCCAATTTGCAGCGCCACTATCCCAACTTTTCTACATCTTTATTGATCTCATTACTGAGGTTCCTGAGGGAGGCAGCAGCATCAATTTACATCCTAAGCGCGGACTCCTCTTTATCTTTATGGACTATAAGGTTTGTTCTTGGGTAAAAAAATGGTTACAGGTGGTGAGTCCAAAGGGTGGTGATAAATAACGTGTACTCATACTGGTCTGAAGTGGTGAGTGTGGTACCCCAACAACAAGGTATACAAATTTTACAGAAAGACCTGAACAAAATAATGGAGTCGGCAACTACGTGGCAAATGAGGTTTGATGTGGAGAAATGTAAAGTAATGCACTTGGGGGCAAAAAACATAAATGCAAACTACTCACTAGGGGGAGAACCACTGGGGGAATCAAGTAAAGAGAAAGATCTGGGGGTCCTAGTAGGTGACAGACTGAGCAATAGCATGCAATGTCAAGCTACAGCTACCAAAGCCAACAAAATGTTAGACTGCATAAAAAAGTGGATATATACTCCAGGGATAAAATAATAATTGTGCCACTTTATAAAACTCTGGTTAGGCCACATCTGGAGTATTCTGTCCAGTTCTGGTCACCAGTCCTCAGAAGGGATGTGCTGGCACTGGAGAGAGTCCAAAGAAGGGCAACAAAATTTATTTGGGGCATGAATGACTAGAAGCACTAAAGTGACCCTTGAGAGGGGACATGATAGCGATTTTCAAATATCTCGATGGTGATCCCAGCATAGGAGAACAATTATTCAGTCTCAGGGAGTGTAAGAAAACACGGAGCCACACAATGAGATTGGGAAGAAGCGGTTTAGCCTTAAACTATGCAGGGGGTTATTTTCAACAGAATTTAGGCTGTAGAACTCTCTTCCACAATTGGTGGTGTCAGCGGGGAGTATGAATATTTTTTAAAGACTCTTGGATGTGCATCTTAAAGAACACAACATACAGGGATATGGGAAATATTTATAGACACTGACACACATACACCTTCACAGGTTGAATTGGATGGACTATTGTCTTTATTCAGCCTTACCTACTATGTAACTACTGTATGCCTGGCCTCAGAGATGTCCCAGGGGATGGGCAACAATTCTTAGCTCCAAGCCGATGTTTAACTTTTCTTGCTCTGCTGCCTCATTTGCAAGGTAAAGATGAAGGAATGAAACCCTTATGTAAGCTTCATATCATAAATGATACAACAAAACCCTAATCTAACAACCATCAATGAAAAATATAAAAAAGTGTGCAATTAACCACTTAAGGACCGGAAGGATTTGCCCCCTTAATGACCAGGCCGTTTTTTGCCTTTTTTCCCACAAATAGAGCTTTCTTTTGGTGGTATTTGATCACCTCTGTGGTTTTTATTGTTTCCACTATATACAAACAAAGTGCAACAATTTTGAAAAATAAATAAATCGCTTTTTGCTATAATACATATTCCCAAACAAAAATATATATAAAAAAACAAATGTTTTCATCAGTTTAGGCCGATATATATTCTTCTACATATTTTTGGTAAGAAAAAATTATTGTGTCTACAAACTACGGGATAGATTTAGGGTATTTTTTTATTGTTTCTACTGGTTATGGCAGCGATTTTTAGTGGGACTGTGACATTGCGGCGGACAAATCTGACCCCAAACGTCACTTTTTGGGGACCAGTGACAATATTACATTGGTCAGTGCTATACAAATGCACTGATCAATGTTAAAATGGCAGGGAAGGGGTTAACACTAGGGGGCTACCAGAGACATGACAGAGATAATTGTTCCCGATGACTGGGAACGGTAGATCTCTGTCATGTCATCTGTCAGAATGGGGATCCATTACACTAGGCGATTGCGAGTCACCAGGGGACATCGAGCCTGCCCGACCAGCGGGCACGCTCCCTGCACTGGCTAACGTAGAGCTTTTCACGCAGGGGAGCCAACTGCGGCAGTCAGTTGTTAAGTGGTTAAACTGAAAAGATACATACTTAAAATTCTACACTTCTATAATAATGGTAATGCATATGGAAGTTATACCAAAAATGCATATGGGGGCTACGCCATAGAAATGCACATGGACACTATACTTGGACAAAACCATGCTGCAGGCTCAGGGAGAAGAAAGCTATTCACATTTTTGTACAAAAATACTGATAACCCGACAGAGGTTCTATTCCTTCCCCTTCTGTTCATTGACACAGTAGTTCTTGTTCCCGTCTATTGCTCATCTGGAAAGTTCCCCTCATTCGAACTTATCTGGCAATGCGCCAGTTTTTTTTTTGTTTTGTTTTGTTTTTTACAACAGTGATAAATGTGTATGTACATCCAGTACCCAAGTGTGCCTAAAATTGAAGCATTTTTCTATTTTACAAGTGATACATTCTATGTATCAACCTATGGCATGAACTCTTCCCATACCCAGGGGACATTGAATCTCTGGGTTTTTCTGACAAGCTTTCCAAGGTCATGGTGCTGTGAGTAGTTTGTTGTCTTCTTCCCAGAGCCGGTGGTGGTATAACAGACATTTTCATCTGCGGAAGAAATATTTGATGAAAGCCTGAGTATGCAGCACTTAAATGTAATTCCAGGTGACTTCACTGGAAAAATAGGCTACACATGTTTAACTAAATCCATGTGTATCTCCCATGACATATGCTGACTTCAGGGCAATATATCAACGTATGGAACTTAAACACTACTAGAGGTTACTGTATATTTCTGCATAGTAGTATACTTAAAGCAGGATTTAAATTGTTAATGAGATTTCATCAAAGGGCCCTGTGCCCTTCCCAGCATGTCAGGTTAATAAAAAAAAAATCTGAGATTACAGATATCATTTCAGCAACCACAGATCTGCAATGCTTTTATAATTTCTATAGTCTTCATTAAAGTTGTCTGGGTGTAGTATTGCTCCTTCACCAGTCTGCCGCATAAGCTCTATAGATTTGTTTCATTTAGTCTTCGTTCAGAGTCCTCCGTCCATGAAAAACAATGTTTAATACATGTTATATGAACAATTGATTTTGTTGAACAGAGTAGAACCTGTTCATCAGACTCTAATGCCACGTACACACGATCGGTTGATCCGATGAAAACGGACCGATGGGTTTTTTCATCAGATATCCGATGAAGCTGACTTTCATCAGTCTTGCCGACACACCATCAGTTAAAAATCCGTTCGTGTCAGAATACGGTGACGTAAAACACTACTACGTGCTGAGAAAAATGAAGTTCAATGCTTCCGAGCATGCATCGACTTGATTCTGAGCATGCGTTGATTTTTAACCGATGGATTTGCCCACAGACGATCGTTTTTTTCTATCGGTTTTTTAACCATCCGGTAATTTTAAAACAGGTTCTAAATTTTTTCACCGATGGGAAAAAAAACGATTGGGCCCACACACGATTGGTTCGTCCGATGAAAACGGTCCATCGGACCGTTTTCATCAGACGAACCGATCGTGTGTACAGGGCATAAGAGATGCCCATAGAGGTCTATGCAGGAGATTCTGGAAGACACCACACAACGCTCAGCCAGCTGAAAATCTAAAGTTGATTACAGTGCTCTCAGAAGCACTCTTAGCCACTCTCAAAAAGGTGACACCAGCAGGCTTTTCACTTTTTCCACCCCGCATCTCTAAGCATATTTTCACGAAATCACCAAGATGGGAGACGCCTGTCTTCTATTGCTGATGCCATTTTTGAGTACAGCTAAGGGTACTTGTCGCAGTCAGGGGTCAGGCTCTGAGACTAGAAGTTATAGCAACAGAGGCTCCGACCGATCAGCAGGATAAGTAAAGAAACATATTACACTGGATGACACAGGCTCAACCAAGGCATTAGCCAGTCTTCATCAGAGGTCCTGATGGTTTTGTTGCATGATAATGCCAGGTCAAGGTCCTCAGGATCACTCCACCAGGAGATGAGCAAGCCAGGGTCCGGTAGAAAATGTAGCAGGTAGGGATCAAGCAGATGCATAGTCAAGAAACAAGCCAAAGATCAATAACAAATGGTAACAAGTTGGGATCAAGTGGAAGTGTAGATGAGGAACAAGCCAAAGATTAGTAAAGATCGCTAGTAAAGATATGGATGGCAGCAGGAGTGAAAGGAGCAAGACATTGACTGAAGAAAAACACAATAATCTGGCAAACAGGAAGTTCAGAGGTGTGACTTAAATCAGGAAGTTCTTGGGAGGAGCAAAGTGTTCAAGGTTTATTAGAAACAAGGTACAAGGCAAGATTGTCCAAGGAAATAGACAGGGAGCTGTCCAGCATCTCAGATGTACAGTGAGAAGCGCTACACTGTAGAGGTCACTGGTTCAGTACTCCCCTCCATCCAAGGCGGTGTCAGGGCTGGACTCTCAGCCCTCCCTTCTCTGTGCTCAGGTTGCTCAGCTGTCGGTCAATTGCCCATACTGGTTCCACAGTGGCTCACCTGTTGATCATCTCCTGCTCATTAGTCAAGCCCACAACCAGCCCCTTCTGGCTATTTAAACTGCCTGGTTAATTTCTTCAATGCCTTCACCTTGGTCAACATATCTAGAGACTCTCTGCAGTGTACCTGTTGAAGACTTGCCTGGCTGACTTCCCTTCTGGTTCCTGATCCTGTCTGCTGCCTCTGACTACGCTGATTTCTTGATTCTTAACTTCCTGGCTTTTTCTGACTACCCGATTTGGCTACCGAACCCTGTCTATGTTTTGACTACGTTTACTAGTTGTTCCATTTTTACTATTCTATTAAAAAGGTGTGATTTTTACAGTTGCTGACTGGTGGCCACTGAACGTATTCATGCCAGGTTTGTGAAGAGACCTGCTCAAAACTATTTTGTCAATATGGAAGCATGAACGTTCTCCTTAGGTTCCCAAGATATTTATTTTGGTCCATATCCTTCGCTTTGAATCAGATCATCTGTTCCTAAAGATCCTGGGATTAAGAATTCTTTCAACCACAAATTCTTCTTCAGTAGTGATACATGAAAAACAGGGTGAATCTTCATACTGTCAGGAAGTTTTAACAGAATGGTGACTGGGTTGATCCTAGCAGAGATCTAGAAAGGTCCCACAAATTTTCATATGACGGCACCCAGTTTATCCTCATTGCGTGTCTGTCTGGGACACGGCGCAACCCCGGATCTTGGCAAAGAGCCGTGCCACAGCTTTTTGCCCATGTGATCAGCTGTGTCCAATGACAGCCAGTCACATGTAAACAAGGAAATGTCGTTTATCGGGTCTGCTCGCCTCACACTGACTGATCTATCAATGCTCATCAGTAATGTATATCAGTACCACCTATAAGTGCCTATCAGTGCCTCCTCATCAGTGGCATCCTATCAGTGCAGCATCATCAGCGCACATAAGTGAAGGAGAAAAATGTACTTATTTACAGCAAGTACTGACAGAAACGATGAAAAACTTTTTTAAAAAAATGTTTTGGTCTTTTTTTATTTTTTTAGCAAAAAAATAAAATAAAACAGCACTGATTAAATACCACCAAAAGAAAGCTCTATTTATGGTAAGAAAAATTATAAAAATATTTGGGTACAGTGCTGCATGACCTCAAAGTGTGACAGCGGTGAAAGCTGAAATTGGCCTGGGCAGGAAGAGAGTGAAAGTGCTTGGTATTGAGGTGGTTAAAGTGGTTCTAAAGACTTAAGGTTTTTCACCTTATTGCATTCTGGGGGCACCTGATGAAGAGGAGGGCCTGGAGTGCTGGTGGGGGACCCCAGAAAAAGAGGAGCAGGCAAGTATAAGCATGCTAGTTATTTAAAAAAACAAAAAAAGGTTTAGTATCACTTTAATCTTTCAAAGGCAGTGAAAACATGCTTGCAATGCTCCTCCGAGGTGTCAGAGAGATGAGAATATCATCCAGATATGCAATCATAAATTGGTCTCACAGATCGTAAAAAAACATAACTGATGAAGTGTTGAAAGGTTTCAGGAGAGTTACAAAGGCCAAAGGACATAACCTAGGACTCAAAATGCCCATTATCTGGTTCTAAAGGCAGTTCTCCATTTATCTCCTTGATGAATGAGGACAAGGTTATATGCCCCCTGTAAGTCTAGTTTTGTAAAGACTTTGGCAGAAAAGAGTCTTTTCAACATTTCAGCAATTAAGGGAAGCAGATG
Source organism: Rana temporaria (assembly GCF_905171775.1). Lineage (NCBI taxonomy): Eukaryota > Metazoa > Chordata > Amphibia > Anura > Ranidae > Rana > Rana temporaria. The sequence continues at coordinate 411,292,402 of NC_053491.1, forward strand.
ATGTTTTTTCATAGTGATTTTAATCCCTGTAATCGATGCACAGACACAAGGTGGAGTCGTTTTTTTAACAAAGGACAGGGCCATACCTGGAGAAGACATTGAATGTCTGATAAAGCCCTTCTCTAATTTTCTCATCAAACCGCTCCCTGAGCACCTTTAACTCTTTAGTTTAGTTCTGACAGATTGAAAAGGTGACCAAAGGGTATTTCTGCTTCTAGGAAACAGTTCAATGGGACAGTCATATGGGCGATGAGGAGGTATTTGATCAGCATTCTTTTTATCACAGACATCCTAGAACTCATGGTATTTTGGAGGCAGGTTGTTATATGACTGGGTAGTTACCACATCAATTTGCGATTCCTTGATCAGTTGAGAACTTGTTCGACAAGGTTCTCTTCAATGTTCCTCACAATGCGGGGACATCATTTGTATATTCTGTGCTCCCCAATCCTTAGTCCCACGATAGTCAGTCTCAAAGTAACAGGGGAACCTTTCCATGGGCATCTGGCCTTCACAATTAAGGTGAACCATCCACCAGATAGACGGAGAGCTTAAAATGTACCATGATGCTCATCATAGAGCCAAAAGAAGTCTGTGAATAATGGTAAAAGGCATAAAAGAACATAAAGTACTGAACACCGCTGACCAAACTAAGATCACCATAGCTGGTTGTGTCAACATGACAAAGTGAGTCAAACAAACATGACTTGGTTTCGGAGAGGCGGCCGCCCCTCATAAACTATGGGTAGCAAAAAAAAAACTTTTTTGTATTCCTAGCTTGCATTTTCAGGATTAGTAAATGGCCCTCCAGCAGCATAGAAAGTATGCTCAGCATAAAGCATAGTGGGAGATATCAGTCCTCGTCCACATTAGCGCGACTGTTTCGGAGGCTTTGCTCGTTGTGGTCCATCCAAAAAGCTGCATCAGAAGCAGAATCAAAGAAGTAGGTTTGGCTCCTGGCTGTGACTCTTAGCCTGGCAGGAAACAACATAGTGTAGTTTAGTTGAGCGGCGCATCAGACGTTTCTTCACATCCTGAAATTTTGCCCTCTTAAGCTGGACCTCCGCTGAAAAATCCAGGTAAAAGGAGACCCTCACCCCATTATACTGGATGTTTGCTTTTTCTCTAGCCAACCGCAGATGATCTCTCGGACCCTGTAGTTTAGCATAGGGGCCAGCATGGAGCGAGATTGGTTTCCAGGAGGCAGGGGCCTCGATGGTGTGCGTCGGGCCCTCTCTACTGCAAAAATGGAGGTGAAGGCCTCCCTGCCAAACAACTCCAGCAGCCATTGCTCAACAAAGGTAGTGGGGTCATGACCCTCCATCTTCTCTGGCAACCCCACAATACAGGGACGTTATTACGATGGAGACAATTTTCAATGTCATCCACCTTGGCATTGGCAGCAGCAACTTGTTGAACAGTTGTCTTGGCGTCTCTGGGAAGAGGTTGGAGCTGGTCCTCAAAGCGGAGGTTCACCCAAAAGTGAACCTCCGCTTTTCGGAACCCTCCCCCCCTCCGGTGTCACATTTGACACCTTTCAGGGGGGAGGGGGTGTATTTGCACCACTTCCGGGTATAGACTCCCGCGGGAGTCCGGCCCCTCCGCGTCACCCCCCGTTGTGTTCTGGGAAACACTCGGCCAGAACACAACGGGGACCAGTGGGAACTGCACAGCGCGATTCACGCATGCGCAGTAGGGAACCGGGCAGTGAAGCCGCAGCGCTTCACTTCCCGATTCCCTTACCAAGGATGGCGGCGGGGGAAGCGGAAAGCCAAGCTACAGCTCGGTTTCAGCTGCCAACGTCGCGGGCGACTTGGACAGGTAATTGTTAATTTTTTAAAAGTCAGCAGCTGCTGTATTTGTAGCTGCTGGGTTTTAAAAAAAAAATTTTTAAGATCACTAATTCTGCCCTCAGCCACAATTGTGCGCTCCCTTATTTTTGTAGGTTTTTATGGAGTAGGGACACCTCCTCACGCATTCCCTCCAAAACTTTGCTTTAGATCATCCAATGAAGCTGTGATTTCTGCACAGCCTGTAGGATTTCACTGACAGTGGGTTGTGGCAAGTCATCAGAACACATATCCTCAGGGTCAGTAATGATGTCAGGCATCCCCTCTGCCACTTCCCCCTCCACACACATAGTTGCCCTATCAGAATACACAGGGTCAGAAGCAGTCTTCCGGAGCTGACTGGCCTGCCGGGGCAGACAGCTTCTGGGCATAGTACAGCATGTCCTTTGGAGGTTCTCTCCCTAGCTGTTTAGGAGGCCTGGGGGTGCCACTTACATTGCCCTTTAACTTGTCTGCTTCACAAGGCTGCTGCTGTAGGGGCTGATGGGCACCATCTTGGATATCTGAAACTGCCAAGGCCGTGGCTTCTTCTCGGCCTTTGTGGGTCATCATGCGGGCAGTTGGTAACGGGAGACACTGCTTCCAGGTACACCGGGCAGCAGGCTGGAGCACTGTATAGCCGATCTGTTCAGGAGGGAAGGATCACTGCTGGGTAATTGTCCGGAGCCTCGTCAAGTGCAACCGTTCACATGCATGTGCTGGCCATGCCCCCAACCACTTCTATATCAATAGGGGAAGATTTATTTCTGATTTGAATATTATTGCTTTTGACAAATTCAATGTCCATAAAGTTCCCTTTACCCCAGAGTCCAGCAAAGCAGAGCAAGGGATTTCACGGCCCTCTGTGATAATTTTAATAGTGATGACAAAATGAGATAGTAGAGTTTACTATATGTTCTTCATGCATCAATGAGGAGAAAGACTGAGTAATGGAGTTTATATGTTCAGGTACCATAACATCAGTCGCAGCAATTGTTCTAACTTAATTGTCCCCAAAATATAGACAAAAGTTCTTGTTCTCTGTTTCTTCTAAATAAAAATGGGTCACTTCATTGCATCAACCTGCATAGGTTCGGGAATCTGGAGAAACTTTTGAATCCTTATGAACAACCTGACTGAAAAACGGATTAAAACATTACTTAAAAACATTCCCAGTCTCTCCTTCTATCTTTCTGTAGATCTCTGATCAATTTGGATACATAATTGGATGAAAACCTCAGGAGCATTAGGAGTCCCTACTCTGACAAGTTTATCTTTTATCTTTACCAGCCACCACTGGTCAGTAGGAAGAATTGCCCCCTTACAGTGGTGGTGAGAATGCCACCCCTACAGATGACTAAAACAATTGTAGGTGTCCTGCTAGTGGCTCTGTCAAATGGCACTGTCCCCGGCACTATGCAGCCACCATCAGATGGGAGGTCACTCATCTACAGCTCAAGGAACCACTAACAAGTGCTGGAACTGTGGTTGAAAATGGCTGCTCTAGATCTGTATATAAATAAATAAAGGATGGTACACTTGATCACTTAGTACATTTGGCTTAGGGTGCAATTTTAAACAAGAAATTAGAGTACATATGTAAATATAAAAAATGCAACCCCAGGGATTTTCACAGGATTATAGGGCTGGAGGAATTACAGGTCATAGCCACAGACAGACTTACACTTCTCCGGGGCTTGTCACTGTCTGGAATACTGAATTCAGTTTGTTGAGGAATGATGACACATTGCACAGCGTCATCCCTTATATTTGAGAAATGATGCTTGTATATCTGCCAGTTATCTCCTTTCTCCATGATTTCTACCTTAGCTAAGGAAAAATGCTGACAGCACATGCCAAGATCTATGGTTTCCTTTGTGATTCTTTTGCTTAATTAATTAATTAATTTCTGACACCGCCTTACAGGCAATATGGCGCAAAGTCTCAGGAGGGATTTGTCATTCTCTGACTCCTGGTCTACAAGCTATAGGAAATATCAGTCTCCTTAATAGACAGTAATGTTATGTGACATCATCCTGTATATGTAGGAAATCTATAAAACTAGTCTCTGGAATTCATAAATTGTCATACAAAGTTACGAAAAATCTTTCTACCAGCCATGCAACATTCATGTAACTCTCTGTGAGGTGTATATGAATCTGTTGCCAAATTGCTTCAGACAGAATTTTGGCTCAGACACAATTAGGACACAACATATGACACCTTATACTTCAACATAGAAGAAGTCTTATTTACCTTAACTTTCCTTTTATCAGTATTTATGAATCTGTGTTTTTGATTTTTTTTGCAGTCATAGCACCAGAATTTAAAAGTATCGCATATAAGTCACATAGTGACATGGCTTTCATGAATTTGGCACAGAACTTTCTAATACATCCGTAACGCTAGTGTTGTAAATACTATCACTGCGGATTTCATCTCCTAGTTGTAGGAGTAATTTTGGGAAGCCATTCTTTCATTGTTGTAGCCATTAGAAATTACACATGCCATCCAGAGCATTAACTTGACTGTCTTTCTACTGTCAATAACACAGTATACGTTCTTTGAATCAGTTTAATGACCAACAAATGCTGGACAGTCGAGTCCTGGTGGGAGCAAATACTCACATAGGCAATGATAATGATGATAGTAATCATACAAGTGGACCTAAAGTTCAATATGTACTTTAGTTCCGCTTCCCCTCATACTGCTCCTTAATAAAAGCCCCACATGCTTCCCTGCTTACAGGGGTGGTCTGCCCTCAGACTTGTGGTCCCCCACTATTAGTAGGTCTTCCTGTGGCTATTGGTTGGTTCTGTGGGCAAACAACGACTTGTTGCTTTTGAGGGCTTTTAGCGCCAGTCTCTACATCCAACAGTTTAAAGTACACTTATCTATTATCCTTTTACTAAAATCAGGCAAGGATCCCTTGGATCCGGGTTCCTATAGGCCCATTTCGCTGCTGCAAAGCCACGTAAAAATACTAGCCAAGGTACTGGCCATGAGGGTAAATAAGGTTATTCTGTCCATTATCCATCCAGACCAGGCAGGGTTTATGCCGCGCAACTCCACCGCGACCAACCTTAGGCGATTATACTTAAACATGCAGACCCCTTCGGACTCTGCCGGCCACAGGGCACTGTTGTCTCTTGATGCCAACAAGGCATTCGACAGTGTTGGCTGGCGGTATCTCTGGGCTGTGCTGGCTAAGTTCGGGTTTGGGCCCAATTTCCTGGGCGGCCACAGGCGGTCATACGCATGTCTGACAGGATGTCGCATGCCTTTGCACTGGGCAGGGGGACTAGGCAGGGATGTCGCCTGTCCCCCCTGCTCTTTGCCCTGGCCATTGAGCCCCTGGCGGCTCAGGTGAGGAGCTGCCCACTGGTTAGGGGCTTTGGCTATGGTGACATGCAAGAGAAAATTATGCTATACGCGGACAACTTGCTCCTATTTTTAGAGGATGCAGATAGCTCCCTGGTCCAGGTTATAAAAAAGGGGGGGGGGGGTGATCCACAAGTATTGAATTGTTACATTGGTCCAAGCTTCACCCATGTACCTATGCAATTACCTCCATACCTGGAGTTCAGCGTTATGTTGGGAAATTACTTTAGGTGTCTTTTATTTATTTCACTGTCGCCATTCCTGCTGTGGCCTACACCTTGAAGCCATGAAAATAAATGGGACATTGTGAAGGATGTGAAATGCAGGAGGCTGCAATTTTAATTTGATCTTAGATCCCTTTCACACTGGGTCGCTTTGCAGGCACTATAACGCTAAAAATAGCGCTTGCATAGCGACTTGAAACAGGTCCCCAAGGGCTTTCACACTGGAGCGGTGCGCTAGCAGGACGGTAAAAAAAGTCCTGCTAGCAGCATCTTTGGAGCAGTGAAGGAGCGGTTTACCGCTCCTCCACTGCTTCTGCCCATTGAAATCAATGGAGCACCGTGGCTATACCATCGGCAAAGCGTCTCTGTGGTTTTAACCCTTTCACGCCTGCTAACGGGGGTAAAAGCACCCCGCTAGCATCCGAAAAGCGCTGCGAAATTAACGGTAAAGCACTGATAAAAATAGCGGCGCTTTGCCGCCGAAGCACCCACCGCCCCAGTCTCAAAGGGGCCTAAGATTTTGAGTATTTGGTATGTTATTCTAGGTACTTCCCTTACTGACTACCAAATTACCTATTCCAGCAAGTTATACATTCAGTACATTAAATATACTTTGGAACTTGTTAGGGTGGGAGTATCCCATTAGCGTGTGTGTGTCATGTATTTCTAGTGGAAAATGGTTGACCCAAAAATGCTAGCATTAAGCGTTTGGATAATTGTGGACATCTTGGTAGATCATAGTTGTCAGCAACAAATAACCCACTTAATCTTAGTTCGGAAAAACTTGGTGTGAAGCCAATTTATTCGGCTAATAGTCTCACATATTTTCCCCTTTGGTAAATTTTATAATGTAGCTTCTGAAAACTACATGTGGCATATTTTTTTTTTTAACCACAATCCTGCAAGTTTATCCTCATGGTTAAGCTTTGTACTTCAAGTACATCTATTCCTCATCTGGATAACATTTATATCTAAAGCATGGTATATCATAAACAACTGCCATGTATCTTTTGGATAAAATATATTTTTTTACCCTTAACATTTCAGTGCTGCTGATTTTCTCCCTTTTAGCCACTTCCTATAAACCTGCACTTGCTCCATTGTTTGCTGCAAACTATTGTTGGGGACTGACTTCCTGATAGTGACAACAGTGTTGGGAGGTATGGCTATTCCTGCACAATATGTGTCGGCACTTGTGATCTCCTCCAGGGGTATATGTGATAAGGTGACATTTCAGAAGCACTGTTGGGAGACAGTCGCCACTTCCTAATAGGTAGTACCTAAACAAGGACCTCCATGACAGGATCACCAGGTATTATTTCAATGAAAGCTGCAGATTTATAAAAATTATTTTGAAAATACATTACAGTGTTAAGGTTTATATGAGTTTTTATTAATTCAGTTCGGATTTACTTTAAAAGATTTGTGACCACAAAGCCTATACGGTTCACTCCTAAATTAAATATGGTGGTGCGGTGATTGCTTGTGACTACAACCTGGAGGATCCTTAGTGTATCTGTGTCTGTTGCTGCTTCACACAAAGGCCCTGGCTGGGGTTTACAGCCGCAAGCTGGTTACGCTTGCCTTCCGGTAAGCCTCTATTCTACAAGGTGCTTTTTGGTGGTGGTAATCGAATTTGCACCGTCTTGCTGAACTTTATTGATCATCAGGATTATTTCTAACGCCTAGGGCGTATTTACTTTTCATCAGATTTGTGGACTCTAGTACATTTAATTTTTTCCATGTTTGTTGAACTTTATTGCACAACAGGACTAACAATCACAAGTGTGTTAATTATTCACAATTTTTTTCTACGGTTTATCACCAATTTATATTTTCGTGTAATATATCTTAGCATTTATTATTTTTCACACAGCGCAACTCTGTATATGAATAAATATAGTATATTGACATCTGTGATGCTGTTTGGATGTTTCATTAGAAGTTAGATACAACGATACAGAATGCCACAATTATGCAGTGCTGACATGAGCTGGCTATGGAAAAGGATCGAGACATGGGAGGTATCTTACTTCACCTGTGCACAGGGATACACTTGACTGGTATCTAAACAGTCCAGAAAAAATAGAGCAGAATACAGAAATTTTCTAAACTAGCCCTATACCGCAGAAGCTAGTAAAAGTCATAGGCATTGGTAGTGATCTCTGATCCAGCAGGCAACTGGCGGGCCAGCCATTTAAAGCAACAGTTGCCAACAGAGATGCTGCTATTATCTTAGGATCACATTGGGGCTGAGTGTATGTGCTTCCTGCAGGCTGCTCCCTTGCTATAGGAACCTCTAGTTTAAAGGCATGTGTAGGACAGGTTTCTCTTCCATAGTTTCTGGCAACACGTCCCAAGTGTCCACACTGCCAACATCTCAAGTCAGTTTCAGGGTCTTTCCAAAGGAGGTTGTCCCCAGATGAGGGCAGAGTGAAGCCATGCTTGCTGATGGTTGTTTCTTTCCTGCTTAAAGTGGAGGTTCACACAAAAAGTGAACCTCCGCTTTTTGGATCCCTCCCCCCCTCTGGTGACACATTTGGCACCTTTCAGGGGGGAGGGGGTGCAGATACCTGTCTGAGACAGGTATTTTCACCACTTCCGGGTCTGATCCCCGCGTGGAATCCAGCCTGTGCCGTCACTCCCCCCCCCCCGCTGTCTTCTGGGAAACACTGTTCCCAGGAGAGAGCGGGGACCAGTGACGGCGCGCCGCGATCCTCGCGCATTCGCAGTAGGGAATCGAGCAGTGAAGCCATCAGGCTTCACTTCCTGATTCCCTCACCGAGGATGGTGGCGGAAGCAGCCGAGGACCAGGCGATTGCTCAGCCTCGGCTGCTGACATCGCGGGCGCGCTCGACATGTAAGTGTCCATTTTTTAAAAGTCAGCAGCTGCCATATTTGTAGCTGCTGACTTTAAAAAAAAAACTGCGGAACCTACACTTTAAGAGAGACTACAGACTCGGCTAAATTTCACACAACTTTTTCTATGGTGGAGTGTGAAGAAGGCTGGCTGGATAGGGGAGAGGGGGTGGCTACTTCTTCAACCTCCAATGACCACACAACCCCCTGGGGTTGTGTCACCTGGCTCTTGACCTCTGCCCTCTTGTGTTCCAGTTTCCCTTGTTCCCATCTAATGGCCTTTTGTAGGACAATGGCAAATTTCACTGTGTTGTCAGTCCTCACTTGATCCCTCAAACTTCTTTTCAGAGGTCCATTCCACAATGCAATTGTAGCTCTACCCCCGTAGGAGCTGCTGGTTAGTTTAGGGCCTGCACGTTACCTCAACATTTGTCGTCTAGAGGAAGAAAGTCTGAAAGAACTCCAATGTCCACACCAGATGTAAAACCTCTAACTGTCAGGTTTTATTCTTTTGCTCAAAACTTGTGAAGAAGGTAGAAGGATGGAGGGGAAAGGGAAGGTTCAGGTACATGGTACAGATCACTGGGGAAAAACCCTAAACTCCAAAGTCATTCACCACTCCACTTGAGTGGGTATTGCTCACCCAGATAGACCTCTCTAACCTGGCCTAGCAGCCAGAATGATGCACGAACCAGTTCGATAACAGTCTCTGCCACAGACTGATTGAGAACAAATTGAACAGTCCGAAATCCTCTGCCACAGGATGTATCACCCGAACTTCCAGCCATACAGTTAAAGAGCCTTTAAGCCGACCCGGCAAACTGTAGGACAACTTGAGTTGTGGATCCCTCCTTAATAAGGTCACCAGGCCTATCCCTAGACATAAGTCTTCCACTTGGTCTCCTCCAGGGCATGTCCTCCCCCGGTTTTCTTCATTAAGTGTAGCTTCCGTCGATTAGATGGACAGCTTGGGATCCCTGTTGATTCATAGGCCCCAGTCAGCATAACTGGGCCTGCTGCTAGAGATGCAGCCTCGGGCCAACATGGCCACGGGGCTGAAAATCACACAACACATACCTCGTGTCAGGAGGTCCACGAGGTGAAGGACCCCAAAATATGGCGTCTGCCCCTTAAGTATCCCTCCCTGGCATGCACAGGAGGGCACCACTCCCACTGGGCTGTTCCCGAGGAAAGACACTCAATAGTCTATGGCTTGCCCGTATTCCAACACTGGCCTGTGATGGTATCACCACCTACAGGCAACAGTGGGAATATGCCATTGCCATTCCCAGAACAGAGGCTAATTTAGAACAAATCATCACAGTCTGGGCCATATTATTGGCTCAGGCACCCTCTAAATTTAACATAGCGCCCAATCATTTGGGAGCAGGGCGCTACACAATAATGACCTTTTCCTATATGAGCTGGTCTGGGTTAGGTACAGCAGTACCACCCAGTCCTTCCTTCTTCTCCAGCAGCACCATCATTCCTGCAAAGTCACTGCATATTGAGCCTCCTGATCCAGCTGGCTCTGGGTATAGAATCTTGGGTGAAGTTCAACAAGGTGGGGTTCACCATACAAGCACTCTAGATGGACCATAATGGCTGCTGTAGTGTCTCTCTTTCTCTGGCAGAACCATCACAACCTGGTTTGTCCCACCTTCCAAAACAATTGATGATGAGATCCGCAAGGTGCCTGACTGGTATCTCAACAGTAGACATGTGCACAGCAAAAATTTATTTAAGTTTATTTCTGTTTCGTTTCTGTTCGTTTATCGTGATTCGTAACGAGTCGTAATTTCGTAAGACGTTAGTTATCGTATTCGTACTCTTTAGTATTTTCGTAACACACTTTTTTCCGTTTCCGTTTTTTTTCTGTTAGTTTATTTTTCGTTGAATTGAGATTAGTATTTTCGTTATATTTTGTATTCTGCCGCGTTCGTATTTTTAAAATGATTTTATTCGTTCCTTCGTTTTTACGTTAGTTTAATTTTCGTTGTTTTGCTATTCGTATGTACATTATATTTTCCATCATGCCGCGTTCGTATTTTCGTAAGAAATATATTTTCGTTGCTTTATGATCATTCGTATTTTCGTGTCTAATTTCCTTTGATTGTAAAAACGTACTTTTGTAGATTTTATTGCATTCGTAATTCTGTTAGAATACATTTTACGTTTATTCGACACACTACTCGTCGTAATTTTGTAATTCGTACTTTACTGTGATTGACTTAGTTAGCACACACACCCTGTCTAGAATGAAGTCTGACGTAGAAGAAAACTAAAATATGTCAGATATTACAAATACAAATCTAGAAATTAAATGCACTGCAGTCTAACACAGAAAAAGACACAAGGAGCCAGGAGGTAATGAGAAAGAAGCTCATTGGGGGAAGGAACAAACCTATTCAGAGGAAAGGGACAGCGCTCAGTGGCTATTGGTCAATGTCCAGAAATATTTCAGTACTAACGAAAGCTAATTTACATTATTTTGTATTTTCGTTGTTTTCATTTCTGTTTTCCGAAGATTCGTAATTTATTTTTCGTTAGTTTTGATTTTCGTTTTCGATGGTTTTCTTTTCGGTCTTCGAATATTAGTAAGTTTTCATTTTCGTTCATTTTGTTTTTCGTAATTATTATTTTTTTTGGGTTCGGTATTTTCGTTGTTTCTATGTTTTCGTTTCTTTCTTCTTTCGTATCTTCGTTGTTTTTCATATTCGTTATTTTGAAAATATCGTTATTCGTTATTGATTGCGCTAAACTGTTCGTTTATTCGTATGTTAACGAATCAACTAAAATAACGAAAATTGACGGAAAACGTATTCGTAACTTAAAAAATTGCACATGCCTACTCAACAGCTTAGCTGGGTTGGCTTTCACCTTGTCTAGGAACAATAGAACAAAATTCAGAAGGTTGCTAAACATGACGCTCACCAGCAGCACCCGCCTACAGTCAGCTCATGTAATTTTTTTCCATGCAGGGAATCATACAGTATATACTATGAAAATAATCAGTTATCCTGCAGCCAACAAAAGCTCCAGGTCATCTAGAACAGTGGTCATCAACCCTGTCCTGCAGGGCCCACTAACAGGCCAGGTTTTATGTATTACCTTGGGGAGATGCAGTCTAGAATACTGCAATCACTGAGGAGCAAATGATATCAGCTGTGATGTATTTCAGTTATCTTGCAAACCTGGCCTGTTAGTGGGCCCTGCAGGACAAGGTTGATGACCACTGATCTAGAAAACTGAGAAGAAAAAAGATGGAAACGCATGAACAGAAGCAGAAAGTCACTTGTCTGAAAAACAAGGGACTCGTGCAACACATGGAAAATGTCTTCATCCTCTCGGTTATTTATTTAGAGAAGGTGCAACTGGCAGTCTCTTCACCCAGGTGAGTAGCATATGAAATTGGGTCCTTGAGAAATGGGTCTTTTTGAGAACCAAAACAAATTTGTAGGTTCTGTTTTTCTCCAAACCCAAGGAACAAACATTTTTCAGAGTACGCCCTCAGTCTGACTATGCCTTTTTTGCAAAAGAGAAAATGTGAACAACAATATCAGGCAACAATATGGGGGTACCATCAAGATCCAAGAGTTGTGGGGACCCCTAACAGTAAAATTATTTTCGTAGCGTGGGTTGTCAGCACCCAAGACAAGACAAGTAATTTGCACCCATAACCCATGAAAATGTACAGCTCCCTGAGTTCCTTTCCACGTGTACAATATTAAAACCCCTTTGTGGTGTCTCGTAGCAGTGACACCTTTGCCGAAATCAGGAGATATGGTCTCCTCCAGCCCCTCCCACTTCACATTTCTCACCAGTCAGCTGACCTCTAGTCTCTGCCCCCCAGTCATGCCGTGAACTGAATGGGTGGCTGCGAAGACGCTGAGTGGGCAAAAAGGCTGGGAGGGCGGTGCAGGCTTCAGGAACAGCCCACGATTCGGTGACCCCTGGCAAATCATCATTCGACCCCCGAGGGGGTCCCGACCCCCAGGTTGAGAACCACTGAACTAGTAGATCCTATTGTTGCAATAATGCAGATAGACATCACCATGAACTGCTGCCTTTTGTCGCCAGATGTTGCTAAAAATCCAGGAGGGCCTCTGCTTTGCAGGTCCAGTCTCTATGGTATCCTTAATAAACCCCTAAAGTGTTTAAACATCCATGGTCTTCTCCTGGGTTTTACAGTAAACCTGTGTTAAGTCTGGACAATAAAAATAAGCATGTGCTGAAAAAATACAGGCAGAGGTCATCTGAAAACCACATGTCTATGCTATCATCAGATCCAGAGATACAGAAGCTAGTTATTTGTAAATTTTTAATTTTTCCTATATAAGTTGCTTTGGTCTCATCAGCTGCAGCCCCTCAAGCTTCCATGTTTGGGAGGCATAGGATGCAAAGGGTGAGGCCATGTTTGACTTTGCAAGATTTACTTATAAATTCAGCTTCCTTTTTTTTCTGAGCCCACTAGTCAATTTTATTTATTACACTAGGTAACTATTGTCTATATAATATTACTTTACAAGTTCAGTTATAATTGTGAGGGTTTGTTACAGTTTTACTTTAACAGCTTCCCCAATGCTGTGATTGGACGGGAAGAAGCAGCAACAGAATGCTAATGTAATCGCTCTGCTCTTTTCTCCTGTCAGCACATGTGAATGCAGGGCATCTGATTGGCCACAAATACTGCCCCTCTCTCTCCTAGCCAAAATGTTGCTGTGCAGAGGATTGTTATACCAGAAATGAAGCCAGAGTATGATATTCATACCCACTGCATTTAAAATGCATTTAAGATAATAAATACATACATAACTGTTACATGGCCGAAATAAGTTTGAATAAAAACGTCAAATTACGAAACCTTTGTGTTTGGCGATATGGAAGCTAATTGCAGCTGTCTCTATGTGCACTAACAGTTTATTATTTAGGATAAGCTCTTAAAAGATCCACTCTCTTCTTCAGGTCAAAAGAAGAAAATTTAACTGTTATGCCGCGTACACACAATCTGAAATTTGTGAGCTTTTGGTCGGAAATTCCGACCGTGTGTAGGCTGTCGGAATTTCCTCCAAGACAAATTTGAGAGATGGTTTTCAAATTTTCCAACGGGAAAAGTTCTTGTCGGAAATTCCGATCGTCTATATGCAATTCCGATGGAGAAAAATCCTATGCGCATTCTCGGAATCAAGTCGACACATGCTCAGAAGCATTAAACTTCATTTTTCTTGGCTCGTCGTAGTGTTGTATGTCACCGTGTTCGCGACAGTCTCAATTTGGTGTGACCGTGTGGTGTGACGGTCTTCTTGTCGGAATTTCCAATCGTGTGTACGCGGCATCAGTGTAAGGCAGACCATACATTATTTTTATTTTTTTGCTCTACCAGCAATTAAAAAAAAATAAAAAATACAGATTCCACCATCCACATACTTAAAGGGGTTGAGAGCCTATCTGAGAGCCTATCCAGAAGTACGACAGGACTGCAGGGTTGGGACTGCGGGCTTGTAGTCCAACCAGAAGTAACGATTCCGCCAGCTGGGGAATGTGGTCTGAGGTAGAGGGGAATCTGTCGCCACAAAGGGACCATCCGCCTTGCTCCCAGAGACCACACAGTGAGTGAGCTGGGCCAGTACCAGAGCAGATTTCTCGCCAACCGGGGATGGGGAAGAAGTGGGAAAAACTCAGCAAGTGCCAAGTCAGGGACCCAGTGGGACAGCAGAGGTGATGCTTGTGGAGTGCCAAGCCAGGGACCTAACATGTCAGCAGGGGTGAAGCTTGAGGAGTATCTGTGAGTGCCAAGCCAGGGACACAGCAGCAAAGAGGGGGTGACGCTTAAGGATGATACTGAGTGCTACAGTGAAAGAGCTCAGGGGATTCAGTGGCTAGTGGATCTGAAGTCTAGTGAGAGAGACTGGGAGCTCTTGTGCGTGAAGACCCACAGTGAGTGAGTGTGCGGTACAGAGAACTGTTCGTGTTGCAGATCTGTTGCAGGTCTGCCAATTACCATTGCATCTACCTAAGGGTGTCCTGGCCCTAATTCTCTCTCCCACAGTTCTGTTTAAGAGACAATGGGGTAGATTCACATAGCTGCGCTTCCTCTTACGGCGGCGCAGCGTATCGTCTTTACGCTACGCCTGCGTAACTTACAGGAGCAAGTGCAGTATTCACAAAGCACTTGCTCCGTAAGTTGTGGCGGCGTAGCGTAAATGGGTCCGGCGTAAGCGTGTGTAATTCAAATGTGGAAGGGGGGGCATGTTTTATGTAAATATATGATGACCTGATTTCCGTGTACATATCCCAGTGTGCATTACTCCCAAGTACGGCGCAACGTCGCATTGGTTTAGACGTGAATGTAAATTACGTCCAGCCCTATTCGCGAACGACTTGCGCAAACAACGTAAAAAATCAAATTTCGAAGCGGGAACGACGTCCATACTTAACATTGGCTGCGCCTCCTAATAGCAGGAACAAGCTTACGCCGAAAAAGCCTAACGTAAACGACGTAAATAAATTGCGCCGGGCGTACGTACGTTTGTGAATCGGCGTATCTAGGTAATTAGCATATTCTACACCGACAACAACGGAAGCGCCCCTAGCGGCCAGCGGCAGAATGCACCCTAAGATACGACGGCGTAAGAGACTTATGCCAGTCGTATCTTAGGCTAATGTCGGCGTATCTAGAAAGTAGATACGCCGTTGCAGATTTGAATTTACGCGGCGTATCTATGGATACGCCGGCGTAAATTCTCTCTGAATCCGGGCCAATAAGTCTCTTTGCATTCAAAAAGTGCCTGGCGCCCACCTGTTCATCTTGCATTACACCCACCATGCCTTGTAACCCACTCTACACTGAAGGATGTCAGCTGCCCCTAACTCTGGAGGTCACCATTGGGCTTCAGGGGCCCCAGCTACATAAAAAAAACAACATCTCTTTACTATCTCTTTACTATTTGGCTTAATTACAGGCACTAAAAATAAATCTGCTAAAAGAAATTAAACAGAGTCTTTGGTGTGATATTTGAGGATTTTACTTCACAGCGCAAGCAGCTAGAGAGGTCATAGATGGCTTGTGTTAAAGCTTTTGTTGTTTAATGCCCATAGTTCAGGCACAGATGCACTTTAAATCCTTTTACTGCCACCAATGTAAGGCATTTATAGATGGCAGCAGGTTTCATGGGCATATGCAGTTTTAAAGCTGTATTAAACCTAAAAGCAAACATTTATTATATTGCAGCCTACTAATTCTAATGCCGCGTACACACAACCGTTTTTCATGACAAGAAAAATGCAATTTTTTAAATTGGTCATTGAAAACGATCGTTTGTAGGCTCCAGAGCATTTTTCGTGACGTGAAAAATGGCCATGCTCTATTTTTTCTCAACGTTTTCCACGTTGTGAAAAATGGTCGTGTGTAGGCTTTAACGATGGGGAAAAAAACGGGCATGCTCAAAAGCAAGTTATGGGAAGGGAAATTTGCATAATCAAGCCCAAAGGGTGGCGCCATTCGAATGGAACTTCCCCTTTATAGTGCCGTCGTACGTCACCGCAAGGCAGGCTTGACAAGAATCACGTTGAGAAAAACTTTGTTTTTTCCATGACATTAAAAACGGTCGTGTGTACGCGGCATAAGATATGATGGCTGCATTAGTCCATTTTTTCAACAGAAAAGCTCTCCTGCAGTTAAGGATGAGAGACCATTTACGCTGGGGGTGCTTAAAGCGGGAGTTCACCCAATTCGTTTTTTTTTTCTATTTTCCCCTTAGCTTCATGCTCGTTTTGTCTAGGGGAATCGGCTATTTGTTTTAAAATATGATCCGTACTTACCCGTTTTCGAGATGCATCCTCTCTGTCGCTTCCGGGTATGGGTCTTCCGGAGCGGGCGTTCCTTCTTGATTGACAGTCTTCCGAGAGGCTTCCGACGGTCGCATCCATCGCGTCACTCGTAACCGAAAGAAGCCGAACGTCGGTGCGGCTCTATACTGCGCCTGCGCACCGACGTTTGGCTTCTTTTGGAAAATCGTGACGCGATGGATGCGACCGTCGGAAGCCTCTCGGAAGACTGTCAATCAAGAAGGAACGCCCAGTCCCGCAGCCCATACCCGGAAGCGACGGAGAGGATGCATCTCGTAAACGGGTAAGTACGGATCATATTTTAAAACAAATAGCCGATTCCCCTAGAGAAAACGAGCATGAAGCTAAGGGGAAAAGGTGTTCGCTATGGGTGAACCTCTGCTTTAACATGATCAGCTTTTATTTATTTATGTAAAACCTTTATCCAAAAAGGTAGCACTCCTTTCCCCCCAGATTGACAATGCTGCTGTCCAAATCTGCCCGATGTGCTCCTTCATCCAGAGTACAGATCACCTGGTAAAAATAGAGGGAAAAAAAAGCTTAAAACGAATACAACCACTACATCTAATGATTGGTAAGTTGCAATATATTACATTTTTGGTTTTGGATTTATCATCGCTTTAAGGAATGACGTATTGGATATCTATTTACTCAGCACAACCTCATCTTTATATTTTAACACGAAAATTGAATATAATATTGTGTTTTTTCCCCCTCAAATTGAGTTGCACTAATATCTTGTGAACTAAAATTGCAACTATCTCCATTTTCTTCTCTAAGGTCCCTGCTTTAAGCAAAAATATAATATTTGGAGGTTTTACCCAATCTTTAGCCCTGAAGTGTACATTTTAACTTGCTATTCACAGCAACCAGCTGAACCAAGAAGAGGCGGTGGGCCTCTCTAAGATGTCCAATCAACATGATAGTGCAGGACTGAGAGGTGGCGAAATACAAGAGGATCTCACGGGACAACACTGGATACTCTGGGTGGGCGAATGTCAGAAATGTGCCACCTGGACCACCTGGTAAGTGTGTGTGTGTGTGGGGGGGGGGGGGCTGAAGATCCTCATTAGAGTGACAAAAAGCCCCTGGTAAGGATAAACCCTAAAAAAACACAGTAAATAGGCTGTTTGCATTACGAAACTCCTTCTAAGTCCCTGGGAAACTGATACTTGCTCTACTGGGACCCTGCGCTGTCTGACTGGTTTCTGACCTCCACTAATTACATGATACAGATGTGACATGAAGGTCAGCAGGAGGAATCTGTGAGAGCTAAGGTGGACCTTGAATTCTGAAGTCTTGTTTTCCCAGTGGATTTCCGGGGATGATGCCACAGCATTCAAGCAGAGTTTGGTGGCATGGACAGCAGAATTTTTCTTCCTGCCTTCTCTACAGGCATGTCTTTGCTGGGTACTCTTTCCATATAACAGGGTTTTAAATATAATCTAATAAAAATGTTTGTCTTGACTGCAGTTTTTCTAAAATGGAAATTAGTTGATCATCTAAGAGAGGAGTCTTCAAACTTTCTAAACAAAGGGCCAGTTTACGTCCTCCAGACTTCATGGGAACCGGACTGTGGCCAATGGTAGTGGAAATTGCCCTGGCATCAGTAGGCGTAAACAATGTATCTTTGGTATTAGGGGGAGCAAAAGCACCCCATTGTGGGTGTCAGTAGGAAGAATATTGTCCCATCGTTGGTGTCAGTGGGAGGAATAATGCTTTATTTCTGGTTTTAGTGGGAGCAATAGTGTCCCAGCGTTGGTATCAGTGGGAGGAATAGTGCCCATTATAGATATCAGTGGAAGAAATAGTGTCCCATCATTGATATCAGTGAAATAAATAGTGTCCCATGATCCCATCATTGGGGTGAGTGGGAGGAATAGTATCCCATCACTGGTATCAGTGATAGGAATAGTGTCCCATCATTGGTGTCAGTAGGAGAAATAGTGTCCCATCATTGGTATTAGTGGGAGGAATAGTGCCCCATCATCAGTATCTGTGGGAGGAATAGTGTCCCATCATTGGTACAGTGGGAGGAATAGTGATCCATCATCAGTATCAGTGGGAGGAATAGTGTCCCATAATTGGTACAAAGGGAGGAATAGTGACCCATCATCAGTATAAGTGGGAGGAATAGTGCCCCATTATTGGTATCAGTGGGAGGAATAGTGACCCATCATTGATATAAGTAAGAGGAATAGTGTCCCATCATCTGTATCCGTGGGAGGAATAGTGCCCCATCATTGGTATCATTGGAAGGAATATTACCCCATCATTGGTATCAGTGGGAGGAATAGTGCCCCATCATTGGTACCAGTGGGAGGAATAGTGCCCCATCATTGGTATCAGAGAAAGGAATAGTGTCTCATTGTTGGTGTCAGTGGAAGGAATAGTGACCCATTATTGATGTCAGTGGGCGGAATAGAATCCCATTGTTGGCGGCAGTTAAAAAATAGTGCCCAATCGCAGGTGTCAATGGGAGAAATAGTGCCCCATTGTTGGTGTCAGCGGGAGGAAAAGTGTCCCAAGGGCCGGATAAAGGCAGGCAAAGGGTCACAGTTTGGAGACCACTGATCTAAGACAATCAGTATAATTTGGTGTTTGCCAAGGCTTTAGGGTAATTGAGAAGTAGTGGGTGCCATAGTATGTTTTTTCTACGGAGAGTGATGGTTTGGAAGGGTTGTCCTTCATTTTTGTTTCAATCTTTCCACATATGTATGGCTATTGGATGCATACAGACCCATACCCAAGACTTTTGTTGTTGCATTTTTTTTTTTTTTACATTTCACCCAGGTTAGCCTCTGACTTCAGATTTTATATTACTATTGCTTTGGCGGAGTTCTTCTTAAAATATTGGCAACCATAACGTCAAACTACTTTTTTTTCCAAAAGTTTGTTTTAATGTTTATCATCTGTTTGTGTTTTTAATTAATATTTATTGAGAAACATCCTTTCAAAGTCAAAGGAGGTATTTATTAGGGATATTTATTGAATAATTGAAACAGACTTAACAGCAGATGCATCCCTGAAGATAACTATCGGCACAATCTATATTTACGAGCTTTGTTAGAGATCTCTTTTTATTTTATAACTTTGTCCTGCTTTTAAATTCTTAAAATGGTGTGCAGAAAGAAGATGTGAGATCTCTGTATATACACACATTAATCACATAAAGATACTAGTTCGTGCCAATCTAATGTTACCCTGTAAAACGTCTGTTTACATCATTCTGTAGGCCGGAGGGGAAAGTTTATACAACGCAGTCATGCCGATCATATAAAACATGCTGTCAGGTATAGAACACGGCTAGATGACACATATTCCTGCAAGTTTCATCAGGCCTCCATACGAGGCTGCAATGTGTTCTGTAGTCTAAAAATAGACAGTTAGGGGCAGATCCACATACCTACACTGCGCCCGGCGCAGATGTCAGATACGCTACGCCGCTGTAACTTACTTTGACTTGGTTTGAATCCTCAACGAATTCGCACCGTGAGTTACGGCGGCGTAGTGTATCTCTCGCAGCATAAGGGCGCGGAATTCAAATTGGGCGGGTAGGGGGCGTGTTTCATTTAAATGAAGCGCGTCCCCGCGCCGAACGAACTGCGCATGCCCCGTCCGTCAAAACTCCCAGGGTGCATTGCTCCAAATGACGTCGCAAGAACGTCATTGTTTTCGACGTGTACGTAAATGGCGTCCAGCCCCATTCACGGACGACTTACGCAAACGACGTAAAATGTTCAAAATTATACGCGGGAACGACGGCCATACTTAACATTGATTACGCCACCAGATAGCAGCTTTAACTATACGCCGGAAAAAGCCGAACGGAAACGACGTAAAAAAATGCGACGGCTGCTCGTACGTTCGTGGATCGTCGAAAATAGCTAATTTGCATACTCAACACGGATTACGACGTGAACGCCACCTAGCGGACGCCGAAAAATTGCATCTAAGATCCGACGGCGTACGAAGACGTACACCTGTCGGATCTAACACAGATGCCGTCGTATCTTGTTTTATGGATACCAAAACAAAGATATGACGCGCAAAATTCTAAATTACGCGGCGTATCAAGAGATACGCCGCGTAATTTCTTTGAGGATCTGCCCCATAGCTTGCATACTCATACAAAATACAACATTATACAGTAAAACCTTGGATTGCGAACATAATTCGTTCCAGAAACATGCTTGTAATCCAAAACACTTGTATATCAAAGCAAATTACCCCATTAGAAATAATGCAAACTGAAATGATTCGTTCCACCATTTATTCAATCTCTGACGACTCTACCTAACCTTCAGTGCCTTCTTTCTCATTTCTTTACCCTCTCAGGTCTCCGGATTAATCCCCCATAAGACCATTGCTTCCACGGTGACTCAGCGGCAATCCGTCTTCCCGTACCGCTGGAACGCCTAATTCCTGGACTATCTAGGCACCAAACTGACTCCTTTCTACTCATCCCTCTTTGCTACCAATTACTACCCCTTGTTACGATTGCTTACATCCCTAATGCAATCATGGTGGTTTCCTTCTTTATCCTGGATCCACGCAATCAAAATGACCAATCCCCCCAAATTATTATACTTATTTTACACCCTCCATGTCCCCTTACCCTCCCGGTCCATGTACTCCAGAGTAAGATCCTATCCTTCATTTCGGCCTACCAATGCCCCAGGGTTTCACGTTCCACACTGTATAGACAAAGATTGCAGGGAGGTTTTGGAGTTCCTAATATAGCAAAATATTACCAAGCCACTCAGATTTCTTAATGACCCTTACTCCATGCGACCTTGGACCTCGGATAAACAGCTATATGGCATGCATTGTCCGGGCTCCCTTATCCCCTTCAGGAGATACCCTAAGGCCCCATGTACACGGGACGCTGCTAAATGTACGTTCAGAGGCAGTTAAACACTTTTTTCAACTGGCCCAGAACTCATTTAATGTTATCCTATGTGTGCTGTGGGGGGGGGGGGGGCTATGTGGGAAATTATGATCTGTCTGATGGGGAGGCGGACTGTGTCGGGACAAATGTAGCTAATGTTTTTCCTTGGCTCTTATTTCATGTAAATGCTTTTGGTGGGGTACCTATTCTCTGATGTACGGACGTGCTGCGCCACGTCGAATATTGGTAATGTTTGAGCTCTGGAGCTCTTTACGTGTACTGTCATTTTGGTTCAATAAAAACCTTTTGTTTGAGAAAAAAAAAATTTATCCTATGTGACCATGTACACAGTCTTGTTTATTGACGTTTTTAGGCAGTTGCGTTTAACAGCATTTCTCTGAAAGCAAAAAAATGGGTCCAGACACAGAAGATTTCCATGTTTTAGATGTCAAATGCGACTAAACGCAGCTTAATGCGCTAACCTGCGTTTAGCAGCGTTTTGTTTATAGTTTTCTTTTTAATATACTTCTAAACGCAAATGCGGCAAAACTGACATTTTAAACGTGGGTTAATATCTGTCAACTTTAATTAATTAGGACAGGGGTGCCCAACCAGTGGCCCACGGAGCACTATGATGTGGCCCGCGACCTCCTGCCTTGGGATGGAATAGAATAAAATACTGTTATTATGGGTTAAGGGAAGTTTATTACTAAAAATCAGTGTATATATGGGCAAATCTGTTCTGCAGTGGTTACTGGGCTGCTTTCAAACTGATCTGCAGGTAAACAGCAGTTTACTTGCGGGGTTACCTGCACTGAGCCATAGACTTCTGTTATTACCTGCAAGTTTTGTGAGCTTTCTGAAAGTGCACCAAACCTGCAGGATATAATAGAAGTCTATTGCAAAGTGCAGGAAAGCCAAAGGTACACTGCGTTGCACCCATGGTGCTGGTAAACCACAGCACATCAGTGTGAAAGCAACCTTGGGCCCCTTTTACTACTCTAAGTAATGGCAGACACAAACTGCTAAAAAGTATAGTGGGCTGTATCCGTGTCCGCTCTGCATATGCAGAGCGGACACGGACATGCCATCCACCCGCTATGCTCATTGTGGCCTGCAACCGGCTACCAAGTCGCTTAAGTGGCCCTCGCTCTTTAAAAGGTTGGGCACCCCTGATTTAGGAGCAGTTGTAAAAACGTCCCGTGTACATGGAGCCTAATACTGGCAATAAGGAATGTGATTTATTGATATTGGCAATGGCTCCAGTTTTGTGCTCCTTATCTTTTCTCCAGTTTGGTGCACTAGTTTTCTAAGAAGTGGCAATGACATGTCTGGAAAATCTGGTGACATTAGGGAAAGTGACACAGTTTGCAGCCCTGATATCAAGGGAATCAGGTGGGGTTCTTGGTGGAAATGTGTTAGAGAACAATACTTTGGTATGAAGAGAACATGAGCTCCCGGTAGGTATGGACATACTCTTGGTGGCACCCCGCTGAAAGGTGTCTACACATCTACATATAAAAGGTAATCCAGATCATCTGTATCATTTTGACTTTTCCTTTAAAATTAGTAAAATGCATCTGAAAAACAACATCTGTGAAAAATATCTTTATTGAAGGGGAGCAGGGTATTTCACAAGAACGCGGCATAGACCCTGCAGTCATTAAAAGCGTCATGATGTCCTGTGATGAAAAGATGACTTATCATGACTCAGACCACAGGCTCGCTTGCTTATTGTTTGTGAAGATATCACAGTGCTGGAGCAGAGCAGAAGCTTCCTTGCCAATCCAAAACTATTAATTATTTTTATTTATACACCAGGAACGTATTAAGCAATATCGTCTAAGACCAGAACATTATTCATGCTGTCCAGTATTTGTCAAAGAGCAATATACAGTCTTCTCTTCATGCGAGCATGTATATGGGACCTTCACTTAAAATATAACAATACACATGACAGAGAAGAATAAGATATAATCAAAACTTTTTAATTTTGGATAGAGTAGGAGAGTGTTAAAACCCCTCTCAGTTGTTTTCCGTTTGTGTGCCATTGGGGGGATTTCCCTCCACTTCCTGTCATATAGCCACAACAGGAAGTGGAAGGAAATCCCTCCAAAGTAAGGTAATCATTTGTTGTCACTAGAGTCACCCGAACTAGTGTGACCCCATTGGACGATTTCCCCTCTATACCTGTTTTGGTTGCTACCCAAAGTTTGGGATTTTCTTTTACTTTCACTCTCAGGCCCGGATTCTCGTACGAGTTACGCCGGCGTATCTCCAGATACGCCGTCGTAACTCTGAGTCTGAGCCGTCGTATCTATGCGCCTGATTCTTAGAATCAGTTATGCATAGATTTGTATTAGATCCGACCGGCGTAAGTCTCTTGCGCCGTCGTATCTTAACTGCATATTTACGCTGGCCGCTAGGGGCGTGTACGCTGATTTACACCTAGAAATATGTGAATCAGCTAGATACGCGAATTCACGAACGTACGCCCGGCCGACGCAGTACAGATACGCCGTTTACGTTAGGCTTTTGCCGGCGTAAAGTTACCCCTGCTATATGAGGCGTACATGAGGCGTATCAATGTTAAGTATGGACGTCGTTCCCGCGTTGAATTTTGAAAATTTTACGTCGTTTGCGTAAGTCGTTCGCGAATATGGCTGGGCGTCATTTACGTTCACGTCGAAAGCATTGGCTTCTTGCGGGTTAATTTGGAGCATGCGCACTGGGATACTTTCACGGACGGCGCATGCGCCGTTCATAAAAAGCGTCATTTATGTGGGGTCACATTAAATTTACATAACACACGCCCACATCTACCACATTTGAATTAGGCGGCTTACGGCGGCCTATTTACGCTACGCCGCCGCAACTTTGGTTTGAGAATACAGCACTTGCCTGTCAAAGTTGCGGAGGCGATACGTAAATAGGATACGCCTATTTAGCCCGCACAAAGATACGCGGTTCTACGTGAATCCGGGCCTCAATGTACAACAGTAAACAGGACAAATAGAAAGGGCAAAACTCCCAAAGCCTGGGTCCACATATATGCAAATTAAATCGCATCCAATTCGCATG
Organism: Rana temporaria; assembly: GCF_905171775.1. Classification (NCBI taxonomy): domain Eukaryota; kingdom Metazoa; phylum Chordata; class Amphibia; order Anura; family Ranidae; genus Rana; species Rana temporaria. The sequence goes on from NC_053491.1 coordinate 411,316,515, forward strand.
ACATGTGAATGTATTCACACATATCCAGGGAGGCTGCAGTGCGTTTTTTAAAAGGGTGCAAATTTGGGTCTGGTTTAGGCGCGAATTCAGCAAAAATTTGCACCTGAATCACACCTGAAACCGTAAACAGAAACGCAACGGACTGCAAACCGCAGCTGCACATATGTGACCCTCGCCTAAAGCTTACCACACGTGTTGCGATCTGATTGTACAACCTCTTGTAGATCTACAAACAACTATGTAGTGCCAGGGCCTGCCTGATTGGATAGAAAATGATTGGACAGCCTATCTAGGACCTCTCATGACACAGTTTTGTTACATCTAAAGTTGACAGTACAAAGATTGTATGGCCAGACTGTAATGTTTATGGTGGTGTCCTGCCGAGAATTGTCCCCCGGCGAATAATGATGACCTCTCTTTACTGCGTAGGCGAAACGGACCTCCGAAAATCGCAGAAGATGAACACAGCTGTCAATCACATGAGCACGATATTGTGCCGCACGCTCCTGATGCTCGCTCCACTCTGCAAGGGGCGGGTGTAATACTATTATATCGTGTAAGTGGCAGATGGCTACAGCAAGGGGTGGAGGTGTATTACTATTATATCATCTGCATTACTATTACTGTAAATCGTGTAAGGGGCGGATGGCTACAGCAAGGGGTGGGTGTATTATTAGGGTGGTTTTATGAAGAAACTACACGATATAATAGAAATACACCCGCCTCTTGCTGTAGCCATCCGCCCCTTACACGATATATAATAGTAATACACATCCGCCCCTTGCTGTAGCCATTCTTACACCTGCCCCTTGCAGACTAGAGCGAGCAACAAGAGCGCGCGGCAATGTCTGTCACAATGTCCTGTTCATTGCGCAGGCGCAGTCTACAGCTCCTTTACATTCGGCAATTTCCGGCGGCTCCGTTTGCTAAAGCGCTGCGCCTGTGCAGTCCAGGGTGGACATTATCCGCCAGGGGGACACATCTCGGCAGAACAGTGGCCCTAAGGGGGGCACAGACAGCAATAAAAACCAAACCGGGGTTTTAATCCCTCTCTACTCTATTTAAAGAAAAAAAAAGTTGCCTTTAGTTACATGTTATATACATTTTGTAAAAATATAAAAAATGAGAATATATGTGTAATATCTGGCATTCAACAAGCAACTTTTAGAAGAACTGGCCACATTTTAACTGAACAAGAATTATTTTTTTTTGTTTTCAAAGTGATTTTTATTAAGAGTAAGTACATAACAAAGGAAAAAGGATTACCAATTACAGGAATATGAGACAAAATGCAAGTAAACCATATCAAGTCAAGGTGATGACAAAAGGCAACCAACGGTCGTAAGACTTAAATCAGAACAGGTAGAAAAACCTGGATGTATGGCAACTCAGCGCCCTGATATGACATTTTATACAGAACATAAAGGCAATCCAAGAACATAACCAAAAAAAGAAAAAAAACTAAACCATAATAAAACAATAAACCTAAGGTCAGTCAGTCTTGAAGTCTATACAAGAACCAAGGGTTCCATTTAGCGTCAAAAACGGGGATAGAGTCGCGTAAGGTATGAAATATTTTTTCTGACAGCATCATTTGATCTACACGTGTAATTCCCTGAGCGAAGGGGACCAATGTTTTTTTCCAATGCAATGCAATGGACCATTGCATGGCAATACAGATAGAGTGGATCAATCTCATAAGGGGTTTGGGGGTATCCGGCAGGGTTTGAAAAAGAAGACAGTGTTTGAATGTCAGAGCAACAGGCTCCCCCGCTAATTTGTCTATCAACCCCAGGACCGCCCTCCAGGTAGGTTGGAGTTTTTCACAGTGGAGGAACGAACCCTGGTGAGGGCAACCCCTAAAACAGGATAGGCAATTCTGTGGGTAAATTTTATTCAAGCGGAGGGGAGTGTAATACCACCTAGTCAATAGTTTAATGACTTCTAACCATCAAAGACTTAGTACTCTTACGCATGTTCTGCCAACTATACTGCCAATCAAACTCATCCTCTCCCAGGTTAAGCTCATGTTCCTATTGGGTTCTATATTTCAATGTGGGTGTCTCACCAACAGATTCCATTAATCTCTAGACCCCCGAGATGAGGCCCTTTTGTCTGGGGGTTGAATATATATAACATATATCTTCGAAGAGGGTATTTGAATCAGACACTGGTGAGGAATAGTGCTGTTGGAAGAAGTGTCGAATTTGAAGAAAGTGGTAGAATTCCCCTGCTGGGATAGAATGAAGCGATTGTAAATGAGAACGTTCCAAATTTTGAGTAAAAAAAAAAAGTCATCCAACTTTGTCAACTTACAGTCCACCCAACCACTGAAGGCGTCTGGGTGTCTATATGCAGGGGGAATCTAGGATCACCTAGAAATGAGGCACCTCGGGGGGTCTGCGATATAAGATTGAATTTTACTTTATAGTCTTCCCACAACTTCAATCCAACAGCCACTATAGAATTCTTAGAGCTCAAACCAGTCTTAGAATGATTCGAGGACCATAAAAGTCCCGGAAGATAAATAGGAAAAATAGAGTCTTGCTCAACTGAACAGGAATTTAAAGAGGAACTAAGCTGTGTCTACAAAGTCAGACAGAGGACAATGGACTAGTCACAAGAATTGCCTTTGGTCTCCTTGTAGCTGATCTCACCTACTGCTGCGCCATGTTTCTTTGGGGTGGTGGCCATCCTGGTAGAATAACAAAGCTTTGTTTACTGATGTCAGAGCTGACCCCTGATGACTGGTGACCTGATGACTGCCAGGGTTATAAAACCAGCAGAAGACGTGGCTAAAGCACAGATCCACAGAATGAAGGAAGCAGAATCAGGGAGATGCAAGCAATGCAGGTATTCAGCTACAGCTTTCTCTCCAGCAACCAGCACAGCGTTGGCTTCACCAATGATGTCAGGCAGCACTCACAGATATACAGCTATGTGACTGTAGCCATGGAAGTGCCTAGGAACCCTCACATACCAGAAGAGGAAATTTTATTTTTGATACCAGGGAGGAGCGGAGATTGATGAGGATTGCAGTCGTTCTAATGGAAAATTAAGGCAAACTCAAGATAGCTGCAGCAGCTTCAAAATGTTTATATTGAGGAGATACAAGTTTGCAGTGAATTGAGAGCAATCAGTTTCATCACAGGTGAGGGCTTACACCTTACAACATGTGTGAGAAAATAGTTCATCTATGAGAAACCTGTCAGTACTATAACATTACTGAGCTTAGTGTGGCCATACAATGCAGGAATCTTGGGGAATAAATAGAACTGTGGCCAAGCCATGGACATTCAAATGTGTGCATATTATTAACAAACAGTTAATAAGCTTGAAAACAAGCCATCAGTGGCCTATAGCTGTACTATGAAGCATTATTCCCCAACTCGTTCAAGTATTTCTCTGAGCAGCTTAGTTTCTATTGCTCCCCTCTTAGTCCTTCTGTTCTGTATTTACAGGTTAGAAGACTGGGTCACTGGCACTGCTGTGAGAGGGGACCTGGGATAGTAAGAGAGGGACTTGAACAACTTCAGTGTTTTTTGTATACGTTTTGGGCATGAATTGTTCCACAATGCAAGAAGGTAAAGAGATGAGGGCTGATTTCCTTCTGCTTGTTGGCTTTTTCTGGCATCGGTATGTAGACAGGTGCGGTCTGTTTTCTCCACTGTAGGTAACCCACAACAGCATTGCAGTTAGAGAGGAAGTCAAGAGGAAAATGGTTCTTGTATGGTTTCCTGGGTCACTGGAGAAGCTATCTGATTGGATGCTGTCACCCCATGTGACTCTGGCAGCAATATTGGGTCAGGCAGAGCCTATTTAAGACCCTGCTTCCAAACTTAGCATGCATTTTGCATGTGGGTAGCGTAAAGACAGGTCTCCTGTCTAACAGGGTCAGTGATTAGTGCCAGGGAGAAGTGACACATTTGGGCATGGACATTTTGCCCCTCAAGACAGACGCTGTCAGCATACCGAGACCTGATCTGCTACGAGTAAGCATCACATGATGTGAAACATGTCAGCCACCTTTTTCCTGTTGTTCACTTCATTATGACTGCATCGTTTTGGTTGTTTTTTAGATTTCATTTGTACAATAAAGACATTGTTTTAAGAAGTGCGGCAGTCCAGGATCTTCTTCTATCCAATGCACCTGCTCTGCTACACCTTGCTATTGCATTCTGTGAGTGTTCCTGGTCGGGCGCATTTTCACCAGGCTTGTTGTCAACTGCTAAACCTTTACAAGTTCTGTTCTCTGCAACTGCCCTGTACACAGGATCGGAATTACCAATGGACTTTTTCCATCGGATTTTCCGATTGTGTGTAGGCCCATCTGAGTTTTTTCATCGGAAATTCAGATGAATTCCATCGGAGTTTAGATATAGAACATGTTATATTTTTTTCCGATGTGATTTGGCCGGGCAAAAGCCTGTTAGCGTGTTCACGGCATTAGAGTTTACTGCTGCCGAACCACGCTTCACCTCCCTACAAGTATTTTGACTTATGGACCTTGAACAAGCCACCAGTACAGTTAAGCATCCCTATTCCAGGTTACTGACAATGTTGATGTATCCAGAATAGAGTACCAGCCGGGCAACTGGTATTTTCAAAATGAGAGGTCAGCAGTAGTTCTCCCAATACAAGCTTCCCACAACAAACATAAATGGTCAATTTATAGGGTCAATGAAGCGCCAAAATAATTTGTTTGTAGTTGTTAAGAGACACAAGCAAAGTGTCCCTGGAAATGATTTTATACTGTTGGCAGCAATGCAAACATTTCTTAAAAAATAACCGATAAGTATTTTGATGTCAGTACATAACTGGCAAACTTAGAAAGTGCTGCACTGCTCCAACACAGGGCTGGATGATTCAGTTATATGTTGTAACAGACATATGTTTGGCCTCAGCAGTTTTAGTTATTAAAGTATTTACATCTAACCCTGTGTAACCCTATAGTATGAGAAATTCCTCATTCTCCCTCTGCCTTATATAGGATTCAGTGATGTGTGTCTCCCCCTGCGTGGATCAGCATCATCTCCTCTTTTGTGACTCTCCTCCCTCATCCCTCTTTTCCCCTCACCCTGCAGTTCTCTCCCTCTCTCTGTCTCCCCCTCTCATTTCCTGAAGGGGTGCTGGTGCCAAGCCTGAGTCAGCGGCTCTGCGCTGCGTTATGGAGGAGGGGGTGATTGCTACACACAGGGTCCCGGGGCAGCGACTGAGCCCCAGCCTCACCCAGAGAGCCTGATGGACTATGTGAGCATTGCCATCCAGACCAGCATTTAGACCAGATGACTAGGAAGATGTCTGAGGGGACCACAGATCAAACACGTGCCTCCTCTGAGACCTGAAGACTAAAATAACATCGAAATCTTTCTCAGGCTTACATACAAGATTACATAACATGCTGGCAGCTCATTGATCACAAGAATGGCTGTCTAAAGAGAACCTGTAATCAGAAGAACATATTTGCTATTAATATGGTGAATAATTTCTGCCTTTTAGAGCTTTTACTGTTACAATACAGACTTGATAATTGTGGCCAGGAGTATCGTCATGGCAAGGAGTATAGTCAGGGCCCAGAGCCAGCCAAAGTGGCGGTCTAGACAGCATAGAGGGCCATCTTCCAACTGGAAATACTAGCAATGGTAACACTTAGGCCCCGTACACACGACCAAACATGTATGCTGAAACTGGTCCGCGGGCCAGTTTCAGCATACATGTTCGGTCGTGTGTAGGCGCGAGCGGGCCGAATTCCAGCAAACATTTGCCCGCCGGGCCTTTTCCCAGCGGGCAAATATTCCTGGACGTGTTTTAAAACCGTCCGCTGGAATCCTGCCCGCTCGGACATGTACGGTCGTCAGTACAGACCTACCGTACATGTCCCAGCGCCCGCCGTCCCTCGCATGCCTCGAATGACTTCGACGCATGCGTGGAAGCCTTTAAATGGCAGGCCCGCCCACGTCGCCGCGTCATCGCCGCGGCGATGACGCGGACACGCCCCGCGTAGTGTTTACGCGCGGACTTCTGTACGATGGTTAGTACAACCATCGTACAGAAGCCCTCTGGCAGGCATGTACGGTGAAAACGGTCCGACGGACCGGTTTCACCGTACATGTTTGCTCGTGAGTACCCGGCCTAAGGTGCCCCCTGGTTCCTCAGTGATGTTTTCTGTGAGAATGTCTAGGTCCATCCATATCTATTACATCTTAGGCCTCGTACACACGACCGAACATGTCCGCTGAAACTGGTCCGCGGACCAGTTTCAGCGGACATGTTCGGTTGTGTGTACGGCCTATCGGACCGTTTTCCAGCGGACATTTGTCCAGCCGACCGTTTTCCAGCGGACAAAAATTTCTTAGCATGCTAAGAAACATGTCCGCTGGAAACCTGTCCGTCGGACATGTTCGGTCGTCAGTACGACTCACCGAAAATGTCCTCTCGGCTGAAAGCCCTCGCATGCGTCAAAGTGATTCGACGCATGCGTGGAAGCATTGACCTTCCAGGGTCGCGCACCACACCGCATCATCGGCGCGGCGACGTCACCGCGTATCCTGTCCGCGCGGATTTCTGTTTGATGGTGTGTACAACCATCAGACAGAAATCTCCGAGCGGACATGTCCGCGGACCGTTTTCATCGGACATGTTCCCTCGTGTGTACGAGAACTAATTCATACTAAGAGACAACATTGGTGAAATAGTTGCCATCACTATATATTCATGTCATTTAAGTTGAGACCTTAATAGGTCTCTGACATCATAGTACTATATACTGTAGAGGTAAGTTCAGCACACCTCCCTGACTTAAAGTGGTTGTAAACCCTTAAAAAAAAAAAAACTGCAAGACAAAGGCATAGTGAGCTAGTATGCATAGCATATTAGCTCGTTATGTATTACTTACCTTAGATCGAAGCCCCCGCAGCCGTCCTTGATCCCCCCTCCGGCTTCGGACATCTCTCCCGGAGCTTACTTCCGGGTATCGCAGCACCGCGCTGTGATTGGCCGGAGCCGCAAAGACGTCACTCTGGCACATGCACACGGGAGCCTGCTGGTAACGGCACATCTAACATCTGCTTCAGTGGGCATGTGCCGATCACTTTGGCATATGCAGACACAGGGGGATATCTATTAAACCGTGCAGGTTTAGGAGATATCCAGGGTAGCTACAGGTAAGCCTTAGGTACACACGGGAGGATTTATCCGCGGATACGGTCCAGCGGACCGTTTCCACGGATAAATCCTCTCGAGGATTTGCACGGATTTTGATGCGATGGAGTGTACTCACCATCGAATCGAAATTCGCGCCGAAATCCTCTGGCGATGACGTGTCGCGCCGTCGCCGCGATGTGCGCGACGCAGTCATATAAGGAATTCCACGCATGCGTCGAATCATTACGACACATGCGGGGGATCCCTTTGGACGGATTGATCCGGTGAGTCTGTACAGACCAGCGGATCAATCCGTTGGGATGGATTCCAGCGGATAGATTTGAAGACATGTCTTCAAATATTTATCTGCTGGAAATCCATCGCATGGGAGAAAAATCCGCGGAAACAGATCCGCTGGATTGTACACACCATAGAATCTATCCGCTGAAACCCATTCGCTGGGATTTTTCAGCGGATGGATTCTATCGTGTGTATGGGGCCTTATTATAGGCTTACCTGTAGCATAAAGTTGTTAAAATGGGGTTACAACCACTTTAAAGTTAGAGGTTTGAAGGAAAGCCATTTAACCCTGAAAAGGGGACTTACAATAAGCAGTTTTTATTTTATTCATAGTTAAAACCTTTACCACAAATGGGGAGAAAAAATGTTTCTCCAAAATAGTGGCTAGTGTTCAGCCTTAATTTTTTAATCACTTATGTAAAGTCAACTTAAAAATACTAATCAATCTACCAATATTTTCGGCATAGGTTGGCAATGATGCTGTTCAGGGATGGCTACATTGCACCTCAGTAGATACAGTGGAGGAGTGAGCTGGCAAGCTACAATATATATATAAAAAAAATTGGGTGTACATGGGGTACCCCCAGAGACAGGGTGTGCTAGCATTTTCCCATTTCCTTTTGACACATGATACAAGCACACGGGATGCCACGGACATTTTGAGAGTTTGTTTTTGATGTGCATTCTAATCACTATTCACATGTGAGTTTGTTACCTGTTTATAAGGGTAATCTATTACTTTTAAACATACTGCAGTATGGTACTTTTTATTCATACCTTCATGAGGTAAATGCTCACTGGGTTTGACGATGGTATCAACGAGATTGACGATTACCTGAAATACACAATATTGTCAAAAGTATTAGGACGCCTGCCTTTACACACACTATATTGAGTTGGCCCTCCCGTAAGGTAGTCTCATCAAGCACAGGGAATTCTGTCTTCCAAAAACCTTTACAGATGTCTGAAGTTTAGGCTATACTTGCGGTACTCAAAAGACAAAAACAAGAAATGCTCCCATGGTGCAGTACTTAATAAAAGGCAATTTAATGAGCCAAATTAATTGCACTTACAAGATAATTCAGTCTTCATAAGCAGTTTATTAATACAGGTCAAAGATGGAGGTCGCGGCGTCTCCACAGGCTTCTTTCTGCTTACTGTTTGCTTCCCATCAAGCTCCTAAGAGAAAACGTAATGACGTCACCGTCACAGGCTCCAACCTACACATTTCGTCACGATAGGACATCGTCTGGGGATTGGCCGAGTGACGCTGTCATTACATATGGGGTTTAAATGGTCCCGCGGCGCCATCTTTGATATTGCACACTCTAGATAGATAGATAGATAGATAGAATGATGGAAACAGATCGGTGTCGCCATTTTAACTGCTGGCCACCTAAACAAAAATAAACGGAAGCTAGAAAGAGAAAGAAAAACTACCGCCATCTAGTGGCGAAAGTGTAATATAAATGTCTTATACTGATGGGTTACAACACAGCAAACGAGAAGCCAAGCAGATGCCGCATATGTACAATCGACATTGATAAGATATACATAAATATAAAAAAGTACAGTACTAATCAATGAGAACAATGTACAATTCATATAGACCTGAAAAAAATGTAAAAGGCATAAAAGTACAGTACTAATCTATGAAGACAAAGTACAATTCACGTAGACCTGAACATTTTTATTAAAAAGTTATTGAAATAAAATATGATACTAAAAACTAAGCATTATTAATAAAACAATTGATATACCAGTCGACGTTTAATCCAAAGGGCACTTAGGATTTCATGTCAAAAATCCATTTCGTTTTGAGTCTGGAGATTGCTCTAACCTTATTAGTGCCCCTCCAATGGGGACAAATTTTATTCAGGGCTACAAAAAGGGTCCCCTTACGTATTTCATCATGGTATTTAGCATAATGTCTAGATAGATTATGTTTGTTGAACTCACATTTAATGTTCCCCACATGTTCAGATAAACGTACATGTAAGGTTCTTTTCGTCTGTCCAATGTACTGTTTATAAAATGAACACTGTATTAAGTACACAACACACTCAGTAGAGCATGTAATGAATGACTTTATATTATAGGATTTATTTGTCTGAGTCGATTGAAAGGTTTCACATTTCCGCCCTCTGAAGGAGTTGATTTGACAAATTTCACATTTTCTACAAGGAAAGAAACTTTCCATGGTTTGAAAAAAAGATATGGTTCTAGGGGGTCTACTACACTGGGAGCAATACTATGACGTAAAGAATGTGCTCCTCTGTAGATAACCACAGGTCTATCTGGAATGGCTGGGCCAAGTACTTTGTCATTCTTTAATATATTCCAATGTTTATTAAATATCTTTCTGACCGAAAAATGTTGATTGGAATATCCTGTCACCATAGAGCAACCAAATGTATTATTTGGTGCTTGATTAGCCATTCTCCATCCATTTAGCACAAGGTCTCTATCCATATTACCAACATTTTCAATAGTCTCATCAATCTCTTTCTCGGTATAGCCTTTATCTAGAAATCTTGATTTCAAAACCTGAGCTTGTTGTTGATAGTTCGAGATGGCAGTGCAATTTCGCCTAATGCGTTGAAATTGGCCCTTGGGGACTACTTTGAGCCATGAAGCGTGATGGCAACTGGTTAGAGGGATATAAGCATTGCAATCGGTCTCCTTAAAGTATGTGGTAGTAGTCAATTGCCCATCTTTAACAATGATGTTAAGATGCAAGAAATAGATCTGGGATTGACTCGCCTCATACTGTAAGGAGATACCCCTATCATTTTGATTAAGCTTAAAAAAAAGGCCTCAAGAGAGGGTAGATCTCCCTCCCACAGAAGAAGGAGATCATCGATGTACCTTCTCCAAAGACGCAACTCCCTTGGGGGGTTGACATCAATTACTACACTTTCCCAATGAGCCATGAATAAATTTGCTAAACTGGGCGCAAATTTCGCGCCCATTGCAACGCAACAGGTTTGTAAAAAGCAATTACCCCCAAACCAGAAATAGTTATGGCTTGTTGCGAACACCAGAAGTTTTAAAATAAAATCTTTCTGTACTGATGGCAAGGAGTGATTTTGCTCAAGATACAATTTAGCCGCTTCTAGGCCGTGTTGGTGTGATATGACAGTATAGAGAGAGGCTACATCGGCGGTCGCCAATATGCAGCCCTCTCTCCATTTACAATCTAATAGGTTGATAAATTGTGTCGTGTCTCTCAAGTAAGAGGGAGTCATAACAACAAGAGGTTGTAGAAAATCGTCCACATACCTTCCTATTCTTGCTGTAATCCAGTCTATGCCGCTAATGATAGGGCGGCCTGGTGGTTTGGAATGACTCTTATAGATTTTAGGTATATAATACATAACTGGTACCCTCGGCGTCAAGGGCACTGGGTATGCCGTCTCTTTTTTATTCAAAATACCTAATTGAAATCCATCCTCAATTAGAGACAAAAGCTCTCTCTTAAACTTAAATGTGGGGTTAGAACCTAATTTAGTATATGTCACACTGTCTGATAAAACCCTATTAATCTCTTCCAAGTAATCGCTTTGGTTTAGAATATCTAATTTCTGCACTTTATGGACCTTGCTTTGTGCAATGGTGGCCAGTGTATTTGTGTAGCTACTCTTCTCACTGGAGCTGGTGCGGGATTTTCACCTTCTATCAACTAAATTCAATGGATTTTGTTTTAATTTTTTATCATGATTGAATTAAGCACTGCGTTTTATTTCATCAAGTTTTTAATTTGAAATCAACAAATTGCTGCTGGCTGCTACTTTTATATGGTCCCTAGGTCTGAGCGTGGATGTTATTTTTTAGCATTTTCCCAGGGCTGACTCCATGGCTGAAAGGTGGGAGATGTGTAACAAATGGTCACCAGTCACATTAAGAAGTTTTCAAAAGTTTTATTCCTTACAGCAACTTGTAGGTGGGATTTAAAACACTGTTGCTGCCTTGCAGACTCACAGACTCTGTCCATAGACCTCCTAGTACAGATTACGACCATAATTATTTCCAGAAGAATGTTTGTAATCCAAAGCACTCGTATATCAAAGCGAGTTTCGCCCCAGAGAAATATTGAAAACTCAGATAATCCGTTCCACAGCCACTGCTTGTCTATGCAGTACCACATGTGTCCAGAGGTGTGGGGGGCCGGAGACACTCAGAGACGCTCGAAGACACTCTGGAAAGGAGTGTTTCCGAGTGTTTTCGAGTGTCTCTGAGCATCACCGGCGCCCCCGGACCTCTGGCCAAATGCGGTACTGCACACCCCATCAGCTTGAATCCTGCTCGTCTTGCGACACAACAATCGCAGAGTGATTTAAAAAAAAGAAGTATTGCGAAGCACTCATAAACTGCGTTACTCGTAATCCGAGGTTCCACTGTATATCCTTTAGCAATAGCAACCTCAGTGACCCCTTGATGCTTTTCCAGGCTCATCGCAAGTTCCTCATCTTCAGGATCTCCAGTGGCAGAGTCGCTTAATCCCAGGTATCATTTCTACTTCTTCCAGATTCTTTTCACCTGCAAGCTTCCCTCATCATTCTCATTGGCACATTTTGTATTGTTTCTTTAATCACTCTCCACGTGTTTGTCACTGCACTTTCCTTCTACTCACGGATAGTGAGGTGTGGGTCTTGGGCCCTACCCTGGAGTCTAGACTCTAGAGGAAGGATACATGGCCTTGCCCTGGGGGTGCTCTTTCATTGGAAGAGCCCCCACCAGCCAGTACTCATTGGTCAGTTTTGGCTGATCCTGAGGAGAGGGGTCCACTGGGAATTTGGCTGAGTGTACCCGTCATGGATATGCAACATATATCTGGCAGCTTACCTGTCGCCATGTGTTCATTAGAGGCCTGACCCTCTTTCTGACTGTCTTTTATCACCTTCCTCCCTGTATGGCTCCACCCTAGGCCATCCCAGGAAGCCTATATTAACCACTGCACTGCTAGTCTGCTTTGCTGTTCAACCTTTGTTTGTAGCTTGTTCCTGTCTGCAGTGTGCTACGTTTACCTTCCTGTGTACCGACCTTGGCTCGTCTCTGACTTCTCCTTTTTCCCTGACCCTTGGCCTGTTTCTTGATTACCCTTGTCTGCCTGTTGCCCCGACCTCGGCTTACACATTACTATCGCTTGTCCTGGTTGCTGCTTCCCCTCTCTCCCTGTGGAGCGTGACCTTGGGGACCCCAGGGGTCACGACCTCGATCCAGCTGCGGCGAAGGCCATCCTCACCACCAGAGGCTCTGGTGAACACAAAGCTGGGTCTTAGACTCCGCGCCCTGGGGAATCTTGGGCTCACGCTTCCTCTCTGATCGCAGCAGTCGGCCATAGGGTTCACTACCCTGTGGTGCATCCCTGACCCCAACGGGGTGCACTTGTCACCTGACTACAGGTGACCTGACAGTACCTTGCTCCCGTTAAAAGTCTTGCATCCCAGAGGGCTAGGAAGGGGTCCTTCTTCTTTTGTACTTATTAACTACATCTAGAGATAGAAAATCCAGACAAGGAAAGTAAAATCCAGACAAGAAGAGTAGGAGTATCCCTCTTCTAACTACTCATCTGTGTGTCTGTACAATATGATATGATGATATGATGCAGTTCCAACCCTGAATATTTAGAACATAGTAGTACACTAGCATTCTAAATCTAGTTTCAAACTTGCCGCCTCCTGGCTGAAACGAATATGTTTGAAATTGTAATATTTTATATTTACCTGACAAAATATATAAATGTGGAGAATATGCACAAAAACACCTTTTTTCCCTTTTTACTCACAAATATCATGTATCCTTACCTGTTCTGTCCCACTTTTATGTAATTACCTTACTGCAGTAGGTTGTTATTGTTTTGTAGTATGCTGACATCTTAGTGGCAGTTTTGGGACACTACAACTTCCTTACTAATTTTGGTATCTTCCTTTGTCCTCTCCTCCTGTTTAGTGCTAGTTAGTCTAGTCCTAGCTAGACCCTCCCCACTTCTTCCATGTTCTCTCAGTCAGTGTTATTTATTTACAGAGACAGGGCTTAGGGAATTAATTGTCTTCTTACACCAGTGTTTCTCAACTCCAGTCCTCAAGGCGCCCCAACGGGTCATGTTTTCAGGCTTTCCATTATTTTGCACAAGTGATTTAATCAGTTTCACTGCATTAGTTATTACCACAGCTGCTTCATCTGAGGGAAATCCTGAAAACATGACCTGTTGGGGCGCCTTGAGGACTGGAGTTGAGAAACGCTGTCTTACACTTCGAAAGACAAAGTAAAATTGCATTGAATTTAACTTCTGTGTCTTATGGAAGAGTTAAAGTCTTACTAAACCCAGGACCCTGCATTCACTATATACGGTGTGATCCATGTGTGTAGAGGTAAAGGAATTTCATGTGTGATTCATTCCTAGAACAGGTTATTGAAGTGCTAATGTCCCCTCACTATTCTAAACGTTAATTGATCTATTGTGTTGTGTGAAGAAGATCTGTGTTTACCCTTAAAAGATGTGTATTGTATCATCAGGCTAAATGATTAGAGAAGTGGTATGTTAATTATTCTGATTGCTTCAGTGTAGTAATTAACTCCACTGATGTCTTTATCTAAAGAAATGTGTCTGCATGGTCGGCTCCGACTTGTCTCCTATAATCTGTATGGGAAACCCCACTGTGTGAGGGGGGGGGGGGGCGTTCCTAACAGGTTGTAACCACATATAAGCTGAGTTTTTGTGTCATTAAAGTCTCTTGTTCCAGCATTAAGCCTTGGCATGTGTGGCTTATTATGGCGATTCCAGGAGGGGATGTTCTTGTATGGGGAGAAGGGAATGCTTGACGGGGATATCATTCTAATACCGTCACAAATGGTTGGCAGCAGCGGGATTTTCCCTTCTATTCCCCTTTACACCCGGATTCCAAGCAGACACTGGAAGAACTACTGGAAGTTTGTGGAAGGATTGCTAGCAACAAAACCAAGCGGGTCATCATAGCAGAATTAATGGAGCTAGACCAGGAGGACGGGATTGCAGCAACGCCAGCAGTACAAGAGATGGAGAGACCAGTGATTCAGGAGGAGTCACCAACCAACAAGCTAATGAGAGAGAAGCTAGCTTGGTTCGGTCCGAACCCAACAGCGGATGTGGTGCTGAAAGTGATGGACCTGTTAGCGAAGGAGGCTAAACAAATAAGAGACGCTGAACTACAGGAGGCTAAACAAATAAGAGACGCAGAACTACAGAAGGATAAACAAATAAGAGACGCAGAGCTACAGTTAAAACTGGCAGCAGTCCAACAAGCAGCCGCACATTCTCCGAACAGTGAGTACAGCACAGCAGACGCAAGGAAGATTCCGTTTAGCGCTTTTAAAGCTTTTGATGAAAAGGACTGTGAGATTGATAACTACCTGGCAGATTTTGAGCGACAATGTAACCTGCACCGAATAGCTAGAGGAGAGTGGGTTGCAATATTGTCAGGCAAACTGTCAGGCAAAGCTTCTGATGCTTTCCGGACCGTGCCAGATCAGGATATCCATAGCTACGCCAGGGTTAAAGAAGCGCTCCTGGCTCGTTATGCAGTAACCCCAGAGTCCCACCGACAGAAGTTCAGGGACTCACGCAAAATCACAAAAGACTCTTACGCGGAATGGGCATGCCAGTTGTCCCTGTCGGCCTCTAACTGGGTTAACAGCAGCCAGGCCACCACCGCAGAGGACATTTTGCAACTAATGCTCCTGGAGCAATTTTACAATCACATCCAGACGGATGTCAAAGATTGGGTGAGAGATCGCAGGCCCATGACTCTACCAGAGGCCGCGAAGTTGGCGGATGAATATGCGGATACTCGCAAGACAAACCAGGTCACACCACGGGTACAACCTCCACGACCAACGGCGCCCTCACACCCACCAGCCGCTAGATACCAACCTCCTAACAGACCGGTGACATCTAGCCCTCGCTATCCACGCCAGGAGGACAACGAACAACGCTGCTTCCGGTGCAAACAGCTGGGTCACTTCAAGCAGAATTGCCCCATGAACGACAACACCAGGTCAAATTGGTCTCAACTTGGGTACCGCCCACCAGCAGCAGCCCATTGTGTAGACTCGGCTTGGGATCTCCAGGAGCTGGGTCCGGAAGAACCATTGGACACCATTTACGAAGTCCTCACGGTACAATCTGGTATTACGGACAACAGGGAACACCATTGTCAGCTGGTCATGGGCAACAGCCATGAGACGGAGGGGCCCTGGAGGGAGCTGGGCAGAAAGAGGCACCGCCGGCTACCCCCCAAGAAGAAGAGGTCCTGGAAGCTGTATAACAAGCTGACCTGGGAGGAGAAGAAGCGACTGGAGGAGAGGGAGTCGCAGCGGGCGACCCAGATGCGGGCCGAGATGTTCACCAAGGGCCCACCGGTGGCCCCTTACACCACCACCCAGTTCCTGATGATGAAGGACCACGTGGAGAGCCTGCAGGACATGAGCAAGCAGGAGCTGATCCGTGAGTACATAGAGCTGGAGGAGTGCATAAGCCGCATGGAGGAGGAGAACAACCACCTGAGGTCACAGCAGGCTGACCCCCCCAGGCTCCATGAACTGGAGATGGAGCTGGAGAAGCTCAAAGAGGAGAACCGGCGGCTGCGGAGTGAGCAGAGGGTGGCTGACCCAATGGGGCACTGATTCCCCCCCCCCGGACTCTGAGCACCAGTGCTACAGCATTTCAACAAATATAACTTTTTCTTTTTATGAATCTCCTGTGATTGTCACTTCAGAGCCATAACCTGCCCCCTCCCATAGCGGGACACCTAGATGGCGGCGCACAGACCCATTCGCCGTCTTCACACTGACTTCTGGTGACTCTGCAGATCGCACAAAGACTTGGGGACTGACCGGCGTGTGATCTGACGACCCGGTGGCATACCTGAGTCGGAAGCAGTTGCCAAGGGAGGTCAGTTACGCCAAACGGAGTTAACCTCGGACTAAAAGCTCTGAACCCGTCAACCCTACTGGACCAGGAAAGGTCCAACCGGGTTTGCCGGAGCAGGGAGAAAAAGGGGGGCCATTGTGATGCATTTGCCTATATGTCTCAGTCTAATGCTCCCTGCTAGCCATGTGTGTAGAGGTAAAGGAATTTCATGTGTGATTCATTCCTCGAACAGGTTATTGAAGTGCTAATGTCCCCTCACTATTCTAAACGTTAATTGATCTATTGTGTTGTGTGAAGAAGATCTGTGTTTACCCTTAAAAGATGTGTATTGTATCATCAGGCTAAATGATTAGGGAAGTGGTATGTTAATTATTCTGATTGCTTCAGTGTAGTAATTAACTCCACTGATGTCTTTATCTAAAGAAATGTGTCTGCATGGTCGGCTCCGACTTGTCTCCTATAATCTGTATGGGAAACCCCACTGTGTGAGGGGGGGGGCGTTCCTAACAGGTTGTAACCACATATAAGCTGAGTTTTTGTGTCATTAAAGTCTCTTGTTCCAGCATTAAGCCTTGGCATGTGTGGCTTATTATGGCGATTCCAGGAGGGGATGTTCTTGTATGGGGAGAAGGGAATGCTTGACGGGGATATCATTCTAATACCGTCACATACGGTCTCCCAGAGTACACAAAACATGGAAATGCAATTGTTTTAGTAAATATAAACTGCTAAATAACTTTTCTCATCCGCAGTTACAGCAGCCTTGTGACTTCTATCAGTGTCTGGTTAAAACTTGTAGGAGGAGTTTTCATTCTACTCTGACTGTATCATGAGGCTGCAGGACCCCTGACCCTCTGTCTGGACAGTGCTGATTGGCCTTGCGCTGATCACATGCACCCTCCAAAAAAAAACAAAAAACTTTCAAACAATACACACCAAGCTAAGCGTGCTCAGAGTAACTCCAAGTGCTCTGTCTTATCAGGAGATTAGATTGGGGACAGTGGAAGAAGGGGAGGATCAGAGAAGACAGGGTCAAACAGCCTTTTCATACAATGAGCAGGATTAACTTCTTAGGTTCCACAGTCAGTATAACACAAGCATGTTTTACTGCATATACAGACGGATTTTACTGTTGTGGGATTAGTAACACTTTAAGCTGCCTGTGGATGGTGCCAAGTCAGTAGGTGACCATACTGTCTTGACAGACTGGGTCTAAGGAGGTATGTCAATGCATAAAGTGGCATTTGAATCAGAACATTACCCATAGAGTGTACATAGAGCCTATGGTGCCCATAGATATGGTGATTATTAACTGATCCATTCAATTTTAGATGGACCAGGGGGGCAATGATCATCTCAATGGTTACAAACAGACAGTCCAACTGATGAGCCATGATGTTTGGGAGGTGAAAAGAATCAGGTAAGATAGGTGGTTAATTCTACAAAAGTACACCATGAGATTTGGGGCAACAATAATGCTGAATAGGGCAACTGACTTGACGTACAGGAACCTGGAGGTGCTGGCTATATAGTTCCATTGGTATTTGAGTATGTTTTTTCTTTTGCTTCAGCAGGCAGAGGTTAGATATTACAGAGTATGGTTTTTCATAAACCACAATTCAAAACGTGTTTCATAATTCTGACATACAAATACCTTTTAAGAGTTTAATCCAACTTCTAAAGATGTAGCCACAGCCGTACTCTATATTTACGATGTGTGATAGTGATTTGCGCTGCTTGTATTCATGTGTAATAAGCTGCATTCTTTCTTAACTTGTATTCACATATCTGGCAAGTTGTGTTTTTGTGACTGCCAGATAGTTCTAAAGGAACTAAAGGGGGTTCTTCTTTTATAAATAGAAGGGAAAAGCAAATGAAGACTGATTATTAATATTATTATTTGTATTATTATTATTATTATTATACAGGATTTATATAGCATCAATAGTTTGCACAGTGCTTTACAATATAAAGGGAGACAGTACAGTTATAATAAAATATAATACAATACAATAGGGTGGGGCAAGTGGTACAAAAGGTAACAACCGTAAGGGAAGTGGTAAATATAAATGTAGCGCTGGTGGTCATAAAAAAACTCAAAATCAACTGAGTAACTAAAACAAATTAGACAAAAGTCCATATAAGTGAATATATAAATGTAGTGTGAAACAATGTCCATCAATAAAAAATAAGGATGAATGTTGCTTAAATCATCATGGAACCAACATTCCTTCCCGCTCTAAGAAGTAGATGAAGTGAATGCAATACGCTTACCGGATCCAGAGGATCTAACCGTCAGCGACAGTAGATCATGAAGGCATGAGAGCTCCCAAACGAATCAACTCAAATAGTCTGGCGATTCTGAAGGGCCACACGCTTGGCCTCACTGGAACCCGACAATCCTTCGCTGGTAACCTCTCACTGGATGGATGGCAATCAGGAAATGCCAGGAATGGGCCAAAAGAAACGTAACAGCTCTTTTACTTCCGGCAGGTGTTAAATGGTGAAAGGAAACGACACCCACAAAGTAAAGAACGTAGATGGAACTCCAAAAAAACTTTATCTTTAAACTTTACATCATGAAAGGAAAAAGAAAACAGTGCTCCAAATGGTGCAGGTCAAAAATAATCTGGGTTTTATTGTAATAAAACCAAACAAAAATGACACAAAAGTGATCACAAAATCAAATAAAAATGAATAAAAGCAATATGTGGAGTAGGCGTACCAAATCCTACGAGTTTCGTCCAAAGGGACTTCAACTGGGGCATCAGATCCTTATTTTTTATTGATGGACATTGTTTCACACTACATTTATATATTCACTTATATGGACTTTTGTCTAATTTGTTTTAGTTACTGATTTTTTCATTACCACCAGCGCTACATTTATATTTACCACTTTATTCCATTTTGTCACATTGTTGTGTAGCAGCTCACTTTCTTTGCTTAGATAAGCGCAGTATTTTTTCTTTTTTATAAACGTAAGGGAAGAGCTGATAAAAGTGTTAAAAGTTCAGTTGCTATTCATATTTGAGTGAACTCACCGAATGGAATATTAAAGAAGTTAGGGACCACATTCCAAGAGATTTTAATCCTCCTGTCCACCACCACTGCTACCATGACAGGCCCCAGTTCTATGTGTAGAAGAAATGTCTTACAGATCACTTTATTATAATGTTAAAATACAGCACAAAGCCAGGTAGGATATTTCACAACTTCAGTGCGCGTGGTTGTCCTCGAGGATGACTATGGTCCAGCATTTCTTTCTATGAAATAAACTTGGAGCCTTGTGAATAAAAGCATCATCTGTTAGGCCTCTTTCACACGGTCGGACCGTTCAGGTCCGCCTGTCAGTTTTGTTGGCTGACCTCTATGGAGCGTCGGATGTCAGCGGAGACATGTCCGCTGACATCCGACCCGATCCGATACGCTAAAATCAGACGGATGGCGATACATCACCATTGGTCCATGGTGGATCGGATCGGGTGAGATCTGATGAAAAACAGACAGGATCTCTCCATAGGAGACAGTGGCGCTAGGCAAGCCCCTCCCCGCTCAGTGAGCAGAGAGGGACCTGTCATCCTCCGGCTCAGCGGAGATCAGCAGAGAGATCTCCCGCCTAAGCTGGCAGACCGCTGAAAGCGGATCAGTCCCCGTGTGGAAGGGGCCTTAGCGGATGGTAATCCATTTTTTTCCCTCCCATACTGTACTGAAAACATCATAGGGAAACAAACTGATTGTTGTGGTCAACAAGAACTGTTCTTGTATTTCAAGTTCAAACTGACAACATCTTGTGATTTCAGTATGATAAATTACTGTAACACTTACAAATAAAGACCTCAAGATCAAAAATGCAGCTCAGTCTCTACAAAGATGCAGCTTAGCAGTTCCTATTCAAGGGCACACTACTGCATAGCCTACATAAGGTGAGGCCCAGGATAGCAGGTCTGTCTGGAGTTGCTGGTATCATGGCCATGATTCCATTAAACATATAGTCCTGTTGTTTTTGTCTGGTACTATGGCAATACCCAGTGTCTTACATCATGCCACCATTCAGTACCTTATAACTGGAAGTTCCTCCTGTAAGATGGCACAGCTGTAGCTCCCTGGGTATGTCTGGTGACATAATAGTGATTTCTTATTATCTTGTATGTATGACTATGATTCTGGCTTTAACAATGTATCAAACATTCTGGGTCTAATGTTATTTGCCACGAGGCATTGAGGTTTTTGTTTGTGCAATGCCAATACTAAAATAATTTTCTTCACACAGGGTACCACTTTGATGTTTGCCCAGGGCCACATTTAAGTCCAACCCTGGGTTCAAGGAAGAAAGATCATATTTAGCTCTTACCTCCAGGGTGCTACAGTATACCTGCTGTGGGTCAACCTTTCATAAATTAAAATTCTTTCTACCTAATAAACTTTGAAGTTTACTCTACAGTAGGTACTCTTGGGGCCTCTACATGGCTAGTATTACCTTCCCCAACTTAGTAAAGTTAGCTGGAGATGAAGATACCATGGCTCCTTTCCTGTTGTCCTTGTCTGACCCTGAGTACCAAGATTTGAAGTTGAGATGGCATGATATAGATGAAAGTCTTAATACTGCAGTTTTTTATTTTCACCTGGCCTCAAGAAACAAGATACAGATGTGAACCACAAAGGATAGAATGGTGATAATAGGATTATGCAGTATGTAGACATGAAGGACCTGACATGATAAAAGCCAAGCGTGGGACCACATTGGTAATACTACTGTACACAAAGAGGCACCGACTTCTCCTACTGTTCAGGAATTCAATAAAAGGACATGATTACATTCACCCCTACAGCGTAATGATTACAGAAGCTGATCATAGCATCACATTAATATACCCCCCTTGTACAAATATGCAAAATGTTAACACAAATTCAACATACTACATGTACACAGATGTTATAGATTTCTATGCAGGGGATGTTTGTATTAAAATGACTGTAACAGATCTGAAGAAATGCTAGAATTATTCATTTACACCATGAAAGGCTGAAGACTAATATTCTCCCGGAAACCCATTTCAAAATAACGCTGTCTCCCATGTGCATGTTGCCTTATGTAACCTACATACAGATGTGTGCCATTAATATATATAGAAAAGACACTGTACAAGACATGCCATCCACATGCAGCTCTATGTGCTCTATGTACATTGTTGATGATTCACATACAGTTCTGTAACACAGTTTGTTTCTAAGCTTAAAGAGAATTGGTCACTTTGCTTATTTAAAGCAAAGTATTGGGTTATCTTGATCACCAACTTCTTCTGCTACCTGTACTCATATTTCCCATGCTCCTCTTCTGCCCTGCTCACCTGCCACAGTCCTAAGTAGAAAGTGCCATGTATGCTCCATGTTAGTCTGTTTATGACACAGAGTGAGGCCCCGTACACACGACCGGATCTATCCGCTGGGATTGATCCGCGGATCAGTTCCAGCAGATAGATCCGGTCGTGTGTAGGCCCGAGCGGACATTTTCCAGCGGATAAAAATCCAGCCGATGGATTTTCAGCGGATAAAAATTTCTTAGCATACTAAGAAATCTATCCGCTGGAATCCTGTCCGCCGGACTTATGCGGTCGTCTGTACAGACTCACCGGATAAGTCCGTCCGATCCCATCCCTCGCATGCGTCGTAATGATTCGACGCATGCGTGGAAGTATTTACCTTCCAGGGTCGCGCACGTCGCCGCGTCATTGTCGCGGCCACGTCACCGCGGATGTATTCCGCGGGGATTTTGATCTGATGGTGTGTACAGCCATCAGATCAAAATCCGCCAGAGGATTTATCCGCTGGAAACGGTCCGGCGGACTGTTTTCAGCGGATATCCTCTCGTGTGTACAAGGCCTTAGAGTTCTTGTTTTTGCATAGGGCTAGAGTTCCTGCCTCCATTGCATGTGACAGTTCTAAGTCCAAGCAAGCAATTGTCCAGTTAAGTGGATAGAGCTACATCATGGGAGCATAGGCAATGTATATGTACAATGGAGGCTGGAGGGCCTAAATGGCAAAGTGATGGGTTTACTTAAAGCAGAGGTCCACCTAAACAAAAAATATTAAAAGCCAGCAGCTACAAATACTATTAATAAATGGACACTTACCTTTCCAGGGTGCCGAAGACAGGTAAGGTGAGGGAACCAGGAAGTGAAGCGTTGCGGGTCGCGCCGCACATTTTCACTGGTCCCCCCTGTTTTCGGGGAACTGTGTGTTTACCAAAACACAGCGGGGGGCGGAATTTCTATGGATATCTCCCCCTGGAAGTGGGTGCAAATACTTGTATTATACAGATACCTGCACCCCCCTGAAAGGTGCTAATTGTGGCACCGGAGGGGGGGAGGAATCCGATGAGCGGAAGTTCCACTTTAGAGTGGGTGGAACTCCACTTTAAAGTGATGCATTTCAACATTGCCCTTCGGGTACTACACTCGGTACCCCCCAATTAAAATAGATTATAAGAGAAGCTTTGCATCATCTGAGCCCAGAATTTTTTTCCCCCAACCTGTCAATTGCATGTTCACCTCTATACCAACATCCTTCAAATTCCTCAACTCTTTTCCTACAAACCAGACCCAGGACATGCTTCATAAATGAGTGAGAGTAGTGTGGGCAACTTTCTTTATCTGTGCTTTCACTGAAGCCATGACAATTTGACATTTCATGCTGACCCTACTGTGAAGGATGCTTCAGTGTAATTCTCCCTGCTAGTAATGTTGTGTGTGTGTTAGAGGATTTCAGGTGTGACTCACTCCTCGGCTAACAGGCTGTTGATATGGTAATGACCCTTCCTCAGCCAGTCCTATTTCAAAGGGTAAATGGTCTATTGTGTGTGTGAAGAAGCCCTGTGGTTACTGTTTACTGTGATTAGAAGTGGCTCATGTTAATTATTCTGATTGCTTCATTGTGGTAATTATCTCTTCTATATGCGGGGCCAAGCTGTCTAGATAATGTATTCTGTACAACTAGTAATTAACTTCACTGATGTCATTATCTAAAGAAAATGTGTTTTCAGGGTCGGCTCCGAAATGTCTGCCTATGATCTGTATGGAAGCCCCAGTGTGAGGGGGCGGAGATTTGTCATTGTAGCAGTTTTGGAAATTACATATAAGCTGTGTGTTATACCATTAAAGTCTGTCTTGTTCCAGCAGTAAGCGTGACCCATGTGTGGCTTATTGGGTGATTCCAGGAATAATCCTCCTTGTGGAATATTGGGGTGATTTTCTTTATGGGGAGAAGGGAAGACTTTGACGGGGATATCATTCTAATACCGTCACACCTACACATTACAATTCTATTGTACAATGTACATTAGATCTTTGTACAACTACAGTGCATCCAGAAAGTATTCACAGCACTTCGCTTTTTTCACATGTTATGTTACAGCCTTATTCCAAATGGATTAAATTCATTATTTTCCTACAAACAATACCCCATAATGACACAGACAAAGAAGTTTGTTTGAAATCTTTGCAAATTCATTAAAAATAAAAAACTTAAAAATCACATATACATAAATATTCTCAGCCTTTGCCATGACACTCAAAATTGAGTTTAGGTGTATCCTGTTTCCACTGATCATCCTTGAGATGTTTCTACAACTTCATTGGAGTCCACCTGTGGTAAATTCAGTTGATTGGACATGATTTGGAAAGGCACACACCTGTCTATATAAGGTCCCACAGTTAACAGTGCATGTCAGAGCACAAACCAAGCCATGAAGGCCAAGGAATTTTCTGTAGACCTCCGAGACAGGATTGTATCGAGGCATAGATCTAGGGAAGGATACAGGAACATTTCTGAAAGGTTCTAATGAGCACCACGGTCTCCATCATCTGTAAACTTTTCCTAGAGTGGGCCACCCTGCCAAACTGAGTGATCAGGGGAGAAGGGCCTTAGTCAAGGAGCTGACCAAGAACCTGATAGCCACTCTGACAGAGCTCCAGCGTTTCTCTGTGGAGAGGGGAGAGCCTTCCAGAAGAACAACCATCTCTGCAGCACTCCACCAATCAGGCCTGTATGGTAGAGTGGCCAGACCGAAGCTTCTCCTCATTAAAAGGCACATGACAACCCTGGAGTTTGCCAAAAGGCACCTGAAGGCTGAAGACAATGAGAAATAAAATGATCTGGTCTGATGAAACAAAGATTGAACTCTTTGACCTGAATGGCAAGTCTCATATCTGGAGGAAACCAGGCACTGCTCATCACCTGGCCAATACCATCCCTACAGTGAAGCATGGTGGTGGCACCATCATGCTGTGGGGATGTATTTCAGCAGCAGAAACTGGGAGACAAGTCAGAATTGAGGGAAGGATGAATGCAGCAATGTACAGAGATATCCTTGATGAAAAACTGCTCCAGAGCATTCTGGACCTCAGATTGATGAATGTGAATGGCCCAAACTTGAACCCAATTGAACATCTCTGGAGAGATATGAAAATGGCTGTACACTGACGTTCCCCATCCAACCTGATGGAGCTTGAGAGGTCCTGCAAAGAAGAATTGGGAGAAACTGTCCAAAAGTAGGTGTGCCAAGCTTGTAGCATCATACTAAAAAAGACTTGAGGTTGTAATTGGTGCTTCAACAAAGAACTGAGCAAGAGCTGTGAATACCTACTGTGTATGTACATGTGATTTTTTTTTATAATTTTGCAAACAAATGTCTTTCACGTTGTAATTATGGGGTTATGTTTGCAGATTTTTGAGGAAAATAATGAATTTAATCCATTTTGTAATAAGGCTGTAACATAACAAAATGTGTAACAAGTGAAGTGCTGTGAATACTTTCTGGATGCACCATATATATGGTAAGAGACTCTCTGACAGAACACAAACTGAATAGATGTTTTTACCATGGCACAGTTTTGGTAGATCTAAGGGACACTAGTATACTACACCTTTTACGCAGACTTTACCTGCTTGAGGTTTACTCCCGATAGCCTTCCCCAACTAATGTGTTTTGTGTTTTGCGGGATCTGTGCCTAATGTGGAGGTTATAAAATGAAAACTTCTGCCATAAGTAGATTGTTATCTGATAGAAATGTTGAACAACTGCTTTCTCATGTGAATTGGTATACAATTATTATATATGGTATATATATTTAGCAGTGCATGCTAGGACTGATGTAGAGCAATACCAATGGCTTTAGAAGTGGTCCAGATCTTCAGCTCAGTGAGAATTTAATAGGAAATCTGAGGCATAAGGACATATATATATATATATACATTCACCAGACAGAGTTAAATTCCTGAACAGTGTGTCTGGGCCTGGAAAGCCGGAAACTGAGCCAGAAATGTGGAAGGATTCAGCAGATGTTTGACGCTACATTCAGTGCCTCTTCTCCTCGAAAGAAGAAGAAAAGACGTTTGTAGTTAGGCTGTGTAACGTGTTCAGGATACAGTCTGGCAAACACAATAGAGACAATGATCAGTTTAGTGCACTTTACAACCCAGCCAAGTGTCAGCTGCCTAACTTGATTTTTAAAGAACTTTTTCTTATTGTTTGAATTTTTATTTATTTATTTTTGAATAAGCACACAAGGGTTATTTAGACCAATTTCTCTTCTGCTCTTAACTTTTTTTAAACTAGTACATGAGTAAAGTCTAGATTTTGGTTGTGTGTTCACATGAATGTTAGCATTATATTTATATTTTATTTATTACAAGCATTCATTTAGAACAGTGGTTCTCAACCTTCTAGTGCCGTGACCCCTTGATAAAATCTCCCAAGTTGTGGAGACCCCTAACAGTAAAATTATTTTTGTAGAGGAGGTTGTCGGCACCCAAGGCAAGACAAGTAAGTCCCTTCCACTCGTACAGTATTAAAACCCCTTATGGTACATTTTAGGATGTACCACTCTTTCTCTTCTCCTTTTTTTTTCCTTTTATCTCTCTCTATTCTAATTTCTTGTCCCCCCCATCCCTCGCTCTCTAGCCGTCTTTCTTGTTCTTTCTCTGAGGCCTCGTACACACGACCGAGAAACTCGTCGTAAAAGAAACATCGTTTTCCTCAACGAGTTCCTTGTCAGGCTTGTCGAGAATCTTGTCAAGCTTTCTTTGCGTACACACTGTCAAGCCAAAATCTTGTCGTTCTCAAACGTGGTGACGTACAACGGCACTATAAAGGGGAAGTTTGAATCTACTGGCACAACCCTTGGGGCTGCTTTTGCTAATCTCATGTTACTGCGTGTTAAGTAAAAGTTTGGTAAGAGACGATTCGCGCTTTTCAGTCTGTTACAGTGTGACGAATGTGCCATCTCCATTACGAACGCTACTTTTACCGAAGGTGCCCTCCTGTCTCATACTTTATTCTGAGCATGCGCGGGTTTCTAAGCATACACACAAACGTGTTTCTTGTCGTAAACCAGCCCGACGAGAAACACAACGAGGAAAGTGAGACTCCCGACGAGAAAAAAGAGAACTTGTTCTCTTTTTTTCCCGTCGAGATCCACGACAGTTTTCTCGACGAAAAACATACACACGGCCGTTTTTCTCGGCCACCAAGTTTCTTGATGGATTTTGTCGAGGAAAACGGTCGTGTGTACGAGGCCTTATTCTTTCTCTCCCTTTTTCTTTGTTCGTCCCCCTCTTTTTTCATGTACTCCTTATTATTTATTCCTTCTCTTACTCTTTGGTGGGGGAATGGGATGAGTGGCAGTGCAGCAGGGGGTTCTCATCAGCCAACTTTGGTGCTCTTGATCAAGGTCATCTGCTGATCTGAAAACTGTAGTGGGGGCTTTTAATGGCAACTATAATCACAGGTAGTGTTACTCACTGTGTCTCTGACTTTGTGGTGTCTCGTAGCAGTGACACCTATGCCGAAATGAGGAGATAGTGTCTCCCCCAGCCCCTCCCACTTCACATTCCTCACCAGTCAACTGACCTCTAGTCTCTGCCCCCCAGCCATGCCGTGAACTGAATGGGTGGCTGCGATGAAGCTGAGTGGGCGGCCGCATGCTCCAGGAACAGCCCAGCTGGATGGCCACAGACTCCAGGACAAGCCCTGCTGGGCAGCTGCGAAAAGGCTGGGAGAGTGGTGCGGGCTTCAGGAACAGCCCAGGATTCGGGGACCCCTGGCAAGCCTTCATTTGACCCCCGAGGGGGTCCCGACCCCGAGGTTGAGAACCACTGATATAGAACCACCAATTTACACAGGGCTTTACATCTATATTATACATTCACATCAGTCCCTGCCCTCAAGGAGCTTACAATCTAAGGTCCCTAACTCACATTTATACACACATATACTATTGGGCCAAAAATAAAATAAAAAATCACAGTTCAGTACATTTCTTGTAAACACAGTTCCTTCCATTCACATAACTCACTGAACCATTACAG
The DNA here is from genome assembly GCF_905171775.1 of Rana temporaria. Taxonomy (NCBI): domain Eukaryota; kingdom Metazoa; phylum Chordata; class Amphibia; order Anura; family Ranidae; genus Rana; species Rana temporaria. Next base: position 411,344,236 of record NC_053491.1, read on the forward strand.
CCATCTTCCCAGATGTTACAGTCTCCGTATTCAGATGTTTCACACTCAGGGTTTACCGGGAGATCCTCAATAGGCCCAGGGGCCATTATAAACCATGCCAGGAGACCTACTAAGCAAGGGTCAAGGGGCAAGATCTCTCTTTAAAGATGGAATGTCCCCTTGCCAGAAGTACCCATATTAGAGAAGATGGCTTGCAAAAACTCACCAAACAGCAGTAAGGCATAACTTTTGTTTTATGCAGTAAACATACCTCTAGGCATGGAATAAAATTGTGCCCGGCACACAACATAACAGTTGAAAATGAATAAATAGCTTCACATACATAATAGTATGCATGACCAAATTTCATCCAGAACACTGAGGTACTTAAATATAAACTTAAATAAAAATAGACACTCAGGCTCGGCAATATACAAAGAGTTGAAACTGCTGCACTCAATAACACCTGAATACCAGGTTTAGACGGACCATAAATCAATTAGAAAAACAGATGTGCTTTCCCTTTAAATTTCTAAGGAAAACCAAACTGAACAATATAAGAATTAAAAAAACACATCTACAACATAATTAACTCCCAAAAAGATGTCTACTGATCAATAATGTGAACAAAATTAATCTTGACATTTAAAATGTATCTGATGGTAATACAATACAAAAAAATCATAATAACTGTGTAAAACACTGCTGTACAAAAAGTCCATGTGTTGAAAGTGCTGCGAAAAGTGCTCTTGTGCTTTATTGTAAACAAAGGTGCTCCAAAAGTGTCTGTGAGGTAATGTGGCCTCTTACCGGACTCAGATGATCTCAGGTTAAAGAGATTAAAAGTGCTTGTGTTTATCCAAAGAGCCACCGCTCAGAGCAGAACAGATGATACTGGTCTGCAGAAGAGCGAAACTACAGTTTACAGTGTGGATTGGGGTACTCCCGCCATGATTCTCCTGTCTCTGGGTGCTGCCCCATTACGTAATAATGCATGTCCTCGCTCCCAGGCCGTGACACTACTACCTTGTCAAAGTGAATGTGCTGTCCATAGTTCCATTTCTGTTAAACCCGATGGAACTCATTGGTGGCATACAATCCTTCATCCACTGTTCAATAGAGTTTAGGTACCCGCAAATGTTCCCAGGCATCACATTCATAGATTTTGGGCCGCATTTCTTCTAGTCTTATAAACACAGCCTCAGGAACATATGGAAAGTCCAGCCTATATAGTTCCCACACATGCCGCACAACATACCAGGACAACTGGACAGACACCATCTTTTCCCCCAGCTTGGAGGCAGATATGATCTAGGTCACTGTGCGGCAGACTGTGGACCGCTGGAAGATTCATCCTCTTCCTTTTCATCATTAACGGTGGTAAAATGCCTTCACTTCTCCCACAGATTGGGGACCTTTGGTTAGTGTCCCTTTTCTTCCTTGCTTGCACACCCTGGGGCACACAAGCTGACTCCTTCCAGGGCTTCGCAGCCATTGCTGTATATCTTGGGGCATCTAACAATGCCTCCGGCCAATCCACAGGTGCTGTTGCCTCCTGCAGTGGTGACAAGTACTTTTTCCTCAAACTCAGAGGGTCCAACACTAGTGGTACTATCTCCTGCTTCACTGATAAAGCTGGGGGTTGGACTTGGCTGCTGGCTCACTGTGGCCCTCGCTGATAGTCAAATGGTTGACAGCTGGCGAGTGAGTAGCTGTTTCATGGTCCTCTTCTCCAGCCTTTTGACAGAACCAACTCAACCCGCAGTTCTTGGGGGAGCTCTTGTGTGGAACACTTTCTTTCCGCGGCTTCTGGTCTGGATAGCCTAGATCAGGGATATGCAATTAGCGGACCTCCAGCTGTTGCCAAACTACAAGTCCCATCATGCCTCTGCCTCTGGGTGTCATGCTTGATGCTGTCAGAGTTTCGCTATGCCTCATGGGACTTGTAGTTTGGCAACAGCTGGAGGTCCGCTAATTGCATATCCCTGGCCTAGATGCACCTTCTCTGGTTGTTGAATGGGGTCTTTGGAGCATCCAATGATCTCTCCGGTGGCATCTTTCTTCTATGGCACCCACTGCTCACATGGAGACTTCACCAGCAGGGAGCATCTCAAAGAGGAATGCTCGGCATCCCCCCACAACGGACCAACGGACCCAAGGTGCCAGCACAGATGTTAGGGCACTACACTCTACACAAACTGGGACTTGAGTTTCAACTGCACACAGCATAGCAAGGCTTTTCCTAGGCATAAACCACAACCTGGTACCTGCTATAACAGGGATATGCAATTAGTGGACCTCCAGCTGTTGCAAAACTACAATTCCCATCATGCCTCTGCCTCTGAGAGTAATGCTTGTGGCTGACAAAGTCTTGCTATGCCTCATGGGACTTGTAGTTCTGTAACAGCTGGAGGTCCGCTAATTGCATATCCCTGTGCTATAATGTCACTGACACGTGGGGATTTGAAGCGTGGCAGAGCCACCTTGGCAACTGAGTACCTCAGTGCCTGCATCTTCACAGCTGTCTATACTGCCAGCGACCCAAAAGTATCTGCAGCAGACCATGCTTATCCCCTCTGGCCTCTCTCTGCCTCCTGTCTCACCTCCAAACACATAGTCCGAAAAACACACCATCCTGCTATGTCCACCAAGTGTAGGGGACCTGGATTGGACAGAAATTCGCCCATGCTGGTCCAGGCCCCAACCCACTTCTTTTCAGATGGGATGCTCACCTACCTGTTGTTTTAAGAGATACTCCACCATATTGTGTCACACTTTCATTGGCCTGAAGCCTTCCTCCTTTTCATTTCTGGCCTAAGGCCTGTTACCAGGAATAAAGAAATTACCAATTCAAAAGGCCTATCAATGCTTTACTGCACAACACATTCATGGTTCAGTACATTTCTTATATACACAGTCAGGGGCGTACCTAGAGCATTTGGCACCCGGGGCGGATCCAATATCTGGCTCCCCCCCACACGTTAAAATGTAAAAACACCCCACTGTGCCCCCTGCATACCTCTGCATCCTTCAATATCTTTTTGTTACTACTGTGTACCCCTCTCCACAACTGCACCTCTGGACCCCTTTACTTTACACAGCACCCTGCACCTCTGCACCCCTTTACATTACACAGCCCCCTGCATCACTGGACCCCTTTACATTACACAGCCCCCTGCATCACTGGACCCCTTTACATTACACAGCCCCCTGCATCACTGGATCCCTTTAAAATTACACAGTACCCTGCATCACTGGACCCCTTTAAAATTACACAGCACCCTGTATCACTGGACCCCTTTACATCTCACAGCCCCCTTCACCTCTGGACCCTTTTACATTACACAGCCCCCTGCACCACTGGACCCCTTTACATTACACAGCCGCCTGCACCTCTGCACCCCTTTACATCACATAGCCCCCTGCACCTCTGGACCCTTTTACACTACACAGCCCTCTGCACCCCTTTACATTACACAGCACCCTGCACCTCTGGACCATTTTACATTACACAGCACCCTGCATCACTGCACCCCTTTTACATTACACAGCCGCCTGCATCACTGGACCCCTTTACAATACACAGCACCCTGCATCACTGCACCCCTTTTACATTACACAGCCGCCTGCACCTCTGCACCCCTTTACATCACATAGCCCCCTGCACCTCTGGACCCTTTTACACTACACAGCCCTCTGCACCCCTTTACATTACACAGCCGCCTGCACCTCTGCACCCCTTTACATCACATAGCCCCCTGCACCTCTGGACCCTTTTACACTACACAGCCCTCTGCACTACTTTACATTACACAGCACCCTGCACCTCTGGACCCCTTTACATTACACAGCACCCTGCATCACTGGCCCCCTTTACATCTCATAGCCCCCTGCACCTCTGGACCATTTTACATTACACAACACCCTGCATCACTGCACCCCTTTTACATTACACAGCCGCCTGCACCTCTGCACCCCTTTACATCACATAACCCCCTGCACCTCTGGACCCTTTTACACTACAGAGCCCTCTGCACCCCTTTACATTACACAGCACCCTGCACCTCTGGACCCTTTTACATTACACAGCCACCTGCACCTCTGGACCCCTTTACATTACACAGCACCCTGCATCACTGCACCCCTTTTACATTACACAGCCGCCTGCACCTCTGCACCCCTTTACATCACATAGCCCCCTGCACCTCTGGACCCTTTTACACTACACAGCCCTCTGCACCCCTTTACATTACACAGCACCCTGCACCTCTGGACCCCTTTACATTACACAGCACCCTGCATCACTGGCCTCCTTTACATCTCATAGCCCCCTGCACCTCTGGACCCTTTTACATTACACAACACCCTGCATCACTGCACCCCTTTTACATTACACAGCCACCTGCACCTCTGGTCATGTCAGCTAAAAAAAAAAAAAAAAAAAAATAAAAACATTTTTTTTTTTTTTTTTTTTTAATCGGGATGGTGTCACCCCTCTAGTGGGTGTCACCCGGTGCGGCCCGCACCCCCCGCACCCCCCTAGCAACGCCACTGTACACAGTTCCTTTACAACTTCATATCCATTCACATAACTCACTGAACAGAAGTATGAATTGCAAAGCACAATTTCATAGTATATGACATTCTGAACAGTAGTTTCTCAAGTGCAGAACACATACCTGTGTCCCAGGACCTTTTTAGCCATCTTCCCTGATGTTACAGTCTCCTTATTTAGATGTTTCACACTCATGGTGTACCTTCCCCTCACACAAAAGGAGATCCTCCATAGCCCCAGGGGCCGTTCTAAACCATGCCACGAGACCCACTAGGCGAGGGTCAAAAAGGTCAAGGTTTCTATTTCTGCTCACAAAGTGTTCTCCTCTGTATACCACAGTGGTTCAGCCTCACAGAGGGCTCTCTCTAGCGATTCACTACATCCTGGGGGATGTGTCCTGTTCCCATATGCCAGGGATATGCAATTAGCGGACCTCCAGCTGTTGCAAAACTACAAGTCCCATCATGCCTCTTGCTCTGGGTGTTATGCTTGTGGCTGTCAGAGTCTTGCTATGCCTCATGGGACCTGTAGTTCTGCAACAGCTGGAGGTCCACTAATTGCATATCCCTGCCATATGCCAACTCCCTTGGGCCCCACAACAGGTTGCATATAAAGGGGCACTAACTCCTCCCACAGAAGGGGCTACAATTAAAGGACACTAACGCCTACCAACAAGCTTTCTTGGCTGTAAAGTACAGGAGGGTTTGGTTTAAAGTTTATATAAATCTAAAACTTTATTTTTTAGTTTAGATATAGAGTAGCCTATAAATGTGTATATAGCCTGTGCTGCCAAAAATGTGAATCATAATTTCAAAACTGTTTGCCACATGTAGTAGACATGTGCAATTTGTTTTGGTCTGAATGTAAATTCGGGCAAATTTTTGGTCATTTGGATATTCGGATTTATCCGAATCTCCTAATCAAATAGTAACAAATTTTGTTTAATTTAATTTAATTTATTTGTTTTCTACCGAAATTCTAATTTTTGTAATGATTAGAATTCAGATCGATTGAAAAATTATCGACCGATTCAAATTCTGTGTCAAGAATAGCTAGAAGCGGGCCACTGTGTCCTTAACCAATGACTCATCAGCTCTCAGGGGGCTTCCCCGCTGAGAGCTGAAATGTAAACAAAATAATGGCGGCATTGGAAAATTCAGAACAAAAAACAGTGTAGGGTCCCCCCAATCCATACCAGGCCCTTCAGGATTTTAAGGGGAACCCCACGCCAAAAGTAAAAAAAAACGATGTTAGTTCCCCCCCATAATCCATACTGGACCCTTATCCAGGCATGCAGCCCAGCAGACCAGGAAAGGTGGGGGGCGAGCGAGCGCCCCCCTCCTGAACCATACCAGGCCACATGCCCTCAACATGAGGGGTTTGGGGTCGGGTGGTGCCCCCCTACCCCAAAGCATCTTGTCCCCATGTTGATGGGGACAAGGGCCTCTTTTCCCCCACAACCCTGGGTTGTGGTTGCGGGGGCCTGAGGGTGGCTTATCGTAATCTGGATGTCCCCTTTAACAAGGGGGCCCCCAGATCCCAGTCCATCCGTATGTGAATGATTATGGTGTACTATCCTACCCATTCACCAAAAAAGTGTAAACATTTTATAAAGACAGTACACAGGTTTTTGACAATTCCTTTATTGAAAAAATAAATAAAACATTTTAAAAATAAACGATGTAGACCGGTGTAGATCCATCACGTCACCTGAAAAAAAAAATGAAGGGGCGGAGTCATCGAATGATGTCAACAGATGACCCCGCCTTATTGAGACATCACCGACCCAGCATGCCCCAGTGGGTGACTTCACGCGGTGTCACCCATTGATGTCATTGGGTGACTCCGCCCCTTAGCTATTTAAGAAATGACAGACGGATGAGCAGGGAGACGGGCAGGAGCCTTTGACGAGAATGGACGATTTTTTTTTCGGGTGTGGTGGTGCGACAGGTGCCATGATTGACAATGTATCTACATTGTGGCTGTAACGACTAACCCACTGGTGTGAGGGTCTCAGCCGTTGGAGACGTCCTTTTCCCTGGCAAGCTGCGATATGCAGGTACCGCCGGTATATCCCATCGAACGCCCTTCCAAGAAACGAGACGTGCTACGTTTGAAGGGTCAATCAGACTCACTTTATTTTCCACATTTTTCCTCCTTATATCTGGTTACAACTGTACAGAAACAAATGACACTCCCCCCCTCATCACACACTAAGGCTAATTACTAAACATTCTTTAATTAATAACAACAAAACCTTCACCCACTCCGTCTCCTAGGCAGACGTTTCGTCTCCGCATACAGAGACAGTGTTATCACACATAAACAGTTTTTAGCATGCATAATTATAGTTCTGAGAGCAGACCTGGGATTAACACCTGTCCATTACAACACCTTTATACAAGGACAATGGACTGCCTCCCAGGCCCTGACGCAATTAGCATGTCACTAGACTGAGTCATAGAATATTGACTGGTTGGGGTCACAATTAACCAACATCTTGTAGTCTCTCAAGATCCTGCAATTATTATCAATGTCCAGGCAGAATAGTCCATAATCCGTTACACTGCCCCCCTTTTGTGGAACACTCCGGCAGACCCGGATTGATCCTTTTCGGATCAACTTGGGGATGTCCGGTCTGCTGTTAGGGTAAAAGTTCCGTTTGCCTGGACAGTCCGTCGGCCTTCCCATTGGCTTACCAGGTCGGTAGCTGATGGTGACGGTGAATAATAGAATTCAATTATGGAACAGTCACTTGCTTTGCTCTCTCAATGGCTCCCAAAACCTGTTGCTGATGCTCTTGGGACAGATACGGCACCACCTGGATGCAAATCCCATTTAATCTTTTGACAATTTCCGCCTGTTTGTGCATTTCAATGTTCAAGCCACGGGACATCTCATAATACGTGACATAGTGTCGTTGCATCTCTGATTTCTCACTGGCCAACTTGTCACATTCCCATTTTAGACTGTGATATTGTGCCGGATCTACAGTACATGTCGGGGAAGGTAGTCTTACCCGGTTCTCAGCAGCAAGTGGGTTGATTCCAGCAACGCGGGTGGTCACGGCACAAGCAGCAGCGGGTGTAGGTAAATAAGCCGAAGTCAGAGGGCCAATGTCGTTGCCCAGCACCACCTCGGCAGGTAGGTTGTCCATGATACCAACTGTGGTCTTTCCTGACCCGGCTCCCCAGTCTAAGTGCACCCGGGTGGTGGGTACGCGAAATACAGCACCCCCTGCGACCCGGACGGCAACTGTGCGAGTGGACACGTTCTCTGGCTTTACCAGATGTTTTTGAATCAGAGTGATAGTAGTCCCGGAATCTCTTAGGCCTTGTGCTACTTGTCCATTCACTCGTACCTCCTGACGGTGATGCTGACGGTTATCCGGAGAGGCCGCTTGTATTGGGTCTGCCTCATACCAAATTCCCAGACATTCCTCAGGGCCCCCTTCGGTCTCCAGGCAGTGGTCCGCAGAGGGACGTGATGGAGTGACCTCTGTGTTGGGTGTTGTGCGTCTCCAATTGTTATTTGTAGCTCTCAAAGGGCAATAACGAGCAATATGTCCAGTGTCGCTGCAGTGATGGCACGTCACCCTAGGCGAATCCCGGGGGTAGTTGCTAGGCCCCTGAGGACGTGGTGGGACTGGAGCCCGAAACTCTGGGCATGGGGTGACGGTTGGAGTACGCGGTTCTACCTTCTGAGCCAGCCGTGTAGTACCCTGGCTTACTTTCCTTGTCTCCGCCTACTCATCTGCTAGCCGAGCCGCCTCATTTAAGTTAGCGGGCCGGCGATCTCGTACCCAGTCTTGTATGTCTGCAGCCAGGTCTTGAAAGAAATGTTCCATTAGGAACAGCTGCAATACTTCCTCCCCGGTGTTGGCCTTGCACCCTTGGACCCAAAGGGATGCCACCCTTTGTAACTGGTTGGCCCATTCCATGTGGGAGTCCACAGCCATCTTCTTGGACTCCCGGAAGCGCCGGCGGTAGGCTTCTGGCGTTACGGCGTATCGGGTTAGCAGCGCCTTTTTAACTTGCTGGTATTGTAAAATATCCTCTGGAGCAAGAGCCCGAAAGGCTTCATTGGCTTTGCCCGACAATTTCCCCGACAAAATAGTGACCCATTGGTCTGGTGGTACCTGGTGTAGTGAGCACTGCCTCTCAAAGTCCGCCAAATATCCATCGATTTCCTCCTCACTTTCTACAAAAGCTTTAAATGCAGTGAACGGTATTTTCTTTCCTGTAGCAGCAGGTGGGGGGGGTAGGAACTGCAGGTGTAATGGGCTGTCTCGCTCTTACCAGTTCCAGTTCCTGTCCCCTCTTCGTTTGTATCTCTTCCCTTGCTTCCCGGAACAGCTGGTTGATTAGTTCCACGGACGTTTCTGGATAGAAGGATAATCTCCGCTGTACAATCCCAGTAATTACATCTTCTTTGCTGACAGGTGCAAGGGGCTCCGTTCCTTCCATGGATCCATCCATTTCGTCCAGCTCCAGCAGTTCAGCTATCAGCTCCCTCCGTGGTCTGTTGCTGGCGCTCCTACCACGACTCTCCAATAGATCTTTTAGTGTGGATCTTTTCAGCCTGGCGTACTGCGACTCCATTCAGCACTTGCTCTTTGGATAAAAGGACCATCCCACCGCTGCCAACCAATGTAACGACTAACCCACTGGTGTGAGGGTCTCAGCCGTTGGAGACGTCCTTTTCCCTGGCAAGCTGCGATATGCAGGTACCGCCGGTATATCCCATCGAACGCCCTTCCAAGAAACGAGATGTGCTACGTTTGAAGGGTCAAGCAGACTCACTTTATTTTCCACATTTTTCCTCCTTATATCTGGTTACAACTGTACAGAAACAAATGACACCCCCCCCCCTCATCACACACTAAGGCTAATTACTAAACATTCTTTAATTAATAACAACAAAACCTTCACCCACTCCGTCTCCTAGGCAGACGTTTCGTCTCCGCATACAGAGACAGTGTTATCACACATAAACAGTTTTTAGCATGCATAATTATAGTTCTGAGAGCAGACCTGGGATTAACACCTGTCCATTACAACACCTTTATACAAGGACAATGGACTGCCTCCCAGGCCCTGACGCAATTAGCATGTCACTAGACTGAGTCATAGAATATTGACTGGTTGGGGTCACAATTAACCAACATCTTGTAGTCTCTCAAGATCCTGCAATTATTATCAATGTCCAGGCAGAATAGTCCATAATCCGTTACAGTGGCGCATTGGTTTTTTATTTTTTATTAAAGGATTAGTCAAAAACTTGTATAGTGTCTTTATTCACTTTTTTGTTAAAGGCTTGTTAGGCGTGGGGTTATTTTTCACACAAAAGTTCGATATTTTTTCACACAAAAATGCGATAATTTTTCACACAAAAATTCCATAATTTTTCACACAAAAATTCCATAATTTTTCACACAAAAATTCCATAATTTTTCACACAAAAATTCCATAATTTTTCACACAAAAATTCCATAATTTTTCACACAAAAATTCCATAATTTTTCGACCGATCCACATACAAAAAGTCCATAAAATTCAGAATTCATTAGAAAATTTATGAACGAAGCAAAATTTTATGAAACTAAACAAATTCCGAAACGAATTAACAAAACTAAATTAGTAACATAACAAATCTATCGGAAACAAAAAAAAAAATCTGTTCTGCTCATGTCTAGCCATTAATAACAGATAAACACGTGACCACTTTAAGGTGCTTCAGGTAATGCCACATAGATGTACACTCAACCTCAATGGATGGATCTTTTATTACTAGATAGGTCTTACCGCACTTTTTTTGGTTGGACCCACTGTGTTTCTTTTTAGCTGAAACTTGCCAAAATGTGCATATAACACAGGGCGGCTACTGGCTGTGAATGCAACTTGTATCAACGTCCCAATAATGTGAAAATGGAAACTGTTTCTTGTCACCATTTCAACCATTCACATGTAACCTTACAATTACACCGCACTCACATGTATGTATGCCTATGGACCAGCACCAGGTACATTCTTAAGATCCAGGGAAGGGATGTGACATCACCGAAGAGACGCAATGGCTAGGGAACACCACCTCGTGTGGCTTTCACGTGCAGCTTTTCTAGATTAGTTGACTCCTTAGATGAGCCTTGGTAGTCTGTATTTTGACCCTGTCTGAAAGATGTGGGCCAGCCTGTCGCTTCAGGCAACCTAAGGGTTTACTTACTTTTTCCTTTATCATTGTGAATGTTTAATGGGAGTGTGCAATAAAGACACGAGAAATTACAATTGTTTGTCTGTTGTTGCGACAGAAAAACAGTTAATTCCCAGGGGGTTCACATACTTTTTCTTGCAACAGTATATAATATTAGTTTTATTTTTAGCTGTTTTAGATTTTCTTGCTTTCTTTTTTCCATCATTACTTAGTGATCTATTCATCATTGTTTGAGACATTATATAATTGTATCAAAAGTAAAAAAGATCAATATGTGTTGAGGGTGAAAAGATTACAATGAGGACACACGCTCAAGTGACACTTTTATTATTCTGATCATTTAATTTATAATAATAACAATAATACAATTGCTCAGTGATACTTATTTGACTGCTCTAACATTTGCACATATAAAGACACCTCCTAGTGGCCAAACTGTGAAACTGCAGGAAAATATGTTAGCTAGCTTTTAAGATAAGCGCTTTGACTGTCCTGATCTACTTGCTTGTCCTGGGTCAGTGACTCAGAAAGTATTGAAGTGGAAACAGCCAAGTGGACAAACAAACAAAAAAGTACCGCCCTAATGATCCTATCACTGATATCAGCCAACATGACATGTAAAGAACTAGTGCAGACCGTATAAAACAGCTTGTTAGGCTACAATATGCTACAAAAAAAGGTTTGAAATGATAGCCCACTGAGCAACCCGGGGGTTCTTATCCACTCCCAGGAATAAGGGCAGTGGCGGTGAGTCCATAAGGGCACCGCCCTCTCTCTCCTGCCCCCCCCCCTTGATCACCAATAGATAGATTCATGCATTGCATGAATCTATCTATGGCCATCGCTGACACCCCCTATTCAGGTGCCCAGCCCCCTTTTTGGGCGCCAAATGCCTAAATTACAGCGGCAGGGTATTTTTTGGAATCACCTGATTAGAGCCATAGGTTTTAATAGGCTTCAAAAAAGGTAAACAGCAAGCGCCATGCTGGCCATTTGCAGTTCACTCAGCTGTGTGTTAGGAAAGCGAATGAATAACACTGAACCGCCTCTTCGCCAATCAGGTGCTCGGGTCTATTACCTGTCGCCTGATTGTCTGAAACGACAGGCGCTGTCATTGGATGCCTATTAGGCATCCGATCATAGGAGAGGATGTGAGCAGCGGGCAGGAGAAGACATTGAGGAAGAGCATGGAGGACACCGGACACCGCCGTCACCCGCTGCCCACCCGAGACAGGGTAAGTGCCAGGCAGACGGTGGGTACAGTGGCAGCATTCGATTGGCACAGTGGCAGCGTTTAATGGGCACAGTGGCAGCATTTGGGGCACAGTGGCTGCAATTGATGTTTTTTTTCCCCCAGAATTTAAAAAAAAACTTAAGTAGCACAAGGCCAATGATGCCCAGTGAATGATGGGTTAGAAAGAATACCCCCTGATTAGATTCTGTAGAAGGCTTTTAGTTACACATTTGGCCCAGTAAGCTGCAAAATATGGCATTTGACATGCATGAATTTAGGTTCCGGCCCATTATTAATGCCAGATGTAGCACAAGTCTACAGTTGCTAATGGTTTGCTTCACTTATATGCAAACTGAGTACAATTGCCCGTATATAGTAAATATGGGCAATGTCAATCAATAATTACAATTTTTTCACCATCATATATACGTCTCTGGGAAGATCTAATACTAATACTAATTATGCTGACACAGCACATGTATTTCCTCTTTGTACTGACACGTGAACTTCGGGGGTCATAATCGGCTGGAACGGAACTACAGTAAAGCAGAATTCCATGTGTTTAGCTCATACTTAAAGGGAAACTGACATTAATAAGTTCGAATGTATTGTAGACTATTGTTCCGTTTTCTGATTTACATTAATTCAATTCTTAGGAGATAAAAAAAACTGCACAGACTATTTACTACAAACATTTACCCTTCCACAAGCTGCAGAACAAGGGACTGTAGTGGCATTCTTAGGATTCACACTTCTATCTGCAGAATTGCATTGTGTGAACCGTGTTTACTGTGCAATGACCGGCCTACCCAGTTGTACACCTCCTCTTCCCTCTCTTCTTCATCCCTTAGTTGAATCTTCATGCTTGTTATAGCGTTGGTCCAGTCCTGGATCATCAGAGTGATCAGGTCATGTGTACAGGGCCGTTTGAAGGAATTTGGGGGCCCCAAGCAAAATGGACATGAAGGCCCCCAAACCTCAGAATTCCCCCCCCCCCTCGCCCGCAAAGCCTACAGGAACCACAGCATAGCGAGCGACACAGTTTAAGTTCACCCACACGTTATATAAATACTTGGGCCCAGATTCACAAAGAGATACTCCGGTGTATCTCGAGATACGCGGCGTAAGTGTAGATGTGCGCCGTCGTATCGATGCGCGGTACCCACAGAAGCACATACACGTGAACTTAGGCTTCACCCGTCCAACGCAACTGTCCTCCGCCGGCGAAACTTAGGCGCATATTTAGGCTAGGCGTATTCTTCGTTCCCATTGATTAGCTATTCAATTATGCAAATGAGGCAGAAATGCCGATTCACATGCGTACGATTGTCCGTCGTAGGCTACGCGCGGTGCGCGTAAGCTGCTAGCCCGATCTAAAGTTACCCTTCATAAAAGCAGGGGTAACTTTGCAACGGACTTGCACAGGTCAGCTGGAGAGCAGCAACAGCAGCAGCGTGACAGAGGAGCTGAGCAACAACACTTGCAGGACAACACATCTGTGTGCCAACATGTCAGGGGCAGCCGTGGTCATAGTACTACGGCGTCTACAAGCACGCAGGAGGAGGAGGAGGGCACAGGAGAGGGTACCCCGAGATCGCATGGCCCTTTTTGGCATGGTTGAATCGGAGGTGTTTCGCTTGTTGAGATTTGACACTGAAGCCATCATGGAAATAGTACGATCCCTGCAGGATGACCTCACCAGCCCAAAACATCGTCGAGTCCTGCCGTCAATAGACGCAGCAGCAGGACTCGGGAGCGCCACCTGCATAAGTGCCCCCATTGAATGCGTCTCTCCATGGGGGCACTCGAGAAGAGGAGGAGCCAGGAGCGCCATCAGGGGAAGAGGAGGATCGGGGGGGCTCTGTGCAAAACCCTTACATAGAGCAGGTAAGTAGGACATGCTTGTTATTGTAGTATCACTTAAAAATAAATAAAAAATAAACTTATAATAAAAATAAATAAAATAAAACAGCTTTCACTGCCAATACTCTCCTTCGGCTCCTTTAACCCACTTGTGAGATTAACACCAGGCTGTCATCCCCCTGAGGACATCTACGGGGTCTGTACCTGCTGTAAGCAGGTTGAAGGTCATGTATGGTGGAGGAGCACAGGAATTTAATTAGGGATTGCTGGCACTTACAGTTCACCTGCTGCAAGATTGTGTCACAACATTTGGACTTCCTTGCACTATTTGGATTTAAGCACACAAATCACTATGTTGTTATTACTGTGTAATAAGCTTAAAGTGAATAGGGCACATAATAGCCCGGATTCACAAAGCACTTACGCCAACGTATCTCGAGATACGCCGCGTAAGTGTAACTATGCGCCGTCGTATCTGTGCGCCGTGCCCACAATATGAGATACGCCTAAAAATAGGCTTCCTATGACTGACGTAACTTGCCTACGCCGTCGTATCGTGGGCGCATATTTACGCTGGGCGCATTTGCCGCTCCCATTGATTTATGCAAATATGGGAGATACGCCGATTCACAAACGTACTTGCGCCCGGCGCAAAATATACGCGGTTTGCGTAAGTCGTACGTCCAGCGTAAAGTTATTCCCCATATAGGAGGCGCAACTCATGCAAAGGTATGGACCAGGGAACACAAGCCGTTGTATCTTTTGTCGTTTACGTTGTACAAGAATATGACTAGGCGTAGGTTACGTTCACGTCGTAGGCAGTGATTGGACGTATCTTAGGCAGTTGTTTCGACGTGATTCTGAGCATGCGCACTGGGATGCGGCCACGGGATGGCGCATGCGCCGTTCATTTTAAGTACTTCTATGGCGCTTGGCCAATCATTTGCATGGGGTCACGCCTCATTAGCATGGCTCACGCCCACTTCCACCTACGCTGGCTTACGCCGAGGAAACCCAGTGTAGATTTGAGAGCGAGTGGGAGCACTGGCTTCCTGAATACTGTGCTTGCCTCTGTGCGCTGCGTCGGCGTAGCGTATATTAGATGCGATACGCCGGCATAAATATGCGCCGATGTATGTGAATCCGGGCCAATGTGTTTAGTATTTAAAGGGACAGCACACCCATTTTGTTTTTATATATGTCCAGGACACTCCCAACCTGGGCTGTTGCATTACAAAACATTGCTCACACCTCATTACATGACCATGTTCTGTGATGCCGTAAATTAAAAGCAAAACTCCATTTGTCGTTAACTTATCACCACACCCCAAAAGTCTTTATTTATCTAAACCCGTATACATGCAGTTTTCCCAAAAATTTTCAAGCTGATCATCATGAGAACACACTCTTCTGTCTGAGCAGGTAAAGGGAGTGGACATACACGGCCATGCTCAGATCTGTGTTCCCCCATGCATGCGTGTACAGCGCCTATCCCCAAACGTTCCCGAAGACACACCATTGCTATTTGCCTAAGCATGGCCTTGACCGCTGTAAGCGACACGTGCGGCTCCCTGGACACTAGAAAGTTCTGGAGATTTTACGCTTCATGGTTTACTTATCCTTTATACTGCAAGTTTGAAAGACTGAGTCAGATAAAGGGCCCCCTCTAGTGGTTAAACATAGAAATAAAAAATAATGCCAAAAAAATTATGCAATGAGCGTAAAAAAGCTATTTACAGGAAATTCAAAAAATAAAAGCATGTCATATCAAAAATGACTTTATGGTAGACGCTGAAATAATAAAACTGTATCAAAATATGTGTTCAGTGGAACTACACTAAAGGTCCTTTCCCACGGACAATCTGATCAGGTCCACCTGATCGCACGCTCCATTCACACCTATGGAGCGGCGGATGTCAGCTATGACATGTCCGCTGACACCCACCGCTTTCTGATCCAATCCTGTCTGCCAAATCCAGACAGATGGTGACCCTATTTTCCATCCGTCTGGAGCAGTGTTTCCCAACTCGTCCTCAAGGCACACCAACAGGTCATGTTTTCAGGATTTCCCTCAGATGAAACGGCTGTGGTAATTACTAAGGCAGTGAAACTGATCAAATTACCTGTGCAAAATAATGGAAAGCCTGAAAACATGACCTGTTGGTGTGCCTTGAGGACTGGAGTTGGGAAACACTGGTCTGGAGGACCAAATCGCATAAGATCGGGTGAAAATGGACAGGCAGTCCGATTTCCCCATAGACGAGAGCAAGCCTCTGTCAGTCTCTGCTCTGCACAGTGAGTGGATCTGGACCCGTCATCCACCTGCTCAGTGGGGATCAGCAGAGCGATTCCCTCTGAGTAAAGCAGATTCTGCCAAGTGGACCGCCATTCAGGGCCGTCTTAATAGCATCATGGGCCCCTGGGTAAAGTAATGTTCTGAGGCCCCTACAATGATGACAGTGCAGGTAACCAGACATCGAGTAGGTAGGGGGCAGACTGCCTCCCCTGTGTATCTATCACTCTCAGTGCCATCATGGGGCCCCCAGTTTCGGGGCAGCATGGGCTCAAGGACCAGCTGATTTGGGGAAAGTGCAGGGGGGCCCCTGGACAGTGCCCAGGTGTGCCCTCTCATTAAGACAGCCCTGCCACCATTGTGAAAGGGCTCTAAAGGGTTGATTTACTAAAAAACTGGAGTGCAAAATTTTGTACAGCTGTGCATGGAAGCCAATTATCTTCTAACTTCAGGTTGTTTGATTAACCACTTGCCGACTGTATAACATAGATAAATGGCAGCAAAGTGGCACGGCTGCACCAGATCCCGTACCTAGTACGGGACCTGCCACTTCCAGGACTGGGACATACGAGCGCGCACCATCGTCCCACTCCCGCTGCGATTATACACAACGGGAGCTGATTAGAAGGTACTGTGGACCTCGATGTCTGCTGGCACCCGCCGATCCTTCGGTATAGGGGGAGAACGGCGGTCTGCCTATGTAAACAAGGCAGATCGCTGTTGTCAGCACACAAGGCATGGATCATGTGTTCCTACAAAGCAGGGACATGGAGCTATGCCTTCCCCTAGAACAAACACCTTCCCCACAGTAAGAAATCACCAGCTAGGCACACAGTTAACCCTTTGATCGCCCTTGATGTTTAACCCCTTCCCAGCCAGTGTCATTAGTACTGTGACAGTGCATATTTTTTAGCACCGATCACTGTATTAGTGTCACTGGTCCCCAAAAAGTGTCGGTTAGTGTCCAATTTGACCTGCTATAGTTCGCTGATTACTAGTAAAAAATAAATAAACATATCCCATAGTTTGTAGATGCTATAACTTTTGCGCAAAACCCATCAATGTACACTTACTGGGATTTTTTTTGTTTACCAAAAATATGTAGCAGAATACATATTGACCTAAATTGGAAGAAATTTTTTTATTGAAAGTTTAATAGCAAAAAGTAAAAAATACATTTTTTTTAAAATAGCACAAAAAATAAAATATATAATGAGTGAAAACAGGAGAAATAAAAACGATTTTGTAAGACATTTTATTCTGGGAATGTGTACAAAGCTGCATTCATTTAAAGTAACATGCACAGATTCACTATTGCACATGCACATATTACATAGCATCATGTTACTATGTCCGTGTCCTACAGATCACATACAGCAAGTATTCCAAAATAATTTTACATTTAATTAAAACTCCATAACATTGTTCAAAAAATATTTTCCCGGCTTGTTAAAAGCTCCTTTTTAAAAACCTAAAATCTGGTCCCAATCCCTCTAACCCCCAACAGCTATTTGTTTAAAGTGCTTTTCTCTGATCTGCACCATATAGTGACAGCTTACATTCCGATTGGCGGATTTAGGCTACAAAATATTTATCACAAATGAAAAAATTTTTTTTAAATGTATACATTGATAAAAAGAAATTTCTGGCACAAGGGACACTACTGGAAATGTCCTACACTGAGCAGACAACGGGCATTTATTATAAAGCTGGAGAAATAAATCAGATGGGGATGTTGTCTGCAATAACAAATCAGGTGTTCAGCCCTATGAACTTTAGAGATGTTAGGAGAATTGAAATGTAATGAACCCCATAGCCCATTCCATTTTTGGCTTTATGTCTCCTTCCAGCGGCAGGAAATGACAGTTGAAAGGAGAACATAAAAAATACAGCATATTTGTAGCAATAAAGCACATTCATTCCATTAAAGTGGATGTGAACCCAATTCATAAAATATGAGCTGGGCACATATATCTGCAGTATTTTGTCATCTCTCTTCAAAGAGCCGTCTCCCATAGCTCTCTTCTGAACTGTTTCTCTGTTATCAGCCTGATAACTCCTGACAAATTCTCAGACACATCAGATAAAAGCAGCCTGTGGGGTGGTTGCTATAAATAGATTAGCAGGGAGCTGGCCCTATTACAAAACACCACTGAGAGGGCCAGATTCTCAAAAGAGTTACGCCGGTGTATCTACAGATACACCGGCGTAATTTGAAAATCCCGCCGGCGTATCATTGTTTTGTATTCTCAAAACAAGATGCGCCGGAATTAGGCTAGGATCCGACTGGTGTAAGTCACTTACACCGTCAGATCCTAAATGCAATACTACGCTGGCCGCTAGGTGGCGTTTACGTTCAGTTCTCATTTGACTATGCAAATGAGCCCGATACGCCGATTCCTGAACGAATTTGCGCTGCGTCGTCGTTTCCGTAAGCGTAAGGTGGGTAACGTAACCGACGGAAAAAGACGACGCTGACCCGACGCCATACTTAACATGGCATACGGCGGACTGGCGTAAGGTTACCCCTCATATAGCAGGGGTACTGCTATATGAGGGGTAACCTTACGCCAGTCCGCCGTATGCCATGTTAAGTATGGCGTCGGGTCAGCGTCGTCTTTTTCCATCGGTTACGTCATTTTACTAAGTCGTTCGCGAATACGACTTTACGTAAATGACGCTCACGTCGGCGTCATTGACGTTTTCCGTCGTGAACTGGAGCATGCGCACTGGGCTATTTTTCCGCCCGGCGCATGCGCATTCCGATCGGCCCGGGGGCGCGCTTAATTTGAATACAAGCCGCCCCCTTTGAATTACGAGGCCATATACACTACGCCGCCGCAAATTACGGAGCAAGTGCTTGGAGAATACGGCACTTGCTCCAGTAAGTTGCGGTGGCGTGGTGTAAATGGCTTACACTACGCCACCGCCGATTCTATGAGAATCTGGCCCTGAGAGTCTCTGCCTATGATGAGAGGGGGTGTGTGCCTTTCCTCCAATCAGCAATTTTAGCTATCTTGGCTGTATACCCAGACATAACACTCTGTGTTAAAAAGGAAGAGAACATTTCCTAACACAATCTGAACTTTCTAAACAGTATATAATTGTGAAGACAACAGATATACATTTAAAACTTATGTAGGGAGATTTGGTTTCATCCCTGTGTATCATCTGAGGCTGTTCACTTCACTGGGTGTATGGAGGGTTTACATCCACTTTAACTGAAACACACTTAAAAATGACTGCTGGAACCTGATTGATTGCTGTCGGTAAATGATCCATTTTCCTTGAGTCTTTTTACAGGCTTTCTGCCAAAGAACTGTTCTTGTCCACTACCACCAATCAAATTATTCTCTTTGTTTTGCCATTCTTCTCTAGTACAAACTCAACAGACAGGACACATACACACACATACAACTATTTTTAGGCAACTGTGCCCAACTTTTGAACGATTAAACATGCAAACAATCGCCACTATCTAAAAAAAAAAAAAATGGAAACCACTGCCACTTGTTGGTCACATAGCTGGAGAGCTCCCATCTTTGTCCTCACAGCTCGGCAGACAGAACAGATTTTGGTTTCTTACCCAGCACAGAAATAGAAATCATTTCTGTTGATAACAGTACAGATGACTTTTTCACAGATTTCAGCTAAAGAGTTGCATGTAGGAGGGCATAAAAGAAAGAAAAAATGGCGGCCCTAAAAAATTTGGCAATGTGTCATCAATATGGAAAACATTTTTAGTGCTTCCCATCAATTAAATCCAGACATAACTTGGCCTCTAAAAAACATAAAAGGATTTAAAAGTAAGCTTAGTAGACTTCATTCTTAGAAAGGGGTTTTCCAAGATACAACATGAAAATTCCATTCAACTGGGCTCCATGCACACCAACGGTGCCCAAGCCCGACTCAAACAGATCTAAGGTAGAGAGGTCCTCTGCTGCTGGACACTGCTCACCGGCTGAAGGCTCTTTCTATGTTTCAGTAGAAAACAGAGGAACTGTTCCAGAATAATTTCATAAAGTTACAAATGAAAGTAGTGCAGTAGGTAGGTATGATGGATGTTTACAAATGAAAGTAGTGCAGTAGGTAGGTGTGATGGATGTTTACAAATTAAAGTAGTGCAGTGGGTAGGTGTAATGAATGGTTAACAAATGAAAGTAGTGCAGTAGGTAGGTGTGATGAATGGTTTACAAATGAAAGTAGTGCAGTAGGTGGTTTACAAATGAAAGTAGTGCAGTAGGTGGTTTACAAATGAAAGTAGTGCAGTAGGTAGGTGTAATGAAAGTAGTGCAGTAGGTAGGTGTGATGGATGTTTACAAATGAAAGTAGTGCAGTAGGTAGGTGTGATGGATGTTTACAAATGATAGTAGTGCAGTAGGTCGGTGTGATGGATGTTTACAAATGATAGTAGTGCAGTGGGTAGGTGTAATTAATGGTTTACAAGTGAAAGTAGTGCAGTAGGTAGGTGTGATGGATGTTTACAAATGATAGTAGTGCAGTAGGTAGGTGTGATGGATGTTTACAAATGAAAAGTAGTGCAGTAGGTAGGTGAGATGGATGTTTACAAATGATAGTAGTGCAGTAGGTAGGTGTGATGGATGTTTACAAATGATAGTAGTGCAGTGGGTAGGTGTAATTAATGGTTTACAAGTGAAAGTAGTGCAGTAGGTAGGTGTGATGGATGTTTACAAATGAAAGTAGTGCAGTAGGTAGGTGTGATTGATGTTTACAAATGAAAGTAGTGCAGTAGGTAGGTGAGATGGATGTTTACAAATGATAGTAGTGCAGCAGGTAGGTGTGATGGATGGTCAAGGGTCTCAAATTGGCGGCCCTCCAGCTCTTGCGAAACTACAAGTCCCATGAGACATTGCAAGGCTGACAGTTACAAGCATGACTCCCACAGGCACAGGCTTGATGGGACTTGTAGTTTCAAAATAGGTGGAGGGCCGCCAGTTTGAGATCCCTGGTTTACACAGATCTTTAAAAAGGAAGAGAGCAGTCAAAACACAGCGGTACCATAATAGCACACTGCCTCTCCTGTATAGAAATACCAAGCAACATGGTCAGTCCTGCCTTAGTTCTTTTCTTCCCTTGGACTACACGGCCCTCCATAACATAAGGGGGTGTATTCTGAAGTCCAGCAGAGGAGAACTAAGGCAGGACTGACAATACTGCCTGGCATTTCAGTGCAGAAAAGCAGTGTTGCCGACTTAAAGCGGAAGTAAACCCATCCATTTAACAGGTTAAAAAAATACTCCGATTGGTTGTGCTCTCAATCAAAATGTCAAACCATCCAATGGCTGGTGTCATAACTGATCACATGTGCAGCATCATGGCAGTTGTAGATTAAACAGAGGCCAAGATGGCAGCTTTCTTGGCTGAAAATTATAGGAGGGTTTACTTCCACTTTAAGCCAGAGATCATCTGGTATTTTGTATGTACTTGCAGCACTAGGCATGAGAAATATCCATGTATTAGAGGTATACAAAATATATTTTCTTTTTCAGATTTTCAATTTAAGCTCCTGGAATTCACATCTCAGGCCGCGTACGCACAGTCGAACATGTCCGCTGAAACTGGTCCGCGGACCAGTTTCCGCTGACATGTCCGACCGTGTGTACGGCCTAGCGGACAGGTTTCCAGCAGACAAAGGTTTCTTAGCAAGCTAAGAAACTTGTCCGCTGGAGACATGTCCGTCGGACATGTCCGATGGTTAGTACACCTAATCGGACATGTCCGCTGGTTATGACGTGTAACCAGCGTCCCGAAATCCCGCGCATGCGTCAAATTGATTCGACGCATGCGTGGAAGCATTGCACTTCCGTGTTTGAGAACGTCTGTGTCTTCTACGTCACCGCGTTCTCTGTCCGCGGGGATTTTGGTCTGATGGTGTGTACACACATCAGACCAAAAGCTCCCAGGAGACATGTCCGATGAAAACGGTCCGCGGACCGTTTTCATCGGACATGTCTCCTCGTGTGTACGGGGCCTCAGAGTTAAATGTCCACTTACTTTTCACACACACCTACTTAGTAAATTTGTGCCCCTACACCAGCATATAGGACAAAGAGTTATTCATACATTCAAGGTTTTCAACAACCCCTAGTTTTACTTTTCTTAAAGGACCCATTAAGTCCACTATAAACAAAAAAGCGTTAACTACGTGTATCATAACAGGGTGATGCTGTGGATACACAAGTAACAGTGTGCCAACATCCTGGTATTTTTTAGAAGAAGTCCATATCTTTATTCCAATTTCTTCTAAATTGTGTAAAACAGACAAGCCTAACAGTACATCTACATGTAAATTAGATTCCATTTAAAGAAGAACTCCACCCGGGGAATGCTAGATCCCTGGACCAGGGCACAGGCCCTAATGATTTGACCTCAGCTGAGATAGCTTTGCATTGCAAGTTGCAGAGCCAGAAAACTTCTATTGCTTGTGGGGTGCTCTCCATTTAGCCAATATTAGTTGTTGGCTCCACAGAAGTCTATAAAGATTTTCACAGTAACAGGCAAGCTGTAAATATGAGTGCAAGTAACAGATGTGTGCCAGCTTGGAATAAAGATAACTAGGCTGCAATGCACATCACTACCCTCATTGTGCCCAGATTTAGACATCAAACTCATTCCTGAAGATCTTATTTAACTGGTAGACTTTGTCTTGAATACCGATTTTCCATCTGGACCTGCAACATTACTTAAATCAAGTCCAAGGTAGGCTTGGGTTATTTATAAACCAAGCCTAATTATTACAGAAATTGAAAAAAACGTGTAGCAGTCCTGATAGCATATATAGCCAAATAATCATCAAAAGAACAAAAAATACCAGAACGGATTGGCAGACTTGTAAAGTTTGGCTAAAGTTTTGGCCATTCCCCGTTTCCTGCTCATGTCTTGACTAGAGTTAAGAGTTACTCAATCAAAGCCTAAGGGGAGACTACCCAACATACAATGAACTGTATATTTGCATAGCAGGTAAAAAGAGAACTTCTAAGGATCCCATTTTTCCTGCACAGTTGATCAAAAGCTCTCATACGTAGCTCTGTTTATCAGACTGGTCACATACCAACATGGACAGCATTATGCTTCTCCAGCATTGACCCTTAACATTTAGCTGGGCCATACATTGGCTCATTTTTATTACGATCTGAAAACAATTTAACATCTTGACATGAAATCGATGATCTTTAGTGATCCAACAAGAACAATAATTTGTGATCACTTAAAGCGGTGGTTCACCCTCCATAGCAACATTTGAGCATTAAATTAGGCATAGTAGCGCAAGCTACAGTATGCCTGTCTTGATTTTTTTCGCCCGGTACTCACAGTGCAATCCTCTATAGAAGATTCCGACTCCCCGCGGGGAATGGGCGTTCCTATCCAGACGGAGGATGATTGACGGCCGGCTCTGGCACGTCACGCTCCCCGAAGACAGCCGGAGAAGGTCTCGGCTCTTCACGGCGCTATACGGTGCCTGCGCACAGACTATGCGCAGGCGCCGTGAAGAGCCAAGCCTATTTCGGCTATTTCCGGAGAAGCGTGACGTGCCAGAGCCGGCCGTCAATCATCCTCCGTCTGGATAGGAACGCCCATTCACCATTTACCCTATATTGGTTTATAGGGTGAACCCCCGCTTTAATATAACTTGTTGTTTTTAATTATCTGCACTGTCAGAGCCAGACATCTTAGATTACTGCTGGCTATTCATAACATTATATACACACACAACTATCACCACATTGCATGCATTGACATGTTTTAAAAACTGCCTGCAGAGAATGATTTGCTGGACAATCATTTTTATCGCCATCCGCTAATAACAATCCGTGTTACATGTCCAGACTTAGATTGCATTTTTGGCTTCTTTGCACAACATAGGTAAATGCATTCTGCACTAAAGCATGACATCATCAGTTAGCATGTGAAATGCATGTTTAGGTACACTAAACATTTGTAGGTATGTGCTGCAAGTGTGACTGAGGCTTACTCTGCACTTTTTTGTAATGACAGGTTTGCTTTAATGAAGCTGCGCCACCCCACTTTGTACATGTTATGCTGTATAGAAGAGGGGGCACTTAGCCAATACCCTAGACACAGAAGAGGGGGCACCTAACTGATACCTTAGACACAGAGGAGGGTGCACCTAGCTGATACCCTAGATACAGGAAAGGGTGCACCTTGCTGATACCATAGATACAGAAAAGGGTGCACCTTGCTGATACCCTAGATACAGGAAAGGGTGCACCTAGTTGATACCCTAGACACAGAGGCGCGAGCACCTAGCTGATACCCTAGATACAGAAAAGGGTGCACCTAGTTGATACCCTAGACACAGAGGCGCGAGCACCTAGCCGATACCCTAGACACAGAGGAGGGAGCACCTAGCCGATACCCTAGACACAGAGGAGGGAGCACCTAGCCGATACCCTAGACACAGAGGAGGGAGCACCTAGCTGATACCCTAGAGTACTGTGTCCTTAATCAAGCTTACATTCCGACTGTTATAGGATTCTTAACTACAGCTCTCACAGATGCCTATTGCTTAGAGCTTACAGACAAGAAAACGTGGGTAGCTTAGAATTAGAGTTCAGTAAAATGAAAAAGTACCACCTCCACCAATCATCTTTTGAGTGGTTTGTGCCATTCTGTAACAGGAAGCAATGGAAGTGTTGCCATCTACAACCCTCTACCTGAATAGCTTGGCTACAGCATGCACCATACCCCAGGAATGCCAGCACACATGGTAGTATGACATGCATGGTCACTGGTTAATGTATTGTAAATGGCCTCAGTATTACTATTCACTGCTTGAGCTAATACCACCACTTTCATATTAGCCTTTGCTGACTACACTATTAGCATTGCTACTGATCTCCAGCTTCTATATTATATGCTGGCATTCTTGCTGTTTTCTTTGTGCCCAAGTGTTGTTTCCATACTGGAATCAGCCTGGGTGATATGCCCTGAGCATATAACGTTAGTCACATCAGACGTGATCTGCAGCTTAGGTTTTACATGTGGTACACATGAGCTATAAAACTAGGCTCTATTTAAGCAGTACACAAATGGTGCTTTTAATCTGCAGTCCACATTCCTGGCAGTCACACCCAATGCACAACATGGATGGCGCGTGGCTCACATAGCCAACATTGGTGATCACATACACCCTCATGCCTCCAGCATGCTCAGAGTTGGCTTCAAATGAGACGGTCCTCCTGCACCTGTTGCTCACACACCCCGGTGAAACACATCCCCCCAGCCTGTCCGTTACTGCCCTCATGGCTGGAGATCCGCTGCTCCGAGGAGTGCTGGGCCCAGATTTCCAGAGGTAGATCTTTGGGCAAAGGGCGCTCTTTGATATATGCCTCCAGCTGGCGTAAAAGATCTTTAGGCTTTCTCTTGGCAAATGTCTCAAGTTCTACAATAGAGAAGAATAGATAAAACGTGATAATGATGGCATTTTCTGTATGTACAGTCATGGCCAAAAATATTGGCACCCCTGCATTTCTGTCAGATAATACAACACTTTTCTGGGCGAAGTGGTGCATTAACAAATGTTTAGGCATTCTCATGTTTATTTCGCTTGTTTGTATTGGTAGGACACAAAAAAGTGGAGAAACAAAAAAAATCCAAATGTGACATATTCTATGCAAAACCGAAAACAAGGACCGGACAAAAATGATTGGCACCTTCTCAAAATTGTAAGAAATAATTGCATTCCAAGTTTGTGATGCTCCTGTAATTTGTATTTAAACTCATCTGTAACAAGTCGGATGTTTTTTCAACCTTTACAACCCCTTTAAAATACACACATTTGAATTACAGAAAGTGACATATACTTTTTGATACCAAAAAGATTGTTCTGGGTTTCAACAAAATGGCGACCACCAGCAAGAAGAATAAGGAGCAATGCTGAAGGCAATTTACAGCACACATTTTGGTGACATAATTATTAATGTGGACTGTATGTTATTTTTGTTAAACAATAATAATTCTTAACAAACAGTTATTGGTAAACATCCGCTGTTAACCACTTCCAGACCTGCGCACGACGATGTACGTCCTATTTTTAAAGATTGATATCTCGGTAACGGCAGCAGCTGCTGCCACAACCGAGGTATCGATCTTTGGTGTGCGCGGTCCGGTACACGATAACGGCGGTCTCCGCGGCGGATTCGCCGCGAGATCGCCGTTAATCGGTGGCGGGAGAGGGACCCCCCCCCTCCCGCCGCTCTCCCGCACCCTCCGCCGCTTACCGGAGCCGTCGGTAGCGGCGGAGGCGATCGGGACCGTTCGGCTGGTGACTGGGGACGAGACTGAAGGAAAAATCTCCTTCGCCCATCCCCATAGCTCTGCTGGGCGGAAGTGACGTCAAAACGTCAGTCCCGCCCAGCCTCTTAAAGAAACATTTTTTTTTTGTCATTTGAAAAAGACAGTTTCATATTTTTTTTTTTTTTTCTTGCATTTTAGTCTAATTATGAGATGTGATGTCTTTTTGACCCCAGATCTCATATTTAAGAGGACCTGTCATGCTTTTTTCTATTATAAGGGATGTTTACATTCCTTATAATAGGAATAAAAGTGATCAAATTTTTTTTATTTTTTTCAGTGTAAAAAGTAATAAAATAAATAAAAATAAATAAGAAAACAAAAAAAAATTTTTTTTAAAGCGCCCCGTCCCGACGAGCTCGCGTGTAGAAGCGAACGCATACGCGAGTAGCGCCCGCATATGAAAACGGTGTTCAAATCACACAAGTGAGGTATCGCCGCGATCGTTAGAGCGAGAGCAATAACTCTAGCCCTAGAGCTACTCTCTAGCTCAAAAAATGCAACCTATAGAATTTTTTAAACGTCGCCTATCAAGATTTTTAAGGGTAAAAGTTTGACGCCATGCCACGAGCGGGCGCAATTTTTAAGCGTGACATGTTGGGTATCATTTTACTCGGCGTACCATTATCTTTCACAATATGTAAAAAAATTGGGCCAAATTTATTGTTGTCTTATTTTTTAATTCAAAAAAGTTTATTTTTTCCAAAAAAAGTGCGCTTGTAAGACCGCTGCGCAAATACGGTGTGACAAAAAAAGAGATTTTTAATACAGCTTACCTGTAAAATCTTTTTCTTGGAGTACATCACGGGACACAGAGCGGCATATTCATTACTATGTGGGTTATATGGAGTACCTTCAGGTGATGGACACTGGCAATCTCAAACAGGAAATGCCCCTCCCTATATAACCCCCTCCCATAGGAGGAGTACCTCAGTTTTGTAGCAAGCAGTATGCCTCCCAAAATGGTCCTCAAAAGAGGGGTGGGAGCTCTGTGTCCCGTGATGTACTCCAAGAAAAAGATTTTACAGGTAAGCTGTATTAAAAATCTCTTTTTCTTTATCGTTACATCACGGGACACAGAGCGGCATTCATTACTATATGGGATGTCCCAAAGCAATGCTTACAATGAGGGGAGGGAGAACATCTCCAAGACAAGAGGATTTAATTTAGAGGTATACTCAAATCATAATAAATCCAACTAAGTTGAGAAAAATAATTTTAAATTTAACTCAAAAAAAGGGGAGCCCCCGGAATCCGAGGGTCTCAAACTGCAGCCTGCAGTACTGCCTGCCCAAAGGCTGTATCAGTATTCCTTCTTACGTCCAACTGGTAGAATTTTGTAAACGTGTGGACAGAAGACCAGGTTGCCGCCTTGCAAACTTGAGCCATAGAGATCTGGTGGTGTGCTGCCCAGGAGGCGCCCATGGCCCTAGTAGAATGAGCCTTTAATGATAACGGAGGAGGCAACCCTTTCAAGCCGTAGGCCTGAGTGATTAACTGTTTAATCCACCTCGAGATGGTGGATTTTGCAGCTGCCTGCCCCTTCTTGGGCCCATCCGGTAAAATGAACAGCACATCTGTTTTCCGGATCTTCTTTGTAGCTTTAAGATAGGCCTTCATGGCCCTGACAATATCCAAGGTATGCAGCAACCCTTCCTTTCTGGAAGTAGGTTTAGGGAAGAAGGATGGTAATACCAAATCCTGGTTCAAATGAAAACTGGATATAACCTTCGGTAGGAAGGAAGGATGAGGGCGGAGAACGACCCTGTCCTTATGAAAAATAAGATATGGTTCCTTACAGGATAAGGCTGCCAGTTCCGAAACTCTTCTTGCGGAAACTATGGCAACCAAAAATACTAACTTCCTTGTCAGTAAAACCAAAGGAATTTCAGCCAACGGCTCAAACGGTTGTTTCTGTAAACTTGACAGTACAAGATTTAAATCCCACGGACAAAGTGGGGATTTAACTGGAGGTTTAATACGTAAGACCCCTTGAAGGAAGGTGTTAACCAGCGAGTGGGTGGCCAGCGGCCGCTGAAACCACACTGACAGAGCAGAAATCTGTCCTTTGATTGTGCTTAATGCCAATCCTTTATCCACTCCTAGCTGGAGAAAACTTAAAACTCTATCGATGGTGAACTTGCGAGGAAGCCATAGCTTGGACTCACACCAGCCTACATAGGCCTTCCAGACCCTGTGATAAATCACCCTAGAGACCGGTTTCCTGGCTCTGATTAGGGTAGAGATTACTTTCTGAGACAGACCTCTACCCCTGAGAATCAGGGATTCAGCTTCCAGGCCGTCAAATTTAGATGCCGTAAGGCAGGGTGGAGGATCGGACCTTGCGATAGCAGGTCTGGCCTTAGAGGCAGAGTCCAAGGGTCTCCCACTACCATCCTTAGGATTAGTGAGTACCATGCCCTTCTGGGCCATGCTGGAGCTACCAGGATAACTGGTATGTGCTCCACCCGGATCCTGCGCAGCAGGCGGGGTAGTAACTGGAGCGGGGGAAACGCATAAAGAAGTTTGAACTGATGCCAAGGGCAAACCAGCGCATCGGTTCCGCAGGCCATCGGATCCCTTGAGCGGGACATGAACCTGTCTAGCTTCTTGTTGAGTCTCGATGCCATGATATCCACGTCCGGCACTCCCCATTTTTGGCAGAGTGCTTGAAAGACTTGTGGATGCAGAGACCATTCCCCCGGCAATAGAGTCTGGCGGCTTAAGAAGTCCGCCTGAAAGTTGTCCACTCCTGGAATGAATATTGCCGATATGCAGGGCACATGAGCCTCTGCCCATAGGAGAATCAAGCTCACCTCTCTCTGAGCGGCTTGACTCCTGGTTCCCCCTTGGTGATTTATGTATGCCACGGCCGTGGCATTGTCTGATTGAATTCTCACCGGGAACCCCTGCAATTTTGACGTCCAAGCCCTGAGGGCTAGTCGAGCAGCTCTGAGCTCCAAGATGTTGATGGGCAACTGCTTCTCTGGTTTTGCCCAAGTACCTTGGCGAGTGCAACCATCCAAAATTGCTCCCCAGCCCGTCAGGCTGGCGTCTGTGGTCACTATCTTCCAAGCCACTGGGCTGAAAGACTTCCCCTTCAGTAGATTCTGAGGGTCTAACCACCAACACAGACTTTGTCGGACTCTTGATGAGAGCGGCAACGGGATATCCAAGGCCTGTGGCCTTCTGCTCCATGCTGACAGGATGGCTGCCTGCAGGATGCGAGTGTGGCTCTGGGCGTATGGTACCGCCTCGAATGTGGCCACCATCTTGCCTAGTAACCTCATACTTAGGCGAATAGTCGGTTCCTTCTTGCTTAGAACCAGTAGGATTAATTCCTTGATGGCTTTGACCTTCCTCAGAGGTAGGAACACTCTTTGTTGTTCTGTGTCTAATCTCATGCCGAGATATTCCAACTGCCTTGTGGGCAGGAAAGCTGACTTTTCTCGATTTAGGACCCAGCCGAACCTCTCGAGGTATTGGACCGTGAGGGCCACTGCTCGCTCCAAGCCGGGAGACGAGTGATCTATGACTAGGAGGTCGTCCAGGTATGCTAGGACCGTGACCCCTTGGATCCTTAGCTTGGCTAGGATTGGAGCTAGGACCTTCGTGAACACCCGGGGGGCCGTAGCCAACCCGAAGGGAAGCGCCACGAATTGAAAATGACGCGAAGCCACCATGAAGCGTAGATATCTTTGATGTGGCTGATAAATTGGAACATGAAGGTAGGCATCCTTTATGTCTATGGACGCCACTGAAGTCGTCCTTTTGGAGTGTGGCAGCTGCTGACCACACGGATTCCATCCGAAATGAGCGGACCTTTAGGTATGCATTTACCATCTTTAGGTCCAAAATTGGCCTGACATCTCCATTGGACTTTGGGATGATGAATAGGTTGGAGTAGAAACCCAGCCCCTGTTCCAGGACTGGTACCTCTACTATTACTTCCTGGGAAAGTAGATGATTTAATGCCGATCTTAATGCGGCTCCCTTCTCCGGATCGTTTGGAATCCTCGACTCCTGGAAATGAGGAGGAGGAAACTTTAGGAAATCTAATTTGTAGCCCGTGGCCACGGAAGACCGTACCCACTCGTCGGGAATGCTGGCTTCCCAAATCTCTGAAAAGAGTCGCAGCCTTCCCCCCACCTTCGTGGGTGGGGGCGCCCCTTCATAAGGTCGGCTTGGGGGCTGGTTTTGCTGGTTTGCGAAACCACTGCTTTCTGCCTCTAGCAGCCTGTCCTTGTGACTTGCTGTTGAAGCCGAAGTTTGCTTTCGCAGGAGGCCGTCGATACTGTTTGGCATTAGAGGGCCCCTGCCCAGGGGAATACTGTCGTTTAAACGCAGGCCCCTGAAACTTCTTCTTAGTTGGCAAGAGAGTACTCTTGCCATTTGAAATGGTCTGAATGTATTTATCTAGGTCTTCTCCGAAGAGTCGTCCTCCATGGAAGGGGAACCCTACCAGGAGCTTCTTGCATGGGGGCTCAGCCTCCCAGCTTTTTAACCATAAGAGTCTTCTCATATGGATAAGGGATAACGATAAACGTGACGCTTGCTGGATAGAATCCTTAATTGCGTCTACCGTAAAACATATGGCCTTAGGGACATCCGAAAATTCTTCTGCCTGCTGGGCAGGAATAAGTTTAAGCATCTGCTTAAATTGATCCGATAATGCTTGAGCAAGCCCAATCGCAGCCACAGCTGGCTGTACTACTGCCCCTGCAGTAGTGAAGGAGTTCTTAAGTAGTGCTTCCAAGCGTTTATCAACTGGATCCTTGAACACCTGTATGTTTTCTACAGGGCATGTTAACGATTTGTTAACACATGAGATGGCTGCGTCCACTGCAGGAGTAGCCCATCTTTTGGAAAATTTATCTTCCATAGGATATAGGGCAGAGAATCTTTTAGGTGGTAAGAAGATTTTATCTGGCTTGTTCCAATCTTGGAACAAAACTCCCTCCAATAGAGGGTGGATCGGAAACACTGCATTGCTTTGAGGCGCCCTCAGTGAGCCCAAAGCTGAAACCGTCGATACCTGGAGATCTGGTACTGGCAAGTGAAATGCATTATGGACCAAGTCCGTTAAGGCTTGAATCCACCAGCTCTCCCCCTGGGAGACTGCTCCAGACTCCTCTATATCCGGATCTTCGATCCCTGAACCTACTTGGTCCTTGTCCAAGAGGTCGTCCAATTCCCCTGAGGAAAGGACCTCCTCTTCTGAGGGTCCGCGCTCGGGCGACGGAGATCTAATCCGTTTACTGCCCCGCATAGCTGTGGCTATCATTTTTCCCATTCTTTTCTCCATCTCTCTTAAAGAGGTGAGTAATACCTCGTCCGTGACCATCCTAGGGTTGGACTGACCCGCGTCAGCTCCAGCCCCAGATCCCGATGGCCCCAAGGCTCCCTGTGGGGAAAGCAGCGGCATAACCTTGTCCGAGACCTCAGACTCTCTGGGGGAATCCCCACCTCTTGTACCCTCTGACCCGGATGCCATGGTACAATACCGAGGTACACCTGCTAGCTTATTGGTACTTGGAACTATAAATAGTTAATTGCCCAAACACCTGTTTGGGGGATAAAAAATGCTTCCTCTCCCCTAGATGACTTTTTTTTTTTTTTTTTTCGTTTTTTGCTTCAAATCCAGGAAAGAAAAAACATTCTGTCCCCCTGAGTAGTATTGCAAGAAAAACTATGAGATGGAAAAGAAACAGCCTATTCCTAGGCTTGAAAACAGTCTTCTGAAGACTGCAATATCCTTTCTGGCCACTGTGTGTCCTCGGCGCCCCGTGCTGCCGCTCTGGTCTTTCCTCCCCAGTTCCAATATATTGAATGAGCTGTTTGGAACGAACAAGGAAGGGCCGCCCCTTCCTTAAGCCACTGACCCGCCCTTCCCCCCCAGCTAAACGGCGCCAATTGCGCCTATAATACGTGAACGCGCGCCTCGTGCGCGCGCGCGCCGACAGGGGGGGGGGGTTGGGAGGCAGGGACCTCTCTGCTCCAGCAAACTGCAGCCTGCAGCCTGGAGCCACGAGGAGGTCAGCGTTCTGCCTGCTTTGCAGGCTCTGAGGAGGAAGACTGAATGGAGCATCGCCTGGAGGCTTGCAGGTAAGCACAGCTCACTGACACACACATATACTTATATCACACAGGCCCCACTCAATGCTTTTCCAACACTACAAGGGAGGTCACTTCTTATGGGGAATAATACACATAGAGCCATCCTATCATTAAGATATGTGACTAGTTTGCCAGATGCAGCGCATAACTTAGGCATGTCCCCTGTGACCCCCCAGAAAAAACCTGCTAAGAACCAAGTTCCGCAAGTTTTCCCCTCACTTACCTGCTCCATGCCGCAGGACTTTGCCAAGCAAGAGGCCCAATCTTCCCCCATCTCCGTGGGGATGTCTAGACCTTCAGGCCCTGGGTTCCTATGAAGGATCCACTGTCCTGGGCCCATATAGCACTCTGGCAACAGAAAACATTAGGCACCCAAAGGTTTCTAAGTTCTGGGCCCAGGGTCCAGCTCTCTAAAAAGAAAAGCATTATGGGCTATACCCCAAGGGTTTGGGGTCCGGTTACTGACCACTTTAGCGCTGAGGCCTTTGGACAGAACCGGTTAGCTCACCTAATCCCAAGGATGCGGAGGCAAGCTAAACCATGACCAACACCTAAGACACTGGCGTAAAAACTGAGGTACTCCTCCTATGGGAGGGGGTTATATAGGGAGGGGCATTTCCTGTTTGAGATTGCCAGTGTCCATCACCTGAAGGTACTCCATATAACCCATATAGTAATGAATGCCGCTCTGTGTCCCGTGATGTAACGATAAAGAAAGTATTGCAATGACCACTATTTTATTCTCTAGGGTGTTAGAAAAAAATATATATATAATGTTTGGGGGTTTTAAGTAATTTTCTAGCAGAAAAAACTGTTTTAGTCTTACAAACACCAAATCTGAAAAACACCTAAGGTCTGGAAGTGGTTAAGAAATTATTTCTAGGGCTGACTTAAAACAGAACTATACTCACCTCTCTAGCGATGCAGCATCCCTGAGTTCCCTGCTCGGCTGCTGACATCTTCCGGGTCTCAATTGCCGGCCGCTTTCATTGGTCGGGGCGGGGATGATGTCACTCCCACCCATGCACTTGCTGCCCAATACATACCACACACTTTCAGGTGCCATTGTAACAAGAAAATCAATGATATTCACTTTACCGCTCAGTGTTCATAATGCTATGGATGATCAGTGTATATTTTTCTGTAAACACCGACTACCTACACAGACATGTACCCCATCACAAAAAATACAGTACAAAAAAACTCGGTCACCTTTGAGGATGAAGCCGGAGTCACTGATGGTTTTGTTCTGTGTCTTCCACACATGGTAGAGGTGGTAGAAAATGGCCACATAGAGATCATTCAGTACAGCAAAGACTTGTTGTCTCCGGTTGCACTCCCTGTAAAATCAATTTCAGATATTCATACATACAAGTATAGAATGTGACACACATTAAGGCATTTCTATATAAATGGCTCCTTCCTAATTTGCAGTATGTGTTTTTACTATTTTGCATAATTTCAATTATTATTGCAGAATTTAACTTAGAATAATTTTCAATGTGCCTTTCACATGTAGTAATGTTTGCTTTTCTTGTGTTAGAGAGATTAGCCACTAGGGGGGGCCCTGTTTTCAGTCGCACAAGGAGGGAATTGTTTTTAATTGTATTCAAATGTCATCCCAGTGAAATCTATACAAAGATAACTATAACTTCACTCGAGTGGTCCGACAGCACATCCTTGATTCAGACACCAAACACATACACTATATCAGGGATATGCAATTAGCGGACCTCCAGCTGTTGCAAAACTACAAGTCCCATCATGCCTCTGCGTGTCATGCTTGTAGCTGTCAGAGTCTTGCTATGCCTTATGGGACTTATAGTTCTGCAACAGCTGGAGGTCTGCTAATTGCATATCCCTGCACTATATGGTATG
The DNA here is from genome assembly GCF_905171775.1 of Rana temporaria. Classification (NCBI taxonomy): domain Eukaryota; kingdom Metazoa; phylum Chordata; class Amphibia; order Anura; family Ranidae; genus Rana; species Rana temporaria. Next base: position 411,378,700 of record NC_053491.1, read on the forward strand.
TGGAAAGCCCTCTAAATCACAGGTGTCAAACACAAGGCCCACGGGCCAAATCCAGCCCTCCAGGCAATTTCATGTGGCCCTCGCCCTCCTCCTCAAGACCCTTACTATCTGCTTTTAAGCAATGCATTCAGCTTCTTCCCAGCAGCAGCTTAACTGTGATGCAAGGGAGAGTGGGGGACTCAACGTTTGATGGCGGGGTGGCTCTTAAAGCGGAGGTTCACCCTCAAAATGAACTTTACAGCATCCTTAAAGCGGAAATAAACCCATCAATTTAACAGTTTGAAAAAGCAGTTACATTCCTGGCATGCCGGGAATGCCAACTGTCACATTGGTGCTCTCAACCAAACTGTCAAACCATCCAATGGCTGGTGTCATAACTGATCACATGTGCAGCATCATGGCAGTTGAAGATTAAACAGAGGCCAAGACGCGCCTTAGCAGCCGTCAATCAACTCCTCTTTGCTTAGAAACGCCCATTCCCCGCAGGATTCCCTGCTCGGAGCCGGATAACAAGGGCTCATATAACGATGAGTACAAGAAAAAAAAAAAAAAAAAAAACAGCATACTGCAGATGTTAGCAGTATGCTACAGCTAATGTCAAAACGTGGATTTTTGGGTGAACCTCCGCTTTAACATCCAATGTAAGGGGAGGGAATGCGCTGGATATCTAATCTTACAGATACAACTGGCCCTTTTGAGGGCAATCATAATGCTGATGCTGCCCATGATAAAATTGAGTTTAACACCCCTGCTCTAAACTATTGAGCTCAGGTATTTCCAGTGAAGGTTATTGATAATACTACAGCATACAAAGACATTTTAGACAATAGTACGCTTATAACCTAGAGGACGGCCCTTTCCTGTTCCACCATGACTGTACTCCCATGTACAAATCCAGCTTCATAAAGACATGGTTTGAGGAGTTTGGTGTGGAGGAACTCGAGCGGCCCGACTCCAACCCTGTTAAACACCTTTGAGATGTGTTGGAACGTCAATTGGGAGCCAAAAATTGGGAGCTGTACGAGGCAGACCCGGTGAAAGCAATGGGAGGCTTCTGCAGCCAATTGCGAGTAATCGCCCATGGAGTAATTACCTGCAGGCGATCAGCCTTGGAAGCAGACTGTCCAGGGTCAAGCACTCGCAGGTGATCACTCCAACATGTGAGAGGCCACAATTAGCAGCAGGAGCCAGCAGCTTTCCATTGCTTTCAATGGGTCTGCCTCCTGCAGCTAACCACTGGGGTTCACACATGTAATCAGTGTCCGCTCCATTCGCTAGTGTGAATGGGGCCTTACACACCCATTTAAACGTATCTGCTCACCTGGACACCCGCTCTTCTCTCAGGGTCTGTATACATATCCTGGTGATGTTTATGGACATTATACAGAAGGGAAAATTCTGCACAAGAGACAAGAGAGTTACACAAATAGGAATCATGCAGTACCAATGCAAACTGTGTATTATCATTTTCTACATGATGCGAACATGAGATGACAGTTGGCCAATCTGCTGTTTTTCTTACCATATGATCTGATATCTGCATCACTGATTGACAGTTCACAGAGGAAATAACAACTTGACTGTGAATGCAACTGGTTCTTTAGGGATAAACTTTGCATCTTTAATAACTAAAGTTACCCAATAAAGGGGATCACTTACACTTCAAACTTTCGGGGGTAAAAATATAAAATGTTTAAAAACTGCACAGTCAGACAACTGAGCAAATAAAAAAACATGATGGTGACATCACGCTATTATTATAACCTTTATCATACCCAGTAACTGGGAACCACAATTCACAAGAAGGTGGATCACACAAATCAGTGATCACTGTTCAATAAGATGTGCACAGCACTATTAACCTGCACAGATTCCCCCCCCCCCTCATAATAAAACTGGGATCCCTCTTGCCATTTATATACACAAATCACTATGGCGTCAATGAACAATATGCAATAGCCCTGCTTTAGCAGTCATAGGCATTAATCAATATCTATGCACAGTAAGGACCATAGAGACCTGTGTGTGGTGCTGTGACAGCCGGAAGATATCATGTGCCAGGGGCAGTGTTTTTGGCTCCATCACCATGTACAGAGGATGCATAAGACCGAGCAGACCTGCAGCTCTTAAGTCTGTTCCAGGATCCATACCTGCAGGGGAAGGGTATGTGCATGGTTACAGACTGACTGTTCACAGGAGCACATAGTGATGATATTGTCATAGCACTTCAATTAAAAAATAGCTGACTAGAACAAATCCTTAATGTAGAGAAACTTTTAATACCAAGCCTCCCTTGAAGATAGATTAGGACAAAACAGAAAAACATAGTTCTATTGGATCCATTTCACAAATATGTATTCCCCCAATAGCAGACAATGCCCAACATGTGGCCTCTTACACTATCCACTCATCAATCTGAACTTGATCATTAAAATTACTGTGTATTCAATTATGCCAACTAGATATTACATCTTGGATCTAGAGAAAGTGTGCCCACCACCCCGCCCCTTTTTGATTGAGGCACCGCTGTAAGAATGCCATAAAGGAGATTCTTATTGGCTCAGAAAACTGCCTCTCCCTCATCCAGTCTGATGGTTGCTGTACAGGTGATTACAAGAGGATGATACCAAGAAAGATTATTTGTAATATATATATTACACACACACACACACACAGTGGGGATCGAAAGTTTGGGCACCCCAGGTAAAAATTTGTATTAATGTGCATAACGAAGCCAAGGAAAGATGGAAAAATCTCCAAAAGGCATCAAATTACAGATTAGACATTCTCATAATATGTCAAAAAAGTTAGATTTTATTTCCATCATTTACACTTTCAAAATTACAGAAAACAAAAAAATGGCATCTGCAAAAGTTTGGGCACCCTGCAGAATTTATAGCATGCACTGCCCCCTTTGCAAAGCTGAGACCTGCCAGTGTCATGGATTGTTCTCACTCATCGTCTGGGAAGACCAGGTGATGTCAATCTCAAAGGTTTTAAATGCCCAGACTCATCTGACCTTGCCCCAACAATCAGCACCATGGGTTCTTCTAAGCAGTCGTCTAGAAAACTGAAACTGAAAATAGTTGACGCTCACAAAGCTGGAGAAGGCTATAGGAAGAGAGCAAAGCGTTTTCAGATGTCAATATCCTCTGTTCGGAATGTAATTAAGAAATGGCAGTCATCAGGAACAGTGGAAGTTAAAGCAAGATCTGCAAAACCAAGACAAATATCAGACAGAACAGCTCGCAGGATTGTGAGAAAAGCAACTCAAAACCCACGTTTGACTGCACGATCCCTCCAGAAAGATCTGGCAGACACTGTGAGTTGTGGTACACTATTGTACAAATATGGTCTTCTTGGAAGAGTCATCAGAAGAAAACCTCTTCTACGTCCTCACCACACAAATCAGCGTTTGAGCTTTGCAAATGAACATATAGACAAGCCTGATGCATTTTGGAAACAAGTTCTGTGGACCGATGAGGTTAAAATATAACTTTTTGGCCGGAAATTAGCAAAGGTACGTTTGGAGAAGAAAGGGCACAGAATTTAATGAAAAGAACCTCTGTCCAACTGTTAAGCATTTGGGGTTGTATTGCAGCCAATGGCACAGGGAACATTTCACGAGTAGAAGGAAAAATGGATTCAATTGAATTTCAGCAAATTTTGGATGGTAACTTGATGCCATCTGTGAAAAAGCTGAAGTTAGAGAGGATGGCTTCTACAAATGGATAATGATCCTAAACACACCTCAAAATCCACGGGGGATTACATCAAGAGGCGTAAACTGAAGGTTTTGCCATGGCCTTCACAATCTCCTGACCTCAACATAATTGAAAATCTATGGATAGACCTTAAAAGAGCAGTGCGTGACAGACAGCCCAGAAATCTCAAAGAACTGGAAGACTTTTGTAAGGAAGAATGGGAAAGATACCTCAAACAAGAATTGAAAGACTCTTGGCTGGCTACAAAAAGCGTTTACAAGCTGTGATACTTGCCAAAGGGGGCAGTACAAGATATTAACTTTGCAGGGTGCCCAAACTTTTGCAGATGCCATTTTTTTGTTTTCTGTAATTTTGAAAGTGTAAATGATGGAAATAAAATCTAACTTTTTTTGACATATTATAAGAATGTCTAATCTGTAATTTGATGCCTTTTAGAGATTTTTCCATCTTTCCTTGGCTTCGTTATGCACATTAATACAAATTTTTACCTGGGGTGCCCAAACTTTCGATCCCCACTGTATATATTATGAACACATTGCTGTAATGATCTGTGTTTTCTGCGTGGAGTTGAGATATAAAGGACTGAATGGATGTTCAGGCAGTGGTCCATGAGCAGAGTTTCAAGTGTATGCATATGTTGTCATTACAGCCCCTCACTTCATACGCTCTACAGAAAACATTACCCCACTATATAAACCAATCAATAGAATAACTGCTGTTTCACCTTGGAATCCTAATTGCTCCCAGTGTGATCCATATAAAGGGCAGTCAAAGCGGGCGCCTGTCATCTTCTTGTATATGGTCTGCAGGACTCGAACATGAACTTGCTGACTGCTGTCCAGTGGACCTGAGTAAGAAAGGAAACAAATATTGTAAAACATCTGCCTCTCATACATCCTTAAAGCAGGAGTTCACCCGAATTTTTTTTTTTAACATTAGATTGATGCTCATTTTGTGAAGGGGAATCGGGTGTTTTTTTTTAAATCAAAGCAGTACTTACCGTTTTAGAGAGCGATCTTCTCCGCCGCTTCCGGGTATGGGCTGCGGGACTGGACGTTCCTATTTGATTGACAGGCTTTCGACGGTCGCATACTTCGCGTCACGAGTAGCCGAAAGAAGCCAAACGTCGGTGCGGCTCTATACGGCGCCTGCGCACCGACGTTCGGCTACTTTCAGAAAATCGTGACGCGATGTATGCGACCGTCGGAAGCCTGTCAATCAAGTAGGAACGCCCAGTCCCGCAGCCCATACCCGGAAGCGGCGGAGAAGATGCATCTCTAAAACGGTAAGTACTGCTTTGATTGTAAAAAAAACACCTGATTCCCCTTGACAAAACGAGCCTCAATCTAATGTTAAAAAAAAAAGGTTTTCGGGTGAACCTCCACTTTAAAGCTCAGACACACCATAACGTTCACCATGATTAATGTTACAACACGTATTACTGCAATGAATGGCAACACAGTTCGCTGCGATGCACTGCACATTAAATTGCACACCAACACACATCTAAAATACTTTGTAACACACCTGCGCTATAACAAACTTCAACACTCAGATGATCATATATATTATGTATTATGTTGCCCTGTGCTTAAAAATCACGCAGAATCCATGTTTTGGTGCGTTGCCAGGATATTCCTTTTAAATAGGCTGCCTAATGCAATGGGCCTCAGTGCTATAAACATGTGATTTGCAGCACATTGGGTTGTGATGTGAATTGGCTCAAATATCTTACACTAATTATAGCAGTGATGTAAACAAAGCAGACCATCAAACATGCTGGTCCTTATGACTATCAGTGCTTGAAGGCCAATAGGATTTTTGTACACAATATACCTTTTTTTTTTTCTTGGAGTCAATTAAAAGACACCAGAAATCTTAAACTAGAACTCGTGTTCCAGTGACTTATGAGGCATTCTCTGACGGAATCAGGTGAAGCATGTGTTATCGGCCCGCCTCGCCACCTCCATTAATTGAAATGTCTTCTAATCATTGATAGAAATACAAGGTGCTTCCTGAATGGCCGATATACTAAATGACCGGCTCTGTTTCTTTTCAGACACACAAGTGAAGAGTGTGCGACTCGGCCTGGAACAGAGCACAGCTTATTGTATACACAAGCTGCTGCACAGCATTACAGTATACACAGCAGCCGGACCTTTCTGGTACAGCAAGTAATCACTTCAATTATGATGGCCAAAGCTACATTTTTGAAGTCACTGGAAACATGGAGTTCTGGTTTAAACCTTCAGGTTATACTGCTGCCTACAGGAGAATTGGACGGCAAAAAACAAAACAAAAACATAGGCCAGCCTAGAGTATATTTCCTACTACCAGCAAGCCTCGGTTTTACAACAAAACGATACTGAAAGCATGCTCATAGGCACAGAGTGGGGGGACCTGTATCTATGAGTGGACTCCATGAAAAGGGATTTACAGTAAAGAAATACTGTTTTGTTTTTTTTCTTGTCCACTGAAGGACACAGAAGTCTCAAAAACCTTCAGAACTTTGAAAAGAGAACTTAATTGAGGTGTGGGCAATACAGCAAACGCTAGCAGGCCCAGCTGACACAACAGAACTGGGGATGCCAACCCAAAAGGGCCACGTAATGGACCATATGCTTGTAGAAGGCATCAGTTGAAGCAGAAAAGTCTATGTGATAGAATATAGAGCTCATATGAACAGAAGACCAGGTGGCAGCATTAAAAATCTGGGAAGCAGTTGCTTGATCTAAAAAAAAATTAAATAAAAAAAAAACACCCCACAAAATGATCAAAGATCTAGTAGAGTGAGCCTTAAAAAAAGGGAGGGGGGGGGGCAAACCTTAGACCAGGGGTAGGCAACCTCGGCCCTCCAGCTGTGGTAAACTAAATCACATCATGCCTCTGCCTCTAGGAGTCATGCATGTGATTGTTAGGATCTTGCAATGTCTCATGGGACTTGTAGTTTCAAAACAGCTGGAAGGCCGAGGTTGCCTAACCCTGCCTTAGACAACAAGCTTGAATGATGGTCTATCTGAGCCACCTAGAAAAAGAGAAATTAATCAAGGGCGCCCTTCCAGGAACCATCTGAAGAGACAAAAAAAGAACCAGCCTTTCTGAAAGAAGCAGTGGCTGAGAGATGGACCCACACAGCCTGAACCACATCTGGGTAATGGAGGAAAATTTACTTTTTATGAACCGGAGCCAGACAACAGGATGAGAGCACAATGTCCTGGATAAAATGAAAGGCATAGACTACCCTTGTACACATGGGCCAAAAGTCGGGCAGCACTAACCAGTTCAATAGAAAGCAGCCAACATTCAGGAGTCTGGCTGGCTTCTGTCGAAGGGGGAATGACTGAAAAAGGTCTGCCGACCGGCTCCTGGCCAACGCTCGCAGCCAATGGCTGAGAGCACTGACTGGAGTGTTCCCCTGTCAGAACACAATAGAACAGTAGGAGGGATCGCCGTACTAAAGTCAGATAGATAGTACAGCGGCTCCTGCTGAGCCGTCAGTTTTTTTTTTCCCTGACCACAGGACCTAGTTACACCCAACAACAGAAATTTTAATTGTAGAGGACAACATGATTCCAGGCTGCAGACGCGGCACCATAAGTGGGAGCGCTGCAAACAACCTACAATCCATTAGTTGAAGGTGAGCTGGAGTCACCAAATGTAGTGGGACTCTTTCCCTGTGTCTAGAATCAGACACAATGTAGATAAGCTCAGGGTAAGAGGTAAGGCTCCACGTACACATGAAACACAGACAGCTGGTAGCAGGTGAGAATCAGTGACTGTCAGGGTTGGATTACCAGAGGTGACCTACATCACTGTAGCAGGCAGAGGGAATACATTGAAGATCCAAGTTATATGTGGCTCTGTACCACAGGTGTAGCAGACGGGAGATACTTTCTTGACACTGTATGGTGGTAAAGAGTGGGGCAGCACGCAATACTCAACCCAGCAAATGACATCAGAGATCGATCCCGCAGCGATTGCCCCTTCTACTAAAAGGCAGGAAATGAGGGAAAAAATAATGGCCAACAACCAATGAAAATGAGGCAGCTACTGACCTATGCAGAGCGAGAGGACAATGTCTTAATAAATGGCATTTCCTGACCCCATATACTCAACCTAACCCTAGCTTACCCTTACCCTTATCTCATATGCTGGTGACCCAGGGGAGCAGCAAAGTTACTCCCTTGGTAATGTGACAGTACTTAGACCTTGTGATTGGGCTGCTAGGCCCTGACACCATCACAGAGGAGCGGGTCACATGCTCCTTCCATACTAAGAAGTGTAGGGTATTCTCACCATGAGGGAATAAGATTAAGGTAAGTTAATGAGGGCTGAAAAATGCCCTTTTCAGAGACAAGGTGACAGCATCTATTTTCTGTCATTTTTTCTAAGACTTTTTAAATACATTTATAAATGTTTCCTTCTCAGTATTTTTGTTATGTGTAGCAGTACAAAGCAGATGTGTAGACGACCAAAAAAATACTATTTCCATCCACATATATTATTGCAAACTCCGTATAGAAACAACAGTTCTTTGCTGTCCCACTGGGGGGGGGGGGGATTTCTCTTTACTTCCTGTCAAAGAGACATAACAGGAAGTTGGGGGAAATCTCCACAAAGGGAGGAGAATTTCCTTCTTGGACAGTTAAAATTCTTCACAGTGCACAGTATTGATTATATGCAATAGCATGTCTCAATTCTGTATCGCCTGGTGTTCGTAGGGGCATTTTATTTTGTCTTTTGAGCTTACACAATCTGCTGTCTGCACAATAAAAGATGCAAGTTGGAGACGGAGCCGCCATTTAATATATTTGATGCTCAGCTGTCACATTTGGCTCTCCTGTATTAGTTTCTTCAATCTCCCAGTAGATGCCTGTCTGTAACCTTAGGGCTCTTTCACACGGAGCGGATCCGTATTGATCCGCTCCGTTAGCCCGTTTGAGGACCGTTATTCCCCGCTGAGCTGTCGGCTGACAGGGCGGTCCCCGCACACAGTGCAGAGTCCGCCCTGTCTCTCCTCCGCTCTCCCCTATGGGGAATTGGATGAATACGGACCGTCTGTCCGTATTCATCCGATCCGTCAGACAGAAGAAAAATAGGGTTTTCTTTCGTCTGAAAAAACAGACCCTGGCGGAGGCGGGTGATTACGGACGTTAGCGGATGCTCCATCCGCTAACGGCCGTGATCCCATAGGGAACCATTGTAAGTCCGTAAACGGACTTATGAAAAGCGGACCGTTCGTCCTCTGGTGTGAAAGGGCCCTTACTGCAAAGTTTCTCATAAGCTGAAAGCCAAACACAAGACGGTTGATTTACTAAAGTAGTAGAGCATCTATACTTAAAGCGGTGGTTCACCCTAATAAAACATTTTTTTTTTCTATCATTAAATTAGGCATAGTAGCGCGAGCTACAGTATGCCTGTATTTATTTTTTTAGTCCGGTACTCACTGTGCAATCCTAGCGAGACGATTCCGACTCCTGGGCGTTCCTATCCAGAGGCAGCATGATTGACGGCCGGCTATGGCGCGTCACGCTTCTCCGGAAATAGCCGAAATAGGACTTGGCGCTTCACGACGCCTGCGCATAGTCTGTGCGCAGGCGCCGTGAAGAGCCGAGACCTACTCCGGCTATCTTCGGGGAGCGTGACGTGCCATAGCCGGCCGTCAATCATGCTCCCTCTGGATAGGAACGCCCATTCCCCGCGGGGAGTCGGAATCGTCTTGTAGGATTGCACAGTGAGTACCGGACTAAAAAAATAAATACAGGCATACTGTAGCTCGCGCTACTATGCCTAATTTAATGATGGAAAGTTGTCAATAAGGGTGAACCACCGCTTTAACCTAATGAATGGGGCGGACTAACTAAATATTTACTTTGCAAAGAAAACCCAATCACATGCAATAAATATTAAAAAAAGACACCAGCACAGCTGCACCTCATTCACTAAGAGAAGCGAAAATGCACTTTGCACAGTAAATACGCTCTACTCCTTTAGTAGATGAGCCCCCTTCTCCTATCTGGTTCAGCGACGCGTTTCCCTTTCACATACGTTATCTGAGGGATCATTTTCCCCCCACACCTGGATGGGGAAATCACCAAGTGTAACATCTGAAAATTGCACATAAGCAAACATGCCTTTGGCCTAAACCAGGGATATAAAATTAGCGGACCACCAGCTGTTGCAAAACTACAAGTCCCATCATGCCTCTGCCTCTGGGTGTCATGCTTGTGGCTGTCAGTCTTGCTATGCCTCATGGGACTTGTAGTTTTGCAACAGCTGGAGGTCCGCTAATTGCATACCCCTGGCCTATCCTAACACAACACTTACACTGTGCGATTGCCAGCACTAAGTCTCTCTCTGCGTGGAGGTCTCTATGAAGCCGCGGTGGTCCGAACAGAAGGTGCGTGATTGCGGAGAGGCCAGTGCGCCGCACTGTGGGCTGGATCCTTTTCTGGAGGAGGAAATGAACAATTGGTCAAACATACAGGAGACACCACACTGCAAAGAGGAAAAGAAAGGAACATTTGTAGGTATGATAATGGTTTCACTTCGTGTAATAATCAATCTTAGACCTTGGACAGGGAAGTGAGAAAATGTTCTCTATGTACATTATAAACATTGCTGAAAAGTAAAATCACAAATATGGGACAACCCAATGTGAGTTTCTCAGTTATTACCATGTAATGTAACATTTACCTTTAGATGTTAGAGTTAAAGTCAAGACAAACAGCTGAAAATAGACAAGCACCCGCAACCACCCCGCCCCCCGCTGGTCCACCGACACTTTCCCTTTGCTGCGGCAAACATCTTGCAGCATCTCCTGTGTCCTCTTCCCTTCTGAGATCTCCTAGGCGTCCAATAGGATCGCCTGACCTTTCAGTCAATCTGGAAACAAACCCACGCTTCCTGATTGGCGGAGAGGCGATTCGGTGTTAGAAGAGTGAATATTCATTTGCTTTTCTAACACATCTGGGTGGGCTCTGCGCCATTGGCTTGAATCAGGTGCTTCAAAAAAAAAAAACGCAGCTGTAATTCACACGCCTGGTGCCCTGAAAGGGGTCGGATGCATTAACAGGGGGTTTCCGCTGCAGCCATGAATAGATTCATGCTATGCATGAATCTTTCCATTAACCCATAAAGGGGGGGTGGCGTAGATAGAGGGGGCGGCGCCCGTGTGCCCCTAATGGACGGGCCGCCCCTGGCACTGTGACACAAATGAATGGCTCATGTGCGGCTTCTCCCTTCCCCAGCATGAGCTCTGCTGCATAGGGATTGCAATAACCTAATTCCAGGTCAAATTCAGATACTTGCACTGGTTGGGGTTTTTCTTTAAAAAACATACCTGTTGTTCAAACAGAGTAAGGCTTCATTTCCACTGGCGTTTTTACAGCCACATTTCTGAGCATTTTTTACAGCTTAAAAACGCCTGTCCATGTTATTCTATGGCATCATGCCCACATAGGCGTTTTTGAGCTGCAAATGGCATAGGCGTTTTTGAGCTGTAAAAAAAAAAATGCGGGACCAGGGCGTTCTGTGGCTCCAGCAATAGAGCTGTAAAAACGCCAGACATTCAAAAACGCTCAAAAACGCTACCGCTGCGTTTTAGAGCTCCAGCTCACAAAAAAAACATGGACAGGCGTTTTTAAGCTGTAAAAAAAAGGCTAAAAAAAGTGGCTGTAAAAACGCCAGTGGAAATGAAGCCTTAGACTGAACAATCATTTACAGGTGCATCTCATAAAATTAGAATATCATCAAAATGTTCATTTATTTCAGTAATGCAATTCGAAATGTGAAACTCGTATATTAGATTCATTACACACAGAGTGATACATTTCAAGCATTTCTTTATTTTAATGATTATGGCTTACAACTATTGAAAACCCAAAATTCATTATCTTAGGAAATTAGAATATTACATAAGGCCAATAAAAAAAAAATTTAATACAGAAATGTTGGCTTACTGAAAAGTATGTCCATGTGCAGTATAGTATGTACTCAATACTTGGTCGGGGCTCCTTTTGCATGAATTACTGCCTCAATGCGGCGTGGCATGGAGGTGATCAGCCTGTGGCACTGCTGAGGTGTTATGGAAGCCCAGTAACAAAGAAATGGCCCTTGCCCCCACCTATAAACTGGCCTTCACAGCAAGGAGCACATGGAAGGGCAAATGCATGAAAGACAAATCCAGAGAAAATTCCCAGCTCAACTCCCTAACCAGTCTGCTTACCAACCAAATTAACCAGTCCAACAGTATGCGTTAAAAACAGGGGTATAGTTAGCACACATTTGCAAATGCATGCATAAGCTGCAAGGCCTCTTCACGGCACCCTGCTTTACTTACAGTCCTAACCTTCTAAGTTTATCAGGGTCTCCACAATGGAAGCACATGCACATCTTACCCTATATATATATATTTTTTTCTACTGTGTGTGTGTTCACATATGTGCATTTTCACATACTTCTTTCAGCTGAAGTACCTTGTTGATCCTGACAGTCACCTTTCTTCATTGTTCTAAATTGACCACACAAAGCAAAGAAACTGATCTGTGTTAGTGTGGTCAGTTTTCATTCTTTGGCTGGTCATTTAGAGATACAGGACACTGTGAAGGCACACATCATGCCTTAACTGGGTAGTTGTTCAGCCACCACATCCTCCAACCAATCACAGCCTGCCTCAGCCCCCCACTATCAGAAAGAAGAGATACTTGGTCACATACATTTTTTTAACTTTGTAAAAACCGTAAGAAAGATCATTAGGTAGATTCAGAGACATTGGTGTAAACTTGCGGCGGCGTAGCTTAGCGTGTTTAGGCTACGCCGCCGTAAGTTAGCGAGGCAAGTACTTGATTCTCAAAGTACTTGCCTGTTAAGTTACGGCGGCGTAGCCTAAAGCGGGCGGGCGTAAGGGCGCCTAATTCAAATGTGTGTAAGGGGGCGTTTTTTATGTTAATGGGGCTTGACCTTACGTTTCCTTTCAACTGCGCATCTGCCGGGCGCCTACATTTCCCAGTGTGCATTGCGGCCAAGTACGCCGCATGGGCCTATTGATTTCGACGTGGACGTAAACGACGTAAATCCCTATTCACGGACGACTTACGCAAACAACGTAAAAATTTTGAATTTCGACGCGGGAATGGCGGCCATACTTAACATTGGCTACGCCACCTAGGGCCTAGCTCTAACTTTAGGCAGCCTATCTCTTACATAAAAGGCGTAAATGTACTGCGTCGGCCGGGCGTACGTTCGTGAATCGGCATATCTACTAATTTACATATTCTACGCCGACCGCAATGGAAGCGCCACCTAGCGGCCAGCCTCAATATTGCAACCCAACATAGGACGGCGCAAGCTGTCGTATCTTAGATAGGTTTAAGCGTATCTCTGTTTGAGAATACACTTAAACATAAGTCGGCGTAGATTCTGAGTTAGGCCGGCTTATCTACTGATAAGCCGGCCTAACTCTTTCTGAATCTACCTACATGCCTGAAACTAAGCAAAACGTTTTAGTGCCTGCATAGTTATGACTGTATTAGAAAGAGTCTATAACATTAATACTTTAAGGTCGGTCAGGGACTGCGGCCTAAATGAAATGGGACACGATATTATTACATATCTTTTCATCACACTAAACGAACAGTAAAAGGCCTTCGGATACATACCATGTACTCAGATAGGTCTGCTGTCTGGAAATATTGCAATGCTTCATTGAAGGAGATCAAAGGCGTTTGTCCTGGAAGGTCACTCAAAAGTCCTGCTACAAAAATTGTAAAATAGGTACAAGTCTCAATAATACTGTGGTAGATAAAAGCATAAAGACAAGGTAAGAATGGCAAACATAAGCTCTCTTACAGTACAGTATGATAACCAGGGCTGTGGAGTCGGTAGATAAATGTTCCGACTCCGACTCCTCAGTTTTATGTACTTCCGACTCCGACTCCCCGACTCCGACTCCTCTGTATTAATATGTAAATGTATTTTATACATTCCTTGAGGGAAAGAAACGCAACCTACCACAGGACTACTGGCTGGGAAGCCAACAGTCTACTGTATTGCACAGTTTAAGCAAAAGACAAACACAATGAAAACAATCAAGTGACTGGATAGTAGTAGCAGGCATAAACATCAGGCACAGGATCTTTACCAGTTCAAAAATACAAACCACATTATTTGGTTGTTTTAGAACAAAAACAAAGCTTATCAATAATGAACCAAAAACAAAATCTGTAAAACCTAGAAATGGTTTATATTAATCTTGAAATGTAGTTATAGGCTTAGCAAATGCAAATCAATTCTATGTAGAGTTCTAAGGAAGAGAATTGCCTCTGCCAGATCCTCTTTCATAGAGGCTCTTAAGTCAGACTTTATTATTTTTAGGGCTGAAAATAATCTTTCGACACTGACTTGGGTGGGTGGCATTACAGTAACTATTCTGGCCACATCACTAACGATCTCTGGATAAACAAGGATGGCTTCTTCAACAGTAAGTTTTGATGAGCGATCATACTTTTCAACTTCTTTTAGTGCTTTATAAAACTCCTGTTGGAATTTTTTTATTTGGACACTTACTGGTTCTCTAACATGCGTTCCCTGTAAAAGCAGAACACAACACTATGGAAAGTATAAGTATTGCAGCTCCTAATTGTGCGTTGCGTGCCATATAGTGAAGCACATGAAAAGCATGCTTCTTCACGGTCACTTAACGTGTTTGTTTTGCGGTTACGTGAGGCACTGCATGCATTGGTCTTTATTCTTACAGTAGAGAAGTCATTAATTATAACTTTTTGTGAATTGGGACATTTAAACTTGCTTTTTTTTTCTTTTATTCCAATCTAAATTTAGTAGGAGTCGGAGTCGGTGCATTGTTTGCCGACTCCGACTCCAGGTACCCAAAATTTCCCCCGACTCCGACTCCTCGACTCCGACTCCACAGCCCTGATGATAACGGCACATGTACAGCTCTGTGTATTTTCACAACTGGTTGGCAGGGGCATGAGGGAGGCCATCTATGTAAAACTGAAAGAAATATCCTTCAACCGGGGCTTTTGACAGCATCTGTCTTCCACATATAATGCAGATTTACCACCTCTTATCCTGGTATTTGGCAGAAATTCACACCAGTAGCCATGTAAAGGATGGGATTATATAACTAGAAAAGGGTGGGTGCACAACTTCCAAACCTTCCATACGGTTCTTGGGCAATAAAATCTGCCTTTTCATGGTGACTGGATTTAAAGTGAAGTGCGGGAATAAATATACATACTTACCTCCCTGTTACTGCATCAGTCTGATGCTGCAGCTGACCCCACCAGGTCTAAGCCCAAGGACTGAGCGATCATATGACCGATAATTGCTCAGTTCTTGGTCCGCTCGGAGCTTAGTCACTGCAAAACGACTGCCCCTTCTATAAACTAACAAAAAATTAAAAAAAAAAGTTTACACATACCTGATTTTTCACAGTACAGCCCTAAAATAAACAAGAGACACATATCAATACATATAAAATATACAGTATAGAACAGTGATGGCGAACCTTGGCACCCCAGATGTTTTGGAACTACATTTCCCATGAAGCTCATGCACTCTGCAGGGTAGTTGAGCATCATGGGAAATGTAGTTCCAAAACATCTGGGGTGCCAAGGTTCGCCATCACTGGTATAGAACAAGGTGGCAGCTGGGCTCTATTTACCATAAAAGTACTTGTGGGCAGATAAGGGGAGACAGAAGCAAGGTGTGAGATTTTCCTATTTTGTTTCCCACTTTTGGCCACTTTTTTTTTTTTACAAAAGATTTTTTTAGGCTTTTCCAAATTGTTACGAGATAATTGTAAACAGGAAGCGGTATAATGGTACAAATGGAGGATCAGAATAAAGCTTGCAAAGTGTAAAACAAAGTACATAAGCAAAGAACATCAGCTATGATGAATTATATAAACCAGCAAAGTACCGAGGATTAGGATTTGTGTAGCTGTCAAGTGCAATATATTATCCAGAAAGAGGAATGCTCTTCGCTAACTGTAAGAAGCGTCTGGCTAAAAGGTTAAAAAAAAAAAAAAAAGTGGTCCCCCAGCTCTTACAACCTCCAAGGCAGAGAGGTGGGATGGGATAGGGAGAAGTAGGTGCACCCATCTCCATGTAAAAGGTTATGGAGGAATTAGAAACAGATAAAGAGAAAGGTGGGGAAACTTGCCTGGAATAAGAGAGTGGAAGAGGGGACCTTTGTGGGTCAACCGGGGGGCCTGACCACTCGTAACCAAGACTATTCACAAATAGCAGATTGCAAACTATATTCGTCTGAGCGTTCTAATCAATCCAGGGACTCCAGTCCTTAAAGGTACTGGACGTGTGCCTTGCAGGATAGGTGTACCGTATATACTCGAGTATAAGTCGAGTTTTCCAGCCCTTTTTTTAGGGCTGAAAATACCCCTCTCGTCTTATACTCAAGTCAGTGTACCTTGGGCGTCCATTTTTTTTAAAACTCTCGGCTTCCTCCTGGTCCCGTCCCATTCCGTGATAGGCGTTTGACACTGTGTTCAGTGTTCTGCCTATCACGGATGTTCTTTCATCCTCGGACTCAGTTTCCCAGCAGACACTGTGTTCAGTGTTCCGCCCATTACGGACCTTCTCTTGTCCGAGGATAAAAGAACGTCTGTAATTAGTGGAACACTGAACACAGTGTCTGCTGGGAAACTGAGTCCGAGGATGAAAGAACGTCCGTGATAGGCGGAACACAGTGTCAAAAGCCTATCACGAAACAGGACGGGACCAGGAGGAAACCGCGAGTTTTAGTTTTACAAAATGGACGACCGCAGCGCAGCCTGTCAAGAATTTCAGGTACGCTGCAATGGGCACAGTGAGGAGGAAATGGGCACAGTGATGTAGTAATGGGTACAGTGAAATTGCAATGGGCACAGTGAGATTGCAATGGGCATTGTTTACCCTCTTTTCCGCTTACAGTAGCTGCTGCATTCTCACCCTAGGCTTATACTCGAGTCAATACACTTTCCCAGTTTTTTTGTGGTAAAATTAGGTGCTTCGGCTTATACTCGTGTATATACGATAAGCTTCTTGTGCACTATAATGCCCACAAGTCTCTGTATTATTTCAGCAATATTAAGGAAAGGCTGTCTCCACGCTCGAGCAAGGGTTTGCCAGGCAGCCAAGAACACAAACCCCCACCAGCCTTCTCCGATTCCTTGATATGGATAAGATTGGTTTGTGTAACACGGCCTCCCAGGGGTTGCGAGCCAAAAAGGCATCAAGAACAGACCGTATCATGGCATGGACTTGCATCCAGAACAGGAGCTCCTTAGCGCAGGTCCAGCATATGTGGAGGAGAGTGCCCCATTCCCTACAGCATGCATCTCCACATTGGGGGGACACTTGGAGCTGCGGTCAGGGATTATGTACCAGCAGGTGAGTAACTTGTAAGCATTTTCTTGGGCACAGATGTTCCAGGAACATTTAGAAAAGGGTCTTATTGACCCCAGATCTCTTCATAAAGAGGTATTGCTATTGCTATCGGAAGGAATGTTTACTTTTTTTGCGATAGCAATAAAAGTGATAAAAAAAAAAAAATTAAGGAAAAGTGTAAAAATAAAAACAAGTGGATTAAAAAAAATGTTTTAATTAATTGAAGTGTCCCTATCCCCACGTACTCACGCACAGTGGGGAACACATATGTAGGTCACGCCCACATATGAAAACGGTGTTCAAACCACACATGTGAGATATCACCGTGAACGTCAGGGCCTGAGCCCAAGTACTCCTTTGTAACTCTAAACTGGTAACCTGTAGACATTTTTAAAGATTTACCTATGGAGATTTTTAAGTACAGCAGGTTGGTGCCACTTCAAAAGGGGTTGCAATTTCAAAGTGTGACATGTTAGGTAACTACGTATTTACTCAGCGTAACATCTTTCATATTATACCTTTTAGTTTTCCTTTATCGTTATACCCTAGGCACACTTTAGTTGTTACCTTTTTAAAAACTACCATTATCAGATGACCGGCAACTTACCTGTCTGTATATTTTCAAGTTCGTCCCATTCCTGCTCTGCTTTAAGCAAATCTTCATTTTCTGTGGACAGAAGAATATGTTATTTGCAATTTTAACTTAGAGATCCAAACGTTATACAAAAAATATATACGTTTTCAAGTTGATAGACTAAGTAATTATACTGTATCCCCACAATCGGTAGGCGGTGCAGCCTACAGGGAGAATAATCACAATACAAAAGTAAACTGTATAGCAAAAGTACCGCTGGAGAAGGGGTGTTATTACATCCAAGCCTGTTGTGGCCGGACAGATGATAAGGGCAGAGGCATGTGACGAGGTGGGACCGGTAATGGTGTTGTGGCAGGACAGATAAGGGGAGAGGCCTGTGACAAGGTGTGACCGGTAACGGTGTTGTGGCGGGACAGATAAGGGGAGAGGCCTGTGACAAGGTGTGACCGGTAACGGTGTTGTGGCTGGACAGATAAGGGGAGAGGCCTGTGACAAGGTGGGACTGGTAATGGTGTTGTGGCAGGACAGATAAGGGGAGAGGCCTGTGACAAGGTGTGACCGGTAACGGTGTTGTGGCGGGACAGATAAGGGGAGAGGCCTGTGACAAGGTGGGACTGGTAATGGTGTTGTGGCAGGACAGATAAGGGGAGAGGCCTGTGACAAGGTGTGAGCCGTAACGGTGTTGTGGCGGGACAGATAAGGGGAGAGGCCTGTGACAAGGTGTGACCGGTAACGGTGTTGTGGCGGGACAGATAAGGGGAGAGGCCTGTGACAAGGTGGGACTGGTAATGGTGTTGTGGCGGGACAGATAAGGGGAGAGGCTTGTGACAAGGTGGGACTGGTAATGGTGTTGTGGCGGGACAGATGATAAGGGGAGAGGCCTGTGACAAGGTAGGACCGGTAATGGTGTTGTGGCGGGACAGATGATAAGGGGAGAGGCCTGTGACAAGGTGGGACCGGTAATGGTGTTGTGGCCGGACAGATGATAAGGGGAGAGGCCTGTGACAATGTTCAAGAAGGGTAAGGAATACTCTCATCTTCCTACATGAAAGTAAAATATTGACATAGAATATTTATTTTTGTGTCAAAGTGTATTTTCGAGTTCTCCCAACAAAAAAAAGAATTTACAATGCAGAGCACAGAGGTACAGAAGTTCCTGTATGTATACATATACAAGCACACAATCTTGATATTGTTCTCCCCATTTTGTATAATTTATATTTAGCAGCTCTTCGTAGTTGAGAGAGAACCTTGCTTTTTTTTAGCCCAACAGCTTCCATGGATGTGAAACGTAGATATACAGTATATACTGTACAGAGTATTATTTCTTTATGCTAAATTTGGAACATACCAATCTCTGTGTTCAGTTCCTCTCCTTTGCTCACCAGAGTTTGCAACACACTGTTCTGCTTTACTGCAGAAATCTGCAAAGAAAATATCAGAACATACTTTATAACTACAATAACTAATACCACATTTATGCTCACTGAAATAAATCTGAAAAGGGGCACTTTTCTCCCTTTTTCCTTCTTTGGCAACTTTATTTCCAAAAGAAATGTTCCTTGAAATTGTGTTTATATCACATACCATTGGAATTGATGATCTACTTCATACAAAAAAACTGGCTATGCCACTAAACACTTTGAGATGTGAAAGTGGAGCTATAACTAAAATGTTTAGTTTACTGTCCTTCAGACTTCAGGGGGGCTGGAATGTGGTCAGTGGGAGGGAAGAGGCCCCGGCATCAGAGGTAGTCTCAGGCTTGGTGGTCTGTTGGAGTAAAGAAATTACATAGCGCCTGTGGTCATACGCTATAGTGTTTCACCCTATAGCGTATGCATCTTGCATGTCCATCAAGTGGGTTAATGACCATCTTGGTCTGCATTTTACTCAGGGTTGCACAGTGTGACATAGGGAGGTGGAGAATATTGGATGCTGCCCATCACAGGCCAACTACCTTTCATCACACAATGCCACTGAGACCAGCCAAGCTACTTAGTGTGAGAAGTGAGACCGACAAGCATCTGTGACCCACACAATCCCTCTACTGGGACTGAAAGTACCTGTGGCCTGCACCTCACAAATATGTGAGCATCTGCCTGCACCCTGGTATGGGGAGTGTGTAGAGGAGGACACAGTGACAGAAGACATTGTAATGTGTAGCATATGTTGTATGCCTACTAACCTGCTGTCACAGTGATGTGTTCTGACAATGCCATCTTCTGACATATCAGATTGACAGCTCCATGACAGCACAGAATGAGACCACACATTTATCATTCCACAATGCCGAAGCTGACTGCATTGGCCCGGGTCACCCCAGCCCAGCCAATGAAAGCAATCTAGACCTTGAAGCCGGCCACCCGAAGATGACAGGGAGCTCTTGGATACAGCATTGTTGGATCCAAGGTGAGTATAGTTCCGCGTTAAAAACTACAGCAATATACATTAAAAATAACTAAAAAATCTACACTAAGAAACATAAAAAGAAAAAAGAAAAAGATCCACACCAATGAGGTTTTATATACACACACATAATGTATGTATACGTACACACATCATATATACCGTATATACTCGAAAATAAGCCGAGGCACCCAATTTTACCACAAAAAACTGAGAAATGCAGCAACTACTGTAAGTGGAAAAGAGGGTCAACAATGCCCATCTGCAGCCTCACTGTGCCCATCTGCAACCTCATGCACCTAATCTCCAGAACACCAGCGCTGTGACATTCAGTCTAGTCGGCGGTCGTCCAGTGTAACAAAGCCCCGCCTTTTCCTCATCCGTGTTCCATGAAACACAGATTCAGTTTCCCAGCAGTGAGTCAGTGTTCCACCTATCACGGACGAGGACAAGGCGGGGCTTTGTTACACTGGATGGCCGCGGACTAGACTGCATGTCACAGCACCAGGAGATCAGGTACATGAGGCTGCAGATGGACACAATGAGGCAGGGAGACTCGAGTATAAGCCGAGGAGGGCTTTTTCAGCACAAAAAAAAAAATGTGCTGAAAAACTTGGCCAATACTCGAGTATATACGGTAACCTCACACAGTATATCCATCCTAAAACAGCACTTATGCCTTACAGCACTGGGGTCACCGGTGTTGATCCCAACCATGATACTATCTGCATGGAGATTGCATGTTCTCCTTGTGCTTGTGCTGGTTTCCTCCCACACTCCAAAGACAAACAGGTAGATTACTTGACTCCTGGCTATATTGGTCCTAGTATGTGTATGTATGCAAGTAATGTAGATTGTGAACTCCTTGAGGGTAGAGACTGATGTGAATGTACAATATTGTAAATAAAATTCAATTAGCGCTCTCAAAAATGCATAAATTATTAATATATGTAAAGCACTGTGCTATATAAATATATATATATACACACAAATGTCACTTATTAGGTAAGTATGTAAGATATCAGCCCTTCACTACACTTACCGGCATAGACTTCATAGATGTCAGAAAGTCACTGTCAGGTTGGTGAAGATCAGAGTTGACAACAACGCCGTTCATTACCTACATAGAAAGCAGAAAACCTGTAAACATCTGGATGCTGCACCACACATCTGTCAAAGATCAGACACCAGAAAACATAAATCAATGCCCTGAAATGTACAAAAATAAAGAACTGAGAGGGGGTTATGTGTTCACATGCTGCCCAGATGGGAGTGGAGAACCAAGAGGTCCTATCCTGTCAGAGCAGAGAAGTATGACCCACCAGCACCATGAACTCTATGATTACCCGGCTGATCTCCATAACAAAACTTTACCTCCTTTGCAGTCAGGGGTCTCCAGCACAGACAACCTAGGGGATGAATAAAGCATGGGGAATGCAGTATTATCATTCTGCCTCCAGTGGTTACAGATGGCAGGAAGTGTCAAGAGGAGATGGCTTTCTGTACAGAACACCCCGGGCCGGAGGGTTTCATTAACTGATGGAGAATTGCTGATTCACTTAATTTAAATCTGCATATAGATCCATCGACAATTGTATACATCCGAAATCATGGCAACTTGGATTTATGTATTGTATCGTTCTGTAGAAATGTAGAATCAAAGATAATCAGTTGTCACTGTTCTGTCCTACCTACGTGTGTTTTTATGTGTTGTATTGAACTGCATCAGGTTATTATTGTTCTGTACGTGTTTAGTGCTAGTTCGTTCAGTCCTAGCTAGATCTGCCTGGTTTCTTCTGTGTTCCCTCAGTTAGTGGAAGTACTTTGCAAGGTCATTGTCTTCCTACAATTAAAACAACTGAAAAAAACTCTCTGTACTACAATTATACGTCTTATTGAGGTGCCAAGCTGCCTGTGGATGGTGACAAGTCAGCAGGTGACCATACCCACGGGACAGACTAGGGGGAGATTTACTAAAACTGGAGAGTGAAAAATCTGGTGCAGCTCTGCATAGAAACCAATCAGCTTCCAGGTTTTTTTTTTATTAAAACTTAAAATGTGGATGTAAACCCAAAAAGTATTTTTTTTTTGATGTCACAATGTAGAGTATAAGATTTCCTATCATCTGTGCCCAGTCTTGCCACACAGAGTTATTCCAGCTCTGAGCAATCCTCTTTTAGGGCCCTTTCACACTGGTGCGTTTTTCCAGCGTTTTCGCGGTAAAAATAGCGCTATTAAAACGCCCATAAAACGCTCCCCATGCCCCCTCCATTGAAATGAATTAAAAACCGATGTAAAAACGCGGCAAAAACGCACCAGTGTGAAAGGGCCCTTATTGTTCAGTGAAAATTAACAGAGTTCCAGATAAAACCCTGTCTAAATACAAAGTCCTTTCCTCTCTCCTTGCTTTGAGTGACAGGTTATTTACATATCTAGCTTGGACATGCTTATCATATTTTATGTTAGGTTTATCATAATATGAGGTGATCCACAGGTCATTGTAAATTACCAGGATGTGTTATGTGGGGGAGGGGTGGATTTCTCACTTTTTATACTGTGGATCACCTCATATTATGATAAACATAACATAACATATGATAAGCATGTCCAAGCTAGATATGTAAATAACCTGTCACTCAAAGCAAGGAGAGAGGAATGGACTTTGTATTTAGAAAGGGTTTTATCTGGAAGTCTTAATTTTTACTGAACAATAAAAGAGGATTGCTCAGAGCTGGATTAACTGTGTGGCAAGACTGGGCACAGATGATAGGAAATCTTATACTCTACATTGGGACATCAAAAAAAAGTTTATATACACTTTAATTAACCACTTGCTGTCCGCCCTATTACAAAATGACAGCGGCAAAGTGGTTTCAATATTCTGACCAGAGGTCATATGACATCTTCAGGGGGTGCGCATTGCGGTGATCGTTGTTGCGGGGTGTCAGTCTCTGACGGAGACTCTTTACCACGTGATCAGCCGTGTCCAATCAAGGCTGATCACGATGTAAACAGAAAAAGCCGGTAATCGGCTTTTCCTCACTCCCGCCTGCAGGTTTCTGCACAGATGTCAATGTAAATTGCAGCCCGAAAATTGCAAAAAGTAGTACAGGAACTACTTTTTGAAATCGGTGCAGCGCCACAGATGTGGCGTCGCACCGATTAGGATGGTGCCATTGCCAGCAAATGCCGCCGATTTGACATGTATACTGATTTCTTCTTTACAGGGTCAGATAGGTTAGTTAGATCGTGGATGTCTGTAGATGCAGAGATTTTAGTACTAGGGTGGTCTTCCACTTTAAGCCCTTATTCACACCTAGGCGACAAAACGCCTGAAGCGCGACGCCCGTGCCGCTGGAGGGGAGAATTCCCATTGCTGTCTATGGAGATGGTTCACATCTCATAGACGCCGTACGCCTGCCGCCTGAAAACAAGTCCCGGACCCTTTTTTTCAGGCGGCATTGGCGTTCGGCCATAGACATCAACGTAAATTCTTTGTGAAAAAAAAAGTTAACTAATTGCGGCAAAATACGCAGCGTACGCGGCGTTACAATGTGAATGGAGCCTAAAAGCAAAAGGACTTCTGAAAGGCATTTGTCAAATCAACAAATGTACTGAGAATTTTCGCACAAATATTTGCATGACGTTTCCTTGAAAATCTACTAGTGTATGGCCAGTTTTAGAGTGACCCTTCATCAAGTAAAATGTAGCCCAGAAGACAGAGAAATGCAACCTGAGGCTTGCTGAGGACAACAAAGTTTGGTGTTTGCCATACCTCACTTGCCATGCTTAGATGTCAGAGGGGGGTGGTATAGAAAGAGTCTATTTTCCAGCATTCACTATCTTCTCTGGGTGGCAGTCAAGCCTAGCATGACCCATCTTGTCCAGCATCTTGGAATAAGGCCTCTAGCTGAGTAGTGCAAAATAGTTCTGTGCTTGAGATAGTGCAGGTGCTTCCGAGCGCCATGATTTAACAGTCTTCACTAGGGATCTCTTCGGGTGTCATGTGGAAGCTGATAGGAAAGAAAGAAAAAAAAAGAAAAAATGTTTTCCCCCAAAATTCACCAAACACCCAATACATTATAGGCAATGGGCCCAAACAACATACAGCAAAACCTTGGTTTGCGAGCAGAATTCATTCCGGAAACATGATTGTAATCCAAAGCACTTGTATATCAAAGCAAATTTTCCTATAATAAATAATGGAAACTCAAATGATTTGTTCCACAACCATTTATTCATTAAAGGGGTTGTAAAGGTAAAAAAAAAATTCCCTAAATCGCTTCCTTTACCTTAGTGCAGTCCTCCTTTACTTACCTCATCCTTCCATTTTTGCTTTTAAATGTCCTAATTTCTTCTGAGAAATCATCACTTCCTGTTCTTCTGTCTGTAACTCCACACAGTAATGCAAGGCTTTCTCCCTGGTGTGGAGTGTCGTGCTCGCCCCCTCCCTTGGAATACAGGAGAGTCAGGATGCCCTCTAACACACAGCTCCTTTCTCCATCTGCAACGTAGAGAGCGTCCTGACTCTCCTGTAGTCCAAGGGAGGGGGCGAGCACGACACTCCACATCAGGGAGAAAGCCTCGCATTACAGTGTGGAGTTACAGACAGAAGAACAGGAAGTGAGGATTTCTCACAAGAAATAAGGACATTTAAAAGCAAAAATGGAAGGATGAGGTAAGTGAAGGAGGACTGCACTAAGGTAAAGGAAGCTATTTAGGAAAAAAATTGTTTAACCGACGAGCTCGCGCGCAGTAGCACCCGCATATGAAAACGGTGTTCAAACCACACAAGTGAGGTATCGCCGCGATCGTTAGAGCGAGAGCAATAATTCTAGCCCTAGAATTTTTTAAACGTCGCCTATCGAGATTTTTAAGGGTAAAAGTTTGACGCCATTCCACGAGCGGGCACAATTTTTAAGCGTGACATGTTGGGTATCATTTTACTCGGCGTAACATTATCTTTCACAATATATAAAAAAAATAAAAATAAAATGGCCAAATTTATTGTTGTCTTATTTTTTAATTAAAAAAAAAGTGAACTTTTTCCCCAAAAAAATGCGCTTGTAAGACCACTGCGCAAATACGGTGTGAAAAAGTATTGCAATGACCGCCATTTTATTCTCTAGGGTGTTAGAAAAAAAATATATATATATAATGTTTGGGGGTTTTAAGTAATTTTCTTGCAAAAAAAGACCGGAGTTA
Organism: Rana temporaria; assembly: GCF_905171775.1. Classification (NCBI taxonomy): domain Eukaryota; kingdom Metazoa; phylum Chordata; class Amphibia; order Anura; family Ranidae; genus Rana; species Rana temporaria. Next base: position 411,404,040 of record NC_053491.1, read on the forward strand.
GGCTTACCGGTAACTCTGTTTCTAGGAGTCTTCCAGGACAGCCTCTTGAGACCTTGGGCTCCTCCCTCCGGGACAGGAAACACGTACACCCTTTTCTTTAAAGGGCGGTCCTCTAGATCTCCTCCTCAGTTTGCCCGAGAAATACCAGAAGATCCTGAAAGACATAGTCTACTAACACATCGTTAGATCATTTTATATCTTCACCACAATTACAGTTCCTTAACAGACACCGGGTGGGAAAAACTCCGGCTGTCCTGGAAGACTCCTAGAGACTGAGTTACCGGTAAGCCTAACTCCGGTCTTTCTCTAGTCGTCTTCCAGGACAGCCTCTTGAGATGACAAGCAAGAACTTACTGGTTTTTAGGGTGGGACTACTGTCTGGAAGACCCTTCGTCCGAAGGCCTGATCCTTGTCTGACAGCAGGTCCAACCGGTAGTGTCTTGCAAAGGTTGAGTAAGATGTCCAGGCTGCCGCCTTACAGATCTCTTCCGGGGACGCTCCTGCTCTTTCTGCCCAGGAAACCGCCACTGCCCGAGTAGAATGTGCTTTAACTGTAGGTGGTTCCCTACCCCCTAACGTATATGCTTCTACAATCAACATCCTGAGCCATCTGGCAATAGAGGATTTTGATGTTCTGTGACCCTTGCGGGCACCTGAGAAGTTAACAAAAAGTGAGTCACATAATCTAAATTCCTTTGTGACTTCTAAGTAAAATAAAAGACTTCTTTTAACATCCAATAAGGACAAAAATTCCCCTTCATCATCTTCTGAAGAGGAAAGCAGGGTTGGTAGGACAATGTCCTGAGTCCTATGAAAGGTAGAGGCTACCTTGGGTAGGAAGCTAGGATCCGTCCTAAGAACTATCCTATCGTCAAATACAGATAGGAAGGGCTCCCTAATAGAGAGGGCCTGAAGATCGCTGACTCTCCTGGCTGAGGCTATGGCCACTAGAAAGACTGTTTTAAGGGTAACATGTTTCAGAGAAGACTCTTCCAGCGGTTCAAATGGTTTGTTAGTAAGAGCCTTTAGTACCAAGGACAGATCCCAAGAGGGACAGGCTCTAATCCTAGTTGGATTAGATCTTGTCAGACTTTTGAAAAAGTTTTTGACGAAGCGATCCTGTTGAAGAGGTACATCCAAAAAAATACTTAAGGCAGCCGCCTGTACTTTGAGAGTGCTGACTGATAAGCTTAAGTCCGCACCTGCCTGCAAAAATTCTAGCACTACTGGGATGCCAGAATGATTCATTCCTTGCTGTATCTTCCAGGAATTGAATTTTTTCCACACCTTAGAGTATATTGCTCTAGTTACAGGTTTGCGACACCCTAAGAGAGTCGTGACCACTTTATCCGAAAAACCCCGTGCTTTCAATAGTTGCTCTTCAGAAACCAGGCAGTTAGTTTCAGGTTCTTTATCTGAGGATGAAGGACTGGACCTATAGACAGAAGATCTACTTTTTCTGGAAGTGTCCAAGGTGGATACAGGGCCAGCCTCCACAGGCTGGCGAACCATGGCCTCTTGGGCCAGAAAGGCGTGATCAGAATCAGATCCGCTGGTTCCCTGAGAAATTTTTGAATTACCCTGGGAATCAACCTCACTGGAGGGAATGCGTATGCCAGGCTGAAATGCCAAGGATGTGAGAAGGCATCTATCCCCTTCGCTCTGTCTTGTGGGTGAATGGAAAAATATGTTGTAACCTTCCTGTTCTCCTCTGCTGCGAACAGGTCCACCTCTGGTAGTCCCCAGAGTGAGACTATCTGGTAGAAAGTTTCTGGTCTAGAGACCACTCGTCCTGACATACTACCTGTCTGCTGAGGAAATCTGCCAGGGTATTCAGTGAGCCCTTTAAGTGGACAGCTGAAAGGTGTACCAGATTTTTCTCTGCCCAGATCAAGATCTGTGTAGCTGTTGCCTGGAGGGCTGGGCTCCTTGTGCCTCCTTGCTTGTTTATATAAGCTACTGTGGCAGCGTTGTCCGTCCTGATTTGTAGATGCTGACCCACTAGATAGCCGTTCTAAAAGCCATTCAGGGCTTCAAGTGCTAACAGTTCTTTTTGGTTTGATGACCGAAGAACCTCCGAGGACGACCACTGACCCTGGGTCCAAACTTCTCCCAGGTGGGCTCCCCAACCCCCCCTGCTGGCATCGGTGGTCATTACCAGAGCCACTGGCGGATCCCAGAGAAGACCCTTGTCCAGGTTTTCTCTGGCTCTCCACCACCATAGGTTTCTTTGAATGCTCTTTGGGATAGGTATTGTGAGGTCCAAATCCTCCTTCCTGCCACTCCAAAGTTTGAGCATATGTGCCTGAAGAGGACGCGAATGAAATCTGGCCCAGGGTACCGCCGGAAAACAGGCCGACATCAGACCCAGAACTCGCATAACTTGCCTTATGCTGATCTCCTGATTCGTCTGGAGGAAAGCAACCGCCTGATCCAGTTTGAGAATTTTTTCCTGGGGAAGGAAAATCTTCTTTTCTACTGAGGATATTCTGTATCCCAGATACATCACCTCCTGTGATGGTATCATCTGCGATTTTTCTTCGTTGACCAGCCAACCCAGGGAACGCAGGAAAGACAGGGCTACCTTCAGGTCGCTCTCTAACTGATGACCAGACGGGCTATGAACAACAGATCGTCTAGGTAAGGCACTATTGTTACTCCTTGGAGTCTCAGTGGTGCCAGGGCTTCTGCTAGGACTTTGGTAAAAATCCTTGGCGAGGAAGACAGGCCAAAGGGGAGGGCCCTGAATTGCAGATGTTTGGTAGCAGAACCCAGTAGTCTCACCGCTAGACGCAGGAATTTTTGGCATTCCTGACGGATCGGAATGTGTAAATATGCGTCCCGTAAGTCCACGGTGGCCATATAACACTTTGGGAAGATCAGACTGGTGACTGAAAATATCGATTCCATTCTGAACCGTTTGTACCGGACCCACTTGTTGAGAGGACGAAGGTTTAAAATCAGTCTGTACTTTCCTGAGGGCTTTTTCACCACGAAGACATGTGAATACACCCCCTGACCTTCCTCCTCCTGGGGAACTTCCGACAGAACCCTCTGATCCAACAGGTCCCCTAAAAGGAGACTCAGGGCCTCTGCTTTCTCCCGGTCTCTGGGAGGTTGAGTGACCAAAAATATTGGGGGAGGGGGAGCTGAAAATTCCAGCCTGTAGCCGTTTTCTATGAGGTCGTGTACAAACGGACTGACTGTTAATTCTGTCCATTGTGAGAGGAACTCCCCCAATCTTCCTCCCACAGGGACCTGAGTGTCACTGGGTTTTGGGGGGAACCTGAGGAGGGTTAAACAAGATTCCTCCTCTTCCACGTCCCTTTTGGCCCGACCAATGTTTTTTAGGATGTGAATCCCGGTCTTTCTGGTTTTGCCTAAACCCTCGAAAAAAACGTTTATTTTCTTTCTTTTTTCTTTCCGGGAAGGCTTTCTTTTTATCTTGTGTCCTTTCTAGTGCCTCCTGGAGACCCGGACCAAATAAGTGATCGCCAGAAAAGGGTAAGCCGCAGAGTTTTAACTTTGATGCGGCGTCACCAGTCCATGTCTTTAACCAGACCGACCTTCTGGCTGCGTTGACCAACGCTGCGGATCTGGCTGCAAGCTTCACCGATTCTGAGGAAGCATCGGCTAGGAAGCCAGCCGCCTTCAAGAGCAACGGGAAAGATTTTAAGATCTGCTGCCTGGATGTACCAGCAGTGATATGCGCTTGGAGTTGATTGAGCCAACACTCCAAGTTCCTGGCTACGCAGGTAGCCGCCAACGCTGGTTTAAGTGCAATAGTGGAAGCATCCCATGCCCTTTTTAAAATGATGTCACCCCTTTTATCCATCGGATCTTTAAGTGATCCAAGGTCATCGAAGGCCAGGTCAGTTCTTTTTGATACCCTGGCCAGAGGTGCATCTAGCTTTGGAACTTTGTTCCATGGGAGCGTTGTATCTTCCTCAAAAGGAAATCTACGCTTTAGGTTCCCTGCAAAAAAAGGTCTTTTTTCTGGTTGCTCCCACTCCAACAAGATCGTTTCCACCAACGACTTATGAACAGGGAAACACCTGGTCTTTACAGCACTACCTTGATAAAGTTGGTCGTGCTTAGATAGCTGGACCTGTTCCTCTCGGATCTCTAGGGTTTCATATATTGCTTTAAGCAAGTCTCCCACATCTTCTAGAGACAGTCTATATCTAGTCCCCCTGGAAGAGTCTTCTTCTTCTAGCTCAGAGCCAGAAGCTGAATCTACCTGAGAGGAAGCCTGGGACCGAGTGGACCCTCCTGCTTCCTCCTCCTCATGCTCATCCCCTTCGACCGGAGTTGCCAAGGACGGGGCACTAGGGGTCCTATATACCGGGGACGGCATCTGCATCCTATCCATCATTCCCCGGAAAGATTTGAAAGTGGATGCGAGCTCATCTTTTACAGATGATAAGACTTTTTGGCATTCTGCCACAGAGTCATCTTTGACCAGACTGGAGATGCACTCTACACATAGAGGCTTTTTCCAGCTGGAACCCAATTTTTCCCCACATACAGCGCACTTTCTTTTAGGGGCTTGTGCTGGCGTTTTGTCCTGAGTTTTGACCTAAAATCAAACACAAACACCAAAAGAGTTGTTTAGTATAAAAGACAATGCCCCCTGACAACCACACCGTGTGCCAGAAAAGATAAGTGCTGGGGAGCCCTCCACCATAGGCCCTGCCCAGGGAGGGAGAAAAGGTCCTGAGATAAATTTAGACCATGTCCCCCAAGGTAAGTGAAGAGTCAGCCTAGCCCCCCTTACCTGGGAGACGCCGGAGCCGGTGGACCCGGAGTCTGTGGCCTGCCTCGCTTCCTCCATCGGTCCTGTGTCCTTAAACAGCCCGGCTGCGTTTGGAACACACCGCTCCGTGTGCCTTCCTTCCACTGCCGCGCCTAAGCCGAATGGGACTAGGTTTCGACGGCGCCCCTTGATGACGCCGTTCCGGTGACGCACTTCCGCCTTGTGGAATGCATCCGTCCCGCCCCTCAGCGCCGCTCCGGAAGGGGATCTGCAGTGCAGAGCGGCATGGCACAGCCAGCGTCTCTCGCCGCCGCCATAGCTGATGTACCGCGCTGTGCTCTGAGAAGAAGACCAACGCAACAGGTACTGGGTACTGCGGGGGGGGATGCCGACATCAAGGGTTCCCACTCTCTCTGAGCTTTAGACAGCAGTGAAATCGGTGACCTTTCTCTTCCTAGCAGGAGCAGAGGGGTACCAGGCAGAGAGGGAATCCAGCATTTTTAAAAGTCCCTTAAAAAAAAACGTGCTCCTTCCCTTCTGGCAGGAAACACAATAACTGAGGAGGAGATCTAGAGGACCGCCCTTTAAAGAAAAGGGTGTACGTGTTTCCTGTCCCGGAGGGAGGAGCCCAAGGTCTCAAGAGGCTGTCCTGGAAGACGACTAGAGAAAAACTGTTTTAGTCTTGTAAACACCAAATCTGAAAAACACCTTCCGTCCTTGAGTGGTTAAATGTAACCATATTGCTACACTTAGAGGTACCTCTCTTCTCTTTTATACTCAGTTGTGACATGACGCTACTCTTATATCAAGACATCGCTTGTATATCAAGTCAATATGTATTAAAAAAAAAATGCTGGTTTACCAAAATGCTCTCAAACCAAAGTTACTCTCAGACCAAGGTTTTACTTTCCATAGTTCAAATGTTTCCTGTGCATCTTACCTGCAGTAAACATGTTATGACCCAGAGTAGAACAATGAGATGTCACCAGCACTTTGCTGCAAACATAGACACTTGTTTATTAGTACAATGTCAAATCACTATGTGACCTCAAGGGACCTTGTGTGACCCTGGAACTTAGGTTTCCTTGACTGATTTGCACCTCCAATTTAATTGCGCCTTGCGCCTTTGTTTAACAGAAGTCTAAGCAAGTCACAATGAAATTGGAAAAAAGTAGTGCTGGAAACTTTTTCAAGGTCGCTGCAACCGTTCCATTGTCAGCAATGGAGTTCAATCTATCATGGGATTTGGAACTGTCAAATTGCATGACAAATCGCACTGGTGTGAACTGGGGCTTACTGTGGTTTATGCAATACCGTTTGCTACGGTCAGTACAAGCACCCATCTGTTACCAACGTCAAACACTGGAAGGAATGCAGTAATCGTCCGATTACAAAAATACAAAAGCAGAAGTTATCTTCTCAACTGTTCCTGTAAGACAGTGGTTCTCAACCTGGGGGTCAAATGATAATTTGCCAGGGGTCACCGAATCCTGTCCTATTCCTGAAGCCCGCACCACTCTCCCAGGACCGGCTGTCCCTGGAGCCTGTGGCTGCCCAGCTGGACTGTTCCTGTAAGACAGTGGTTCTCAACCTGGGGGTCAAATGATAATTTGCCAGGGGTCACCGAATCCTGTCCTATTCCTGAGCCCGCACCACTCTCCCAGCACGGCTGTCCCTGGAGCCTGTGGCCGCCCAGCTGGACTGTTCCTGTAAGACAGTGGTTCTCAACCTGGGGGTCAAATGATAATTTGCCAGGGGTCACCGAATCCTGTCCTATTCCTGAGCCCGCACCACTCTCCCAGCACGGCTGTCCCTGGAGCCTGTGGCTGCCCAGCTGGACTGTTCCTGTAAAACAGTGGTTCTCAACCTGGGGGTCAAATGATAATTTGCCAGGGGTCACCGAATCCTGTCCTATTCCTGAAGCCCGCACCACTCTCCCAGGACCGGCTGTCCCTGGAGCCTGTGGCTGCCCAGCTGGACTGTTCCTGTAAGACAGTGGTTCTCAACCTGGGGGTCAAATGATAATTTGCCAGGGGTCACCGAATCCTGGCCTATTCCTGAAGCCCGCACCACTCTCCCAGGACCGGCTGTCCCTGGAGCCTGTGTCTGCCCAGCTGGGCTGTTCCTGGAGCCCGCGGCCGCCCACTCAGCCTCTTTGCAGGCGCCCATTCAGTTCACAGCATGGCTGGGGGCAGAGACTAGAGGTCAGCTGACTGGTGAGGAATGTGAAGTGGGAGGGGCTGGAGGAGACCCTATCTCCTGATTTCGGCATAGGTGTCACTACTACGAGACACCACAAAGTCGGAGACACAGTGAGTGCGATTATAGTTGCCATTAAAGGTCGCGCTAAATGTCTGTGGTTTAGGCGCAAATTACTTGTCATGTCTTGGGTGACGACAACCCACGCTACATAAATAATTTTACTGTTAGGGGTCCCCACAACTTGGGAAATTTTATCAAGGGGTCACGGCCCTAGAAGGTTGAGAACCACGGCTGTAAGAGAAGTACAATATAGTTGCGGGTGTCTTCTATCCCGTGTCATACGAGTTGAGCTCCTAGAGAAGTAGAAGGCTTTGAAGGGCCACATCTAGTTTGATGGCTACTTCTGTTCCATGAAGGTTGGTGTCAATCAGCAACAGATATGTAAGAAGTATCTGCTCCAATTTACCACTTCAGCCCCGGAAGGTTTTACCCCCTTAATGACCAGGCCATTTTTTGAGATACAGCACTGCGTTACTTTAACTGACAATTGCGACGATGTACCCAAATAAAATCGTCCCCACGAATAGAGCTTTCTTTTGGTGGTATTTGATCACCTCTACGTTTGTTTTTTGCTCTATAAACAAAAAAAATTCTTTTACTTTCTGCTATTATGATTATACAGGATTTACATAGTGCCAACATTTTGCACAGCGCTTTACAACATCAGGGCAGACAGTACAGTTACAATACAAATCAATACAGGAGGGATCAGAGGGCCCTGCTCAATAGAGGTTACAATCTAGAAGGGAGGGTCAAGTGGAACAAAAGGTAATAACTGTGGGGGATGATCAGATGGAGAAAATGAAAATACAGTTGTTAGTTGTGGGCAGGATAGGCTTCTCTGAAGAGAAGGGTTTTCAGGGATCGTCTAAAAGCTAATAGAGAAGGAGATAATCGAACAGATTGGGGTAAGGAGTTCCATAGGATTGGAGAGGCTCTGGAAAAGTCCTGGAGGTGAGCATGGGAGGAGGTGGTGAGGGAGCATGATAGAGCTGACCTGCCGCAGTACATCGGTAGGCAAGGGGTTAAGTCTATGGAAATGAATGCACAGTCATAGCTTTAGTCAAGTTAAAGTTTAAGTAAAGGCTCCTGTCTCAACATGTACCAAAGCCAGTTACTATGTGATGTACAAGCCTCATAAAATAAGCAAACAACTTTCTTTTAACTGCCCTGACTCAAATCCTCCTACATTTGTATCTCACACGCTCCCCCTCTCAGGCACTGCAGCTCACAGTGGGGGGGGGGGAGGAGTTACAGCAGCAGTGCTGCCAATCCAGAAAGTGGCGAGCAGGAGTGGGTGTGGCCATATGCCGACTATCAGGCTACAGGCAGGGGGCAGGTTGCCTACAAATGTGGGTTTAGATACAGTGAGTCAGTTAGCCTGCCCAGGCCAGGAAGGAGATAGCCAGGTGCAGGCTTCTTTCCAGGGATTTTTGGGCCTTGCCTTTCCCTGTCATATAAGACGGTGAAGGCCGGGTCCCGGAGCTGCTGCTGCCGCTGTTAGGGCAGCTGGAGTTGTTGTCATGCCTTGCTCCCGGGCGAAAACGACATGGGATACTAAGAAGGGGCTGCTGTGCCCAAGTCCTTTTGAACACGGTAAAAACTGAGAAATTGCCAAGCTTTGAAATTTGCCAATAATGGACTCTCACCTTTGTCAAGGTATGCCTGGGCAGCTTCAGTTCAGTTCGTTAGGGATTGGACTGTTATGCACTTAAAATGGTTGTAAACCTAGTTACACCACTTTTACCTACAGGTAAATAAGGCTTACCTGTAAGTACTGGAAATATCTACCAAACATTTACCATATACGCCTGCGCAGACGTCAGCATGCACTCTGAAGAAAGGGCAGGGTCCTGCCCCTTTTCTGAGGGGCTCGTGCCGTGCCGTGACCAGTCCACGGCCCGGAAGGAAGAGATGTAAAGATGGACATGGCCACCAGCGGGTATATCACGGGCTTCGTTTGCAGGTAAGTGCAACATAATGTGCTAGTATGCAATGCATACTAGCTCATTATGCTTTTACTTTGCAGGGGGAAAAAATAGGAAGTAAAACCCATCATGGATGTGCAGCCAAAAAATCTGCAGCAACAGTGTGATGTTATTATGTCACTGTGGACCAAAATCTGAGGAATATTTCCAACACCTTTTTGCATCTATGTCACGAAGAATTAAGGCAGTTCTGAAGGCAAAAGGGGGTCCAACCCGGTACTAGCAAGGTGTACCTAAGTGGCCGCTGAGTAAATCCCAGGATGCTGCGGGTGATGGGATACACCTTCCTCACCTATGCAAGGAATTTGGAAGTGGGGTGGGGGTGGGGGCGCCAAATTAAATCTGAAATACAGATAAGCAACTAATGTCTAAATACAAGAACCATGTGTATGCTTTAATCTTGGTGTACTTTGTGTATTTCTTACAGATCCGTGCAGTTATCCAATGTGAAACTTTACCTCTGTATAGAAACTTCCTGTAATAAAGACCGGTCACTGCTGCTCTCTCTCCTTGTGCTGGGTGACTGGTCTTGTCTCCGCCCCCTCCTGTAGTGGGTGGAGCCTGATGGGCCCCTTTTACAGCTCTGTTTTCTGCACAGGCTATGTACAGCACAGTGATGATGTCACTGCTACTTTTATAGGTAATATCTGGATTTATAAAGGCATTTGATGCACAGAAGGCTATTGAGAAATGTAAATGAAGATTTTTATGCCCAGAGTTCAGCATTGGTTAACAGCTTGCCGACCATATAACACAGATATACAGCGTCAAAGCAGCTCGGCTTCACCAGATCACATACCTAGCACGTGATCTGACACTTCCGGGTAGGGGCGCACACGCCGCCGGCAACCCGGATATGCTGTGATTAAACACTGCAGATGTCGATCACCCATCGATCGTCATGAATTTACACAGGATAGGGCTCTGCCTATGTAAACAAGGCAGAGCCCTGTCCTGTCAGTGGGGAAGTAATAGATATTCTTTCACTGCAAAGCAGGGAACAAAATCCATCACTTCCCCTAGTAAAAGCACAACATACAGTACACCAAAACACTGGCTAGTTACACATTTAACCATTTGATTTCCCTACATGTTAACCCCTTCCCAGCCATTAGTACAGTAACAGTGTATATTTTAAGCACTGATCACTGTATTAGTGTCACTGGTTCCTAAGAAGTGTCAGTTAGTGTCCGAAAGGCAGCCGCTATAAGACACTGATCTCCGCCATTAATAGTAAAAAAAAAAATGTACTAAAAATTCTATCACATTTCATGGTTTGTAGATGCTGTAACGTTTGCGGAACCCAATCAATATACTCTTATTGGGATTTTTTGACCAAAATATGTAGCAGAATACATGTTGGCATAAATCGATAAAGAAATTCGATTTTTTTTTATTATTATTGAATATATTTGTAGGGGTGCAACGGATCAAAAAACTCACAGTTCAGATCGTTCCTCGGATCAGGAGTAACGGATCGGATCATTTTTCGAATCGGCAAATAAAAAAATTCTCCCCCACTGTAAAATACACATCTCCCCCCCCCCACTGTTCACCTCCCCCCCACCAACTATAGTACCCCCTCCTCGGTGCAAACACCCCCCCTCCTCTCAGTACAAGAGACCCCCCTCCTCTCAGTGCAAGAGACCCCCCCTCCTTTTGGGGCAAGAGACCCCCCCTGGGCAGTACAGACACTCCCAGCGTGTGCTTCTTCCCCACGAGTGCGGGCTCCTCCTCTGTGGGTGTAAACAGAGGAGGGCCGCCGCCGGGTGTACCAAGATGGCCACGGCTCCGGAGCTAGGCCGAAGCCGCGGCCTTTCCTAATGTTATTCCTGCGACTCCGGAGGTAGGCCCAAGCCACGGCCATAACGTTAGGAAAGACCGCGGCTTCGGCCTAGCTCCGGAGCCGCGGACATAACATTAGGAAAGGCCGTGGCTTCGGCCTAGCTCCGGAGCCGCGGACATAACATTAGGAAAGGCCGTGGCTTCGGCCTAGCTCCGGAGCCGCGGCAATCTGCGGATCACAGTGTGTTCCGATCCGAAGGGGGTGACCCTAGCAGAAAGTAAATATATATATATATATATATATATATTTTTTTTTTAATTATTAGTCTTATTTTTTTTTTTTTGTTTATAGCTCAAAAAAAAAAAAAAAAAAAACAGAGATGATCAAATACCACTCAAAAATGTGTTGGGGAAAAGGACGTAAATTTAATTTGGGTAAATTTGGCTTTATTTATTACAGCTTCCTATATCGGAGACTGGTCACTGCTGCCCTCTCTCCTTGTGCTTGGAGACTGGTCTTGTCCCCACCCCCAAATGTAGTTTTTCGGCTGTAGTGGGTGGGGTCTTCTGAGCCCCTCCCACAGCTCTACTGTCCACGCTTAATATAGAGAACTGGTTACGTAATTTCTAGTGTGAAACTTTACCTCTGTGTAGGAACTTCCTGTAATAAAGACCGGTCACTGCTGTGCTCTCTCCTTGTGCAGGGTGACTGGTCTTTTCTCCGCCCCCTTATCAGTTAAAGTAACGCAGTGCTGTATTGCAAAATAAAAATAAATGGTCTGGTCATGAAGGGGGGTAAATCTTCCAGGGTTCAAAAAGAAAAAAGTTGTACTACATTGAGTAGCGACATGGCGGACTTTAGAGGGCAATCACAGGGACGTATATCGTTATAAAAATAAAGTTTAATTACAAAATAGTACATATACAAATAAATTCATATAAAAAATGTTATCAAGAAAGAGAACATAGATACATATTTGAGCAATAAAACGTCTCGCCGACGCGTTTCGCCTTACGGCTTCTTCTGGACGAGTTGTATGGTTTTATAACACGGAAGTATTGCTACTTGTATGTGTCTGAAAGAGAGTTGTACATTTATAACATATAGATAACATAAAACATAATCCAATAAAAAATTGAAAGGTAGCATGCAATAAAGCCAAATATAGTACCAATAAAGTTGGTGGTCATCTGCATCCATCTAGGATCATTAGGTTAGTACCAAAAATAAGTACGTAAGCTGTTAAAACAGAGAAAAATAACCAGAAACTGACAGGCAAAATATCTCAGTGTATATATAGCTTTATATATGTGTGAACAGTGTGCGCACATATATATGCATAATATTGCGCTTGAGCAAACAAAGAAGGCCAAATGAAGGACCTACCCGGTTGACAATAAAGACACGATTTCCTGATGGTATGGGGAGCCACAATAGTAATAGGTTCTAGGAGAGAAAAAGGGGGAGCAGGTAAATGTATCTGTGCATATGCTAGAACATAATGAGAGTGTAAACAGCGGTCAAGAGATTGTAAAGGAATAAATAAATAAAATAAAATGTCAGGGATGGCAAATATCAAAAATGGTTGGATTACCTTGAAGATAGTATAAAAAGTCAACAACCGGGACCAGCAAGGCAGAAGGCAGATGAGAAAGACCTGGAGGGAAAACAGATTCCGTCGCTAGGTAACTACACTGCACTGTCCGCAGTAGAGGGCAGATCAAAAGGCTTTGGAACCTGTATGTAAAATGGCCAGAATAACCCATATGCACAGCGGATGAGAATCGCAAATAAACAGGGATAACGATAGAGTATTACCTTGCCGCCTATGAAGTGATGTGTGTCCCGGGGAGGTAGCAGCCTGTGCTCCACGCCGAGACAACGGCTGGTACTGGCTTTAAATAGGCCTGACCAGCGAGGGCGTGTCACGTCTGAAAGACGCGATGACGTCATCGTCATCGCGCCTGGGCCTACGGCGCATAAACATAGGAGCATCAGCTAAGGCTGAATGAGCTCTAACCAATGAGCGACTTGCTGACGTGTGTAGCCATGCCTGCCTATCCCAGAGAGGCCCAACAGGTGGGCGTGACAATGGGCGGGGCGGCATCGATCGTAATCATAGATCATGCCAGCCCCCAGGCTAAAACAAAAATCAATGAAAGGAGCCGCATCAACAAACCAGTGTAGGTAGAAAGATGAAAAAAATATGATGAAATATAAGAAAAAATGAAAAAATAAATAAAACGGGGCAAAAATAAAAGAAACTAATATTAGTTTACTGACCCGATAGTAAGAGTGGATCAAAGCACGGAAAAAGAACCTCGGTAGGAAAACCCCATTTGTAGTAGCTCAAGCAGGCAATATAAATGCAGTGTCGTTAATTGACCACAAGATGGCAGATAGAGAACAGGACGAAAAGGCCTGTAACAACCAGCAATGGTAACAAATAAGGGATCAGTTGCATGCTGACAGTCAATAGGATTAAAAACAGAAATTATTCAAATATTGCAACAAATGGATATTTTCACATTATATCCAATTCCCTGATCAAGGATATTTGGAATTAAATTTTCTCACATCCATATTTATACGTATATATACATACATATTGGTTTTCAAGAGAAAGAACAGATTTAGTAAAGAAAAAGAAAAGTCAAAAACATTGAATAATTAAATAATTTTTCCTGTATTATTTTAGTTCCCTAGTGAATAAACATCCATATATTCCGAGGGGTCAAGTGTGGATACAGGACCCTGTTCCTTGTTTTCCTAAATACATAGGTACATTTCTAGAGTGGAAAAAAGATGGCATATTTAGGCGATGGATATATCAACAGGGCATTATTGAGGAGGACATGTTAGGGGGCTCAAAGGGTTTAGCCACCTACCACAGGTTGGCAAGGTGGTTATTAGTGATATACAGTGCGGTTAGATGTTTAAGAAGGGTTTAAAACTTAGGGCATCGTTGAGGCCTGGAAATTGATTGGCGTGTAACTTATGGATCCAACGAGTTTCACATTGTAAGACGCGTTGATCGAAGTTACCCCCTCGTGGATCCTCGTATATACTCTCCAAGGCTGTAAATTTGAACACATTTGGTTCATATTTATGCCCAAATGCTATGTGATAGCCCATAGTGGTGTTCAATAGGCCATTAGTCGCATAATAGGTGTGGTCTTTAATCCGTTTCCAAAAGGGTCTTATCGTTTTACCAACGTAAAAACAGCCACAGTTACATAGGATTAAGTAAACCACTCCTTTTGTTTGGCACGTGATGTGTTGCCTGATTTTATGTTTTTGTCCATTTGGGAGTTGGGCATCAGTGCCCACTATAAGGTACATACAGAAGTTGCATTCCCCACACCTATACAGACCGGGCATCTCACGCTTTTTATCGCTGGATCTGGTGTAGTTATTCGTGACGAGATGGAAATAGGAAGGGCCCCAACCAAAAAGATAAGAACAGGGAGAAAGACAAATACGCTGACTCTGATTCTTCTGCTAATTCTCTCATTTCACAGAATTCTAAATTCAGCGACCAAGGCCGAACAAGAGGCCGACAGACCAGGAAACGGCAACAACAAGGTGGTGGGCATCAATCGGGCACCGTGAGTAAAAAACATATCACTGACGTATCAGACGGAGCTAATACTGACACCCAAATGGATACATCTAACCGCGACTTAGCAACGGTAGGGACACACACCGTTTCCATGTTTCCTCACGCTGCACCGGGTGTCTCCTCTGAGAATCTTTCTACCCTTCCTAAACCATCGACACCCGATGACCATTTGCGACAGAATATTATAGAGACAGCTCAAAACATGGCTAAATCCCATGCCAGTGGCAATAAGGAGGGTAAGGTAAGGGATGGTCCAAAGTGACGTATGGATCACTTTTTTCCACGTATCCCCTATACCGATCCGACCACTGCTCAATCCGACACCTCCAGTGTTGCATTGCCTCTACCTTCGAATATACCAGATGCCAACAATAGTCCTCGTTTGGAGGTAATCAATCTATCATCTTATATTTTAAGTACAATAGAAACTGATCTCCTTAGCTTAGGTCTCAGTTTTTGCCCTAATCCAAGATTGAATAAATTCGAACTTATAAAAGATCTCTACCTGTTCGCGCGCAAGTTGACTTTCAACTTTATGTACGACAGTGAGAGATGTAAAAGACAAACGGACATCATACACCAGGACACATGGAAAGAATTTACGGTAGCGGATTTCCGCGCCCTAAAAACTCTGGTTCTTCTATTGGAAGAGAATGAGGGTAATTCAACACTGGAGGACTCATTTGAATCTGAGGAAACAATAGGACAACGAGTACAACTTAACCGTTACCAAAATGATCTAGATGCCCTAGAGAAGGCAGTAAAGAAAAAATCTTTAAAGTTTCCACCACTACAGACAAATCCCAATGTTTGGGCCTTCCTAATGCAGGTAATTAAGGACATTGAATCTCTGCCCCCCTGCCTATACCCAGACAAAAATCTTACCTCGGCCCAGACCCAGGCCCTTGCAAATCTTAGCAATAGCCCCCAATTGGTGATCAAGCCCTCGGACAAGGGCGGCAATGTCGTGGTGATGAACGAGTTGAACTACCGCAACATGTGCTGGGATATACTCAAGAATAGGGATTGGTATAGACCGGTTCCGATCGATCTCATCGATAGATTCAACCAGCAATATAATGATACCATTCAAGCGGCCCTCTCCGAGGGCTTGATCACCAAGCCTATGTTCGATGGTATTCAGGTTCCTTACCCCAAAATTCCTACCTTTTATTCACTCCCAAAGACACACAAAAATTTACACAATCCACCGGGTCGTCCGATCGTCTCTGGCATAGGCTCTAAAACCGAACGTGCAAGCAGATTTGTAGATGAATATCTTAGACCACACGTAAACACTATGCCCTCTTTCATTCAGGATACCCCCGACCTTTTACGGGCACTAGATGATCTAACTGTACCCCCTGGTTGCCTCCTCGTCTCAATTGACGTGGAAGCCTTGTATTCCTCTATCCCACACTCTAAGGGTTTGGAAACCATTAAGAAATTCCTGACCGAAAGAGGCCCTAAGTCTTGTAAACTGAATGATTTCATTATCAAACTCTTGGCACATATTTTAACCAAAAATATTTTTTCGTTCGATGGGTCCCACTTCCTCCAGGTACAGGGAGTCGCTATGGGCACATGCTGTGCGCCGTCCTATGCGAACCTGTACCTGGGGGGGTGGGAACGAGAACTTTTTTCCAGTGACAGTTTTTCTGATTTTCTACCATTTATTTTGAGTTGGTACCGGTATATCGATGACATTCTGCTTTTTTGGACGGGTTCATCAAAAGGCCTCAACATTTTTATGACCAAACTCGGCCAAAATGATTATAACTTGAAGTTCACGATGAACTCAAGCATAACCGAATTGGCCTTCTTAGATCTAACCATTTACATCTCTGAAGATGGCAATGTAAGTACATCCCTATACCGGAAGCCCACGGCTGGTAATACCATCCTCCACGCCAGCAGTGCCCATCCTAAGTCTCTGGTCCAGAGCATTCCGTTTGGACAATATCTACGTCTTAGACGGAATTGCTCAGATAATCAAAAATTTAAATTTGAGGCAGATCTCTTATACACCAGACTGAGAGCAAGGGGATACAGCAAAAAATGCTTGAAAAGAGCGTTTGCCAAAGCCAATGGTAAATCCAGAGGTGATCTCCTATTACGCAGATTGAAACCATCCGATCACAATAATACTAGAGTTATTACAACATACTCTAACCAACATGTAGAAACACGGGAAATAATACAAAAGCACTGGCATCTACTAACATCTGACCAAGTACTAACAAGATACATTGGGCCAAAGCCCGAGATCACTTACAGACGGGCTAGATCGATTCGTGACCATCTCGTCACGAGTAACTACACCAGATCCAGCGATAAAAAGCGTGAGATGCCCGGTCTGTATAGGTGTGGGGAATGCAACTTCTGTATGTACCTTATAGTGGGCACTGATGCCCAACTCCCAAATGGACAAAAACATAAAATCAGGCAACACATCACGTGCCAAACAAAAGGAGTGGTTTACTTAATCCTATGTAACTGTGGCTGTTTTTACGTTGGTAAAACGATAAGACCCTTTTGGAAACGGATTAAAGACCACACCTATTATGCGACTAATGGCCTATTGAACACCACTATGGGCTATCACATAGCATTTGGGCATAAATATGAACCAAATGTGTTCAAATTTACAGCCTTGGAGAGTATATACGAGGATCCACGAGGGGGTAACTTCGATCAACGCGTCTTACAATGTGAAACTCGTTGGATCCATAAGTTACACGCCAATCAATTTCCAGGCCTCAACGATGCCCTAAGTTTTAAACCCTTCTTAAACATCTAACCGCACTGTATATCACTAATAACCACCTTGCCAACCTGTGGTAGGTGGCTAAACCCTTTGAGCCCCCTAACATGTCCTCCTCAATAATGCCCTGTTGATATATCCATCGCCTAAATATGCCATCTTTTTTCCACTCTAGAAATGTACCTATGTATTTAGGAAAACAAGGAACAGGGTCCTGTATCCACACTTGACCCCTCGGAATATATGGATGTTTATTCACTAGGGAACTAAAATAATACAGGAAAAATTATTTAATTATTCAATGTTTTTGACTTTTCTTTTTCTTTACTAAATCTGTTCTTTCTCTTGAAAACCAATATGTATGTATATATACGTATAAATATGGATGTGAGAAAATTTAATTCCAAATATCCTTGATCAGGGAATTGGATATAATGTGAAAATATCCATTTGTTGCAATATTTGAATAATTTCTGTTTTTAATCCTATTGACTGTCAGCATGCAACTGATCCCTTATTTGTTACCATTGCTGGTTGTTACAGGCCTTTTCGTCCTGTTCTCTATCTGCCATCTTGTGGTCAATTAACGACACTGCATTTATATTGCCTGCTTGAGCTACTACAAATGGGGTTTTCCTACCGAGGTTCTTTTTCCGTGCTTTGATCCACTCTTACTATCGGGTCAGTAAACTAATATTAGTTTCTTTTATTTTTGCCCCGTTTTATTTATTTTTTCATTTTTTCTTATATTTCATCATATTTTTTTCATCTTTCTACCTACACTGGTTTGTTGATGCGGCTCCTTTCATTGATTTTTGTTTTAGCCTGGGGGCTGGCATGATCTATGATTACGATCGATGCCGCCCCGCCCATTGTCACGCCCACCTGTTGGGCCTCTCTGGGATAGGCAGGCATGGCTACACACGTCAGCAAGTCGCTCATTGGTTAGAGCTCATTCAGCCTTAGCTGATGCTCCTATGTTTATGCGCCGTAGGCCCAGGCGCGATGACGATGACGTCATCGCGTCTTTCAGACGTGACACGCCCTCGCTGGTCAGGCCTATTTAAAGCCAGTACCAGCCGTTGTCTCGGCGTGGAGCACAGGCTGCTACCTCCCCGGGACACACATCACTTCATAGGCGGCAAGGTAATACTCTATCGTTATCCCTGTTTATTTGCGATTCTCATCCGCTGTGCATATGGGTTATTCTGGCCATTTTACATACAGGTTCCAAAGCCTTTTGATCTGCCCTCTACTGCGGACAGTGCAGTGTAGTTACCTAGCGACGGAATCTGTTTTCCCTCCAGGTCTTTCTCATCTGCCTTCTGCCTTGCTGGTCCCGGTTGTTGACTTTTTATACTATCTTCAAGGTAATCCAACCATTTTTGATATTTGCCATCCCTGACATTTTATTTTATTTATTTATTCCTTTACAATCTCTTGACCGCTGTTTACACTCTCATTATGTTCTAGCATATGCACAGATACATTTACCTGCTCCCCCTTTTTCTCTCCTAGAACCTATTACTATTGTGGCTCCCCATACCATCAGGAAATCGTGTCTTTATTGTCAACCGGGTAGGTCCTTCATTTGGCCTTCTTTGTTTGCTCAAGCGCAATATTATGCATATATATGTGCGCACACTGTTCACACATATATAAAGCTATATATACACTGAGATATTTTGCCTGTCAGTTTCTGGTTATTTTTCTCTGTTTTAACAGCTTACGTACTTATTTTTGGTACTAACCTAATGATCCTAGATGGATGCAGATGACCACCAACTTTATTGGTACTATATTTGGCTTTATTGCATGCTACCTTTCAATTTTTTATTGGATTATGTTTTATGTTATCTATATGTTATAAATGTACAACTCTCTTTCAGACACATACAAGTAGCAATACTTCCGTGTTATAAAACCATACAACTCGTCCAGAAGAAGCCGTAAGGCGAAACGCGTCGGCGAGACGTTTTATTGCTCAAATATGTATCTATGTTCTCTTTCTTGATAACATTTTTTATATGAATTTATTTGTATATGTACTATTTTGTAATTAAACTTTATTTTTATAACGATATACGTCCCTGTGATTGCCCTCTAAAGTCCGCCATGTCGCTACTCAATGTAGTACAACTTTTTTCTTTTTGAACCTATACTTCGGATGTGGGCCAATGTGAGTGCCTTATTGTTATTTTCCCCCCTGACCCTCTTTTTAAATCTTCCAGGGGTCAAGTGGTTAAAGATATTAAGCAAAAAATATAAAAAAATCTCCAATTATAGAAAAGGGGGGGGGTGGAGCAAAGAAGTTGAATTTCTAGCTGACGCTTTAACGCTAACACTAAATAAAAGGCTTCAATCCCAAACATGAACTCTGCAGAGATGATCCCCATTTCCAGGGACACCCAATCACAGCAGAGGCTGTCCCTGGAAATCAGGGTCTATGGGTGACCTCATTCTTGTTGTGTCACAGAAAATGAGTTGCGGTGATGAAATCTGCCCATCTCAGGTATACAGAGACATCTCCTGCCTGCAGGACAGTAAGGCATGATGTCATGCAGCAGTACTTGGCATGCAATGTAAATAGGCATCCTATACGTACAATAGACTATGCAGCGATTCTCCCGGTGCACATCACATAGTTGGTTCAGGTGTCCCACGTCCAGCCTCCTCCGTGTTCCCCACATACAGATCCCCGCCGCTACTCCCTCCAATCTCAGCGGCCATCAACTTCCCCGAGTCCTGGCAACCAAGCCGCACACTGCATCCTGGGATTGTAGTCCGACAGAGCCCCCTCAGGCACGGCCGTGAGCGGGATAGGGACTACATTTCCCAGAAGCCCCCCTGTTACAGCACCAGCCCTATCAGCTGACACTACCCTAATCTGTGTCTCCGGTCACAGTAATACACTTCAATGGAGGCCGCCATTTTGGTGAAGCCTGAGACTTATTGAAGAGAAGGGGTGATGTCTGCAAAAATGTCTCCAGCAGTGGGGACAAATCTTGTAACGGGCTCTTTAATAAATCCATCGGTGAGACATGATGAAAGGTGTAATCTGTGACAGTATTAAATATGACAGAATAGATACGATTCTGCTTATATGATTAGGAACACTGTGCTGTGAGTTCATATACTGTACTGTGTAGGTGTATGCACTGCAGCCAGGATGTGTGATCAGGCTGTGCACTCCAGGAATCCCATTACAGCTTGTCCCCATAGTAACATATCCAATGATGTCAGAGGAGCCGTGCACGTCTCTATTCCCTCCTCACTCCTTACAAAGATGTAAAACGAAATGACTTCTAGTTTACCACTAAAATCAGTCATAAATTATATACAGTTTTCATCTTTTTTCCACCATTTGTTGCATCTCAGCATTACTGATCTCCTGCAGCCTCTTTGCAGCCACTTCCCATCTACATTCACTCCAGTTTGTTGATGGTGACAAGTGTGGACAAGTGTGGACCATGCCTAAAACTATGCGATACAATAACTTGTAGCCTCCATCAGAAGTCCATTCATACTATATTGCCAAATATACTGGAGGTAGATTGTTTTAAAATGTAAATATTTTCAGCAATACAATAAGAACAAAACTAGAACAGCAACAAAACATTATGGATGAGTTAAATCTTAAAGTGTTATTAACCACTTAAGACCCGGACCATTACACAGGTAAAGGACCTGGCCACTTTTTGCGATTCGGCACTGCGTCGCTTTAACAGACAATTGCGCGGTCGTGCGATGTGGCTCTGAAACAAAATTGGCGTCCTTTTTCCCCACAAATAGAGCTTTCTTTTGGTGGTATTTGATCACCTCTGCAGTTTTTATTTTTTGCGCTATAAACAAAAATAGAGCGACAATTTTGAAAAAAACAAACAATATTTTTTACTTTTTGCTGTAATAAATATCCCCCAAAAAAGATATAAAAAAACTTTTTTTTTCCTCAGTTTAGGCCGATACGTATTCTTATACATATTTTTGTTAAAAAAAAATTGCAATAAGCGTTTATCGATTGGTTTGCACAAAATGTATATCGTTTACAAAATAGGGGATAGTTTTATTGCATTTTTATTAATATTTTTTTTTTTACTACTAATGTCGGCGATCAGCGATTTTTTTCAAGACTGCGGCATTAAGGCGGACACATCGAACAATTTTGACACATTTTGTGTCATTATTGTCACAGCAAAAAATGCTATAAAAATGCACTGATTACTGTGAAAATGACAATTGCAGTTTGGAAGTTAACCACTAGGGGGCGCTGAAGGGGTTAAGTGTGACCTCATTTGTGTTTCTAACTGTAGGGGGGCGGGGCTGGACTGGAATGTGACGTCATTGATCGTGTTTTTCTATATCAGGGAACAGACGATCAATGACCGCGCCACAGTGAAGAACGGGGAAGGTGTGTTTACACACACCTCTCTCCGTTCTTCAGCTCCTGTGAACGATCGCGGGACTCCGGCGGCGATCAGGCCACGGGTCCCGTGGCCGCGGAGTTTCGGACCGGGTTGCGGGCGGGCGCGTGCGATCCACGGCTGGGCACCTAAAGAGGACGTACAGGTACATGCTTGTGCCCAGCCGTGCCATTCTGCCGACGTATATGTGCAGGAGGCAGTCCTTAAGTGGTTAAACCCACAACAGTAAAAATCACTCTGTATATGAGTAAAGCATGATTGTTATACTCCCTGTGGAACCTAAAGGGGTTTATCCTGTGCATTGTGTAAAAAGTCTGTTTGATCTTGTCTTCTCTGATCCTCCCTTCTTCCACAGTCCCCAATCCTTTGCCTGATAAGACAGAGCCTTTGCACATGCTAAGTGTGGTGTTTGTATTACTACAGAGGTGTTTTTTTCCCCCATAAAAGAATGCATGTGATCAGCACAGGGCCAATCAGCACTGTCAGACAGAGGGTCAGGGGTTATGCAGCCTTATAGGACAGTCAGCAGAGAATGAAAACTCCTCCTACAAGCTTTAACCAGACACTTATAGAATTTACAAGACTGTTACATACTGCTGATGAGAAAAGGTATTTAGCAGTTTATATTTACTAACATAATTGCATTTCCATGTTCTGTATATTGTGGGAGACCAGATATAGTGAATGCAGGGTCCTGGGTTTAGTAACCTTTAACTCTGGGATCACAGCGCATATTGTCTAAATACATTCATCATGTGTATTCTTTCTTAAAGTGGTTGTAAACCCCCAAAAAATGGATTAAAACCTGCAAGACAAAGGCATAATGAGCTAGTATGACTAGCATACTAGCTCATTATGAATTACTTAGCTTAGATCGAAGCCCCCGCAGTGACCCTCGTTTCTCTCCTCCGCCATGATACCTGGAGTGACTTCCGGGTATCGCCGCAGCGGCACTGGCCGGAACGGCGATGACATCACTCCCGCGCATGCGCACAGAACTGGCATGATCCAATTCAAGACCTGGCACTCAGTAGACATCCGTGCCCGATTTTCTGCAAATATCTCCTGAACCGTGTGCCTTAATTTAGGCTTACCTGTAGGTGCAAGTAATATCAGAAGGTTTACAACCACTTTAAATCTTTGTGAATTTCTTCCAGATCTGTGCAGTAATCCAGTGAAGAAACGTTGTCTCCCCCGATACCCCTCCTGGAACTCTCTGGGGAGGCGGCGTCGGAACTTGATCTCCCCATTACGGTGGAGGAGGTAGTATCAGCCATACATTCCCTGAACTCGAATAAGACTCCGGGAATGGATGGATTTCCGGCTGAGTGGTATAGTACATATGCTGACAGCCTGGCACCGCAGTTGCTCAAAATGTATATGGACGCCTATCGGGTGGGGGTGCTCCCTGAATCCATGAGGGAGGCACTTATAGTATTGATCCCCAAGCCGCACAAGGACCATGATCTATGCGAATCCTATAGACCAATATCGCTAATTAACGTGGATGCTAAGATCCTTGCTAAATTACTGGCTAAACGTTTAAATCCAAAGATTGCATCCATTATTCACCAAGACCAGACAGGTTTCATACCTGAGAGGTCGACCGCAATTAACCTGCGCCGTCTTTTCACTATCCTGCAGGCGGAGGGATCCACACCGGATAATAGGGTGGTGGTATCTTTGGATACGCATAAAGCGTTTGATTCCATTGAATGGTCTTACCTTATAGCAGTCCTTGGGCGGTTGGGGTTCGGCCCCAGGTTCACAAAGTGGGTCCAAATTTTATATGCTGACCCACGGGCTAGGCTTAGAGTTAACAACGTCATCACGGACTCGTTCTCGATCGCCAGGGGCACGCGGCAGGGGTGCCCATTGTCACCCCTGTTGTTCGCTCTGGCGATAGAACCGTTGGCTGCACAGATAAGAGCAGATGTAAATGTAAGGGGATGTATGGTTAATGAGCTGGAGGAAAAGACTTCCCTTTACGCGGACGATATGCTTCTTTATCTGGCGGAAGCAGAGGGATCACTGACCAGCGCTCTAAAATTAATCTCAGACTTCGGGAACTTTTCAGGTTTCAAGGTGAACTGGAACAAATCTATTGTGTTCCCCTTCAACTCTGATGACACCCTGAGGTTACCCCCAGATGTCCCACTCAAAGTGGTGTCCAAATTCCGCTATCTGGGAGTGGAGGTCCAGCTGCCATGCAGTGCTTATATGAATAATAATCTGACCCCTATGAAGTTACGCCTCAAGGAAAGCCTAAGAACATGGGCTAAACTACCGTTGGGCCTCCTAGGGAAAATTAATATAGTTAAAATGATTTATTTGCCTAGGTTTCTGTACCTGTTTTGGCATGCCCCAATTTATATCCCTAAAAGATGGTTTACAGAAATAAATACAATGCTAACCTCCTTTCTCTGGGGCCTTAAACCCGCAAGGGTATCCCTGGACACACTTTATCTGCCAATAAGGGAGGGAGGACTGGCCATGCCGAATCTACATTGTTACTATCTAGCAGCTCAGCTAACGCACGTGCACTGGTGGGGGTTCCCGAACCTATGTATTGCATCGGTGGCCACTCAGGCGGCTATGGTCCACTCGTTTGAGGGGCTGATTAATGTTCTATATAGAAATGGCCCATACCCAGCGAAGGGAGGGGATATACTGAAAATGTCATATAAAATATTCCATGCAACGCTAGGGTAGGGGGTACTAGTCTGGAGGCCTCCCCCAACGCCCCCCTGTGGCATAATCCCCGACTTAAAGAAATAGCCAAGGTACCGGACAGGTCGTGTTGGGCAACGTATGGGGTCAAATATGCCCATCAACTGTTCAGGAACGGGGTATTTAGGAGTTTTATAGACCTGAAGACGGAGTACGGGCTCCCTAACACTTTCTTTTTTCGATACTTGCAGCTGCGGCATGCCGTAACGGCACAGTACGGGGGGGGGGGGGGGGTGGTGGCGCTCTCCCCTTCCAAAATGGAGAAATTGCTTACAGATGGGGATCATTCCCAGTTGATCTCTAGATACTATTTTATGCTGTTGACGTCCTCCTCTCCTAGAATGGAGAGAGTTAGGGCGCAGTGGCAAGCGGACATACCCTCGATCACTGACGAGTCGTGGTCTGAAGCCCTTGACTCGTTGGTGCCCTCGATGATCTCGGCCAGAGACAAAATTACACAATTTAACTATTTACACAGAGTGTATTACACTCCCAAACGGCTACACAAAATGGGTAGAGGGGATTCACCTGAGTGCCCCCGCTGCCAGGCGGCGGAGGGCGATTTTTTTCATATGGTCTGGACGTGCCCCTGAGTGGAGGGGTTCTGGAAGGACGTGTTGACATTTCTGGAGGCTAACCTGGAACTACCTAATATATACTCCCCGGCTAGGTGCCTGTTAGGTGACCTGGAGGAGGAGGAATTATCTGTATCAAAGAAAATACTGTTAAGAATACTGTTCTGCTACGCTAAAAAGGCTCTGGCCATGAACTGGCGAAAACCATCCCCCCCGTCTCTGCAGGGCTGGCTGAAAATAGTGAATAATGCACTGCCGATGTACAAGCTGACATACGCGGCTAGAGGCTGCCCAAAAAAGTTTGAGAAGGTGTGGGCGGGATGGATTGAGAAGGTCTCGGGAGATGTAGAAGTTTAAAGAGTATGATGTGATTTGTAGGCCAAAACTCATACAGTGGGAACTGGCTGACCGATTGGAGGCCGGATTAGATAGAACTCGGTCCTAGGGGATACAGGGGGGATAGCCCTTCTCCCCTCCCCCTTATTGCTAATACTAGAATAATAATAAAAGGAGGTTTTTTTTCCTTTTTTTTTTTTTTTTTGGCTCTGTCGGTATCAGTTTTGGTTTATCCCCTGTTAAGGTTGACAGGGATAGGTTGAGAAAAAAGGAAAAGCGTACGAGGAATATGCTTGTCGAATACTGTGTACATGATGTACTATAATGAAGCTGAAACTCCTTCTGTTCCATGAGATGTGAAAATATGTACTGTATTATGCTGTGAACATGTACAATAAAATTTACACTTTAAAAAAAAAGAAGAAACGTTGTCTCTGTGCAGGAGCTTCCCGTAATAAAGGGCGTCACTCTTGCCCTCTCTCCTTGTGCAGGGGGACTGGCCTTGTCCCCAACCCCTCATCTAGTGTTCTGCAGGTAGCCTGTAGTGGGAGGGGTCTTCTGGGCCCCGCCTATCGCTCTTCTGTCCACATAGGTTACTATGCGGCACAGTGAATATGTAACTTCTACATTTACAAAGGTAATAGCAGGGTTTGCAAAGGTATTGGATGCACACAAAGTGGATTTATATTATTTGTGGCAATGGAGAAATATATTTCAATGAGTTTTTGTGCCTTGAGTTCAGCTTTAAGTTTAACATGTAGAATGGTAATTTTATTGTAAAGCCCATCAAATTTCAAAGTCTGAGGACCAATACTCCAAACGAAGGCCTTGTTCACACAGGTTGGGATGCACAGGTGTACCATGCATCCTGCCCCATTGACGTCAATTGGGACCCAGCAGCTGCACAGCCACTGCTGCCAATCTTTCTTTCATGAGGGTGCACGACCAGGAACGTAAGCAGTGGGAGTGCGGGGACACAGATGTCAGATTGGGAGCAGCAGCTGTCTGTGCGGTTACTGCATCCCATTGGGCATTAATGGGACTGCCTGTGCATCCGCATGCAAGTATTCATAACCTGTGCACAGGATATGCATTGATACGCCTGTGTGAACAAGGCCCAATGTCAGTCGCTACAAATCAGGACATTTGGAAGTAGCGACAGGGTCGGGCGTGTTCAGAAGCCGTCACTGCACACCGCCAATCATAGGCAGTGAGGTATTTCCGGTAGAAGCCGTCACGCGCACACACACACACACTCACTCACCTATGATTGGCAGTGTGCAGTAGCGGCTTCGATCTGAATTCACCCAAACCCATTCTTATTGGGAAGCAAGGGCTTAAAGCGCATGTTCCGCCAAAAAAAATTATTAAAAGCCAGCAGCTACAAATACTGCAGCTGCTGACTTTTAATATAAGGACACTTACCTGTCCTGGAGTCCAGCGCCGCCCGCAGCAGATGACGAGCGATCGCTCGTCACCCTGCTGCTCCCCCCTCCATCCACGGCTTCACTGCCCGGTTCCCTATGGCGCATGCGCGAGTCGCGCCACGCCCGCCAATTGGCTCCCGCTGTGTGCTGGGAGCCAAGTGTTCCCAGCACACAACGGGGGGGTTACGGGATGTGACGCAATGCCCGTCTTTTGCCCGTGAATGCCGGGCCGGCAGTGGGTGCAAATACCTGTCTTTAGACAGGTATCTGCACCCCCCTCCCCCCTGAAAGGTGTCAAATGTGACACCGGAGGGGGGGGGGGGGAGGGTTCCGATCAGCGGGACTTCACTTTAGGGTGGAGAACCACACTACCCACATCACCACCTTGGGTCAACGTGTGTAAGCTCTAGTTGGATTTCCAATTGGTGCTGACACTCTCCCTGCTCCCATGTGGCAGCAGTGGTCCAATCAGCCACATGGTATAAGAGTGCCTAAAAGCTGAACAGTGAACAGGAATCCAACAAGGACCAGGGGGCAGTTCACACCACACGCAATCCAGTGCTTTTTTTTTGTTCTGCATCAAAAACGCATGGAAAGAAGGTTATGTGGTTTCCAATGGCATAGTTCACATCAGTGCAGTCAGTTCCAGGGCTTTTCAGTAAAAAATAATAATAATTAAAAAAAAGTAGAGCATGCTGCATTTTTTTCTGAACTGTACTGGAATGCAGTAAAACGCATCAAAAACACACTGGACCCCAGTATAGTAAAAACAAACACCTGGAATGCATCCGGAACGCATAAAACCGCACGTGCAGCAACACATCTGGAACAGATCTGGAGTGCGCTTTTGTGGTGGGAACTGGCCCTTAAACACAAAAAAAACAAAAGTGCATTGTACATGCATTTTATTTGGAACAGCTTTTCCTGTGCCCAGTTATAAATTACACCAAAAACAAAACCTTACCATTCATTGCTATGGGGTATAAAGTGCAGCCAGACCTAAAGCACATTGTACTGCAGTGTTGCACAGATGTTTGAATCGCCTCAACGGTCTTCATTTCATAGTATCCTCCAAACTAGGAGGAATGCAATAAACTACAATTTAAAGGGGATGGACTAAGGCCAGCCATACACGGTGCAGATTGCTTTCCTGCACCCATGGGTTGCAAAGAAATTCCCCCATTGTCTGCTCCCGGCAGAGGCGGGGGGGGGTCAGCAGTCCCCATCGGGAGAAGACCGTGACTATTGCTGGCAGCTATAGCAATATAATCAAAAAAATAATCCAGCATGCTGGCTGAAACCAAGTTGGTACATTCAGCTTGCCCACCAATAGTTCGAATTTCTGCCAGTTCCTGCTGAACCAGCCGAGATTCAGACTGCGTATGGCCGGCCTTAAAGCGGAAGTCAAGCATAATACTTACATTTCTCCCCTGCAATCATTAATGTGAGCCAAATTGAGCCTTAGGTCTCAAAGTGAAACAATCCCAGTTTTTCAACCGTTATTTTGCCATATCGTGTCATCACAACTTCAATTCTACTTCCTTCTGAGTCTAAAAGCAGCCAGTGGGTGTGGTTACTGAAAGCTAGTGACATCACTTCCTGGGAGGGACACAGGATGGGAGGAGCCGATCATAAATTCCTGCCCAATGTTCTCTCATCAGTAAGGATGTATTGTACATCCTAATTCATGATAAAATGAAGGAATACAAAAAGCCACAGGACTCGGGGAGGGGGGGTGGGGTGGTTGTGTGCACATACACAGTATACACACAGGGAGCTGGGGAGGGCTGCCAGTGTAGATGGAAGTGCTCTGGGGTCTCAGCTCACAGTCCAAGCTTCGTACACATAGTACGATTGATGGCCAACCGAGCGTCTGATTTTTGTCCAATGGGCATGTGCAGGATTTTGTCACACAATTGTCGTGCCACAAACACGAATGTAGTGACGTACTATGAGGAATTTCAGCTCTTGAGCGCCACCCTTTGCCCTTCTGCTAATTTTGTGTTTGGTGAGCATTGATTCCGAGCATGTGTGTTTGTACTTTCGACTTGCGTGACGGATTTGTGTACTGACCATACGAAAATCAGACAAACCGTTGTCCGCCGGAAATGTACTAGCCTGTCATCCATTTGTCATAAGAAGCGTACCAACAGCAAGATTTTAGGACAATAGTTTGTCAACCGACAATCCCCTGCCAACAATCGTAACGTGTGTACGAGGCTTTAGGCTCAGTTTCCACTAGTGCATGTCATGCGGCGACTTTGGGCACATTAAGTCGCATGACTAGTCACAGCCCATTTCAATGGCACCCGTTCCAATCTATTCCAAAAATCAACAACTTTGAAAAGGTACCTGCATTGCTTTGATGCTTCCCTGCACTATTTTCCTACGAATCCAATGCGAGTTCAGCCATAAAAGTGTATGGCTGAACTCGCATTGCACAGACATCACATGCGATCGGCACCACAGTGTGGGTGCGAATCACATGCAATGTCTGTGTTCGTACAAGTGTGAACCTAGGCTAAATCATGCAACTTTGGTGTCGCAATAGCCTATGGCTCAGTTTCCACTAGTATGACTTGTCATGCAACTTTGGACACAAAGTCACATGACAAGTCACAGCCCATTGATTTCAAGGGCACCTGTTCCCATCTATGCGAGTTTGAATGTCAGCAACTTTGAAAAGGTACCTGCACTACTTTGATGTGACTTTGATCCAGAAAGTGTAAAGTTGGATCAAACCTGCACTCTAAATCATGCAACTTTGGGGCCGCAATAATGAAAACGTGTCTTGTCATGTGACTATGTGTCCAAAGTCGCATGACAAATCACAGTGCATTGATTTTAATAGTACCCAGTTCCCATCTATGCAACTTTTAAAAAGGTACCTGCACTACTTTGATGCAAGTCACACTCTAGCCTTAGGCTACGTTTCCACTAGTGCGACTCCAAAGCTGTGCGACTGAGTGCAGCTTTAATTCAACTTAACACTCTTGATTAAAGTTGCATCAAAAAGTTGCATCAAAGTAGTGCAGGTCTCTTTTCAAAGTCGCAAATTTTCAAAGTCATATAGATGGGAATAGGTGCCATTGAAATCAATGGGCTGTGACTTGTCATGCGACTTTGTGGTCGCATGACAAGTTGCACTAGGGGAAGCAGAGCCTTAAACTCATTACTCTCATGTAACGAGCAATATAAAATCGATCTGTATCCTTCCAAACTTTCAAAAATGTTCCCTTGTACCTTATTTCTTTCATATTTCTTCCCCAGCTCCCTCCGCCGTTCACAGCAGCTGGACATGTGCCACACCATTCCCACAGTGCCATTCCAGTGCCACACCATGCCGACAGTGCCACACCATGCCCACAGTGCCACACCACGCATCACAGTGCCACACCACGCATCACAGTGCCACCGCAGTGTCACACCATGCATCGCAGTGCCACCGCAGTGTCACACCGTGCCACCGCAGTGTCACACCATGCATCACAGTGCCACCGCAGTGTCACACCATGCATCACAGTGCCACCGCAGTGTCACACCATGCATCACAGTGCCACCGCAGTGTCACACCATGCATCACAGTGCCACCGCAGTGTCACACCATGCATCACAGTGCCACCGCAGTGTCACACCATGCATCACAGTGCCACCGCAGTGTCACACCATGCATCGCAGTGTCACACCATGCATCGCAGTGTCACACCATGCATCGCAGTGTCACACCATGCATCACAGTGCCACCGCAGTGTCACACCATGCATCACAGTGCCACCGCAGTGTCACACCATGCATCACAGTGCCACCGCAGTGTCACACCATGCATCACAGTGCCACCGCAGTGTCACACCATGCATCACAGTGCCACCGCAGTGTCACACCATGCATCACAGTGCCACACCATGCATCACAGTGCCACCGCAGTGTCATGCAGAAACAACCAGCGTTTCTACACTGTAGAAAATCTGCAGCATGTTGCATTGCAATCTTAGTTTCTAACAGAACAGAACATACTTCCAAAGCCTGCTCTCCCGCATTTTTGACTGGAGTTACCCTTTAAGAATAACGCCATACTAACCGATAAATACACAGAAGAAATACATATTATGGCTGTTCTACCTGCCAAAAAGATTAGCATTTGTCTGTTGAATATTGATATTTACACAGCTCTAGCATACAGCACAGCTCTGTCTGGCCAGAGCCCCGATTTTTCTCTTCAGCAGCAACATTTATGTCTTTTCCTTCCCAAGCTTATCCATTCTCCCCTCTCATTATCATGCTACTTGCACCGAAGCACAACAGACTAGCTCCTTGTGGTGCTTCTCCGCCCCCCACTTGAGCTTTGCTGTACAGAAATAGGCTAATGCCAAATAATATTCAGGTTTTTACACTGCTTGCATTAAGAAAACCATGCCTAATGATGTATTAATAGGTACAGAGCTGTAATAAAGTCTAAAGCTGGCCATAGATGGTTCAACTCTTGGCCGGATCAGCCGAGATTCCAACCATCAATTTTTACGCGGCCAAGATTCAAACCATCGATCGACTTGGGTACAACCAGCATGTTGGATTTTTGGCATTCAATTCAATATTTCTACTGAAAGTGAACCGAGAACAACATACTAACTGTTATGTCCCTTTTGCTGATTATTCTGCTTTTAGTTTTACCTAAACGTATGCTTACATTTTTGGACTTGTATATCTGATACATGGAAAGCCACACAAGT
This sequence comes from Rana temporaria, assembly GCF_905171775.1. Taxonomy (NCBI): domain Eukaryota; kingdom Metazoa; phylum Chordata; class Amphibia; order Anura; family Ranidae; genus Rana; species Rana temporaria. Next base: position 411,435,434 of record NC_053491.1, read on the forward strand.
AAATCCTGAAATAAAAATGGTCAATTATAAAAAAAAAAAAAGTCAACCTTACCTTTGAATAAGAATGTTAGAACACAAAAAGCCAGTGCACATTATCAAAGACTTTATTTTATATTCTAATGATTAAAAAAAAAAAGCCAAAATAATAAAACCTTCCAACACAATCATCATGTGATTTCACAGAGAATGTCATTGTATTCAATCTTACATAAATGTTTTCACAGACAGTGGAATTAGGACAGAGAACATGAAAGACAAGAAAGCAACCAACCGCACCAGGGGACCACTTAAAGGGGAACTCCTTCAGCACATTCTTTCACATAAGATGAGCCAAAGCTTATCCACAATCCATTAGGACAGGGATCTCCAAAGTCTTCAGGAAGTACATTTCCCATCATGCCTAGTCATGTCTGTGAACGTCACAATTTCAACATGGCTCATGGGACGTGTAGTTCTGTAACAGCTGGAGGGCCGTAGTTTAGAGATTCCCAAATTAGGATACAAAATCCACCTTGAATCTTTCTGAAGGCTGGATTCCCCTTTAAGCTTCCAAAGCAAGCCTTGCAACCCAGCCCACCCCCGAGCATGTGTGAATTTTCAGAGGTGGGATATTTAGAACTTATTTTCCCGATAGCAGATGACAGCGTTACAGACTTCAAGTGGGATAAACGGACCTCCACAGAATAAAAGCGCAATACATCTGTTACACGTGGTTTAATATTTTGCGGTTAAACAGGATTTCCCGAAACGGTGCTGGAGGAGAATTATACGGTACAGACGGCTGAACAGAAACAAAAGCTACGGACGAGACTGTATTGCAGTATGAGAAGCAGGTAGACTCTGGTTGGTTGCAATGGGAAACCAGCTCTACATGCAATAATGTATAAAACCGAACGTTCAGGCACAACATGTGCACTACACCCCATAGCATCTATGCTCGCTGTCATTTAACACGTTAGAGAACAAAAACAAACAGCTGATTGGTTGCTATGGATTGGTGCAGTTATAGGCAACTTTTTTTTGATACAGATATCTGCATACCCAGGGGCTACTTTCACCCAATGTATCTACTTTATGTGGTTTCTAGCATAAAACAACACTTGTTTCATTCATATTAACAAATCGTTTAAACTATCCTTAGTTGGCTCAAATTCCAGCAGGAATGGGCCAAAATTCGAGCAGTGCATGAACCCGCAAGCACCACCCGGCTCGACAAGAAATCGACTAGGCCTGGTGGAGAATTATCAGCCAATGACTTCATCCCATAGGATGTAATCACTAAATTCAGGCAGCAGCAAAGTGTCATGGCTGCTGGAACATGACAGACTCCTCCATCTACACTGTATAGTGCAGATAGGGAAATTAAAGCGGAGGTCCGGTAAAAAAATAAAAATTAAAAGTCAGCAGCTAACACTGTAGCTGCTGACTTTTAATAAGGACACTTACCTGTCCTAGTTGCCAGCTATGTCGGCCCCCGCCGAGGCCGATCCTCGATCCTGGCAGCTCCAGGCGCCGCCATCCACAGTAAGGGAAACCGGCAGTGAAGCCTGTGCGGCTTCACTGCCCGTTTCCTACTGCGCATGTGCGAGCAGTGCAGCACTTTGTGAATGGGCCGGCTGCTTTCTGGGACACACACAGTTCCCAGAATGCAGCGCGCCCCATTCACAAGAAGATACAGAGTGTAGGAGGTGGAAGAGAATCCACCGCGGAAGATGAAGAGGCAGATTCGGGACTTCCGCATAGCAACAGCTATTTAGGGTAAGTAAAAAAAAAATCCCTTTTTTTTTTTTTTGGTGGAAAGATTTTTTTTTAAGGGTGGAACTCCGCTTTAAATAATTTATTTTGTGCAGCCGGTGTATGGCCAGTCTTAAGGCTTGCGATACACTGACTGATTCAGACGAATTTCAATAAGTTTGTGGCTGACCCACCTCAACAGAAGTGGATAATTTGACCAGTTCTGTCGATGGGACATGTTGGAAAATGTTCTCGCTCAGTGGCTGCAGCCAATCGGCTCCATGTGCTGATCCATGTATTCTGACAGTGGTGGGTGGGGTTCCTCCATCCACCACCTTTTTTTTGGATAGAGAAAACTGTGAGCTTGTTCAGCCAGGAAATGGCAGAACAAAAACAAACTAAGGCTCCTTTCACACTGGGGCGGGGGTGGCAGTACAGCGCCGCTATTTTTAGTGGAGCTTAACCGTCAATTTTGCGGCGCTATTCGGCCACTAGCGGGGCGCTTTTACCCCCCCTAGCAGCCAAGAAAGGATTAAAACCACCGCAAATGGCCTCTGCAGAGGCACTTTGCCGACGGTATAGCCGCGGTGCCCATTGATTTCAATGGGCAGGAGCGGTTAACACACCGCTCCAAAGATGCTGCTAGCAGAACTTTTTTTACCGTCCTGCTAACGCACCGCTCCAGTGTGAAAGCCCTCTTGGCTTTCACACTGGAGACACAGCAGCGGCTGTTTCAGGTCGCTTTGCAGGCGCTATTTTTAGCGTTATAGCGCCTGCAAAGCGGCCCAGGTCTAAGAGTGAATGGTCAGTTGTAGGATAGAGACTAACCTTATGCAGATAGAATTTTAATAAATCAGGTAATTTTTCTGCTCAGATGGTTGAAGCCCTCTGGGGAGGTATAAAAAAAAATTACATTTTCAATCAGTTAGGTTAGGAAGATTTGATTACAAAGTACAGTAACCCAAAACCTTTGCTATAAGTTTGCTTAAGATATGCTAGGAAAATTGTGGTTTGCCTGCTTCTACAAGCTTACCAGTTTGTATGTTGTGGGTGCAACTGGGTTTAAAGTATATCAATTTATTTTATTTTTTATTGACAGGAAGGAAAAAGGTTAAAATATCTATCAGGTTTTTATTGCTGTCTGTGTCCCTCACTATTTGTACCAGTGACTATTATCACTGGGAATGAAAGCAAGGGACGATCCAGCATTTGGAGTCATCACTGGGATCAGGAATAGAGGGGGAATATTTTCCAATGGGGACACTTTTTTTGGTGACAGCCAACGGAGATTTATCCTCCACTTTAAATTTCCTTAGAGGCAAATGGAAATCACTTGCTCTGCAGTGAACCACCTGCTGATTCAACCAAATGCAGACAGGGCTTACTGCCTCCACAGTGCCCTCTACTGGCGACAGCTTTACAGCATGAATTAGGGCTTGTAATGTCTTTTTAAGGCAAGCCATCATAAATGGATAAAACCCCAAAAATCCCCTCATTCTATAAGGAAAATTCACTCTGGGAACGTTTCTATCAGGAATCTATGTGACCAGAATGAAAGAAGTGATAAATCCAAGTCAAATATTCTTCAGTGTATTTGAAGTAAAAAAAAAAGTGTTCACTTTAAAGGGCCGCAGACTGCGGTCAACCTCAAACTTTTTTTAATTTTAAATTCTTGTTCATTTTTGCTTATCTAAAAGACTAATTACACAAGTATTTTCAGCTCTTTTATTAGATGTTTATTTATAATGGCTGAAATACTGATAGATAAACCATGACCACCATATATATCAAAGAGTCAAACTAGGCTTCAGATCCTTTGGGTCTGTTTGAAAACTTAAAACTAAAAAGAGCCTATACTCCAATATACAATAAAAAAAAAAGGTAAAAGTCCCATTTTACAACAGGCACCATAAGATAACCGTCCATTGCCACTATTAGCCGGGAACATTTCTTCTGTTTTCCTCTCTAATTTTGTTTTTTCTTTGTCACTGGTGATCGGCTTCAAGACCAAGTACCGCCAACTGCCATTTTACTGTCCGATGAGACTACCCCAGTGGCCAATAAAGGCATTCTTATTGGACAGGACGATGACGATTGGTGTAACCTAACCTCGACTTCAGAGAAAGCAAGGCTCCAGTATGAAATATAAATTGGAGAGAAAGAAAAACTATAATGGGATTTTTATGATACCACACCCATTTTTTTTTTATTAGTTTGCTTTTATTGATACATGTCCAAAAAAGATCATAAAAACATTAAACTGCCCAGCATATAGAGGTACATCTATACAAAATTATAGTATAAATGTTACATGGTGCAGCCATCAAGGAGATATATAATCCATGGGGTTATCTTTAAATTATGATTAATGTAAGGGGTATTGATTGCTTATAGCAGTACCATTGTGATGGAAACTGAGATTTGTACAGAAGACTCTTTTGTTTCTGATGTATTTTATATTTTCAGAGATGCATTTATTGCTTTCTTCCTGAAGAAGCAGGCAGTTGTCCCACAAAATGCCTTGAAGAAGTTCTAAGCCAGTGATGGCGAACCTTGGCACCCCAGATGTTTTGTAACTACATTTCTCATGATGCTCATGTACTGTGCAGTGTAGTTGAGCATCATGGAAAATGTAGTTCCAAAACATCTGGGGTGCCAAGGTTCGCCATCACTGTTCTAAGCAATCAATACCCCTTACTAGAGCTGCACGATTAATCGTAAGAAAATCGCAATCTCGATTCACCCCCCGCGATCTCCAGGTCGGATGACCCGCGATTTTCGGGTGCGGCCATAGGAAAGTCTCCGGCTTCGGCGTAGCTCCGCCCATCTTGGTACACCCGGCGGCGGCTGTCTCATAGGAAGTGATGTTTTGGCGCTGCCATCTTGCTCCACCCCACACTCCTGCACAGTAACGATAGTGAGAAGGGGGCAAGCGGACATCTTGTTACACCCAACAGTTATTTTCAGCATAAAACGGAGCTTATGTGGTTAAATACAGTATATGTAAATATGACAGACTGTTTACATGTTAAATTTTAAAAGCAGCAGCAAACCTTACATGTTTGCTAATGTGACAGAACACTTCTGATTTTCACATTTAGTTAAATGTGAAAATCAGAGGTGTTCTGTCACATTAGCAAACATGTAAGGTCAGCAGGTTTGCAGCGGCTTTTAAAATTTAAAAATGTAATGTAAACAGTCCGCCAGATTTACATATACTGCTCCGTTTTGTGTTGAAAATAACTTTAAATAGATAACATTTTGAGAATCGTGATCTTCATATTATACAAAAGAATTGCGATTCCCATTTTTCCCAGCTCTACCCCTTACCTATCATAATTGAAGAGAACACCATGGATTAGGTTTCTCCTTAAAGCGGTGGTTCACCCTGCTGAACAACATTTCAGCATACAATTCGGCATCGTAGCACGAACTACAGTATGCCGGTCTTACATTTTTTATCCCCGTACTCACTGTTTAATCGTACCTAGACGATTCCGTCTGCCGCGGGGAATGGGCGTTCCTAGCAAGAGGGAGGGTGATTGACGGCCGACTCTGGCACGTCACGCTGCCCGAAGACAGCCGGAGTAGGTCTCGGCTCTTCACGGCGCCTGCGCACAGGCTATGCGCAGGCGCCTTGAAGAGCCAAGCCTATTTCGGCTATTTCCGGAGAAGCGTGGCGCGCCAGAGCCGGCCGTCAATCACTTTCCGTCTGGATTGGAACGCCCATTCCCCGTGGGCAGTCGGAATCGTCTAGGTAGGATTAAACAGTGAGTACGGGGATAAAAAATGTAAGACCGGCATACTGTAGCTCGTGCTACGATGCCGAATTTTATGCTAGAATAAATGTTTTTTTTTTTTTTAAATAGGGTGAACCCCCGCTTTAATGGCTGCACCATGTAACATTTGTACTTGTATGATGTACCTCTATATGCAGGGCATTTTAATGTTTTTATAATCATTTGGACTTGTATCAATAAAAGCATTTTTTATTTGTGTGTGGTACCGTAAAAATCCCATATTGTTTTCGTGTGTTAGGTTTCTTCGTTTTTTAATATGGTATTCAAAGGGATGTGGTACCAGTGAATCCTACATTAAAAAGGTCCCTTCCTGCCAAATCCTCTATTGCGCTAAAAAAAAAAAAAAAGTACCAAGCATCTTACGAGACCTGCTCTTAGGAAGGACTTTTACTTTTAAAACACTGAAAATGGAGAAAGGGATCATAACATAACAGGATCACTTTGCATAGTAAACATGCCTGTAATAGAAGAGTCGCTATTATTAACCTTTCCAGCGATTCATTCTCAGAAATTAAGGTCATCTTCCCACCAGCCATTTCACACTACCACGTGTAGAATATGTGGCCACCTCCAACCACACGTTGTGGTTTCTCCTGCTGACTTGCACTTAACTACAGGATGTATGAATCGGCAAGAGAAACTACGACGGGTAAATACCTAATGCATCCAAGGAGAAGCGAAGAGGCAGAACAACAAACATGGTGCTGGAAAGTAAGTATAGCGACTCTTCTATTACAAGTATGCATTACCATACAAAAGTGATTTTGGTCCGAGAGGGGCACTTTAAAACCATCCACAAGATTAATGTAGTAGCGTAAAAAATAAAGTGTACCTGTTGTCTGGCCATTACAGTGTAAGCAGAATGAATAGCCAAGGAAAGTGCTAGTTTTAAAGAATGAATTGCGAAATGGAATGTTGTATCAATAATGGGAAGTGTAGAAAGAACAATCATCAGACTTTACATATAGATGAAAAGGCAACGTATGTGTGTATGCAAAGGGGATGCCTGGAATGGGGAGGGTGTACAGCAGCGGGTGCTAGTAACCAGGATTGCACTTGGGAAGGAAAAGGATTGTGGAAGAATTTCATGCTCGTCTTAATGGGAAGGTCCATCTTTCTGACAAATCTAATGCTGGAAGAAATGATCTATAGCATTCATTAACTACAGAATTTTGTTCCGTTACGCCTAAAATACCCATTGTATCTAATAAAAAATATTAAAATCTTGTTGGATGTCATAGGGTCTTTCTATGGTTATAAGAATCTTTGCATAGTGATAACACTTCATTGTGTCCATAATGGCCACATGGCAACAAGGGCAGCTGGATCACTTGCCATTGGGAATAATGAAAACTCTTAAGATCTAAAAGGGTAATGAATGCCATTTACGAAGTTACATTGTGTAGCCATACTTTAAAATAGATTTGCCAAAGAGGTGGAATTCCACATTAAATGTGGCTGAAGAAATAGAAACACAGCGTTAGGTATAGGCAGGCCTGTCCATATAGACTATGGAAAGTAAAGTACCATAGCCACTGTGATCAGAATAAGCAGCCTACTTTGGTCATAAACGTTGGTCCATATTAATTCAGAAACTGAAAAGTGACTAAGTACAAGGCTGTGTGTGATGAATAGTGGAATCAGCCATCTGTGTCACAGTTAAACATAGAGCGTTTCATTAAGTACATTAGGTGTTTTTTTGTGGTTACAGCCCATGGAAATATAACTGTATCAGTGCAGTAGGAGCCTCTCTTATTGTAAGGTCTCACTTTCAACCAATTGTCTCTCACTCCAGCAGTTCCACATAATTGGCAGGAAACATGCCATAGTTCCCACTAGGACCATATCCACGCCACCATCCATCATCAATCCTCTCGATGTGTGTGATCAGGTCATCCGGATCGAAGGAGATCTCTGTGTCATCCGCTGGATGGAAGGAAGGGACAGATAAAGAGTACCATTAACCAATACTGTTTTGTGTTAGAGGTGATCTACTGTAAAAGTCGTAACTGCTCAAAAGTTACATACAGGCATGTACGTATGTATACAAAGTATGCCAACAAGAAGTTTTCATATCACCCACAGCAACCAATCAGAATACATATATCATTTTCAAACAGACTCTAGGATTGACAGTTGGAAGCCGATTGGTTGCTACTAGCAAGGAGAAATGTTCTCATCAGCACACTTTTTTATTCATAAGGCCTCAACTGTCATTTGTCTGGAATTTTGGTGGCAGATTTCTAAACGCCGTCTCTGTTGTGGTCATGAATGTGACTCACCTCTGGAATCTGCCTTTATTAGATTTATATGATAAAGTAGGCTATGAAAGATTAGCAAACAAACAGTGGGCCAGATCCACAAACGAGATACGACGGCGTATCTACTGATACGCCGTCGTATCTACTGATACGCCGTCGTATCTCTGTTTCTAACTATGCGACTGATTCATAGAATCAGTTACGCATAGCTAGCCCTAAGATCCGACAGGTGTAATTGAATTACACTGTCGGATCTTAAGGATGCAATTCTAGGCCGGCCGCTAGGTGGCGAGGCCATTGCGACCAGCGTAGAATATACAAATGAAGACTTACGGCAATCCCCGAACGTCCCGTTGATCTAAATCTACGTAGTTTCCGTCGGGTTACGCCGCGTAAAACTAGGGCTGAGCCCTAGTTCTCTTAAGCCATGTTAAGTATGGCCGTCGTTCCCGCGTCGAAATTTAAACCTCAACGTCGTTTGCATAAGACGTCCGTGAATGGCGCTGGACACCATTTACGTTAACGTCTAAGCAAATGACGTTGGTGCGACGTCAGTTAGCGCAATGCACGTCGGGTGATTTACCCGACGAAGCATGCGCATTACGTCCGGCGCGGGAGCGCGCCTAATTTAAATGGGACTCGCCCCATTCGATTGGGCCTGCCTTGCGCCGGACGGATTTAAGTGACACCGCTGCAAATTTCCAGGTAAGTGCTTTGTGGATTGGGCACTAACTTGGAAAAATTGCGGCGGTGTAACTTAAATCGGGAAAGTTACGTTGCGCCCGGGCTACGTGGATCTGGCCCTATTTTCTTCATGCTTTTAACAAGTAGAAACTCCTTATACAAAATCTGATCATATGCTAACAGAATAGCTTATGCATTAAAGTACATAATGTTTTTTCCATTTTACATGGTGTTCTAAGATATGCTTCTCATAACACCACACAGTAGTTTGAGGTCTGTTTGGATTAGGACCAAGTTCTGCTTCTATTTAGTTTGGACAATGATAACGCAGACACTTAGTCTGGTCCAAGTATATAATTCCTGAGGCTTTCTACTACCAGCAGCTCAACAAATGTCATTGCTTAAGGCCGGGTTCACACCTATGCAAATTGAGTGCGGCTTAAACATTTCTAAATACATTAATTTCAATCTCAAGGACACTCGGCATACGATCGCCAGGTTGGAAGAGGTGGAGTACACGGATGACATTATTCTGGTCACTGCAGATGTGGCATCCTTGTACACCAGTATAGCACATCACTTGGGGTTTCAAGCGGTAGACTGTTTCCTCAATAGATCTTCAGAGCTCCCCATTGCACAGAGGCTGTTTATTATGGACCTTCTTAGATTCGCAACAACCCATAATTACTTTTGGCATGCTGGTGATTTCTATTTGCAACAAAGGGGAGTTGCAATGGGGGCTAAATTCGCTCCCAGTTTGGCCAATATATTCATGGCCAAGTGGGAGGAGGATGTCGTCTATGCTGCAGAGCGGCCGGAGATAGTTCTCTGGGCGCGGTACATAGACGACATCCTCCTCCTTTGGCGAGGAGACCGAGGATCTCTGGATGAATTCATGACTTACCTTAATGGGAATCAAGTCGGAATCAGTTTGACCTATGAGGCTAGCTCCACTAACATTAATTTCCTGGATCTAGAAATCTTCGTGCAGAATAATCAATTACAGACCAAAACTTACTTTAAGAAGACCGATCGTAACGGGTTTATCCCAGTTGATAGCTGCCATCATCCGTCATGGCTGAAATCAGTTCCACGTAGCCAGATTCTAAGAATCCGACGTAATTGCTCCAATTTAGGGGACTTTAGAGATCAAGCAAATGTCCTTAAAAGGAGATTTGTGGATAAGGGTTACCCTGAGAGCAATATTGAGGAGGAAATAGAACGGATTTCATACATAGATAGAACAACTTTAATAAAAGAAAAAATTAGGTCGGCCCAAGAAAATAGGTTTAAAAACTCCTTCTTCACAACATTTTCTATACAGCATAGGCAGATCAAGTCTATCATCCAGAAACACTGGAAGGTATTAAAGAGTGATTCTACATTGGGACCAACCCTCCCAAATGATGCTGCCGTGATCTATAGGGGTGCCATGTCTATGAGAAACCAGATCGCACCCAATGTTCCTGACCCCCCCATTAAACCAACCTTCTTCCCTCTTTCTAAGGGGTATCACCCCTGTAGGAGGTGTAAGGTTTGTGTTTATAATGTCCAGAAAAAGAAGTCTGTCAGCTTTAGGTCCACCGTCACTGGGATGGAATTTCCCATAAAACAATTTTCCACATGTGCCACGAGGTATGTGGTATACCTCCTCACCTGCCCTTGTGGAAAACAGTACGTTGGACGTACTATACGGAATTTTTCCACAAGGGCAGGTGAACATATTGCCAAGATACTTAAAGGCTATCCAAAACATACGGTCCCCAGACACTATTTGGAACACCACGACAAAAAAGTGGAAGGGACCATGTTCCAGATTATCGACCATTTTGTCCCCCACTGGCGGGGTGAACCCGCCACTCGTGGGGTGTCAAAGTTGGAGGTGTTCTGGATCTACCAACTTAAGAGTTACACGCCCCATGGCCTCAACGTGGAATGGGACGTGAACTCTTTCATCAATCAATCTTAATAGTCTGATAAACAGTCCAGTACAGCTTCATAAACCCCCTTTCAATAATGGTTTTGACTGAGCTGTTTATGTATTGTATTATATATTTTTTCTGTTTCCCCATGAGTTTTATTCATACACTTGCTAACGCAGTTGTTAGACGTTGCACACTTGTATTCTTGCATGTACACGCCAGCTATGACCTTCCCACCTATGGGACACTGTATATCAGTATTCGTCCCCATAGGAGTTAATGTACTTGTTCCGCAGCGAAGGGTTAACGCTACTGCGCTAAATCCCTTTTCTCCCAATGAATCCTGGGATGCTCACGATGGAACGCACGGCGTCACCAAGTTCTAACGTGGGTGACACGCATGAAGCAGTCACATGGCACCGACACTTCCGTCATTGTGATGGAGTTCACGGCGTCACTACGTCTGGACGTGGGTGACGCGCATGAAGCGGTCACATGATACTAGCGCTTCCGTCATCGCCGGCCCCATGGAAGACCAGTTCAGCAATGGACAGCATTGTGCTGAGCCCTGGACTCGGATTGGACAGCGGGTGCAAGGCGGGGCTATCCACTCACACTCCCTCGCATTGGACAGAGGGATACACGTGAAACAGGAGGAGGAGATTTTTGTGATTACCCCCTACAATTCGTCAGATCCTTGTGGCTCACTTCCGCTGCGTGGAGCGCAGGAAGGGGAACACACAGGCTGTGGCACGCTGGATGGGAACGGCGTGGCATGCATAGACAACAGGTAGGCAATTATGGGGGCTATTTATAGGCGTGTGGAGGTGAAGGAGTCCAGTTCCATGCCCTAGTAGAAGTCTATGAGGACGAAACCGGTCGGCTACACTGGACTCCAATCATTTTCACTACGCCATTTGATCTTGATTCTCTTGATTTGATTTGCTGTGGTGATGTGACCTGCTGTGGTAACCTAAGTGTGGAACTTTTTATCTGTCGGGATTTTTATATACATCTGTACTGTTTGGATTCTCTCTCTGCTGTGGAACATTTTTTATATCTTTTGAGAGATTTTATTAAATTTTTCTACACTATGAGGAGGTGTTCTTTTTCCCTTTTTTCCCTCTGAAACCTGGAGTGTTTATTCCACACCATCTCACGGACGCTCCTGGGGCCAATACTTCAATCTCCTTCAGGAACATCAGAATCAGGATTTCTTCCTTCATCGGTGCTGTTGGAGGGTATCTGAGCCCATATAAGCCTTGGAGACCTACCCACCGTACGGTGAGATGTGGGTCAACGGGAGTCGGTAAGAGTATTCATCTTTTAACTTACCAAGGAATGTCCATGAGAAGAGGTTTTTGCCTTTCCGTGTGAAGTGGTGTTTTCTCAACTGAGGGAAATATCTGAACGTAGTCACAAGCTATGAATGTATCATAAAGAACCACCCTCACATATATACATGGGACTTTTTCAATTATAAATTGTATTTGTGGTCACACACTTTTACAGGACTTATTAATTACTTTATTTACCTTTGTTGGTTCACTTATTCATATTTAACCGTGATCATCAGTTGTTTTTTGTTCATGGTATATATGATCTTTTTCCCATCGTGTACCCAGTGAAGTTTTTGGACATATTTCCCTATAGGGTGTCTGTCCATTTGGGGCCACTTTGTGGATAAACAAAATTTTTTCACATAGGTTGGCGCTACATTTTATATTTTTTTCTTATTAATTTCAATGAGGCTGGTTCACATATATGCGATGCATTCGCACTGCGCATTGCCGGAAAAACGTGTGCGGCATGGTACTGCAGTTAAATCTGAGTGAGCTGAGCCACATGGCTCAGTATTTTCCAATGTTTATATTCTGTTGAAACTGGAGAAGACACCCTGTGTGGGAAACTTTATGTTGCACTGTTGTCTTCCTTTTTGCAGTTTTAATAAAAGTGGGCTACCAGGCCCTTAAATATAGTTCCTGTCTGCTGTGGATTTACTGTATAGATGCATCTACCACAAGAGCCAACGATTCCCTAGGTCACTAATTATAAAAAGGAGTGATTTTCATTTTTGCCTGGGACACTTAAAGTAGGTGGCAGGGTCTCTTTAAAGTATTAAAGCACAAGCGTCAGTAGAACTGGAAATTTTAGAAAAGAGATCAGAAGTCTCAACATATGGTTATACCAGTGCAAATGTATTTGCAAAGGATAACTTATTGTTCATTTATTTATAGGCTATCCCTCTGAGAGCTACTGTTCTGTCTGTAACCCTACATAAACCATGTTACCTCCAGCATGAGCCAAGCGCTGACATAAAATATTCTCTCTGGGTTGCTGCCACACAGCGCTCACAGAACTGTCAAATAACAAAGCCTTTAGTCTTCTTGCCTGTAGGCTTGACAGCGTGGTTGTTATCTGACAAATTTGCTTGCATTTTTGTTATTTAGCCTTTACACTTTTCTAGTTGATGACACCTGATCAAAATCTGTGATGACGTGTAAAACAATCTCATCGGAATTCTTTACAATTACGGTCTTTCTAATGTGGGAAAAAAGGATTGTACAGCTCCATGAGATGAACCACCTAAAGGCCTGAGCTCTCTGATCCAATAGGGAAAGTTGCCATATGGAAAAAAGATGATATTACGTAGCGGTCACACATTTTAAAAGCTTGACAGATGTAAAGTAGACACCTTTTCATTTCTTTTGAATTGGCCTGGTCTATAGAAATTGCACTGAAAATGCAGTTTTTGAAGATACCTTCATAAACTGGTCCCACTAAAATGCCAAGTGCACTGACTACAAAGCTACTACAAGGTAGCACTGCTTATGCAATAACCACAAAACGTTATTGTCCTATACACCCACCAGCTTGGTAGTCGTAGAGCGCTCGTGCACACAGTCCCTGGTCTTCCTCTACTCCTGTTTCATAAACCGGCTCCTCCTGCTGATCCTGATGTGAAAAGGGAAAGAATTACTCAGCAACTGAATTTTATGCATAAATTAAGTTGACCACATTCGGTTAGTCTGTGTGTTTAAGACTTCAAGAGGAATTACAGTCTGCTCACATAGTTTGCAATAAAAACATCTTTGCCATTCTAAAGCTTCCCTGCAACCACTTTGCATATTTTATATATACTGTGATTCTGTACTTGCCAAATATTCTGCAGAAATCTCCCTCCACCGAGTCTGGCTGCAACCATTTTAACTGTGGGCAGCTGGAGCTGCTGCCTGTTCACTTCCTGGATTTACAGACACACAGAGGCAAAACTCCATATGACTCACACCCCCCAAACTGCATGAAGCTTCAGCATACACAGTGCTGGGTATCGGGTGTGAAACAGAGTTCCCATCTCACACCCGATACAAGGCAGTCTGTCTGAGCCGTGCTCAGCCATTCATAGGCAGGTTTGTATTTTGTGAATACAAAGCTTTCTTTGATTGGCTAAATCAGAGGGGCAGGCTGATGATGTCACACTCTCTCCAACTTGGCTAATCAGATTCAGTCACAGAAGACAAAGCTGCCTATGAATGGCTGAGAGCAGTTCAGCCAGGAAAGAGACAGGAAGTCTGTCTCGCAGCCTTAGAACCCAGCACTGTGTACTATAGGTAGCTGCAGCTTCATGCAGTTTATACAGCGTTTGGAGACATTGCAGCACTTGGTGAAGGGAATAGTTCAATTAGACCAGCTTGGTCCAAAACAAACTATTTAAAGTCACAGGAAACATGGAAATCAGTTTAAGGTTAGGAAAATTGGAGTCAGATGTCGCTATGTGCATACTGTTCAGTTAGTGACTCAAAATATTAAAACAAGAGGGGATGGTCAGCAGGACAGCCAAGTAATTAGAAAAGAGGAGATCAGCAGCAAAAGCCCCTATGTCGCTTGCAATCAGTGAATTTATGTAGCTAGCTTTTTTCACCAATTTATAATGTTGTACATAGAATGCTGCCTTGCGCTATCTTTATATTCATTTGATTCATTTCTCCTTTCTTTCTGGTCTCATTTGTGCACTGTCACCATTGTTTGCTGCGTATTTATGTCGTTACTTCCTTTGTATTCACTTCCTTAATAAACTTGCTATATTCAGATCAGTGTCTCATAGTGCCTCTTCAGTATGGATACAAACCTCACCTTGCTCAGCAGAGATCTGTACAACACACTGATACAAGGAACTGTCCCAACACCAAAGCCAGAGAGGAGTCGACTCCTATTACACAGAACAAGCCCTACCTCCCACTTACCTGGGGTGGAACTTCATAAACATTATCTTCCTGTGGCTCCTGGTATATATCCTCCTCCTCCTGCTGTTGATGAGCAGAGACTTGTTCTGCAAAGAATAAAACAAAAACCAGAATAATTATTTCCAGAGCCTAAAAGCTGCCTTATGTCTAGTGCCACTAGTGCTGTTCTCTGTACCTGTTACTTTGACAGTGGGTACTGGAGGAGGACGAGACACAGGGGAAGGAGGAGACTTTGGGGGTGTCTGGTAATACACAGGTGATGCAGGGGGTTCCTTATCACGAGACACAGGTGATGCAGGGGGTTCCTTATCACGAGACACAGGTGATGCAGGGGGTTCCTTATCACGAAACACAGGTGATGCAGGGGGTTCCTTATCACGAAACACAGGTGATGCAGGGGGTTCCTTATCACGACACACAGGTGATGCAGGGGGTTCCTGAGCCCGTTTTACAGGGGATGATGGAGGAGAATCAGGCTCAGGCTGACTGGTCGACTTTTGGAGGAAGGGACTGCGCAGCTTTCCTGGAGACAGACGGCATGAAACAGAAAAGACACACTGTGTGATGTCACAGAAAACACACAGAATGAGCTTGGAAAGACACCACAAGATACAGCCATTGAGACTCACCAGGCTGTGCACTCACTGGGGCAGCGTTAGGGAATGCACGTTCCTTCTGCATAAACACCTCTCGGGCATTAACTTTTCGTGGAGCAGCAGAATCCTGGGCAAAAGATTAAAATGTTGAAAGCTTAAATTTGTAAAAAAATAATAATAAAGGTGGTCTTTCCTGAGCTCTCTTTTCCCTGTTCCTCTAGTCTAGTGTCTTTATACCAAGCACATTCCCACCATTGGGCTTCCAGCAGTGTCTGCAGTATTCATTAATGTGTCTGCACTGATCTACATCCTTCATGTTAAGATGACCATACACTGATTGAAATTTGACTGGTCCCTGCTAAACCATTGTATTTTCAAATCATTGTTTGGCTCTCCCTACTCAACAGACATCGATTGCTGGATCAACTTCTTTTGAAGGGACATGTTGGAAAATGTTTCTTGATCAGCAACTGCAAGGCTTCCCTACACTATGCAATGCCCCTTTATTAGTAGATATGCAGAAGGATACCACATACAGGGCAAGAGGGATGTCTAATAATGCTCTAATCAGCTTGTCAGGGTTTAGGCTGCTTTCACACTGCTCCATTGCAAAAATGCATATGCGTTTTTTGCTGTGGTGCATTGCGTTTTTTATGCATGTTTGCGTGACTTTTTTTCCCTGGACATGTGACTGGACAACGCACTTTCCACAGGTGCGCTGGGTTTTTGCTGCGGATTCCATTAATTTCAAACAGTGTTTTTTTTTTTGTACCGCACCAAAAATGTAGCAAGCAGGACTTTTAAAATACAACTGACCATTGTGAAGAGTTCCATCAGATTTAAAGGGATGCACTTTCCTGCCACTTTTTTTATTTTATGAAAAACTGACCAAAAACAAAGTTGGCCATATTCCACAGAGGTCTACTCGCATCTAAGGCCCCTTTCACACAACATGTGGACCTGATTGGAGCATCCATTTCCCTCTATGGAGCGGCGCATGTCAACAGACGTTTTCGTTGACACCTGCCGACATCCGACTTGATCCTTTCCTCCAAAAAGAGACCGATGGGTGATCGGTTCCCCATCCGTCTAGCGGATTGGATCAGATGACTGTTGAATGTAAACTGACAGGCGGTCCGCCTACATCCAACTGCCCATAGAGGGCATGCTGTGTCCGCATCAGCAGAGAGACCCCCAGCTGAGCAGGCAGATCTGCTTGCGGAGTCAGCCAGTTGGAAAGATCCCTAAACTGGTTGTTTATCTCCTTAAAATTCAAGGCTGCTTTCATACTGTTCCACTACAAATACGTGGTAAAAAGGCATATGCAAAATAAGGACATGACTCAAAAACTGCACCAAAAACGCAAACGCAAGTGCGTTTTCCATTCATTTAAATGGGGAGATGCGTTTTTGGTGCGTTTTTATACCGCACAAAAAATGCAGCATGCAGGAGTTTCATAGGATTTAATGGTCAGGCGTTTTTTAAATTATTTTTGTTAAGGCAGAAACAGAAGAAAAGCTGATCAATGTGAAAACCATAACTACCAAAGTTGTGTTTCTTGTTTTGATGCAAAGTAGTCTTGTTTATACCCCTTTTGAGCCCTGTTTTGCCCTAGTAACTGAGATAAAAACAGAACATGGGGCTCTAACTAGACCAAGTGATGAGTACCGGCTCACTTAGAGAGTGAAAGGTGGGGCACATCCCTACTTCACATGAACAAATCAATATAGCAACAAGGGGATAAATAAATAGGAAGAGCCTAGAAGTAGTTCAAAAGGTAACGTATGCGAAAAAGGTGTGAAGAGAATAGGGCAGCCAGTGGTTTCTCTTTGAAAAAAAATTATTGATCAGTATATAGAAAAAAATAGACAAATTATAATCACAGTTAATAGGCAATATACAATAATTAAAAGTCGACAACTTCATACATAAAAGACATGCCCGGGTGTACAGCCACATCCAAAAGCCAATCAAGCACACTGAATTTCCACATAAATCTAGGGTATCAACTATGCCAGCTCAAGAATGAAAAGCAGGGTGTGTGGGGTCTGGAGGAGTCCCAGGTAACTGCCGTGGTGTCGGCCCTTGCACGGCTGTACAACTCGCATAGGACATCTGGGTTTCTAAAAGTGGATTTAAAGTATTTTATTAAAAATATAAAATTTATTAAAAATACTGACCTGCCCTGTTGCAGTGAATTTGCACAGAGCAGCCCAGATCCTCCTCTTCTCGCCTGGCCCCTCCCTTCTGTCGAGTGCTCCCACAGCAAGCAGCTTGCTATAAGGGCACCCGGAGCCCAGTCACAACTCCGTGTCCATACAGACACAGAAATGCGGCTCGGCACCTGCCCCCTTTCTATTCTCACTGTCTGACTGCGATTGGCAGCAGCACGAGCCAATGGCACCGCGCTGCTGTCTCAGACAATGAGGGGAGTCCTGGATGGCTGAAGCTAGAGGGACCTTAGGAAATTATTAGGGTGGCTAAAAATGCATTAAGATAAAAAAAAAAATCTGACTTTATACCAACTTTAATTTCCCCAATGGACTGGATCTGCTGGGCAGGGAACTGTATGTCACAGCATACACTGATGTTCCTGCAAATGTCACATATAATTCATGGAAAGCATGGGTAGCAGCTAAGATGAATCAGATCTAACAGCTATAAACCCATAATGCAAGTCACCGGTGTAAGTGACAGTTTATAGGTCTGGCTCTATGTTTGTGCATGTAGACGTCTACATGCAAATCCTGTATATTTATGAATTTATGTATGAAAACATTGTCAACTTTTATTTATCATCTATTGCCTATTAACTGTGATTACAATTTTTTTCTACATACTGATCAATAAAGTTTTTTCCAAGGAAAAACCACTGGCAAAAGTGGGATCTACACAATATTAGGTGAATTGTCAAAGTTATTGCTGATCAATGTGTAAATAATTATTAATTTAATTTATTTTGATCCTTTTTACCTCCTACCCCAATACCAATACCCTCCTGTACAATATAAGTGATCACAATAATATAGCAACCTGAACGTCTTTATAGCGAAGGATTACGTGAAGTTACGTGCCCAGACATTATTCCCTTCTACTCACCCGATCTGGTTTTTCTGAGTCCTGCTGTGCCTTCCTGTAGGAAAATAAAGCAGTCAACACTAGAATGGCACCCTGAATCTAGAAATGTATGGGTACATTTGTGTGCAATTTGTCACAGAAAACCATCTCATCTCTGACTTCACTTACCTATGAGCATCTATTTCTCCAGCCCTCGTTTTGAACCGTTTCTCCCTCTCCTCTGCCTCTTTCTGCTCTCTCTCTTTACGCTCCCTCTCCAGCCGATCCCTCTCCAAGGATGACTTCTTTTGTTCCTCTAGTCTGCGCTCCTCCTCATCTTTCTGTAAAACAGAGAAAGTTTGATTGTAAGGACAATGGATTTTTTTTATTTCTCAGCTTTCAATGGTAACTCAATGAACATAAAAAAAAAAACAAAGGTTTGGGCTTGACAATTTTTTTTATTAATTTTATTTGGGGATCTGCTGCATTTATGTCCAGATGGATAATGCAGCGGGTCCTTATAACCTCTGAGCTGAACTTGTTACTTGTCTTGGATGTCAAGCACTTTTTTCTGTTAAAAGGGTGGGCCTACCATTTCAGCAGCAGTATAAGGCCATGCTACAAAATGTTTTTTTTTGGGGGGGGGGGGATAGAACCCCTGTCTGCTATCCAGGGTCTATTAGAGCGACTTCCTGCTATGCCAAAAATGTTAATTTCTGTCTTTGTTGCTTTAGGATACTCTCTGATGGTAAAACCTTGTGCGCGGAACAGGAACTAATGGGAAAGCGCTCTGTGGATAATGGTAAAACTGGTTATAGTACCCCCCCCCCCCCCCCCCCACAAAAATGTATTTTTGCCTTAAAATGCACCTGTATTAAATAACTTTATTTGCATTCTTTACTAAATCAAAAACATCCCAATCCTACCACTCACTCCTCTTACAACATGAAATAATCTGGTAACACTATATCAAACAGAATGAAGGATAACAAAGCCATTAATGTTTAACTAAAAAGGTAAGTTATTTTTTCCTTTTAGTTATTGTATAGAGTGGAGATTAGAACCCCTGTCAGTTTTTATTGCCGTCTGTACCCCTATTAGGGAGATTCATCTTTTCTATTTGTCCTGTTTACCATTAGCATTGAAAGTAAGAGCCGGTTCACACAGGGGCGACTTGGGATACGACTTGAAGTTACGCAACATTAGAAATTCAATGAAAGTGAATGAGAGCCGTCTTAATGCACACTACTTCAGAAAAGGTTCCTGTACTACTTCAATCCGACTTCTAGGCAACTTGTATCCATTGATTTCAATGGAAGTCGCCTCCAAAGTCGGATCACTGTCTTGACTGAAGCGACTTTCCAGGAAGTGAAAATCTTTAAGGGAAACCCCTCCCTCCCACAGAGCAGATTATTTGATTGCCCACTGGCTTTGTCGCCTGTCCTGGAGGCGACTTGTGTCACGCAAGTCGCCCCAAGTCGCGTTGCTGTTCGCGCTCAAGTCGTCTCCAAGTTGCCTGTGAAAGTCACGCTGGAAGTCGTGATGCCCCAGTGTGAACCGGCTCTAAAAGAATAATTCGAACTTTTGGGTTGTCCCCAGAAAAGTAATACAGAGGAAATCTTCCAATGGGCACATTAGTTCT
Organism: Rana temporaria; assembly: GCF_905171775.1. NCBI lineage: Eukaryota > Metazoa > Chordata > Amphibia > Anura > Ranidae > Rana > Rana temporaria. The sequence goes on from NC_053491.1 coordinate 411,455,374, forward strand.
GGTGGCCTGGGGGTCCCCAAGGAATTCCCTTCATTTGCTGGGATTTCCTCACTTCCTGGTAAATCTACCCAATGGTGCACAGATGGCAAAAAAAATAAACCAACAGGGGTTATTACTCTCCCTATCCAAAATGAAAAGTTCTACTTTAATATATGCAGCTCAAAGCCAGTATAACAGGGGCAGCAGGTTATGCAAGGATGTGGAGTGTACAACTGGCGTGCACATTGATTCTGGAAACACCACAGTTTACATACCTTTTGTCAACAGCTTGCGAACCGGGTAATCCAATGATTTCAGATCTGTGCTACTGCTCATCATGATCATCGTATTACTGGACAACATCCTCATCATCATAGTAAGCAACACATTTGGCCAATTACTGGGTATACAATTTTCTAGTCATCTGTTTCTTCACTGTCATATACACTTACCAGCTATTAGGTACACCTGTTCAATTGCTTGGTAACACAAACTGCAAATCAGCCAATCACATGGCAGCAACTCAATGCATTTAGGCATCTGGACATGGTGAAGACACCATGAGCATGGCATGATTGTTGGTGCCAGACGGGCTGGTCTGAGTATTTCAAAAACTGCTGATCTACTAGGATTTTCACGCACAACCTCGGGTTTACAGAGAATGGTCCGAAAAAGAGAAAATATCGAGTGAGCGGAGGTTGTGTAGACGAAAATGCCTTGTTGATGTCAGAGGAGAATGGACAGACTGAAAGGCAACAGTAACTCAAAATAACCAAGGTATGCAGAATACCACCTCTGAATGCACAACACATCCAACCTTGAAGCAGGTGGGCTACAGCAGCAGAAGAAGACCACACCGGGTGCCACTCCTGTCATCTAAGAACAGGAAACAGACTACAAATCGCACAATAGAAGATTGGAAAAATGTTCATTCAGATGGTAGGGTCAGAATTTGGCGTGGACATGAAAGCATGGATCCAGCCTGCCTTGTATCAACAGTTCAGGCTGGTGATGGTGTAATGATGCTGGGAATACATTTTCTTGGCACACTTTAGGCCCCTTAGTACCAATTGAGCAATGCCACAGCCTACCTGAGTATTGCTGCTGACCATGTCAATTCCTTTATGACTACAATGTACCCATCTTCTGATGGCTCCTTCCAGCAGGATACTACACCATATCACAAAGCTCAAATCATCTCACCACTGGTTTCTTGAACATGACAATGAGGTCACTGCACTCCAATGGTCTCCACATTCACCAGATCTCTATATAATAGAGCACCTTTGGGATGTGGTGGAATGGGAGATTTGCATAATGGACATACAGCCAACAAATCTGCAGAAACTGCGTGATGCCATCATGTTAATATGGCCCCAAATCTCTGAAGAATGTTTTCAACACCTTGTTGAATCTATGCCACAAAGAATTAAGGTGTCCAACCCGATACTAGCAAGGTGTACCTAAAAGTGTCCGGTGAGTGTATATTGTGGATCTTATTCCCTAACCGCATCAATGTAGTAATCAGCTGAATCTTTAGTATGGCAAACCACAGAAATAGTTTTATTATTCTGCCTGATCCTTAACGGACTATTAGTTTTAGTTTACTTTAGAGAGCAGAAATTTAGAGTAAGGCTCCTTTCACATGGAACGTATTCTGATCCGATCAGCAGTGGATCCATTAGCAGATCCCCAAATGAATCATAGCGGAAATGACTGTATTTTTTGTACATCCTCACCCGCTCTCCGTTTGTGCCCAGTGGACACGGGTCAGCCCACGCAAGCTGGAAGGACTTGGAAGTAGAGAAGTATAAATGGACACAAGTCTGTTTACAACAGCCACAAATGCATGGAGCTTATGATCAGGTCTGCCTGAAAAACTGACAGGTAGACCTGATCAGAATGCCCGTGTGAAAGGGCACAATGATTGTAGTGTTTAGACCCCTTTCACACTGAGGTGCTTTACAGGTGCTATATCGCTAAAAATCGCGCCTGTAAAGCGCCTCTCCTGTCTCTCCAAAGTTAAAGCCTGAGTGCTTTCACACTGAAGTGGTGCTCTGGCAGGACGTCCAAAAAAGTCCTGCAAGCAGCATCTTTGAGGCGCTTTAGGAGCAGTGTATACACAGCTCCTAAAGCGCCCCTGCCCATTGAAATCAATGGGCAATGTCGCCGAAGCGCCGCTGCAGCAACGCTTTTAACCCTTTTTCGACCACTAGCTGGGGTTTAAAGTGCCACACTAGTGGCCAAAAAGTGCAGCTAAAAATAGCGTTGCTTTACCGCTGACGCCCCCAATGCCCCAGTGTGAAAGGGCTCTTACCCCAAAATATTTGATTGAAAACACTGTATATTGCCTTTTCTACATGAGATGAGACCAATTAGAACATTGTGATTGATCCACAAAAAACACCTGTGAATATAAAAGGGGTTGGGTCAGACAACTAGGTATTGTTCCTTTTCAGTCATCTTCACCATGCATGGAGCGCTCACTGCGCATATTTCACTAGAACAATCTGACCATGGATGGTTGCCCAGCTCTGCGCTCCATACACTGGAATGTCACAATGACATATTCATTTCGCTGTTAGGAGAATAAGCTCACCTCTGCCCTTGCCCAAAAGTTTTCTTTTCCACCGCGTTTAATTTCAGACATTGCGTTTGTTTTCTGGTAAACGGAGCCCTGTGGAAAAAAACAAAACAAAACACAGATTTAGCTAAACTTGAACCGCTGTTTTTACTAGAATCATCTGGGTCAATATTAGCTTGTAAAGTGTCCATACAGAGGCAGTTCTGGTACTTGGTATGAAACCAGCCAAAAGATTCATGACTTACATACACACTGACAGACTATTTGAAGAATTTGGAAACAACTTGTCATGTTTGGGGGGGGGGGTAGCACTCCCAAAAGCCTCATGTCATGTATCCAAACATGTGACACGACAGAGGTTTTTGCCTTGACTACGACACAATATCTATGAGTAGTAGAAAATACGGACAACATTTTTTAAACAAAAATACTTAGAGAAAAATAAAAGGGTGATGCTCTCTAGCAGGGGCACGGTAATGAAAACCTGGCAGACATCCTAACACTACAACCAAAAAAAGGTTGTAGCTATCGGTACATGTCAGCCTAACATTTACCAATACCTGTGCTGACAGCAACTGTCTCACCATATGGATTAGAACAGGCTCACAGCAGCACCCCCAGAATCAAGCTGTTGTGCTTTTTTTAGAGTCACAACCCTGTTGTGTCTACCAAATGTCCTTTTCAATACCAAGACTTACCACGGGGCCCTGAGGAGCATCACTGCCTCTGCTACTCTCTTTATGGAAGTTATAGTTGGCTCCAGAGGCTTTTCCCACCTTGTCCATAATAACTTCTGGTTCTACATCCTCATCAGCACGGGCATTGATTGTAACATGGGCTCCCTTAGTGAAAAAAAAAAAAAAAAAACACAATGAAAATAGAGATTAAAAAACAAAAAAGACAGCACCCTGCAATGTACCATGTGTGAAGCGACTGTGTGATTATCGGAATACGTTTATGTTGCTGACATTAGACAATACTCTGTATAGACTCTCTGGGGCTTTGTGGTTCTTTGATTAGTTTGATTACTCAAACTTTTCCCCTAATTAAAAAAACAAGCAAACACACAGCAAGTGCAATTATGAAAAATGTATGTGAACCTACCTAGCTGAACCTGGCTGGAAAACATGACCAAAAGACAGGCCCAAAGTGACATAAAATAAATGCAATGGCCCAGATCCACGAAAAAGAAGTTACGTTGGCGTATCTATTGATACGCCGCGCAACTTCTAGGATGCTTCGGCGTATCAGTTTTGTATCCACAAAACAAGTTACGCCTGAAGCTGGGCTAGATCCGACTGGCATACGTCTTAGTACGCCGTCGGATCTAAGGTGCATATTTACGCTGGCCTCTAGGTGGCGCTTCCGTTGATTTCCGCGACGGGTATGCAAATTAGCTAGATACGCCAATCCACAAACGTACGTCCGCCCGGCGCATTTTTTTACGTCGTTTACGTGAGGCTTTTTTCGGCGTAACGTTACCCCTGCTCTATGAAGCGTACGCAATGTTAGGTATGGACGGGGCAGCGTAGAATTTTCCGTCGTGTATGTCGTTTGCGTAAAACGTTCGCGAATAGGGCTTTGCGTAAATTACGTTCATGTCGTCTAGGCATTGAGCGGGCGTAATTTAATTTGACGTGATACTGAGCATGCGCCGTATGAGAAAAAGCTTAATTTACGTGGGGGTCAAGCTTATTTTACATAAAAAACACCCCCCTGTTCATCATTTGAATTCCGCGCCCTTACGCCGGGAGATTTACGCTGCGCCATCGTAACTTTAGAGGCAAGTGCTTTGTGAATACAGCACTTGTCTCTCAAAGTAGCGGCGGCGTAGCGTAACTACGATGCGCTACGCCTGCCTAAAATTACACCGGGCTACGTGGATCTGGCCCAATATGTTTAAACATAAGTTTGCAAAAGCATTGGATACAGTCCCCCATAAAGGCTTAACATTTACAAGCGGGGGTCTGCAGGCATGGACCATAAGGTTTGTATGGGGTTAAAAAAACTTGTTACATGGGCACGTCCAAAGGGTGGTGATGAATAACGTGTACTCATACTGGTCTGAAGTGGTGAGTGGGGTACCCCAAGGTTTTGTCTTGGGACCAATTCTATTCAATTTATTCAGAAATGATATAGAGAATGAAAAGAATGCTCAATCTCAGCTTTTGTGGACGACACAAAAAAAGAGATTTTTAATACAGCTTACCTGTAAAATCTTTTTCTTGGAGTACATCACGGGACACAGAGCGGCATTCATTACTATATGGGTTATATGGAGTACCTTCAGGTGTAGACACTGGCAATCTCAAACAGGAAATGCCCCTCCCTATATAACCCCCTCCCATAGGAGGAGTACCTCAGTTTTGTAGCAAGCAGTATGCCTCCCAAAATGGTCCTCAAAAAAGAGGGGTGGGAGCTCTGTGTCCCGTGATGTACTCCAAGAAAAAGATTTTACAGGTAAGCTGTATTAAAAATCTCTTTTTCTTTATCGTACATCACGGGACACAGAGCGGCATTCATTACTATATGGGATGTCCCAAAGCAATGCTTACAATGAGGGGAGGGAGAACATCTCCAAGACAAAAGGATTTAATTTAGAGATATACTCAAATCATAATAAATCCAACTTAGTTGAGAAAAATAAAATTTTTAAATTTAACTCGAACAAGAGGAGCCCCCGGAATCCGAGGGTCTCAAACTGCAGCCTGCAGCACTGCCTGCCCGAAGGCAGTATCAGTATTCCTTCTTACGTCCAACTTGTAGAATTTTGTAAACGTGTGGACAGAAGACCAGGTTGCCGCCTTGCAAACTTGAGCCATAGAGATCTGGTGGTGTGCTGCCCAGGAGGCGCCCATGGCTCTAGTAGAATGAGCCTTTAATGATACTGGAGGAGGCAACCCTTTCAAGCCGTAGGCCTGAGTGATTAATTGCTTAATCCACCTAGAAATGGTGGACTTTGCAGCTGCCTGCCCCTTCTTGGGCCCATCCGGTAGAATGAACAGCACATCTGTCTTCCGGATCTTCTTTGTAGCTTTAAGATAGGCCTTCATGGCCCTGACAATATCCAAGGTATGCAGCAACCCTTCCTTTCTGGAAGTAGGTTTAGGGAAGAAGGATGGTAATACCAAATCCTGGTTCAAATGAAAACTGGATATGACCTTCGGAAGGAAGGAAGGATGAGGGCGGAGAACGACCCTGTCCTTATGAAAAACAAGATATGGTTCCTTACAGGATAAGGCTGCCAGCTCCGAAACTCTTCTTGCGGAAACTATGGCAACCAAAAATACTAACTTCCTTGTCAGTAGAACCAAAGGAATATCAGCCAACGGCTCAAACGGTTGTTTCTGTAAACTTGACAGAACAAGATTTAAATCCCACGGACAAAGCGGGGATTTAACTGGAGGTCTAATACGTAAGACCCCTTGAAGGAAGGTCTTAACCAGCGAGTGGGTGGCCAGCGGCCGCTGAAACCACACTGACAGAGCAGAAATCTGTCCTTTGATTGTGCTTAATGCCAATCCTTTATCCACTCCTAGCTGGAGAAAACTTAATACTCTATCGATGGTAAATTTGCGAGAAAGCCATCGCTTGGACTCACACCAGCCTACATAGGCCTTCCAGACCCTGTAATAAATCACCCTAGAGACCGGTTTCCTGGCTCTGATTAGGGTAGAGATTACTTTCTGAGACAGACCTCTACCCCTGAGAATCAGGGATTCAGCTTCCAGGCCGTCAAATTTAGATGCCGTAAGGCAGGGTGGAGGATCGGACCTTGCGATAGCAGGTCTGGCCGTAGAGGAAGAGTCCAAGGGTCTCCCACTACCATCCTTAAGATTAGTGAGTACCATGCCCTTCTGGGCCATGCTGGAGCTACCAGGATGACTGGTATGTGCTCCACCCGGATCCTGCGCAGCAGGCGGGGTAGTAACTGGAGCGGGGGAAACGCATAAAGAAGTTTGAACTGATGCCAAGGGCAAACCAACGCATCGGTTCCGCAGGCCATCGGATCCCTTGAGCGGGACATGAACCTGTCTAGTTTCTTGTTGAGTCTCGATGCCATGATATCCACGTCCGGCACTCCCCATCTTTGGCAGAGTGCTTGAAAGACTAGTGGATGCAGAGACCATTCCCCCGGCCATAGAGTCTGGCGGCTTAAGAAGTCCGCCTGAAAGTTGTCCACTCCTGGAATGAATATTGCCGATATGCAGGGCACATGAGCCTCTGCCCATAGAAGAATCAAGCTCACCTCTCTCTGAGCGGCTTGACTCCTGGTTCCCCCTTGGTGATTTATGTGTGCCACGGCCGTGGCATTGTCTGATTGAATTCTCACCGGGAACCCCTGCAATTTTGACGTCCAAGCCCTGAGGGCTAGTCGAGCAGCTCTGAGCTCCAAGATGTTGATGGGCAACTGCTTCTCTGGCTTTGCCCAAGTACCTTGGCGAGTGCAACCATCCAAAATTGCTCCCCAGCCCGTCAGGCTGGCGTCTGTGGTCACTATCTTCCAAGCCACTGGGCTGAAAGACCTCCCCTTCAGTAGATTCTGAGGGTCTAACCACCAACACAGACTTTGTCGGACTCTTGATGAGAGCGGCAACGGGATATCCAAGGCCTGTGGCCTTCTGCTCCATGCTGACAGGATGGCTGCCTGTAGGATGCGAGTGTGGCTCTGGGCGTATGGTACCGCCTCGAATGTGGCCACCATCTTGCCTAGTAACCTCATACATAGGCGAATAGTCGGTTCTTTCTTGCTTAGAACCAGTAGGATTAATTCCTTGATGGCTTTTACCTTCCTCAGAGGTAGGAACACTCCTTGTTGTTCTGTGTCTAATCTCATGCCGAGATATTCCAACTGCTTTGTGGGCTGGAAAGCTGACTTTTCTCGATTTAGGACCCAGCCGAACCTCTCGAGGTATTGGACCGTGAGGGCCACTGCTCGCTCCAAGCCGGGAGACGAGTGATCTATGACTAGGAGGTCGTCCAGGTATGCTAGGATCGTGACCCCTTGGATCCTTAGTTTGGCTAGGATTGGAGCTAGGACCTTCGTGAACACCCGGGGGGCCGTAGCCAACCCGAAGGGAAGCGCCAAGAAATTGGAAGTGACGCGAAGCCACCATGAAGCGTAGATATCTTTGATGTGGCTGATAAATTGGAACATGAAGGTAGGCATCCTTTATGTCTATGGACGCCATGAAGTCGTCCTTCTGGAGTGTGGCAGCTGCTGACCGCACGGATTCCATCCGAAATGAGCGGATCTTTAGATATGCATTTACCATCTTTAGGTCCAAAATTGGCCTGACATCTCCCTTGGATTTTGGGATGATGAATAGGTTGGAGTAGAAACCCAGCCCCTGTTCCAGGACTGGTACCTCTACTATTACTTCCTGGGAAAGTAGATGATCTAATGCCGATCTTAATGCGGCTCCCTTTTCCGGATCGTTTGGAATCCTCGACTTCTGGAAATGAGGAGGAGGAAACCTTAGGAAATCTAATTTGTAGCCTGTGGCCACGGAAGACCGTACCCACTCGTCGGGAATGCTGGCTTCCCAAATCTCTGAAAAGAGTCGCAGCCTTCCCCCCACCTTCGTGGGTGGGGGCGCCCCTTCATAAGGTTGGCTTGGGGGCTGGTTTTGCTGGTTTGCGAAACCACTGCCTTTTGCCTCTAACAGCCTGTCCTTGTGATCTGCTGTTGAAGCCGAAGTTTGCTTTTGCAGGAGGCCGTCGATACTGCTTGGCATTAGAGGGCCCCTGCCCAGGGGAATACTGTCGTTTAAACGCAGGTCCCTGAACCTTCTTCTTAGTTGGCAAGAGAGTACTCTTGCCGTTTGAAATGGTCTGAATGTATTTATCTAGGTCTTCTCCGAAGAGTCGTCCTCCATGGAAGGGGAACCCTACCAGGAGCTTCTTGCATGGGGGCTCAGCCTCCCAGCTTTTTAACCATAAGAGTCTTCTCATATGGATAAGGGATAACGATAAACGTGACGCTTGCTGGATAGAATCCTTGATTGCGTCTACCGTAAAACATATGGCCTTAGGGACATCCGAAAATTTTTCTGCCTGCTGGGCCGGAATAAGTTTAAGCATCTGCTTAAATTGATCCGATAATGCTTGAGCGACCCCAATCGCAGCCACAGCTGGCTGTACTACTGCCCCTGCAGTAGTGAAGGAGTTCTTAAGTAGTGCTTCCAAGCGCTTATCAACTGGATCCTTGAACACCTGTATGTTTTCTACAGGGCATGTTAACGATCTGTTAACACATGAGATGGCTGCGTCCACTGCAGGAGTAGCCCATCTTTTGGAAAAATTTTCTTCCATAGGATATAGGACAGAGAACCTTTTAGGTGGTAAGAAGATCTTATCTGGCTTGTTCCAATCTTGGAACAAAATTCCCTCTAATAGAGGATGGATCGGAAACACAGCATTGCTTTGAGGCGCCCTCAGTGAGCCCAAAGCTGAAACCGTCGATACCTGGAGATCTGGTACTGGCAAGTTGAATGTCCTATGGACCAAGTCCGACAATCCTTGAATCCACCAGCTCTCCCTCAGGGAGACTGCCCCAGACTCCTCTGTATCCGGGTCTTCGATCCCTGAACCTACTTGGTCCGTGTCCAAGAGGTCGTCCAATTCCCCTGAGGAAAGGACCTCCTCTTCTGAGGGTCCGCGCTCGGGCGACGGAGATCTATTCCGCTTACTGCCCCGCATAGCTGCGGATATCATTTTTCCCATGCTTTTCTGCATCTCTTTTAAAGAGGTGAGTAATACCTCCTCCGTGACCATCTTAGGGTTGGACTGACCCGCGTCAGCTCCAGCCCCAGATCCCGATGGCCCCAAGGCTCCCTGTAGGGAAAACAGCGGCATACCATGGTACAATACCGAGGTACACCTGCTACCTATTGGTATTTGGAACTATAAAAGTTAATTGTCCAAACACCTGTTTGGGGGATAAAAAAATGCTTCCTCTCCCCTAGATGACTTTTTTTTTTTTTTCGTTTTTGTTTCAAATCCAGGAAAGAAAAAACATTCTGTCCCCCTGAGTAGTATTGCAAAGAAAAACTATGAGATGGAAAAGAAACAGCCTATTTCTAGGCTTGACAAAACAGTCCTCTGAAGACTGCAATATCCTTTCTGGCCACTGTGTGTCCTCGGCGCCCCGTGCTGCCGCTCTGGTCTTTCTCCTCAGTTCCAAAGTATTGAATGGAACAAACAAACAAGGAAGGGCCGCCCCTTCCTTTAAGCCACTGACCCGCCCTTCCCCCCCAGCAATCTCAAACAGGAAATGCCCCTCCCGACAGGGGGGGGGGGGGGGGGGGGTTTTGGGAGGAAGGGACCTCTCTGTTCCAGCAAACTGCAGCCTGCAGCCTGGAACCATGAGGAGGTCAGCGTTTTGCCTGCTTGCAGGCTCTGAGGAGGAAGACTGAATGGAGCATCGCCTGGAGGCCTGCAGGTAAGCAAAGCTCTCTGACACACACATATATTTTTATATAACACAGGCCCCACTCAATGCTTTTCCAACACTACAAGGGAGGTCACATCTTATGGGGAATAATACATAGAGAGCCATCCTATCTTTATGATATGTGACTAGTTTGCCAGATGCAGTGCATAACTTTAGGCATGTCCCCTGTGACCCCCCAGAAAAAACCTGCTAAGAACCAAGTTCCGCAAGTTTTCCCCTCACTTACCTGCTCCATGCCGCAGGACTTTGCCAAGCAAGAGGCCCAATCTTCCCCCATCTCCGTGGGGATGTCTAGACCTTCAGGCCCTGGGTTCCTATGAAGGATCCACTGTCCTGGGCCCATATAGCACCCTGGCAACAGAAAACTTTAGGTACCCAAAGGTTTCTAAGTTCTGGGCCCAGGGTCCAGCTCTCTAAAAAGAAAAGCATTATGGGCTATACCCCAAGGGTTTGGGGTCCGGTTACTGACCACTTTAGCGCTGAGGCTTTTTTGGACAGAACCGGTAGCTCACCTAATCCCAAGGATGCGGAGGCAAGCTAAACCATGACTAACACCTAAGACACTGGCGTAAAAACTGAGGTACTCCTCCTATGGGAGGGGGTTATATAGGGAGGGGCATTTCCTGTTTGAGATTGCCAGTGTCTACACCTGAAGGTACTCCATATAACCCATATAGTAATGAATGCCGCTCTGTGTCCCGTGATGTACGATAAAGAAATAAGCATGGCAATAACTTCACAACAAGGTATAGACATTTTACAGAAAGACCTGAACAAAATAATGGAGTGGGTAAATGCATGGCAAATGAGGTTTAATGTGGAAAAATTTAAAGGAATACACCTGGGGGCAAAAAATATAAATGCAAACTACTCACTAGGGGGAGAACCTCTGGGGGGAATCAGGGATGGAGAAAGATCTGGGGGTCCTAGTAGATGACAGACTGAGCAATAGCATGCAATGTCAAGCCGCAGATACCAAAGCCAGGAGAGTTTTAGCATGCATAAAAAAGGGGATATACCGTATTTATCGGCGTATACCGCGCACTTTTTTGTCCTGAAATTCAGGGCAAAATCGTGGGTGCGCGATATACGCCGATACCCGCGCCGAGTTTGAACTACTGCGCCGGCATATACCGAGCGCAGTACACTCATGTATAGTCGGGCAGGCTCGGGTTCTCTCGCAGTCACGTCCTGGATGTACAGGAACTCGTGCAATTTCAAAGCCACATTTCAGTCCGACATTGGGGACAACTTGATAGATATATGTGCAGGTTCATGCACAGGTGTCTACTGAAGTTGCCAGAAATAATGCAGGAACTACTTTTGAAAATTAGTGCGGCGCCACAAAGTTGGCGTCAAATTTGGATGGTGTCATTGCAGGCAATAAGCTGCTATTTGACCTGTCAAACCGTGCCCATGTGAACTAGGGATTAATGGCAGTACTTGCTGATTTCCAAGATCACTCCTCAGACCATACATGCCCTGTTGTTTCCTCTAAGGTAGTCTGCAAACCACAATGGCCAGAAACCGTCCTCTCCAGCGGCAATAACCGTACAAACAGGGGATCGAATGTACAGACCACCCATAGCAGCCAGCAGAACTGGGACCATCATGATGGTTCAAAAGAACGTGAAAATTTAAAAAAGGGACTCAAACCAGAGTTCCGCCAGAAAAAAATAAATAAAAGTCAGCAGCTACAAATCCTGCAGCTGCTGACTTTTAATATATGGACACTTACCTGTCCTGGCTGCCCGCTATGTTGGCACCCGAAGCCGACCTTTCCCTCGACTCTCGGGTGGAGGCGCCGCCATCTTCGGTAAGGGAAACAGGAAGTGAAGCCTTGCGGCTTCACTTCCTGATTCCCTACCGCGTGATCCCACTGGTCCTTGCTGCCTTCTAGGACCTGTGTGTCTCCCAGAAGACAGTTGGGGGGGGGGGGGGGTGGAGGGGCGGAGTAGGCGCCGGACATGGTGTAGGTCACCGCAGTGATCTATGCCCGAAAGTGGGAGCAAATACCTGGATTACTCAGGTATCTGCTCCCCCCCCCCCCCCCGAAAGGTGCCAAATGTGACACTGGGGGGAAGTAGGTGAAAATTCACAAACAGCACTTAAATAAGAAAGCTCCTTTAACCACTTCCCGACCTCCTCATGTACATTTACGTCGGCAGAATGGCACGGACAGGCACAATCACGTACCTGTACGTCCTCTGCTAGACGTGGGTGGGGGTCCGATCGGGACCCCCCCCCCCGGTACATGCGGAGGTCGGGTCCGCTCCGTCGCGATCGCTCCCCGGAGCTGAAGAACGGGGAGAGCCGTGTGTAAACACGGCTTCCCCGTGCTTCACTGTGGCGGCGCATCGATCGAGTGATCCCTTTTATAGGGAAGACTCGATCGATGGTGTCAGTCCTACAGCCACACCCCCCTACACTAGTAAACACCCACTAGGTGATCCCTAAATGATTACAGCGCCCCCTGTGTTTAACTCCCAAACTGCAACTGTCATTTTCACAATAAAGAAAGCAATTTAAATGCATTTTTTGCTGTGAAAATGACAATGGTCCCAAAAATGTGTCAAAATTGTCCGAAGTGTCCGCCATAATGTCGCAGTCACGAAAAAAAAATCGCTGATCGCCGCCATTACTAGTAAAAAAAATAAAAAAAAATAAAAATGCAAAAAAACTATCCCCTATTTTGTAAACGCTATAAATTTTGCGCAAACCAACCGATAAACGATTATTGCGATTTTTTTTTACCAAAAATAGGTAGAAGAATACGTATCGGCCTAAACTGAAGAAAAAAATAAATGTTATATATGTTTTTGGGGGATATTTATTACAGCAAAAAGTAAAAAATATTGAATTTTTTTTAAAATTGTCGCTCTATTTTTGTTTATAGCGCAAAAAATAAAAACCGCAGAGGTGATCAAATACCACCAAAATAAAGCTCTATTTGTGGGGAAAAAAGGACGCCAATTTTGTTTGGGAGCCACGTCGCACGACCGCGCAATTGTCTGTTAAAGCGACGCAGTCCCGAACTGTAAAAACCTCTTGGGTCTTTAGCCAGCATATTGGTCCGGGGCTTAAGTGGTTAAACATTCATTCACAAAAGGCAATAGCTTCTTCATGCAGTGACCATAACATAAGGTTTCTGTCACTCTCTATAAGTGGTCTCCAAACTTTGCTTGCATTTATCCAGGCCTTAAATAAAATCCAAGCCTTCCTCCCAATGACACCAACAATGGGGCACCATTCCGCCAACTGATGCCAATAATGGGGCGCTATTCCCCCCAATAATAACAATGGGGCTGTATTCCTCTCATTTAAACCAATAATGGGGTATTGCTTACTCCTATTGATAGCATGTAATTTTCTACTCCCACCCACCACAGTCCAGGTCCCCCTAAAGCCTGAAGGACAGTAAACTGGCCATTGGTTTAGAAAGTTTGGAGACCCCTTGGTCTATATACTTGAAATTGTAAATGTTCTAAAGAGCAGCAAGTTGTAGATTACTTATTTTCTGTTAACATGGCAGGTCTGATTCTGCACTAAGTTTAGAAGGTGGTCAGTTCCTGAACGATCTGCTTTAAAAAGACATAAAAGTATCCATGAAAATCCAGAAAGCATTTTACTGGTATAAAAATATAAAGCAGTTGTCTCTCAGATGACTCGACAAGGAGGAGCTGTGATTGAGGAGGAAGATTAAAGTCTCTGGTTCCTAGAACATCCACAGCTTGTGTGGAAAGAAACATGAATCTCTGAGTAAATCAAAGGAAAGGCAGAGAAGGGCTGAGCTCAGAGAAATTAAAAGATCAAATGCGGAAAATAAAAAACGGTCTAAGCATCACGAGACACCCTAAAGAATGACGACAGCACAGGCAGAGAATTAAGAAAAAAAAGCATTGACTACTTTTAATCCTTATGCTTTTTTTTTTTTTTTTTTTTACATTTCTTCAGTTACTTCCTGGTTTCCAGGCCTGGGCAAAATATGTCATACATCCCAGGAGTTTTGATGGTGGGGGATGTTCCTAAACTAAGCTCTCCTGCCTGCACGCCTAGGCTAAGGGCAGATGGATTCCAGGAAGTAAATTCTACATGAGTTGTCTGCCCTTGCTCAAGATGGCCATGGCCAGAAATGCTAGGGGGTGCATTTCAAAGTGATTTCTTAGCAAAATAAAGTAGAGACACAAAATTATAGCTGAAAAAATAGGCCCACAGCATATACACACGGAATGCATTCAAAATATTCTCAAGATGGTATAGAACCCCACCCCCCTTAGGCTACACAAAATCTAGGGGTTCACCAACTGACTAAGGCTCAATTCACACCTATGCATGTTGCTTTTGAGCGTTTTTGCAATGCTTTTTGCAGTGCTTGCTCCGTTCTTACCGCGATTTGCGTTTTATTTTTTTGCCAGTAATTTTTATTTTTTTACATTTCCTTTAACAACCAGCTATAAACAGGTTAAAAAAAAAACGCAAATCGCGGCAAAATCGTAGCAAAATCGCGGTACTTGCGTCTTGGATGCAGGTCCATTGAATTCTATTGCATGCAAAACGCTGCTTTTTGCAGGAAAAAAAAGTCCCTGACCCTTTCCAAAAACGCAGAGGCACAAAAAAGCATTGATGTGAACATGTTCCATAAGAAACCATGTTAAAAAATTTCCCTGCATTTCTGCAAAATGCATCAAAAAAGCATTAGTGTGAATGGAGCCTCACCGGATAACCACTTACACGCTCGGATATTAACCAGCGCAATTCTTCCTACACCACTCCTCGACCCCGAACGCAGCTTACCCTCGCTCACTCGCCATGCATATGGTAAATTCAGCGAAGATGTGCATCCCAGCTAAATGGCGCTCCCAGAACCGCCGTCTGTAGCAGACTGGTTTTGACAGATACAAAAAAAAAAAAAACGCAGAAATGGAGGAACTGGTACATCAAGCAGAAGACGCCTCCAAATTTAGCAAACACTGGCCTTGCTGGTTATACTTTATCACGACAGACGAATACAAACAAGCTTTGACCTAAAAAGGCCTCGGGTGCTGTGCCGGGGCGACAGACTGGGTAATGTTCCGGGCGTCCCCCCACCACCTTTCTCTCTCGCATTATACCAGAAAACAATTAAATATTCTTTAATCACCCTCCCTATCCCCTTATCCCAATATGTCAGATATCCCCACACTGCAAGACATCTGTATAGAAACAACTACATATCATACCACCTGTTCATATCTAAAAGACCGAAGACACATTGCACAGCGATATATGTTATGTCATTTTTTCATAAAACGGATATATTGTTCCATCTGTATGTATAGCATAGCGGCTGCCCCCGCATTTGTGCCCTTATCTGCTATGTCTTTCATATTTTCAATAAAAACCTTTATAAAAAATAAAAATAGTGGAATTATAAAAATGTTTCTGGTCCATAACAATATGCAGGTATGAGAGCTGAACTGGTTAAAACAATGTTGTACGTGGCTGACAATATGCAGAAATCAGCCGCACATACATACAAAATGACTAATCAATTCCTCAAGCATGACAATCCAGAAGTGATTTTATTGGGTTGAATGGTCTGACATTTCTTTTTCAGATGTCCTGCACTGCACCAGCTCTAATACAATCCTTATGTGTGACTAATGCTTCTAAAAAAAAAAATTCTGTCTGAATTTCTCACTTCCTGTTTCTCCTCAGTAAGCTTGCTCCCATCATCCATGGGGGTTAGTCAGCCAGAACAGCTTACTGAGGAGCTACAGGAAGTGAGAAATTCACACAAAGAAAAAAAACATTTAGAAGGGAAATCAAAGGAAAAAGGTAAGTGAACCAACAATGCACTAGCTTAAAGGAACCTATTTAGAAAATAAAAAACAAACCTTTACAACCCCTTTAAATCTTACTGAAGCCATTGCTCACACAGCATAAAAAAGTAGTAAAGCAAACCCATCACTTTTTTATACCTTGTTATTTTTATTATTATTTCGTATACATTGATTGAAAACATGTGCATATTTTTAAAGCATTTATGGCAGCTGTTATTTTAGATCCATTCAGCAGCATAAGCAACACCCTATAACAGTTTACTGTAGCAAGGTGTCACTTTTCAGCAACCAATTTGCCTGTGTAACGGTCACCACCGTTTACGATATTCCCATCCCATGGCCCCACAACAGCTTATCCGACAGTCCGACAGACATCAGACACGATCCAGCTCATTTCCCAGAATAACGAGACAAGCTCTGTTACTGGTTTCAAAATGTATGAATGAATCTTTAATGGTACACTCTCAGCTTTTTATGCAGTTACAGGCATGTTACAGTTAATCACAGGGACAAAGACACACTCCACCCACACATCACACAATGGGGGGGCTAACGAGTCTCCAATATACATCCCTCAGACTTTTCGGCACCGGTCTGACATAATTAACATGACCTAATTACTACACCTGAGAAGTCAGACGTTATGACTCTCACCTGTTATTCACAAAACACATTCCTTTACTAAACATAATTGACATGCTAATTCCCTACCCCTGAAATGAGACATCTGACCTTTCAGACTTAATCAGTACAATAGACACAACACAGTATTAGCATCACACAATGGACAATGGAATGTCTTTCAGGAGCCTATTGACCTGTTGTGGGTCAGCATGAAATCACCTGTATTATGTCC
Organism: Rana temporaria; assembly: GCF_905171775.1. NCBI lineage: Eukaryota > Metazoa > Chordata > Amphibia > Anura > Ranidae > Rana > Rana temporaria. The sequence goes on from NC_053491.1 coordinate 411,472,071, forward strand.
AGATCTCCTGCTATACATGAATTATCAGTTATCAGTCACCCTATGCCCAAAAGGGGCACAGGGTGACCCTAGACCCAAGAGTCATTAGTGACGCTGGCACAGGAGTACCCATCCCATCCTTCAAAAGTCTCTGGGTGTCACGGGTCATTCCGTTACAGCCTGTATATAGCAGAATAAAATGTCTGAAAGTTACAAAAGTATTAGCTTCATATTTTATATCTCCATTTGTACCTGAACAGCAAATATGAGGGCCCTGGCGCGAGATTGCGTTCCAGGAGAGCAAAAATAAAGAACAATGGGATGAAGAAGGCAATGTGGATCAAGTAAGGAGATCAGCAGCATATGACAACATGGATGCAGACAATGTGGAATACTACATGCATCTTCAGCTAAATACAGTTTTATTATCTAGATCAGGGGTCTCAAATTTTAAAACAAAGGGCCAGTTTATTGCCCTTCAGACTTTAGGAGGGCCGGAATATGGCCAGCGTGGGCAGAAATCGTCCTAGGCCCGGCATCAGTGACAATAAATATGGCCCCAGGGTTGGTGGTCAATAGGAGGAGGAGTAGTGTCCCTATTAGTAGGAGGAATAGTATCCCATGATTGGTATCAGTGGAATAGTGCCCCAGTGTTGGTGTCGGTGGAAGGAATAGTGCCCCAAGGGCCAGGTAAAGGCTAGCAAAAGGGCCACCTCTGGCCCTTGGGCCGCAGTTTGGAGACCCCTGATCTAGAGAATAATTTTCATCAATACAATATGGGCATTCGGTGATCTTGTACCTTTAAGAAGTTTGCCATGGTGCTGACGTGATTGGCACACACTCCTTTCCTGGCATCTTTCACACCCTCCCCGGTCTATAAGAGATCGAACAAAACATAAGCAAGATAAGAACTAGGATAAAATCAATGAATGAGCAAATTAGCGATGTTGTTCCTTTACTCACCCAATTAATGAGGACATATTTGGGAAGACCCGAGTTGGGGTCCTGCACTCTGCAGAAGGCATACATGACTTTCCCACTGCTCAGGTCTTCCACCAGTTCTTCCAGACCACCATCTGTGGAATATTAGAGGAAACATGAAGGGAAAAAGACAGCTGATGAATAAGGGAGGACATAGAAGACAAAAAGGTACACATTATGTATGTAGAAGAAGCAATATGAAACTTAGCTGACTGCAGTTTATACATACACACACGGACGTGGTTAGACCCAACTACAGCAACATAGCAATTCGGTATGGAGATTAGTGTAAAATAAAAACCACACACCTCCAGTCCCCGCAAGTCTGATGTCATTGCTGTTTCCTTCATATGTGTACAAAGCCCTGAAATGAAATGTTAGATCAGAATCAGACACCTTGAAACAATAGGCTGCGTTACTACGATCAATACAAGTCTATTCAGGCACTCGGTAATAAAATCCATACAGATTCCCTTTTTCCAAAAAAAAAAAAAGGAACGAACTTGTTATTGTAAGGACTATACTAAACTCTGTGTTGAAGGTCATGGGTCATGTGTGCGATTTCAACCAGTGCATTTTTTTGGAAAGGGTCAGAGACTTTTTTGCCCGCAGCAGGTTGCGTTTTTGGTCTCGTAGACTTCAAAAAGATATCAGTGGAAATGCGTCAAAACTTAGTTTGATTGGGGGGGGGGGGTTGGGAGGAGCCAGGAGTGCTGGCAGGGGACCAGAGAAGAGGGGGATCAGAGCTGCTCTATGCAAAACCATTACACGGAGCAGGTAAGGTGTTATGCGACAATGCTCAAGTCTAACCAATTGAGACCCCAGCGCTGTCACATGCTCCCCCATACCCCGCAGCACAGGGTACTGGCAGTGGAGAAACTCTGGCAAGGCATTAGTGGATCACCACCATCCTCTATTTACTGTATGTTGCCTGAACGTGAATAGCACAAAGGTGGATCTCTCCCATCCCTCCTATCCATGAAATGGCAAATAACTTGGTTAATAGTTAATACCCTTCTATTATGAGAAATATTGGTATACCATTACCAACATCAAAAATTTCCCAAATATATTTTAAAATGATGAGCCAATTGGTTAGGTACCCCAGGTTAGCATATGTAAAGGCTTCAGAGTTGGGGGGGGGGGGGGGAGACTATGTAATCATACCCGGATAATGACTTTTCAGTCTGTGAAACCATCAAAAAATTCAACACATTTTCATGTGGATCCAGGTCTCCAAACTACTTTGCAGAAAAATACAAAACTATAGACATAGCCATACAGGATTATTATACCAGAAGCAAACATTTCTCTAGACTAAGGATGAGCTCCAACGTGTTCGCATAGTACACGTGCAGAGCCCGCCAGGAAGTCTGCACGGCGCTGCGCTAATCACAGCCAGAGAGACATTGTCCCGAGACTTCCTGGCGGGCTCTGCACGTGTACCATGCAAACACGCTGGAGCTCATCCTTACTCTAGACCAACATGCGAAAACTATGATATGGTATTTATCAGGTTAACAAGGTGAAATATAATGCTTAGTAGATCTTACAGTGTGAATGATGTGGGAGTATCAGTAAAACCATACCGTTACTTAGTAGGGATCGACAAATATTGTTTTTTCTGTGCCGATACGATACCGATATTTCGGCCACCACTCTATATTTTGTACATTTAAAAATACATTTTACAGTGTCCTTTTACATTCTGTTTGTTTTGTTTTTTATCACGGTTATTGCTGTCACAAGGAATGTAAACATCCCTTGTGACATTAATAGGCATGTGAGAGGTACTCTTTATGGAGGGATCGAGGGTCTATAATACCCCAAACCCCTTCTCTGCTCTTCAAAGAATTCAAAAAAAAAAGATCTGCATTTCTGAATACTTTATTTTTTTAAACTGGCACCTTTAAGATGGCAGTATTTCAGGAAGTGATGTTGTGACATCGCTTCCAGATTACTAGATCCAAGAGCCGAATAATGCATGGGCTTTGTTCGGGTCTTTGGCCAGCCGGCGGAAGCGTTGGCTGGTTGCTCGGCCGACCCGGGTAGGACAGGAGAGCCCGGCAGGAGGCGGAAAGTGGCAGGAAGTGGAGGGGGCGATGTTTGTAATAACAGCATTGGTTATTACAATAAAGTCGACCATCCACTCTAAAAAAAAAATGGTACCGGGGTGATGGATACAGCTGCATGCATCAACCAGGTAAAACCCCTTGAAGCAATATCGGTCCGTTTTTTGACCAATAATGCTAAAAAAGTGATATGCATATTAGCAACCCACCAGTTTCAGAACGGGATATAAACTATTACTAGTTCTATCTAAACAGCTCTGTCATTAGAACCTGTAACTGTATGTTCTATGGATCCCCTAACAGAACACAGCTCAGTTTGTACAAGAAATGTCAGGGCAAGCGATGTGATCAATGCTGGCACTTGACGTTCTACAGAGCCATTGGTTGGCCAGAAGTGATGCAATACCATCTGATGCTGGAACACAAAAGGAAGGATGTACACAATCATAGAGCAAAGGATGAATTACACAAGTTATGATGTGGTCATCGTCTTTTTAGCACACGTAACCACAATTACTGGGAACACTTTACTGTGTCACCGCCATCCTAAAGCGTCACCATAGCACTGTATTGTCTTTCATCACACCTCCCCCGTTCTCCCCACCAATGAGAGTCTGGAACAAAGTGGGTTAAACACACACACTTCCCACACATCCCCACACAGACTTCCACAATCTGTGAGCACAGAGCAGAACAAGGAACATGCACAACTCAACAAGATCATCAGATAAATGTCCAATGGCAATGTTTCTGAAGCGGTTATATTTCCATCTCATTCTATGGAATAAACATCTGCCAACTCCTCCATAAAATACTGCAGCACAAATTATTATAAAACAAAATATGTTGAATTATAAGACTAGAATAAAAGTATAATGCACTTATAAAGTAATGATGACCATACACTATTAGACTGCCTGGTGCAATGCATTTTTGAGGGCCCTTTTACAGATGGATGCAGTTGGACACATTATGAACTGCACTCAAACTGCATTGACAGCCCAAAATAAAAGGCAATCTTACGGGCATAGTTCACATCATTGCAGTGCAGTTAAATAGGGCCGAAACAACTAATCGACAACTAATCGATTATGAAAATTGCAATCGATTAATCGGCCAGTAACATAATGGGGTTAAAAAAACTAAAATTAGCCCTTTATAGAACAAAAAAGCAAATCACTACTGTAAATCTTACTTTCACTGTCCCACAGTAAAAAAAAAAAAAATGAACCCCTTACAGTAGCGATTATTTGCTCTTTTTGTACTTATTTTAGTTTTTTTAACCCCTTTATGTTACTAAACATCTCAGGCCTGAATCACACCTTTGTTTTTTGGTGCTTTTTGCAGAAACACACTACAGTTCATTTACATGGTTTCCTATGGGACACGTTCACATCCATGATTTTTTTTCAGCTGCTGCGGATTTGGAAAGGGCAAGGACTTTTTAACGCAAAACGGTGCCATTTTGTTTTTTTGGTTCAATATACTTCAATAGAGAAGCTGCAGAAAAGCATGTAATGTGTTTTTGCGGCAATTTGCGTTTTGTAATCTGCCCAACAACAAATTGGCCAAAAAAAAAATGTAAAAATTTAAAAAAAAAAATTATTTTTAAAATTATTATCCGATTAATCGAAACAATAATCGGCCAGCTAATTGATTATGAAAATAATCGTTGGTTGCAGCCCTACAGTTAAAAAAAAAAAAAAAAAAAAAAGAAAAAGAAAAAAGAGCATGCTACATTTTTCTTCACCATAAATGTAGGTAACATGCTACAAAAGCACTTCAAATGCACTGCACCCCTTTAACCACCTGCTGTCCATCCGCGTCAAATGACAGCGAAGCGGTTCGGCTCTCGTTCTGGGATGAGGTCATATGACAAGACCCAATTTAACCGTGGCTCTTTGTCCAGGTGATCGACCGATCACATGTAAACAAGGAGATGCCATTTCTTGGCTCCTCCCCTAACACATAGTGAGGGGAGGAGCGCCAATCAGCTGCATCTTCTCACAGGGAAGATGTGTAAAGGTAATCGGAGCACTGATCATCAGTACCCTTATTACAATGCATCCCCCAACAGTGCCCATTAGTGAAGTCAATCTGTGCCCAGTTATGCCAATCAGTGCCATCCCCATAAGTGCCACCTCATCAGTGGAGGAGAAAAATTACTTATTTACATTACTTTCTGACAAAAACAATATTTTTTGTTATTCTTTTGTTTTTAAGCAAAAAATTTAAAACTTAGCAGTGAATAAATTCCACCAAAAGAAAGCTTTGTGTGAAAAAAATGCTAAAAAATGTATTTGGGTACAGTGTTGCATGATCGCTAAAGTAAATTGTCGCTTGTGTCACATCTTTGAAATCATTGTGTAACAAATTTGATTTTAAAGATGAATTCCAGGTATGGCAATTTTTACAGTTACATTGGTCTTGGAGCAATGCACATATACATGTGCCATACCTGTCGGATGCCCCTGGAAGTTGGAAATCACTGTAGAACGTACCACTACTACAGTGATGACTAGTTTCTGGGTCCCGTGCCAAGCAGCTACACTGCTGCTTAGGCCCCTTTCACACTGGAGTGGGGGTAAAGCATCTCTATTTTTAGTGGCGCTTTACCGTCAATGTCGCGGCGCTATTCGGCCGCTAGTGGGCGGTTTTACCCCCGCTAGCGGCCGAGAAAGGGTAAAAAAAAAAAAAACAACACAAAGCGCCTCTGCAGAGGCGCTTTGCTGGCGGTATAGCCGCAGTGCCCCATTCATTTCAATGGGCAGAAGCGGTGGAGGAACGGTATACACACCGCTCCTTCACTGCTCCAAAGATGCTGCTAGCAGGACTTTTTTTTTTAAGGTCCTGCTAGCGCAGGTCAGTTTGCAGGAGCTATTTTTAGCGTTACAACGCCTGCAAACCGACCCAGTGTCAAAGGGGTCTTACTGAACATAGGAGTTTGCCCACTCTGCATGGGTGTCATTTAGAACACTTTCCATTTTCTCAATAAATGCAAAGTGTTCTCTGATTAGATGAGGTGGAGATTGTGACAACACCGCCCTGCCTCTCCACCTTGTCAAATCAAAGAAAGCTTTGCATTCATTTAGAAAATGTGTTTCTTTGATAGTTCCTGTACTGGGTGAGCAACCTTCTGTGTTCAAAATGCAGCAGTGCACGGCATGAGACCCAGAAGCTAGTGGAGATGATTAGAGTACCAGTTCTTACTACAATGAATTCCAACATGGCACCTCATGGCAAAGAACTCTCTGAAGATCTGAAAAAAAAAATTGTTGATCAAGATGGCATAGGCCAGTGATGGCGAACCTTGGCACCCCAAATGTTTGGGAACTACATTTCCCATGATGCTCAACTACACTGCAGAGTGCATGAGCATCATGGGAAATGTAGTTCCAAAACATCTGGGGTGCCAATGTTCGCCATCCCTGGGCTATAGGAAGATTGCCAAGACCCTGAAACTGAGCTGCAGCATGGTGGCCAAGACCATACAGAGGCTTAATAATAGAACAGGTTCCACTTAAAACAGGCCTTGCCATGGTCGACCAAAGAAGTTGTGTGCACATGCTTAGCGTCATATCCAGAGGTTGTCTTTGGGAAATAGACGTATGAGTGCTGCCAGCATTTCTGCAGAGGTTGAAGGGGTGGGAGGTCAGCCTATCAGTGCTCAGACCATACACCGCACACTGCATCAAATTGGTCTGCATAACTGTCGTCCCAGAAGGAAGCCTCTTTTAACCACTTACCGACTGCCACACGACTATATACGTTGGCACTTTGAATAGGGATATCTCGGTAATGGCAGCAGCTGCTACCATAACCCAGGTATCCATCTCTTCAGGCGGCGGTCCGGTTAACGATAATGGTGGTCTCTGCGGCGGATTCGCCATCCGCTGCTTACCAAAGCCATCGGTAGCGGTGGATGCGATCGGGTCCTCTTCCTAGCTGGGCATGGATACGAATGAGGGCAAGATGGCCCCCATCTGTGTCCATACCATAGCAGGGCAGAAGCAATGTCAAAATGTCACTTCTGCCCATAGCTCTTAAAGGGCCATTTTATTTTTGTCATGGGAACCATGAATGCCAAAATGTACTGTGATATACTGAAGCAGAGCATGATCCCTTTCCAGAGACTGAGCCGCAGGGCAGTATTCCAACATGATAACAACCCCAAACACCTCCAAGATGATCACTGCCTTTCTAAAGAAGCTGAGAGTAAAGGTGATGGACTGGCCAAGCATGTCTCCAGACCTAAACCCTATTGAGCATCTGTGGGGCATCCTCAAAGGAAAGGTGAAGGAGTGCACAGTCTATAACATCCACCAGCTCTGTGATGTTGTCATGGAGGAGTGGAAGAGGACTCCAGTGGCAACCTGTGAAGCTCTGGTGAACTCCATGCCAAAGAGGGCTAAGGCAGTGCTGGAAAATAATGGTGGCCACACAAAATATTGACACTTTGGGCCCAACTAGCACATTTTCACTTAGGGGTGTACTCACTTTTGTTGCCAGCAGTGGCTGTGTGTTGAGTTATTTTGAGGGGACAGCAAATGTACAATGTTATACAAGCTGTACATTCACTATTTTACATTTTAGCAAAGTGTCATTTCATCAGTGTTGTCACATGAAAAGATAAAATATTTACAAAAATGTGAGGGGTGTACTCACTTTTGTGAGATACTGTACTTGCATTGTTCCAAGCTGGACCAATGTAGCTATGTAAAAATTACCATACCTGGAATTCATCTTATGGCTGCTTTCACACTGCAGTCGCCCGAGCGTTCGCACTGCCGCAAGACAGGTTTCTATAGAGCATGCGTCTCCCAACTATGGCCACGAATGTGGCTCTTTTCTTGCCTTTAATTGGGCCCTTGGAGCGCTATTTCTTCCAGTGATACGAGGCATTATTCGTTCCTCCAACACCAAAGACAGGCCACTATTCATTCCACTGACAAGATGGGGAACTAATTCTCCCACTGACACCAATGATGCCATTTGTTTTACTCCCACTGACCACAAGGCCTATGGCTTTGCTTACTTCTACCCATTCCAGGGCATATTCTATTCTCACTGGCCACAGTGTGGACCCCTAAAGTTTGAAGGGCAGAAAACTGGCCTTTTGTTTCAAAAGTTTAGAAACCCCTGCTATAGGGCATAGAAAAAGAACGTTGATTTCTAGGGACTTAAAGCGGGAGTTCACCCATAAAACTGTTTTTTCAAGCAATCCCCTTAGCTTCATGCTCGTTTTGTCTATGGGAATCGGCTAGTTGTTTTAAAATATGAGCTGTACTTACCGTTTTCCAGATGCATCTTCTCCGTCGCTTCCGGGTATGGGTCTTCGGGAGCCGGCGTTCCTTCTTGATTGACAGTCTTCCGACAGGCTTCCGACGGTCGCATCCATCGCGTCACTAGTAGCCGAAAGAAGCCGAACATCGGCGCAGCTCTATACTGCGCCTGCGCACCGACCGGAAGCGGCGGAGAAGATGCATCTCGTAAATGGTAAGTACAGCTCATATTTTAAAACAACTAGCCGATTCCCCTAGACAAAACGAGCATTAAGCTAAGGGTAAAAAGTGTCATGTGCGGGTGAACCTCCGCTTTAAGTCCATGGATTCACTGTGACAACCCTGCAAAGCTGGCCCCACCTGTAGTACAAACAATCCGAATGGCAAACAGTTCAGATTAGACCAATCTTTATAGTGTTTGGTGAAAAATTGTTGTAAGACCAACTTTACTTCTACATACAAAGATTGAGAGGAAAAAACAAAGCTAAAATCTTTGCTGCATGGACTGAAAAAAAAAAAAAAAAAAAAAAACCTTGAGCGCGCACACACACACACACACACACAAATACAGGGCAGGCTGGTGACCTCACAATGATATACTTTCATTGTATAATTATATGGGTGGGACCCAGCTTGGGGTTTGCTTTTGTGCCAGATCATAATCATTACAAGGATCAGTCCTGCCTTAGCAGGCTGCATGAGAAGCTCTCTATATATGTACATAACCTTATCTGCTCCAGACTGCCTACTACACTGGGAAGAGTCTTTCTTCTACGTCAATTAGAATAGAAGACATTTTAAGACCTTGGATTATCCCCGTGTATTTGTGTTGTCATCGTCTGACCATTCTAGCAATTCCGAAACAAAAAAAAACATTAAAGAATTATTGTCAACTGATGAAAGCGCATTACTGAGAATGAATTAACATTCCATGCAATTATGTTAATCTCAACTTACTAAACGGGGCACATTTTTTATAGAGCAATTTATTTATTTTTTCACATAATACAATTTAAAAGTAAGTATCTGACATACAATGCCAGAAACAAAGCTGCAGAATAACCCCCTTACTTGTGAAATTTTACACTTAGTCCCCATTCACACCTAGGCGTTTTGTCGCCTGTAGTGTGACGCCACTGCCGCCAGAGGGCTGGAAACACATTGCCCTCTATGGAGATGGTTCACATCTCCACGCCGAATGCCGGACGCCTGAAAAAAGGTCCCGGACCTTTTTTTCAGGCGGCTTTCGGGGACCATCTCCATAGAGGGGCACATCCTAGGGGCACATCTAGGCGGACAATCGCGGCGTTTTGTCCCTGCAAATCGCGGTACAAAACGCCGCTATTTGCCGCCGCAATTCGCGGGACAAAACGCCGCGATTTTGTCCGCCTAGATGTGAATGGAGCCTAAGACATTAAAGAGACCATTTTAACATTGCCAATGTGTCAGAGGACTTCCATGTCTAATATTATGGCGGCTCTCATAGGAGGCATGCCACAGGCACACAAGCAAAACTGTGCACCGGGCTCAAAGTCCGTCTGCCACTAAATTCCTGCTATGCTGGTTGCTGGCTGATCTTCCTGACAACCAACCTGACTCTAAAATAAAGAGTGGGCTACAGAAAGTGGGCCTTGTGTGCAAGGATCGCTTAAAGCGGAGGTTCCGCGTTTTTTTTTTAAATCTCCAATGCATGGTAATATAGCTAGTAGGCTACTACTCACCTGCTAGCCGCTCGTACGTCCGCTCCGTTTTCGCAAAAAATAATACCTTAAAAAAACAGTCCTGGCCTTTTCCATCTTGCATGTGGGCATTTTGAATCCCACAAGCAAACACTTCCTGGATTCCTAGTCACATGACGCGCTTTGCGAGTCATGTGACCCACTTCCCGCGTCACGTGACACTCGAGCTAGCGTGGGAATACACGCCTAGCTATTTCGGATGGTCTCCTGTGAGTGTTGAAACGTCACTCCCAGGAGACCTTGCGCACAGCTTCCAATTACGCCTCGTCGGGGAAAAGGAGCGACACGTCCACTGCCCGCAGGGAAGAAGACCCGGAAGTGAGGCTTAAGACAGGTAAGGGTTCAGATAGGAAAAAAAAAAGACAACGTTAGAGGCATGTATTAAGGCTGCAGACATGATTGTTATAAAGTTAAGTTTGAGGGTGAGCCTCCGCTTTAAGCTGCAGCAGAGGCGGCTCTTTAATTAGGCGGTCGCCTAAAGCCTTGCACTGACAGGGGCCTCGCAGCCACCTAATTTACCTGTGGTCAATCACCAGGGTGGCATTCCACTATTTCCGGTGCTGCCCTATGCTTTCTGATCATCGCTGTCACTTCTGAATACAGAAGCCTGGCTGACAGCACAACTCTCCAGGCGGCCGCACTGAACTCTCCCACCGCTAGTGCCAGGAATCCACCCAGACACTTTACTGGCAAGTTGCTGGTGCCCGCAGCATCTCCTACGCCATGCTAGTTGTTGCCTGCCAGCCCAGAGTAACAGAGCCAAGGGCGCTTTTCCCAGGTGCCTCCTCGCCTCTGACGTGTCCAATGACAGACCACATGAGGAGGAACCTGGGAGAAAGATCATCGTCCCTGCTGACCCTCCTCTCCTATTCATCCCATGCGATTGGCGCAGTACACATTCCTGACACACACAAGCAACAGCAGTAATAACATGCTCTGTTTCTGGAAAGGGCGTGAGTGGGGCCCCATGTTTAAATTTTAACTAAGGCCTCACAAAATCTAGAGCCGCCTCTGAGCTGCAGCGCTCTAACCTCTAAAAAATGTTCAATGAAAGCTATAATATATATATATATATATATATATATATATATATATATATATATATATATATATATATATATATATATATATATATATATATATATATATATATATATATATATCAGGGCTCGACAAATCCCGGGCGCCTGGTCGCCATGGCGACTAGAAATAGGATCCTGGCGACTTGGCTTGGAAGGGGGGTGAGCCGTTGGTATTACAAGTTAAGCATTACAAGTTAAACAGCAATTCTAATGTAATTTTTCACTATTTTCACTGCCATCTTCTTCCCTCTAATTAGAACCCCCAAACATTATATATATATTTTTTATCCTAACACCCTAGAGAATAAAATGGCGATCGTTGCAATACTTTCTGTCACAACATATTTGCGCAGCGGTCATACAAGCGCACTTTTTTGGGAAAAAAATACACTTTTTTTTATTTAAAAATAAGACAACAGTAAAGTTATCCCCATTTTTTTAATATTATTAAAGATAATTTTACGCCGAGTAAATTGATACCCAACATGTCACGCTTCAAAATTACGTCCGCTTGTGGAATGGCGACAAACTTTTACCCTAAAATCTCCATAGGCGACGTTAAAAAAATTCTACAGGTTGCAGGTTTTGAGTTACAGAGGAGGTCTAGGGCTAGAATTATTGCTCTCGCTCTACCAATCGCGGCGATACCTCACATGTGTGGTTTGAACACCGTTTACATATGCGGTTGCTGCTCACGTATGTGTTCGCTTCTGCGCGCAAGCTCGTCGGGACGGGGCGCGTTTTCTGGCTCCTAACTTTTTTAGCTGGCTCCTAGATTCCAAGCAAATTTGTCAACCCCTGATAGATAGATATATATATATATATATATATATATATATATAGATATATCTATATATAAATATATATATATAATTTTTTTTTTTTTTTTTTTTGCCCTACCCCTTAGCTATATCTCATGTCCTATGAGAAGTCATGTAACATTTCAAGGAAACGCATTCTTGCAGGATTTGGGATCCTTAGCTTTTCCATGATCACATGATGTCACCCTTGCCTAGAAGAGCATGCCTAAAACCAGAAGTAGGGTTTTTCTTTAATTAGTGTATTGTTTTATAGCTTTCACTGAAAGTTATTTTAAGGGCCGGGAGCTGCAACATATGCAGACCTTGGATTCCAATCCTCTTTAGAGTAAACCTGTGATAAGAATGTGTGAAAATGCTAGCTCTGTGGTTTGAACATAGACAGCCTGGAAAAGGAGGAGGATACAGGTGCATCCCTACAGGAAACCCTATGCATTTTAAACAACCTCTCCATTTATACTGGACTGAAAGTCATCTGGGGAAAGTCTAAAATCCTGCCATTAGATCCATCGGATCCTTTGGACTTGCTCCCTCCTTGTTCCACTCCATTAGGTCTCAAAATATCTGGGCTTTGAAAAAACTAAAGCAGTACCGAGTTTCAGCCCTTTGGATATCTCACCTCTCCTTATACGTCCTAAAAACAATTTGAATGCCTGGAAAACCTTGTTACCACTAAATACAAAAATAAAGCTCATACAAATAAAAGGTACTCCCTGCCTTTTCCTTAGAAACCTCCACTTCCAAGAGGTAAAACACAGACAGGTTTACCTCAGGGCTTCTGTGGAATGGGGGTACACATAGGGACTGGCACTCACAAACCTCTAGACACTGCAGCTGAGGGATCATATAAGGCCTTGCATCACCGACTGCTTCTTGTCCCCAAGTCTTTTCACCCAAAAACATAGGGGTGCAACGGATCAAAAAACTCACGGTTCGGATCGTTCCTCGGATCAGGAGTCACGGATCGGATCATTTTTCGTATCGGCAAAAGAAAAAAAATCTCCCCCACTGTAATATCCACATGTCCCCCCCCCACCAACTATAGTACCCCCTCAGTGCAGACACCCCCCCCTCTCCTCAGTACAGTGACCCCCTCCTCAGTACAGTGATCCCCCCCTCCTCAGTACAGTGATCCCCCCCTCCTCAGTACAGTGATCCCCCCCTCCTCAGTACAGTGATCCCCCCCTCCTCAGTACAGTGATCCCCCCCTCCTCAGTACAGTGATCCCCCCCTCCTCAGTACAGTGATCCCCCCCTCCTCAGTACAGTGACCCCCCCCCCCTCAGTACAGTGACCCCTCAGTACAGTGACCCCTCAGTACAGTGACCCCTCAGTACAGTGACCCCTCAGTACAGTGACCCCTCAGTACAGTGACCCCTCAGTACAGTGACCCCTCAGTACAGTGACCCCTCAGTACAGTGACCCCTCAGTACAGTGACCCCTCAGTACAGTGACCCCTCCTCAGTCCTCAGTACAGTGACCCCCCCTCAGCTAGTACCGACAGGCACTCCCCGAGCAGCAGTGTGTCCGAGTGCGGGCTCCTCCTCTGTGGGTGTAAACAGAGGAGGGCCGCCGCCGGGTGTAGCAAGATGGCCGCGGCTCCGGAGGTAGGCCGAAGCCGCCGCCGTAACATTAGGAAAGGCCGCGGCTTCGGCCTAGCTCCGGAGCCGTGGCAATCGGCGGATCACAGTGTGATCCGATCCGAAGGGGGTGACCCGTTCGGATCACGGATCAACTGTGATCCGTTGCACCCCTACATAAACAATATCTATAAAATCCACTATAATTGCATCACGGCATCGTACCCTTTACACCTACCTCTACTCATTGTATATACCATTATGGAAGGACCCAATGCTTCCACACTTTCTACACCATGGGTCTTTAAACTACGGCCCTCCAGTTGTTCAGGAACTACAATTCCCATTATGCCTAGTCATGTCTGTGAATGTCAGAGTTTTACAATGCCTCATGGGAAGTGTAGTTCCACCACAGCTGGAGAGCCGTAGTTTGAGGATCCCTGCTCTAGACATACCTGACCCAGTAGTGTGAACATCCTGAGATAGATTATCGATACGGTTTTCAGAGCTTAAATGTAAATTTACAGGCACAATTTTTTTTTTCCCCACTTTGCATAGAGCAAGAAACAGTTATAACCCCTGACAGTTTCCTTTACCATCTGTATCCCATTGGGGAGATTTACCTTTGTTTCCTACGTACTAATCCTGACGCACATGTTCCTGTTGAAATGGCTATGCATCCAAGTGGGTGCTGTAGTGACCTCCGGCTGGAACCATTTAAAGCAGGGTTTGACAAAATTTGCTTGGAATCCAGGAGCCAAAAAACGCACCCCGTCCCGCCAAGCTCGCGCGCAGAAGCGAATGCACACGTGAGTATTCAAACCACACATGTGAGGTATCGCCGCGATTGGTAGAGCGAGAGCAATAATTCTAGCCTAGACAGCCTCTAACTCAAAACATGCAACCTGTAGAATTTTTTAAACGTCGCCTATGGAGATTTTAAAGGGTAAAAGTTTGTCACCATTCCACGAGAGGACACAATTTTGAAGCGTGACATGTTGGGTATCAATTTACTCGGCGTAACATTATCTTTCACAATATAAAAAAAAATTGGGCTAACTTTACTGTTGTCTTATTTAATTAAAAAAAAATATGTTATTTATAAAACTTACAAATTTCCAAACTTCCAAACCACTACCTCTTTAGATACTTACAACATAGACAAGCCTACCAATCTCAGATTCGGGACTGGCCAGCGTTTTGTAGGAGGACATAACTGATCTCAACAAACCTTTATCAAGTGTCTACAGGAATGTTAGATCTAGATATGGTTAATTATTACAGCCGTGCAGACTGGCATGGGTTGGGAACCTGTTTTCTGCTAGGGATCAACTAATCCACTATAATTTATCTTCACTAACACCAGCTAAACTTGCAGAACCTACCCTTCTTCATCCGCCAAGTGTGCCCCCATGATCAGGCAGATTTCATACACATTGTCTGGAATTGTCCTCATATTAAAACCTTTTTGTATGATCTGGTTAATTATGCATCTCAGCTTACCGCAATCCAATTTCCCGAAATCTCAAAATCTGCCTTCTGGGGGTGGGGGAAGGGAGACATAGAATCTAATGTAGGCGATAGAAACTTCATTTTATTTATTAACTTATAAAAATAAAAATTTTGAGTTGAAAGAAGCCTTCTACACCTACAATGCCAGCCTGGAAGGCCTCTCTGCCCCTTTACAAAGCTACAAATATGTCAAGTATCACAACTACATACGCCTGCAAAATGGCAAAAAACAAATGGTACAAATGGTATTCCTCCGTGGATCTCCGCTGAGCTGGCAGATGACAGGTCCCTCTCTGCTCACTGAGAGGGGAGGGGCTTGTCCAGCGCCGCTGTCTCCTATGGAGAGATCGGACAGCATGTCCATTTATCACATCTCACCCGAACCGATATGGACGGATGGTGACGTATCGGGTCAGATATCAGCGGACATGTTACCACTGACATCCGACGCTCCATAGAGAAGAATGGAGCTGCCGTTCAGGTCCGCCAAAAAAAACTGACAGGCGGACCTGACTAGCCCAACCGTGTGAAAGGAGCCTTAAACAGATTATGTCTCTGTGTGTGTGTGGCGATGCCCAAAATGTGTTACACAACTGTTTTTCACATACACGTCTGCTCCCTACGCATTTTTTGAGCTGAGCGTTTCTGGGTTCACACTTTGCAGTGAGAACATCCATTTCCCGATGTCCTCCCACTTTCTATCCTGAAACCATCTGTCCCCACTGCACATGAATGTACCCATTCCTTTCCTAGAAGAACAATGCTGCTGTCAAGAGCCTGCCCACACACTGCTTGGAGGTGGATGAGGATGTAGTTCTAGGAGGGTAGCATATATTTTTCTTTTAATAAAAACTACCTAGCCCCTCTCACCTATTCTAAGCTTAAAAGTGATATTAAAAGATTAAAATTAAAAACTGCCCACAATTAGGATGCCAGCGCCGAGGACCCAGAGACAGATGAAGAATTGGTCTGGGTGAGGCCAGGTAAGTGTCTGTTTATTAATAGCCAGCAGCTAAAAAAAAAATTTTGGGCACATCTGACTGAAGATCCTCTTTACAAGAGTTTATGAATAAAATGCATACCTCCTTCCTCTCACAGCGCTTCCAGCTTCCCTACTCTCCTCTCCCTCCAGCTGTTGCTGCGGGATGTTTTAGGATGAGTGGGGGAAGTGGCCGGTAAATATGTAACTTACCGACCCCTTCCCTTTCATCATGAATAATCGGTACTATGTGTTTGATCTTTAGGGTGCACACCCTAATGCAATAGGCTGTGCACACCTATGCTTCTAACAGGTTTCAGCCCCATACAGCCCTAACCACTTGTCTACCAAGCTTTGGTTATATACATTTTGTTTTTTTAAGGGTTACTAAACCTTTGTGGGTTTTTTTAAACAACATGTCATACTCTGTTTTGCGCAGAGTGGCCTCTATCCTCCTTTTCTGGGGTCCCTCAGTGGAGCTAATAGCTCCTCCCCACATCGTGTGCCCACATCGGAAAAAGCAATCTCCTACAGTGGCCACCCATGCAGGCGCGCTCCCGAGTCCTGCTTCTGCGTCCATTGACACAGAAACAAGACTCGGCCCCGCCCCAGCATCATTGGATTTGATTGACAGCAGCGGGAGCCAATGGCTGTGCTGATATCAATCTATCCAATCAGTACACAAGACACCGGCTAGAGCTGGTGTGCTCGTCCCCGGGGATAAGAAAACCGGGTTTAGGTAAGTAAAATGGGAGCACTGGGGGGGTTGCAGCACTACAGAAGGTTTTTCACCTTAATGCATAGAATGTATTAAGGTGAAAAACCATCAGGGGGTTTACAACCCCTTTAAGAGGCAGCCAAAAGTTTTTTTTTACAGCTGGTGAAGGGCTTTCAAGTAAAAGTGATCCAGGCACCACTACAGTGCTGTGAAGGTGGTAGAAATGCTGATTTTAACATGTGCGTAAAATAAAAACATTGCCCCAGTAGACTAGTTAAAGCGGTCGTTAACCCCACCCAAAAAAAATGTCAGAGTACGCGCCTCTGTCATGTACTGCTATCTGCAGCTCTCCTGTCTCCCTCTGTCCTCCTTCCCCCTCCCCGCCTGTCAGCTCTCACTAGCGCCACTCTGCTCCCCTCCCTTCTGCTTCAAAACTATCTGACCTTTCTATCATTCCCTTGGTCTAGCTGTATCCGAGTGAATATATATATATATATTTCTACTTGTTTTAATAGTGTCTCCCAGCGATCATGTGACTCCAGGCTCTCTACTCCTCGGCTGACGTCAGCAGGGAAAAATGTGCCCTGCCCCCTGAAGCAGGTAGAATTTTTATTTATTTTTAATAACGCAGAGGCACTAGGATACAGGTTTTTATCTGACAGAAGGGATGATACAAAGATGAGATAGTGGCTTAAAGCTGTGTTCCACCCACTTTAAAGTGCTGGTGACCCCCCCTGACATGCCACATTTGGCATGTCATTTTTTTGAGGGGGTGTACCCAGTTTTTACAGGCCCCCAGCTCCCACTTCCCCCCTGGCACTGCAGGGCTTTGTACGCACGCATCTCTGGACCGTGGGACAGGCAATGGTCTGACTATTGAAAGTCAGCATCTACACTTTTTGTAGCTGCTGACTTTTAAATGGGTGGAACTCCGCTTTAACAACCACTTTTATCATTGTTATGTGAACTTTAATGTAAAGCAGGCCATACACGGTCGAATTTCGAATTAATTATCTTTTCAAAAATCTGATTTTTTTTTTTTGTGATCTGATGATGCCACCATTGATTTTCGAAATTCGACTGACCAAGCCTTCATGTTGCTACAGAAAATACATTTTGTGGCCGGGAATCGTCTTTTCTCTTCGGAAATTTTCTTCTCTTGCACATGCGCATTTTTTTCTCTATTACATTTCTCCCATCATTCATTATAAATTAGTTTGTTTTTCAAAAAATTTCCAACATGTCCGATTGCTCAAATTTGATTGCGAAAAATCGGCTGTTGCTGCAGCCCACTAACGGTGCAAAATTCGTACGAAAAATTATTATATACAATTTTCGAAAGAAAATCCTTTCAAAATTTAAACCGTGTATGCCCAGCATTAAAGATATTGTTTTGCATTGAATATGTTTTTTTTTTTTATCTACATAATAGAAAACAAAGCCACCCATTGGATGGTCTTATCCAGCAGTAGACAGACTTATCACAAGGCTTCATGTACATGGGATGCTTTTACAACCTCTCCTGAAAGATTTAACTTGACAGATAGTAACCCACGATTAAAACGTCCATTTTACTGCATTTAGCCACATTTACGTTTGGAGGCGTTTAATGTTTTTTTTTAAATAAATGACAAAAAATGAAAAACGCCTGTAAACGAATTGCGGCTAAACGCGAGTTAGCGTGTTTAGAAGCGTTTGGCGCTTGAAATGCCTGTAAACTCAGCTTTTGAACCTATTTCTGACTAGAAACGACTATAAACAGCCCTGTGTACATGAACTGATAAGACAACAGAGGGGAGTTCAGGGGAAGCTGAAAAAAACTCCCAACTGCTCCTAAATGTCCGTTTACCAGCAGCAGTGTACATGAGGTCTTAAAGGGGTTGTAAAGGAAAAACATTTTTTTCATAATAAGCATCCTTTACCTGCAGACATTCCTCTTTTCACTTCCTCATTGTTCATTTTTGCTCAGAAGTTGCTCTATTTCTTCTCTGTTCTGTTCAATTCCTGCTTGTCTGATTGTTACTGACCACCGTGAAGGGAGGCTTTACTGCGGTGGTCAGTGACGTGCTCACCCCCTCCTGGGAACTACATCTGTGTGGCAGGACGCGCTCTACGTGTTAGGCCCCGTACACACGTCCGAGAAACTCGACGGGCAAAACACATCGTTTTGCTCGTCGAGTTCCTTGGGAAGCCGCCGAGGATCTCGGCGAGCCAACTTTTCCCATTGACTAACGAGGAAATAGAGAACATGTTCTCTTTTTGGCCCGACGAGATCCTCGTCGGTTTCCTCGGCGAAAAGTGTACACACGACCGGTTTTCTCGGCAGAATACGTCTCCCGTCGAGTTTCTGGCTGAATTCTGCCGAGAAAACCGGTCGTGTGTACGGGGCCTTAGAGACTTCAAGGAGGTGTGAATTACTGGGCGTGCCGCAATTCATACTGGGAAATGTAGTTCTTACATGAACGAGCGCCGCGAACCAGGAAGTGAATGAGAGAAGTGAATGCCGGAGGTGATATAGATAAAAAAACGAATAAATACCTATTAAATTCCTTTAACAGAATCGTTACACTTGCAGACATTAATTTTAGGCAAAAAAAGCTGAGTTAGGCTTACCGGTAACTCCTTTTCTGAGAGTCTTCCAGGACAGCCCATGAGACCTAGGGCTCCTCCTACCAGGACAGGAAACACGTTAACCCCCACCAGATAAAAGGGCGGTCCTCCAGGCCCCATGCCAGTCTTCTCGAGAACCGTAGGACTACCCTGAAAAACATATGCATTAATAACACATAACTTCCATACAACAAAACCGGGTGGGAATCCGGCTGTCCTGGAAGACTCTCAGAAAAGGAGTTACCGGTAAGCCTAACTCAGCTTTTCTCTCAAGCGTCTTCCAGGACAGCCCATGAGACGATGAGCCAGAACTTACCAGTCTAGGGTGGGACAACTGCCTGAAGGACCTTTCGACCAAACGCCTGTTCTTGAGCGGATAGCAGATCCAGGCGATAATGTTTAATAAAGGTCGAATAACTGGACCATGTGGCAGCTTTACAGATTTGTTCTGGTGAAGCACCAGCCCTCTCAGCCCAAGATGCAGCCAAAGCTCTTGTTGAATGTGCTGTAACAAAAGGTGTAGGAACTTCTCTGATTTTATAGGATTCTGAGATGGCCTGCTTAATCCATCTAGCCAATGTGGCTTTAGATGCACCTTTACCTTTGTGTGTACCTGAAAAAAGGACAAATAAAGCGTCTGTCTTCCTGAAGACCTTGGTGACCTCCAAATATGCAAGAAGGGTTCTTCTTACATCTAAAAAACTAAATTTCTTTTCCTGATCACCCTGTGGTGAACTACAAAAGGATGGCAGTACAATGTCTTGTGATCTGTGAAATGTACTAGCTACCTTAGGCAAAAAACCTGGATCAGTTTTCAATACAACTCGATCCTCAAAAATCGTGAGGAAAGGCTCCCTTACTGATAAGGCCTGTAACTCGCTTACTCTACGAGCTGAGGTAATAGCTACTAAAAAAATAGTTTTTAAGGTAAGTAATTTAACAGAAATATCCTCCAAAGGCTCAAAGGGAAACTCTACCAGAGTTTGAAGTACCAGGGACAGGTCCCAAGTTGGACAACTTCTTACCACTACTGGCCTGGCCCTTGAAATGGATTTAAAGAATCTAGCTACCATGGGATTTTCCAAAAGAGAAAACTGGAGGAAAACGCTGATAGCTGCCGCCTGTACCTTTAAGGTACTAACTGAAAGACCCTTGTCGACACCCTCTTGAAAAAATTCCAAAATAGAAGGAACATCATGCGTTGATCTTTGGTTTTCAGACAACCATGAATTAAACTTTTTCCAAACCTTGGAATAGATGGCTCTAGTGACTGGTTTTCTGCAATTTACCAAGGTTCTAATCACCTTGTCAGAAAACCCCTGAGCCTTCAGTATCTTCTCTTCAGATACCAAGCTGTCAAGCTTAATGAAACCACCTGTGGGTGTGACACTGGACCCTGCGACAGCAAGTCCTCTCTGTTCTGAAGTCTCAGTGGAGGCTCCGAGACCAGAGACTGTAGCAGGGAAAACCATGGCCTCTTGGGCCAGAAGGGGGCGATCAGAATAAGATCTGTTTCTTCTAGGAGAAACTTCCGGAGCACTTCCGGAATGAGTCTGATTGGCGGAAATGCGTAGCAGAGGTTGAAGGGCCACGGATTCGCCAGGGCATCTATCCCCAGTGATCGATCCTCTGGGTTTAGAGAAAAGAACTCCTCTGTTTTGCGGTTGTCCTGATTTGCGAACAGATCCGCTTCGGGACAACCCCATTTGTTGGTGATCTCCAAAAAGACTTCTGGATGAAGTGACCAATTGTCTCGCTCCACCCTGTGGCGACTGAGGTAGTTTGCCAAACTGTTTTGCGTCCCCTTCAGGTGCACTGCTGAAATTGAGCCTAGATTTACTTCTGCCCAAGACAAAATGTTTTGTGCGATTCCTTGAAGAATTCGACTCCTCGTGCCTCCTTGTTTGTTGAGGTACGCCACTGTCGCAATGTTGTCTGACAGGATCTGGAGATTGTGACCCCTGACCTCCGATTGAAAAGCTTGCAGGGCTCTTTGCACCGCTAGCAGCTCCCTCTGGTTCGATGAGGCTCTTGCTTCCTTCAAGGACCATTTCCCCTGTGCGACCTGGTCTTTGAGGTGGGCTCCCCACCCCCAGGCACTTGCGTCCGTCGTGATCCTCTTGGATATCGAGATGGACCAAGGCAGGCCTTTTGTTAGGTGCAGATTTTTCCTCCACCACCACAAACTTCTCTTTACCTTGGTCGGTAACCAAACTTTTGACTCTAGGGACCTGGCGTCCCCGTCCCAATTTTCCAGAAGGAATCTCTGCAATGGTCTCTGATGGAACCTTGCCCATGGTACCGCAGGGAAACACGAGGTCATGAGACCTACCGTCCTTGAAATTTCCCTCAGTGAAACCAACTGATTGGTCTGTAAGGCTGACACTGCTTGCACCATCTTGGAGACCTTCTCTTCTGGGAGAAAAACTTTTTGGACTACTGAGCAAAAGTCGTAACCCAGGTACTTCACCTTCTGGGCTGGATCTAGGGAAGACTTTTCCCTGTTTATCAACCAGCCCAGGGATTGAAGGAAGTCGAGTACAGTCTGAAGATCTGCTAGTAATTTCTGGCGGGACTCTGCCACTATTAATAGATCGTCCAGGTAAGGGATGATAGTTATCGCCTTTAATCTTAGTGGCGCCAGCGCTTCCCCCAATACCTTTGTGAAGATACGAGGGGAAGAGGACAGACCGAAGGGGAGGGCCTGAAACTGGAAGTGCCTGATTTCCGATCCCATCTTTACTGCTATTCTCAGGAATCTCTGGAAAGCCGGATGGATCGGGACATGTAGGTAAGCATCCCTGAGGTCCAACGTGGCCATAAAACAGTTTGGGTAAAGCAGATTCTTGATAGAGAAGACTGTCTCCATCCTGAAGTGTTTGTATCGGATCGATTGATTTAGAGACCGAAGATTCAGAATAAGCCGATACTTTCCTGACGGCTTTCTGATGACAAAAATGTGGGAATAAAACCCTTTGTTCTGATCTGACCGAGGAACCGGAATCAGGACCTTCTGGTCTAACAACTCTCCTACTTGGAGACCCAGAGCTCTTGCTTTCTCCCGATCTTTGGGAGGAGATGTGATCAAGAGTCGTTCTGGTGGCCGACAGGAAAACTCTAGCCTGTATCCATTTGCCACCAGATCCAGAATGAAGGGACTTGAGGTGACGGTTGCCCATTGTGGGAGAAAGGCCCTCAGTCTTCCCCCCACTGGCAGATGTTGGTCATTGTGGCTTGGCGGGCTGCTGAGGTGTGTTAAACAACACACCTCCTCTCCCTTTGCCTTTGTACCCGGACCAATGTTTTTTGGGCCTATTGTCCTTTTCTTTAGGACCTTGTTGCCATGGCAAGCCTTTATTTTGGCCACGAAAAAACTTTCTTCCCGTCTGCTTTTTCTTTTCTGGAAAGGCCTTTTTCCTATCGGCCGTACGTTCCAGTGCCTCCTGCAAATCTGGGCCAAAAAGATGATCCCCGTTTAGGGGAAGCCCACATAATCGTAATTTAGATGCTGCATCCCCAGACCATGTTTTAAGCCAAATGCTTCTTCTGGCTGAGTTCACTAAAGCTGAAGTTCTGGCTGTCATTCTTACTGATTCCGCAGATGAATCTGCCAGAAAACCCACAGCACTAAAAAGGAGAGGAAAGGATTTTAAAATCTCTTCCCTAGAAGTACCCGCTAAAAGATGGGTTTGGATTTGTGTAAGCCATTCCTCCAGATTTCTGGCTACACAAGTAGAGGCCAGAGCTGGTTTGAGATTCCCCATAGCTGAATCCCAAGCTCTATGAAGAAGGACATCACATTTTTTGTCCATAGGATCCTTTAGCGTACCCATGTCATCAAACGCCAGGTCCGAATTTTTTGAAACTTTTGAAAGAGGAGCATCTAACTTTGGGTTCTTATTCCACGGTAGCGCTGCATCCTCATCAAATGGAAACCTTCTTTTTAGGTTACCGGAAAAGAAAGGTTTTCTCTCTGGACTCTCCCACTCCAGTTTGATCGTATTAAGGAGGGAATCGTGCACTGGAAAGTTTTTACTTTTCTTTTTGTGCAAACCTTTGTACATAAGGTCATGCTTAGACATTTGTACCTCCTCCTCCTCCATTTCAAGGGTGGTATAGATGGCTTTTAACAAATTATCCACATCTTCCAGAGACAATTTGAACCTTGAGCCTTTAGAGGATACTCTATCCTTGGGCTCTGTATCTGACCCTGAGTCTTCCTGAGAAGAATGGGTAGATTTGGCTTCAGCCTCAGAGTCTTCACTCTCTACGCTCACCTGCGGGGTGCTAACCACTGAAGCCTTTCTTTTTGAAGATGTACCCTGTTGGGGAACCTGCATTTTGTCAATCAACTCCCTAAATGAGCCAAAGGTAGAAGCAAGCTCATCCCTGACCGAAGTCAACATTTTTTGACATGAGGTCACTGGGTCATCCTTCACTAAACCATCTATACAAGTGCGGCAAACTGGTTTTCCCCAAGTGGAACTCAGTTTGTTACCGCACACCGCACATTTTCTCTTATGTGGCTGTGATTGGGCTTTGTCCTGAGTCTTGGCCTGAAAGACACAAATTAAATGACCCCATAAGTAACCCAAGCCACAAAAAAATACTCCATCACCACGTGCAGGAGAAGAAAATGTGTCCCCTAACACCTAATCCTATGATTGGGAGGGGGGGGGGGTAAAAACCTTCACCAGGATAGCAAGAAAAAGTGACCATAAAAAACACTTGCAGCTTACCTGAGAGGTGCTGGTGTTGGGGACTGCATCCGTTGCCTGAGCGATTATCGCAGGATTGTCCATGCCGTCCGTCTGGTAGTCCTACAGCCTGTGCTGTCTTTACCAGAAATCACCAGCAGCCATTAGCCCCCGTTTCGCGCCGTTTTATGGAGACAGGAACCATGTCTCCGGCGCCCGAGGATGACATCATGCGACCCGGAAGTGACCCTCGCCGGATCTTCCTGTAGCCAGCTTGAAGCGCAGAGGCTCCGCCCCTACCAGCGCTAGTGAGCTCCACGTTTCCCAGCACGAATCAGCCATGCTGTGTGCGGGAAACACTCTCACCAACATACAGCCTGTGCTGCGAACAGCGCAAGGGACCCGACGCCATCCCGGTCCTGGCCCTCTCCAGGCACAAAGAAGCAAGGGCAGCAGCAAAAACTTCCCCATGGAAAAAACTGCTAATGGCAAGGAGGTTAGTCAAAATATATACATACCCCTTTGAACGGTCATTAGAGCCCCTGCCCATGAGACCTAGGGGACCAGGTTCCTGAAACATGTTACCCCCCATCCGGAGGAAACACTAATACTGGCATGGGGCCTGGAGGACCGCCCTTTTATCTGGTGGGGGTTAACGTGTTTCCTGTCCTGGTAGGAGGAGCCCTAGGTCTCATGGGCTGTCCTGGAAGACGCTTGAGAGAAAATGTTTTCCTTTAGTGACCCTTTAAGTTATAAAAATATTAACAACTTCATCTATGCCCACCAATGCAGCCTGCCTGTGTCCACCATGCAGCCTCTGCAAGGAGAGGGGAACAGGAGAGCTGCCCGGATGATCAGAGCGCAGGGAACACAGCAATAACAGCTTTCATTTCAACTGCTGTTTTCCCGCCGCTCAACGTCACATACAGCCCCGCCCCCTGGCCATGGGACTGACAGCTTGGCCGCTCCACGGGATTAGACAGGCGATCTGTCCATCTGTCCATCAAAGTCCCGGGACCAGGAGGAGGTGCTGTATGTGATAGCGAGCAGCGGAGAACACAGCAATGTGAAATGAAAGCCGTTATCACTGTATTCCCTGCGCTCTGATCATCCAGGCGGCTCTCCTTTCTCTTCTGCAATCGCTGGGAGAAGGACTCCCATTCAACCCAGGCTGCTGCTGGTTCCCCCCACTTCCAGGGAGGCCACAGCTCTCCAGCCCTCAAAATCTACTCGCCAAATGCGAGCAGGCGAGTGGAATTTTTGAGGGCTGCAATAGACCATTTATGGCACGGTCCCTTTAAAATAGGCTGCATCCAATTCACTAAAGCCTTGCAACAGTTTTATTCCAAGTTCTAACTCGTCTGACAGATTCAGGTAGTTCTTGTTTGCACCACTTCAAGAATCTGTTGCTGCAACATATTTCAAATTAATTACCGCCAGTTGACACACATTTAAATATATATATATATTAAAAAATGTGGTAATTAACCACTTCACATCCAATATACTAAATAACCATTCTGACAGCAAGTAGATCACAGGTGTCAAACACAAGGCCCGCGGGCCGAACCCGGCCCCCCAGACCATTTCATGTGGCCCTTGCACCTCTACTGCAGCCCTCCTCTGGTCCTCCTCCAGACCCTTACTTTCTGCTTTCAAGCAATGCATCCAGCATCAGCATAAGGAAAGGGGGTGCACTGTGATGTAAGGGTGGGGTGGCTCTTGACATCTAATGTAAAGGGGAGGGATGCGCTGGACATCTAATCTTACAGGTACAAGCGGCCCCTTTAAGGGGAATCATAATGCGGCCCACAATGAAATTGAGTTTGACACCCCTGAAGTAGATAATACTTAAAGCGGATGTTCCGCCCAAAAAAAATATTAAAAGCCAGCAGCTACAAATACTGCAGCTGCTGACTTTTAATATTAGGACACTTACCTGTCCTGGAGTCCAGCGTCGTCCGCAGCAGATGACGAGCGATTGCTAGTCACCCTGCTGCTCCCCCCTCCATCCACGCTGAGGGAACCAGGAAGTGAAGCGCTGCAGCTTCACTGCCGGGTTCCCTACGGCGCATGCGCGAGTCGCGCCGTGCCCGCCGATTGGCTCCCGCTGTGTGCTGGGAGCCGAGTGTTCCCAGCACACAACGGGATGTGACGCAATGCCCGTCTTTTGCCCGTGAATGCCGGGCCGGAAGTGGGTGCAAATACCTGTCTTTAGACAGGTATCTGCACCCCCCTCCCCCCTGAAAGGTGTCAAATGGGACACCGGAGGGGGGGGAGGGTTCCGATCAGCGGGACTTCACTTTAGGGTGGAGAACCGCTTTAATGCAGCAACTCTGATTGTGGTACAGGTACAGGACTCGGGAACAAACACTCAGCAGGGGGGAGGAGCTCCAGCGGGGGACCGGAGAAGAGGAGGATCAGGGCTGCTCTAAGCAAAACCACTGCACAGGGCAGGTATGACATGATTGTTATTTTTTCGAAAAAACATTTTTATCTTCAGTTACTTTTCAAGTTTTTTCCCCCTCAAAATCTACATTGGATAAAGAGCTGTGCACATAAGATGCAACATAAAAAATTACAACAGCCACCATTTTATTCTCCGGGGCGTCTATCAGAAAATATAAAAGGATTGGGGTTCCAATTCATTTTCTCTGCGCCTTAGCGTCCAATGATGCTGTGCTACTACTGGGGCTGAACATGCACTGAAAGAAGCGGTGTCCATAACATGGTCACCCCGACCTCAGTGCTATTTTTCTTGTGCAGAGGGAGGTATGACCTTTCTACAACGTCCCACACACAATGAATCCCCCGGACTATGTGATAGAGAGATGCCCAGAATTTCCCCACACTGTGTGACACTATGTGATACTGTGCAATGACGTTTTGTAAGATCCTCTTCTGTCCTTAGTGGAAAGGAAGTCGCAGACTACAAGAATCCCAGCTGACCAGATGAAAGGGCCGACGTACAAGTGGGATACAAGGTCCCCCCCAGGCCAGTATATGCTGCTATACAGGAGGTATCTCAAACAGTCTGCATTTCACTAAACCAAAAAATAGAACATACTGCTTAGCAGTCATTAGATGTGGTGGCTGCATTCGTTTTCTTGTTTCAGGTGAAGAACATTTGCAGCAAGTACAGTAATGCCTCATCTCCAGTGCGGCCGCTTCACACCACTGCGTTGCGATGTGCGCTGAAAAAAGTATTGCATGCAGTGCAAGAAACCTCCCCCCGGCTGATAGAACTCGAAGCTCCTGTTCACATCGAGGCGATCGGACATGTCAACTTGCATGCCAGATTCCTGCCAACGCCTGAATCGGTGGAACGCCGACTTTGCAGCGCTGTGCTGATTCCTAAAAGTGGTTCCTGCACTACTTTCGGTGACTTCGGGGGGCCATTTCAATGGACATCTGTGCAGGAACCCGCATAGAAGTCTCCACCCCCCCCCCCCCCGAAGTCGCACTGACATTCGGATATGAAATCATGCGAGTTCAGCTGAACTTACACAATTTCAGACCTGCATTCAGTGTAACCCCCGGGCTTCGCCCCTTTTCACACGGGCATTCCAATCCAAACCTGGACACTCCTCTATGGAGTGGTGGATGCGACTTGTATCCCTTTACACCTGCCTACCCCCAATATCATCCCATAGAAACTAACACAAGGGCCTTTCTCTTCTGAGATTTGCAGCCACTGATTTCCACTTTGTACTCGCTTGGAAAATAAATAAAAACACGGAAGGGACCGAATCAGGTGGCAGTCCGGAACAAACAGCCAGCTGGTTCCTTTACATCTGACTGCCCATAGAGCAGAAGACACTGACCTGTGCTGGCTGGACACTCTCCTCCTCCCCCCCCTGCTGGTTGCATGCTCTCCTCTCCTCTCCCTCCCCCCTGTGCTGGCTGGACACTCTCCTCCTCCCCCCCTGCTGGTTGCATGCTCTCCTCTCCCCCCCCCCCTGTGCTGGCTGGACACTCTCCTCCCCTCCCCCTGCTGGTTGCATGCTCTCCTCTCCCCCTGCTGGTTGCATGCTCTCCTCTCTCCCCCCCTGTGCTGGCTGCACACTCTCTCTTCCCCCCCTGTGCTGGCTGGACGCTCTCCTCTCTCTCCCCCCCCTGCTGGTTGCATGCGCTCCTCTCTCCCCCCGTGCTGGCTGCACACTCTCCTCTCTCCCCCCCCCCGTGCTAGCTGCACGCTCTCTCTTCCCCCCGCCTGTGCTAGCTGCACACTCTCCTCTCCCCCCCTGTGCTACTTGCACGCTCTCTCTTCTACCCCCCCCTGTGCTGGCTGGACTCTCTCCCCCCCCCCGTGCTAGCTGCACGCTCTCTCTTCTCCCTCCCCCTGTGCTGGCTGGACTCTCTCCCCCCCCTGTGCTAGCTGCACGCTCTCTCTCCCCCCCCCGTGCTAGCTGCACGCTCTCTCTTCTCCCTCCCCCTGTGCTGGCTGGACTCTCCCCCCCCCCCCGTGCTAGCTGCACGCTCTCTCTTCTCCCTCCCCCTGTGCTGGCTGGACTCTCTCCCCCCCCCTGTGCTAGCTGCACGCTCTCTCTTCTCCCTCCCCCTGTGCTGGCTGGACTCTCCCCCCCCCCGTGCTAGCTGCACGCTCTCTCCTCTCCCCCCCCCCCCCCTGTGCTGGCTGGACGCTCTCCTCTCTCTCCCCCCGTGCTACTTGCACGCTCTCCCTTTCCCCCCCCCGTGCTGGCTGCACGCTCTCTCTTCCCCCCGCCTGTGCTAGCTGCACACTCTCCTCTCCCCCCCTGTGCTACTTGCACGCTCTCTCTTCTACCCCCCCCTGTGCTGGCTGACTCTCTCCCCCCCCCCGTGCTAGCTGCACGCTCTCTCTTCCCCCTCCCCCTGTGCTGGCTGGACTCTCCCCCCCCCCTGTGCTAGCTGCACGCTCTCTCCCCCCCCCCCGTGCTAGCTGCACGCTCTCTCTTCTCCATCCCCCTGTGCTGGCTGGACTCTCCCCCCCCCCCGTGCTAGCTGCACGCTCTCTCTTCTCCCTCCCCCTGTGCTGGCTGGACTCTCTCCCCCCCCCGTGCTAGCTGCACGCTCTCTCTTCTCCCTCCCCCTGTGCTGGCTGGACTCTCCCCCCCCCCCCCGTGCTAGCTGCACGCTCTCTCCCCCCCCCCCCCCTGTGCTGGCTGGACGCTCTCCTCTCTCTCCCCCCGTGCTACTTGCACGCTCTCCCTTTCCCCCCCCCCCGTGCTGGCTGCACGCTCTCCTCTCTCCCCCCCCCGTGCTGGCTGCACGCTCTCCTCCCCTCCCCCCGTGCTGGCTGCACGCTCTCCTCCCCTCCCCCCCCGTGCTGGCTGCACGCTCTCCTCTCTCCCCCCCCCCTGTGCTACTTGCACGCTCGCTCTCCTCCCCTCCCCCCCCGTGCTGGCTGCATGCTCTCCTCCCCCCCCCCATGCTGGCTGCACACTCTCCTCTCCCCCCCTGTGCTGGCTGGACGCTCTCCTCTCTCCCCCCTGTGCTACTTGAACGCTCTCTCCTCTTTCCCCCCCCCCCCCCCCGTGCTGGCTGCATGCTCTCATCTCCCCCCGTGCTGGCTGGATGCTCTCTCCTCTCCCCCCCGTGCTGGCTGCACCCTCTCCCCCCCCCCCTGTGCTGGATGGACACTCTCCCGCCCCCGTGCTGGCTGCACGCTCTCCTCTCCCCCCCCGTGCTGGCTGCACGCTCTCCTCTCCCCCCCCCCTGTGCTACTTGCACGCTCGCTCTCCCCTCCCCCCCCCCCGTGCTGGCTGCATGCTCTCCTCCCCCCCCATGCTGGCTGCACACTCTCCTCTCCTCCCCCCCCCCCCCCTGTGCTGGCTGGACGCTCTCCTCTCTCCCCCCTGTGCTACTTGATCGCTCTCTCCTCTCCCCCCCCCCCGTGCTGGCTGCATGCTCTCCTCTCCCCCCGTGCTGGCTGGACGCTCTCCTCTCTCCCCCCTGTGCTACTTGAACGCTCTCTCCTCTTTCCCCCCCCCCGTGCTGGCTGCATGCTCTCATCTCCCCCCGTGCTGGCTGGATGCTCTCTCCTCTCCCCCCCGTGCTGGCTGCTCCCTCTCCCCCCCCCCCCTGTGCTGGATGGACACTCTCCCGCCCCCGTGCTGGCTGCACGCTCTCCTCTCCCCCCTCCGTGCTGGCTGCACGCTCTCCTCCCCCCCTGTGCTACTTGCACGCTCGCTCTCCCCTCCCCCCCCCCGTGCTGGCTGCATGCTCTCCTCCCCCCCCATGCTGGCTGCACACTCTCCTCTCCTCCCCCCCCCCCCCCCCCTGTGCTGGCTGGACGCTCTCCTCTCTCCCCCCTGTGCTACTTGAACGCTCTCTCCTCTCTCCCCCCCCCCGTGCTGGCTGCATGCTCTCCTCTCCCCCGTGCTGGCTGGACGCTCTCTCCTCTCCCCCCCCCCTTGTGCTGGATGGACACTCTCCCGCCCCCGTGCTGGCTGGATGCTCTCTCCTCTCCCCCCCCCCGGCTGCACGCTCTCTCCTCTCCCCCCCCCCCCCGGCTGCACGCTCTCTCCTCTCCCCCCCCCCCCCCCGGCTGCACGCTCTCTCCTCTTCCCCCCCCCCGGCTGCACGCTCTCTCCTCTTTCCCCCCCCCCCCCGTGCTGGCTGCACGCTCTCTCCTCCCCCCCCCCCCGTGCTGGCTGCACGCTCTCTCCTCTCCCGCCCCCGTGCTGGCTGCACGCTCTCTCCTCTCCCGCCCCCGTGCTGGCTGCACGCTCTCTCCTCTTCCCCCCTCCTGTGCTGGCTGCACGCTCTCTCCTCTTCCCCCTCCTGTGCTGGCTGCACGCTCTCTCCTCTTCCCCCTCCTGTGCTGGCTGCACGCTCTCTCCTCTTCCCCCTCCTGTGCTGGCTGCACGCTCTCTCCTCTCCCCCCCCCGTGCTGGCTGCACGCTCTCTCCTCTCCCCCCCCTGTACTGGCTGCACGCTCTCTCCTCTCCCCCCCCTGTACTGGCTGCACGCTCTCTCCTCTCCCCCCCTGTACTGGCTGCACGCTCTCTCCTCTCCCCCCCTGTACTGGCTGCACGCTCTCTCCTCTCCCGCCCCCGTGCTGGCTGCACGCTCTCTCCTCTTCCCCCCCCCCTGTGCTGGCTGCACGCTCTCTCCTCTTCCCCCTCCTGTGCTGGCTGCACGCTCTCTCCTCTTCCCCCTCCTGTGCTGGCTGCACGCTCTCTCCTCTTCCCCCTCCTGTGCTGGCTGCACGCTCTCTCCTCTTCCCCCTCCTGTGCTGGCTGCACGCTCTCTCCTCTCCCCCCCCCGTACTGGCTGCACGCTCTCTCCTCTCCCCCCCCTGTACTGGCTGCACGCTCTCTCCTCTCCCCCCCTGTACTGGCTGCACGCTCTCTCCTCTCCCCCCCTGTACTGGCTGCACGCTCTCTCCTCTCCCCCCCTGTACTGGCTGCACGCTCTCTCCTCTCCCCCCCTGTGCTGGCTGCACGCTCTCTCCTCTCCCCCCCTGTACTGGCTGCACGATCTCTCCTCTCCCCCATTGTGCTGGCTGCACGCTCTCTCCTCTCCCCCCCTGTACTGGCTGCACGATCTCTCCTCTCCCCCATTGTGCTGGCTGCACACTCTCTCCTCTCCCCCCCTGTACTGGCTGCACGATCTCTCCTCTCCCCCATTGTGCTGGCTGCACGCTCTCTCCTCTCCCCCCCTGTACTGGCTGCACGCTCTCTCCTCTCCCCCATTGTGCTGGCTGCACGCTCTCTCCTCTCCCCCCCTGTACTGGCTGCACGCTCTCTCCTCTCCCCCATTGTGCTGGCTGCACACCCTCTCCTCTCCCCCCTGTACTGGCTGCACGCTCTCTCCTCTCCCCCATTGTGCTGGCTGCACGCTCTCTCCTCTCCCCCATTGTGCTGGCTGCACGCTCTCTCCTCTCCCCCCCTGTACTGGCTGCATGATCTCTCCTCTCCCCCATTGTGCTGGCTGCACGCTCTCTCCTCTCCCCCCTGTACTGGCTGCACGCCTCTCCTCTCCCCCCTGTGCTGGCTGCACGCTCTCTCCTCTCCCCCCCTGTACTGGCTGCATGATCTCTCCTCTCCCCCATTGTGCTGGCTGCACGCTCTCTCCTCTCCCCCATTGTGCTGGCTGCACGCTCTCTCCTCTCCCCCCTGTACTGGCTGCACGCCTCTCCTCTCCCCCCTGTGCTGGCTGCACGCTCTCTCCTCTCTACCCTGTGCTGGCTGCACGCTCTCTCCTCTCTACCCTGTGCTGGCTGCACGCTCTCTCCTCTCCCCCCTGTGCTGGAAGCTCTCCTCTCCTTTCACTCTCTATTACAATACCTATTGCCACCCCGGGCCCCGCCCCCTCATGGATCCCTATGAATGGGGAGTGTATATAGGGCAAGGTATGTGTGGGTGAGGGGAGAGGTCAGGCCTCAGCCATATTGGGAGGGGAAGGTCAGGCTGAGACTTGTAGTCCTGCACACCGCCCGACCCCTCCTTTTCCCCCGTACACACAATGCACGCCCTATGTCCTCCGGTGTACGGTCCCCACACTCACCAGTTCGTCTTCGTCTTTCCGTCCACCACATCCTTATAGGCGGCCTGCAGAGCGGCTCCGTTCTTACTGAGATTCACAGACATGTTCCCGGTGTGTGTCCTCCGATCTCCTCCACTTCCTCTACACCCCGCACTGCGCGCTCCGCTTCCTACTGCGCCCTCCGCTCACACGCCCGCGCCCTCTAATGCCCGACTCACAGGAACTGCAAGCCGCACACACCCGCACCCTCTACTGGCCGACACATAGGAACTGCAAGCCGCACACACCGGCGCCCTCTACTGGCCGACACACAGGAACTGCAAGCCGCACACACCCGCGCCCTCTACTGGCCGACACACGGGAACTGCAAGCCGCACACACCCGCGCCCTCTACTGGCCGACACATAGGAACTGCAAGCCGCACACACCGGCGCCCTCTACTGGCCGACACATAGGAACTGCAAGCCGCACACACCCGCGCCCTCTACTGCCTGACTCACAGGAACTGCAAGCCGCACACACCGACGCCCTCTACTGGCCGACACATGGGAACTGCAAGCCGCACACACCGACGCCCTCTACTGGCCGACACATGGGAACTGCAAGCCGCACACACCGACGCCCTCTACTGGCCGACACATAGGAACTGCAAGCCGCACACACCGGCGCCCTCTACTGGCCGACACATAGGAACTGCAAGCCGCACACACCCGCGCCCTCTACTGGCCGACACATAGGAACTGCAAGCCGCACACACCGACGCCCTCTACTGGCCGACACATAGGAACTGCAAGCCGCACACACCGACGCCCTCTACTGGCCGACACATAGGAACTGCAAGCCGCACACACCGGCGCCCTCTACTGGCCGACACATAGGAACTGCAAGCCGCACACACCCGCGCCCTCTACTGCCTGACTCACAGGAACTGCAAGCCGCACACACCGACGCCCTCTACTGGCCGACACATGGGAACTGCAAGCCGCACACACCGACGCCCTCTACTGGCCGACACATGGGAACTGCAAGCCGCACACACCGACGCCCTCTACTGGCCGACACATGGGAACTGCAAGCCGCACACACCGACGCCCTCTACTGGCCGACACATAGGAACTGCAAGCCGCACACACCCGCGCCCTCTACTGGCCTACACATAGGAACTGCAAGCCGCACACACCGACGCCCTCTACTGGCCGACACATAGGAACTGCAAGCCGCACACACCGACGCCCTCTACTGCCTGACTCACAGGAACTGCAAGCCGCACACACCCGCGCCCTCTACTGGCCGACACATAGGAACTGCAAGCCGCACACACCCGCGCCCTCTACTGCCTGACTCACAGGAACTGCAAGCCGCACACACCGACGCCCTCTACTGGCCGACACATGGGAACTGCAAGCCGCACACACCGACGCCCTCTACTGGCCGACACATGGGAACTGCAAGCCGCACACACCGACGCCCTCTACTGGCCGACACATGGGAACTGCAAGCCGCACACACCGACGCCCTCTACTGGCCGACACATAGGAACTGCAAGCCGCACACACCCGCGCCCTCTACTGGCCGACACATAGGAACTGCAAGCCGCACACACCGACGCCCTCTACTGGCCGACACATAGGAACTGCAAGCCGCACACACCGACGCCCTCTACTGCCTGACTCACAGGAACTGCAAGCCGCACACACCCGCGCCCTCTACTGGCCGACACATAGGAACTGCAAGCCGCACACACCGACGCCCTCTACTGGCCGACACATAGGAACTGCAAGCCGCACACACCGACGCCCTCTACTGGCCGACACATAGGAACTGCAAGCCGCACACACCCGCGCCCTCTACTGGCCGACACATAGGAACTGCAAGCCGCACACACCCGCGCCCTCTACTGCCTGACTCACAGGAACTGCAAGCCGCACACACCGACGCCCTCTACTGGCCGACACATAGGAACTGCAAGCCGCACACACCGACGCCCTCTACTGGCCGACACATGGGAACTGCAAGCCGCACACACCGACGCCCTCTTCTGGCCGACACATGGGAACTGCAAGCCGCACACACCGACGCCCTCTACTGGCCGACACATAGGAACTGCAAGCCGCACACACCGACGCCCTCTACTGGCCGACACATAGGAACTGCAAGCCGCACACACCGGCGCCCTCTACTGGCCGACACATAGGAACTGCAAGCCGCACACACCCGCGCCCTCTACTGCCTGACTCACAGGAACTGCAAGCCGCACACACCGACGCCCTCTACTGGCCGACACATGGGAACTGCAAGCCGCACACACCGACGCCCTCTACTGGCCGACACATGGGAACTGCAAGCCGCACACACCGACGCCCTCTACTGGCCGACACATGGGAACTGCAAGCCGCACACACCGACGCCCTCTACTGGCCGACACATAGGAACTGCAAGCCGCACACACCCGCGCCCTCTACTGGCCGACACATAGGAACTGCAAGCCGCACACACCGACGCCCTCTACTGGCCGACACATAGGAACTGCAAGCCGCACACACCGACGCCCTCTACTGCCCGACTCACAGGAACTGCAAGCCGCACACACCCGCGCCCTCTACTGGCCGATACATAGGAACCGCAAGCCGCACACACTGGCGCCCTCTACTGGCCGATACACAGGAACTGCAAGCTGCACACACCCGCGCCCTCTACTGGCCGACACATAGGAACTGCAAGCCGCACACACCCGCGCCCTCTACTGGCCGACACATGGGAACTGCAAGCCGCACACACCGACGCCCTCTACTGCCTGACTCACAGGAACTGCAAGCCGCACACACCCGCGCCCTCTACTGGCCGATACATAGGAACCGCAAGCCGCACACACTGGCGCCCTCTACTGGCCGATACACAGGAACTGCAAGCTGCACACACCCGCGCCCTCTACTGGCCGACACATAGGAACTGCAAGCCACACACACCCGCGCCCTCTACTGGCCGACACATAGGAACTGCAAGCCGCACACACCGACGCCCTCTACTGCCCGACTCACAGGAACTGCAAGCCGCACACACCGGCGCCCTCTACTGGCCGACGCACAGGAACTGCAAGCTGCACAAACAGATGTCCTGCCGAGAAAGGTGCCCCGGCGGATAATGCCCGCCCTAATCACGGGTCCCTTTCTCGGCAGAACACCTGTGATCTGACGATATGGTTGCGGCTATCGAGATGGTTCCTGTAAGGAATCATCCTGGGCGACGTGGAATTTGAGGTAAGTGGCCAGTCGGCCTCACTTCCTCGCTTCGCTCGGCCGGCTTACTACGCTCGCTCGGCCTCCTGGCTCTTTTTTTAACATCCTCCAATCCACGGGGATGTTAAAGCGGGAGTTCACCCATTTATAAAATTTTTCCCCTTAGATGGATGCTCGTTCGGTCTAGGGGAATCGGCTATTTGTATTAAAATATGAGCAGTACTTACCCGTTTTCGAGATGCATCTTCTTCCGTCGCTTCCGGGTATGGGTCTTCGGGAGCGGGCGTTCCTTCTTGATTGACAGTCTTCCGAGAGGCTCCCGACGGTCGCATCCATAGCGTCACTCGTAGCCGAAAGAAGCCGAACTTTGGTGCGGCTCTATACTGCGCCTGCGCACCGACGTTCGGCTTCTTTCGGAAAATCGTGACGCGATGGATGCGACCGTCGGAAGCCTCTCGGAAGACTGTCAATCAAGAAGGAACGCCCATTCCCGCAGCCCATACCCGGAAGCGGCGGAGAGGATGCATCTCATAAACGGTAAGTACTGCTCATATTTTAAAACAAATAGCCGATTCCCCTAGTAAAAACGAGCAGGAATCTAAGGGGAAAAAGTGCCCTCTAAGGGTGAACCCCCGCTTTAAGGAATAAGCCTGGATGCCGGTGACTTGTCGGTATGGTTCCTCTATCGAGATGGTTCCTGTAAGGACTGCGCAGGCGCAATCCTTGCCGACGGAAATCTCCGAACCTCGGCCGGTGACTTGTCCTTAAGGTTCCCCTAACGGGAAAGTTCCTTCAAGGACTGCGCAGGCGCAAACTTGCCGACGGAAATCTCTGAACCTCGCCCGGCATCCAGGCTCATTCTTTAACATCCCTGTGGATTGGAGGATGTTAAAAAAAAGAGCCAGGAGGCCGAGCGAGGTCGACTGGCCACTTTCCTCAAAATCCACGTCGCCCTGGATGCCGGCCGAGGTTCAGAGATTTCCGTCGGCAAGTTTGGGCCTGCGCAGTCCTTGAAGGAACCATCTCGGCAGATCACTTTGCACCTGCGCAGAAACTTTAACGATAGCTGAAACCAGCTCGGCAGATCACCGGCATCCAGGCTCATTCCTTAACATCCCCGTGGATTGGAGGATGTTAAAAAAAAGAGCCAGGAGGCCGAGCGAGCAGAGTGAGCCGTCCGAGCGAGGACGTGAGGCCGACTGGCCACCTACCTTAAATTCCACGTCGCCCTGGAGGTTCGGAGATTTCCGTCGGCAAGGATTGCGCCTGCGCAGTCCTTAAGGAACCATCTCGATAGAGGAACCATACCGACAAGTCACCAGCGCCCTCTACTCCCCCCCCTCCATTCACTACTCCCCCCTACATTCACTACTCCCCCCTCCATTCATTACTCCCCCCTCCATTCACTACTCCCCCCTCCATTCATTACTCCCCCCTCCATTCACTACTCCCCTCTCCATTCACTACTCCCCCTTCCATTCATTACTCCCCCCTCCATTCACTACTCCCCCTCCTCCATTCATTACTCCCTCTTCCATTCACTACTCCCCCCTCCTCCATTCATTACTCCCCCTCCATTCACTACCCCCCTCCATTCATATCATACACTACTCCCCTCCATTCATATCATACACTACCCCCCCTCCATTTATATCATACACTACTCCCCCCTCCATATCATACACTACTACTCCCATCTCCATTCTATTATACACTACTCCTCTCTTTCCATTCATAGTATACACTACTCCCCCCTCCATTCATATCATACACTACTCCCCCCTCCATTCATATTGTACACGACTCCCCCCTCCATTCATATTATACACGACTCCCCCCTCCATTCATATTATACACTACTACCCCCCCCCCCATTCATAGTATACACTACTTCCCCTCCATTCATATTATACACTACTCCTCTCTCCATTCATATTATACAATATTATACACTGCTCCCCCCTCTCCATTCATAGTATACACTACTCCCCGCTCCATTCTATTATACACTGCTCCCCCCTCCATTCATATTATACACTGCTCCCCCCTATCCATTCATATTATACACTACCCCCCCTATCCATTCATATTATACACTACCCCCCCTATCCATTCATTTTATACACTACCCCCCTATCCATTCATTTTATACACTACCCCCCTCCATTCATAATGTACACTACTCCCTCCTCCATTCATATTATACACTACTCCCCCCCCCCACATTCATATTATACACTACGACTCCCCCCTCCATTCCTATTATACACTACTCCCCCTTATCCATTCATAGTATACACTAGTCCCCTCTCCATTCATATCATACACTACTCCCCCCTCTCCATTCATAATATACATTTCTCCCCCCTCTCTATTCATATCATACACTACTCCCCCCTCTCCATTCATAATATACACTACTCTCCCCTCTCCATTCATAATATACACTACTCCCTTCTCCATTCATAATATATACTACTCCCCTCTCCATTCATATCATATACTACTCTCCCCTCTCCATTCATATCATACACTACTCCCCCCTCTCTATTCATATCATACACTACTCCCCCCTCTCTATTCATATCATACACTACTCCCCCCTCTCCATTCATAATATACACTTCTCCCCTCTCCATTCATATCATACACTACTCCCCCCTCTCCATTCATAATATACATTTCTCCCCCCTCTCTATTCATATCATACACTACTCCCCCCTCTCAATTCATATCATACACTACTCTCCCCTCTCCATTCATAATATACACTACTCTCCCCTCTCCATTCATATCATACACTACTCTCCCATCTCCATTCATATCATACAATACTCTCCCCTCTCCATTCATAATATACACTGCTCTCCCCTCTCCATTCATAATATACACTACTCTCCCCTCTCCATTCATAATATACACTACTCCCTTCTCCATTCATAATATATACTACTCCCCTCTCCATTCATATCATATACTACTCTCCCCTCTCCATTCTTATCATACACTACTCCCCCCTCTCTATTCATAATATACATTTCTCCCCCCTCTCTATTCATATCATACACTACTCCCCCCTCTCCATTCATAATATACACTACTCCCCCTTATCCATTCATAGTATACACTAGTCCCCTCTCCATTCATATCATACACTACTCCCCCCTCTCCATTCATAATATACATTTCTCCCCCCTCTCTATTCATATCATACACTACTCCCCCCTCTCCATTCATAATATACACTACTCTCCCCTCTCCATTCATAATATACACTACTCCCTTCTCCATTCATAATATATACTACTCCCCTCTCCATTCATATCATATACTACTCTCCCCTCTCCATTCATATCATACACTACTCCCCCCTCTCTATTCATATCATACACTACTCCCCCCTCTCTATTCATATCATACACTACTCCCCCCTCTCCATTCATAATATACACTTCTCCCCTCTCCATTCATATCATACACTACTCCCCCCTCTCCATTCATAATATACATTTCTCCCCCCTCTCTATTCATATCATACACTACTCCCCCCTCTCAATTCATATCATACACTACTCTCCCCTCTCCATTCATAATATACACTACTCTCCCCTCTCCATTCATATCATACACTACTCTCCCATCTCCATTCATATCATACAATACTCTCCCCTCTCCATTCATAATATACACTGCTCTCCCCTCTCCATTCATAATATACACTACTCTCCCCTCTCCATTCATAATATACACTACTCTCCCCTCTCCATTCATATCATACACTACTCTCCCCTCTCCATTCATAATATACACTTTTCCACACTCCATTCATAATAAACACCTTTCCCCTCTCCCTTCATAATATACACTTCTCCCCTCTCCATTCATAGTATACACTACTCCCCCCTCCATTCATAGTATACACTACTCCCCCTTCCATTCATAGTATACACTACTCCCCCCTCCATTCATATTATACACTACGACTCCCCCCTCCATTCATATTATACACTATTCCCCCCCTATCCATTCATAGTATACACTGCTCCCCCCCATCCATTCATAGTATACACTACTTCCCCTCCATTCATATTATACACTACTCTCTACATTCATAGTATACAATATTATACACTACGACTCCCCCTCCATTCATATCATACACCACTCCCCCCTCTATTCATAATATACACTACTCCCTATCTATATATAGATCCAAACGAAGGCTGTATTATAAAAAGGTGTAAATATGAATGTGATGCAATTACTTCATTGATTTGATAGTGATGAAGGCACATCAGCCGTTTAGAATGCTGTGCGAACCATGCAGAGTTTGGCAGGCAAGCGGTCAGGCTGTGTGCACAGATCGGCAGGCAAGCGGTCAGACTGTGTGCACAGATCGGCAGGCAAGCGGTCAGGCTGTGCGCACAGAACGGCAGGCAAGCGGTCAGGCTGTGCGCACAGATCGGCAGGCAAGCGGTCAGGCTGTGCGCACAGAACGGCAGGCAAGCGGTCAGGCTGTGTGCGCAGATCGGCAGGCAAGCGGTCAGACTGTGTGCGCAGATCGGCGGTCAGGCTGTGCGCTCGGATAGGCGGTCAGGCTGTGCGCTCGGATCGGCGGTCAGGCTGTGCACACAGGTCGGCAGGCAAGCGGTCAGGCTGTGCGCTCGGTTCGGCGGTCAGGCAGTGCGCTCGGATCGGCGGTCAGGCTGTGCGCTCGGATCGGCGGTCAGGCTGTGCGCACAGGTCATCACGCAAGCGGTCAGGCTGTGCGCACAGGTCATCACGCAAGCGGTCAGGCTGTGCGCACAGGTCATCACGCAAGCAGTCAGGCTGTGCGCTCGGATCGGCGGTCAGGCTGTGCGCACAGGTCGGCGGTCCACCTAGAAGGAACGTTTTTTTTTTGGTGGTGTAGCACTTTAAATAACCACAGAGAGAGTTAAAGTTTATTCTATTTTTATAGAACGCTGATTAAGCTTTTTTGTTTTTGTTTCAACAGATAGAAATTCAGTTTGTGTTTCTGTTTGTTTTTTTTGCCTCCACTGACCTACTTACTGCACTGGAATTTCTCTGGTAGTCATACAACCGTCTCCCACACGTCTCGCTCCTGGCCTTGGGCACCTATTCCTTCTCTTGCTGACACCTTTTCTCCTGAGGACCTGGAGCTCCCACTGCTTATGCTGGTAGATCTCTCCCGGTGAAATCTGAAGAGCTTGGCTCCTGCTACACAGCATACCTCCAGTCCTACTGGTACTTTTTCTGTCATCAACAAATCTGTCCCGATTTCGCAAACTAACCCCCACCCCAAGCATGAATACTGAGCTCCCCAATGGCAACAGGGCAGTGAGCATTCTGCCATGTTTTTGGGTTAGAGAAGGTTTTAAGGCCCATACACTCGATAGGACTTTTTGACAACAATTGCCTAACGGGCGTGTTTGATCGGACAATCCGACCGTGTGTACACAAGTCCAAACACGCATGCTCAGAACCAATGCTAAAGATAAGATAAAAGCAGATG
The DNA here is from genome assembly GCF_905171775.1 of Rana temporaria. NCBI lineage: Eukaryota > Metazoa > Chordata > Amphibia > Anura > Ranidae > Rana > Rana temporaria. The sequence continues at coordinate 411,513,342 of NC_053491.1, forward strand.
CCCAAAGGGTGGCAGTAAAGAGCTATAAAATCATGTGATTTGGTGAAAGTTGGCTGAAAAAGTCCTGCTGTGTGTATGCAGAAGCAAATTCAAGGCCAACGCCCATTCGGACCAAAATCCACGGAAAAGTCTGATCGTGCGTATGAGGCTTTAGGTACTACTGTATATCGGAAGCCATTTTGTATGTAGCATAGGAAATACTTTCAAACACTTTTCAGTTTCCCATCCCCCTCCCCGTCCTATTAGAGCACATATGTCAAACACAAGGCCCACAGCCCACCAGGCCTTGTCATGTGGCCCTCACACCCAGTTTTGCAGCTGGAACGTGGCAGAACTCCAGTCTACCACCTCGGACTCTCAACTAGGGTTGCCACCTTTTCTTTAAGCCAAACCCGAACACTTTAGCGGCACAGGGCACGTTTTTTTTCGTAGTATACACAATCGGATAATAAAAGACCTGTGGCACCTTTGGGTGCCTCAAGAACAGTGGTATTGCAGCGCGCTGCGGCAAACAGTGGGTGTGGCCAAACTGCTCTTGCTGACATCGTGGTTCCCCCCCTCAGTGATGCCAAACCTGCCCCCAGACAGCGGCCCGCATCTCCCGAATGGCAACAGATTTTTGTGTGACTACCTCAGTTACTTGGGGAGCCACAGCCCAGTCTAAATAATGTGTCCGGGTTTCAGGCAGACTGAAATCCGGACACAAGATCCCAAACCCGAACTGTCCGGGTGAATCCTGGACAGGTGGCAACCCTACTCTCAACCTCTGCTCATACCCTGTTGGCACTTGTAAACATAGAAGCCTGTGAGACACAGTGGGGACAGATCTCCAGAGAGAGAGAATGATCTCCCTGAAAGATGAGACAGAGCCACCTACACAGGTAGGTACTAGAGCCCAGCACGGTGGTGGTGGTGGGGGGGAGATGCAAGGAAGCTTGGGTGAGGTTGGGATTGCACACAGCACACCCCTAAACCTTTCACTCTCTACTTAGTACAACTTACATACAACTGGCCCTTTGAGGGGACCATACTGCCCACAATGAAATTGAGTGTGACACCCCTGTATTAGAGGGATTTATCTTTTTGAACACATAACAAAAAAGTAGGAACATCTCTTCAAAGTAAGGGGAAATGGCGGTGGAACAAAAGCACCCATTATAAGATTTTTTTTTTACCCTCAATTCCTTTTCTAGTGAAAAGTCTGGATTTCGTCCAAACTTTTAGTCCCTCTATCAATTGTCACCAGGATAAATAGGGGTCTAGCAGTGACAGACAGCCAACATTTTTTATGTCAGCACCTATAAACTACATGTACATATTTTTGCTCATCTTAGCTCGAAATTTAGCAAAAACTTTTGCTTTTTTTTCAGTAGTTTTTTCTTATCCTTTTTATACAACCACAGTCGATTTGACCCTTGTACCAGAGGGCAGAGATTTGCTGGTCTTTTCAATATACACAAAAAAGCACAAGGCAGAAAGTAATTAAAATTTGTCATATACAGCGAGGCGAAAAAAAAGTATTTGATCCCCTGCTGATTTTGTACGATGGCTCACTGACAAAGAAATGATCAGTCTAAAATGTTAATGGTAGGTTTATTTTTAACAGCAAGAGACAGAATAACAAATTGTATCCTGAAAAATGCATTTCCAAAAAGTTACAAATTGATTTGCATTTTAATGAGTGAAATAAGTATTCGATCCCCTATCAGATAGCAAGATTTCTGGACCCCAGGTGTCTTAAAGGGAGTGCTCCTAATCTCAGCTTGTAACCTGTATAAGAGACACCTATCCACAGAAGCAATCCGATTCCAATCTCTCCACCATGACCAAGAGCAAAGAGCTGTCCAAGGTTGTAGTAGACCTACACAAGGCTGGAATGGACTACAAAACAAGACCATCGCCAAGCAGCTTGGTGAGAGGGCAACATCAGTTGGCGCCATTATTTGCAAATGGAAGAAACACAAAATAACTGTCAATCTCCCTCCGTCTGGGGCTCCATGCAAGATCTCACATCGTGGAGTTTTAATGATCCTGAGAACGGTGAGGAATCAGCCCAGAACTTGTCAATGATTTCCAGGTAGCTGGGATCAGAGTCACCAAGAAAACAACACACTATGCCATAAAGGACAAAGAAAACTAGGATTGGGACTTTAAATGAGGCATATGCAAAGCATACACCTCCATCCCTGTTGGTTAAAAGAGAGAAAGGAGTTTTTGGGACTTTGAATGAGATGCGTTTTTAAGCAAACAGTAAGTATAAATAAAGTTGTATACGTAATAACCAGGCTCACACTTACCACCCAAACAGCAAGCCAAATTCAACTGTCTAACTGTATATGTTAAAAGCAGAAGACGCATTTGCAAATACATGGTTAAGCTGCAGGCCATGCAGACCCTTATACATTTATGCAATTTTTCCAGTGCTCTTTACTGCTATACCAATCATCGGTAGGGGCCGTGACACACCCCCAGTCACCTGCCCCCTATCTACCCATTATTTATATGCCTCTATTGAGGAGACTTTAAAAGTTTAGTTAGGACTGCAGTATGCAGAGAGCCTTGGCAATGGCCTGCAGCTTAATCATGTATTTGCAAATGCGTGCAACCAATCCTCTGCTTTTAACATATACAGTTAGACAGTTGAATTTGGCTTGCTGTTTGGGTGGTAAGTGTGAGCCTGGTTATTACGTATACAACTTTATTTATACTTACTGTTTGCTTAAAAACGCATCTCATTCAAAGTCCCTTTAAAGGACGGACATCCTGCAGCGCCTACAATGTTCCCCTGCTCAAGAAACAAAATTCACAGGCCCTGTCTGAAGTTTGCTAATGAACATCTTAATGAGTCAGAGGAAAAACTGTGTGAAAGTGTTGTGGTCAGATGAGACCAAAATCAAGCTCTTTGGCATCAACTCAACTCGCTGTGTGGTGATGAGGAATGGTGCGTATGACCCCAAGAACACCATCCCCACTGTCAAACATGGAGGTGGAAACATTATGCTTTGGGGGTGTTTTTCTGCTAAGGGGACAGGACAACTTCACTGCCTCAAAAAGGGACGATGGATGGGGCCATTTACTGTCAAAGTTTGGCTGAGAACCTCCTTTCTTCAGCCAGGGCATTGAAAATGACCCAAAACACACAGCCAAGGCAACAAAGGAGTGGCTCAAGGAGAAGCACATTAAGGTCCTGGAGTGGCCTAGCCAGTCTCCAGCCCTTATTCCCATAGGAAATACATGAGGGGAGCTGAAGGTTTGAGTTACCAAACATCAGCCTCAAAACCTTAATGACTTGGAGAGCATCTGCAAAGAGGAGTGAGATAAAAGCCCTTCTGAGATGTGTGCCAATCTGGTGGCCAACTACAAGAAACGTCTGACCTCTGTGATTGTCAACAAGGGTTTCTCCACCAAGTACTAAGTCATGTTTTGCAAAGGGGTCAAATCAACTTTTATTTTTTCTTGTTATTCTGTCTCTCACGATTAAAATAAACCTACATACTATTAGAAAATGGTTTGAGTGATCTTGGCTCCCTCACGGTTCCTGGCATATATTGCAGAAACATTCTGTCCCTTAGGTTATGGATAGTTATATTAGGGATCATTCCTCTCCCTTTACCTGGGTGCTGGATATGTCACAGAAGAATAGGGGTGCTTCTCGATGGAGGCGGGGTGACTCACTGTAGGCGGGTCTACATAGGATTTCAACGGGTCGTTAGCTAGGGGTTGTCCCATAACTCAAAACTTCTCCCCAGGAGTATCTGGGCGGTAGATGTGTGGGTTTCTTCCCTGGTGTTAGACCTCTTCTCCGCCTTAAGGAGGCAGGTCCTCCTTTGACTGTTACCGGCTTTCCCTTCCCCTTACCCCTTGACTCTTTAGTGGTGGAGTAGCAAGGCTACATCCTCCTCCGGTATATAGTTTACATTACCTGTGTTGGTGCTTCACATCTTACGCAGGTAAGGACTCCCATTCATTACTGGGAACATCTGCAGGGCTTACAGAGTCGCTTACCACACTTCTTCCTTCTTTCTTTCCTTTCCTGAACTTTTCTTATATATATTTTATTTTATTTTTTTTTATTTTTTTTTCCTGTTTGAGTGTTTTGATCCTTCCTGGCCTGCTGACCTCGCCGTCCACGATAGGAAACAGTAGGTGTCATATCATCTGATAAGTACATATGGCTTCCATAATGCAATCTTCAGCTCCTCTATCGCTCAAGGTTCTCTCGGTTAATGCCAAGGGCCTCAATCTCCCTGAGAAACGTTCAAGTTTTCTTGCAGAAGCACGTAGGCAAAAGGCTCAAATCGTTTTTTTCCAGGAGACGCATTTCAAATCAGGTAGCATTCAACGTCTCACTAACAAAAAATACCCTGAGGTGTTCCATTCGACCTGTGCTGATTCTAAGACGAAAGGGGTAGCGATCTTGCTCGCAAAGTCACTTGCATTCCGCCTCACTGACCAGATGGCTGACCCAGAAGGTAGATTCATCTTCCTTAAGGGGTTCTGGAAAGACAGGCCAATGACGCTTGCTAATGTTTATTGCCCTAACTTCAAGCAGGTCTCCTTCTTGAAGGAGACGCTTTTAAAACTTACTTCATTTAAATCGGGTCTCTTAATTCTTGGAGGGGATCTCAACATGGCCCTAGACCCAACTCTCGATACCTCTACAGGAGCCTCATCCCTTCCTTTTTCAGCCTTAAGACAAGCAAAACTAGGCCTGGCCTCTCTGGCTCTCCATGATACATGGTGCACCTTGAATCCCAGAGGAAGGGATTACACTTTCTTTTCATCGCCACACCAACGATACTCAAGGTTAGACTATATTTTTCTTTCCCAAAATGATCTCTCATATCTGTATGAGGCAACAATTGAGAACATGGTCTTATCTGACCATCATCCAGTTACGCTGACTTTGCGGTTTCCACGGAAGGAAGCATTCACAAAGGTTTGGAGACTAGATGCCTCCCTACTTACAGATGTCGCAGACGTTGCTACCCTTAAACAGGCAATTGGAGAATACTTCCAGCTTAATGACACGCCTGATGTGTCACCCATGACTCAATGGGAGGCACATAAATGCGTGGTGAGAGGCCATCTGTTGGCCATCGCGGCGAGGAGAAAAAGGGAACATGTGGCCCTTATCAAGGAGCTGACGGATAAAATCGCTAGACTGGAGGCGCAACACAAAGGCTCCTTGGCAGTTAAGGTAGCGGCCGACCTAGCTGATACAAGAGCACTCTTGCGTGAGGAACTATATAAAAAGGCACGCAAGCGCATGATGTTATCGCAGAAATTGTTCTTTGAGCAAGGGAACAAGCCGGGAAGACTTTTGGCGAAGTTCACGCAAAAACGTGTCCTTGCTTCCACTATCCATCACGTTAAAGATAAACAGGGTGGGATTCATACTAAAACGGATGATATTGCTCGTCAATTCCAAGAGTATTATAGCAAATTATATAATATCAGGGCAAGGGAGGAAGGAGTGGGCTCGTCGGTTAATAGGGAAGCAATGATAAAGGACTTTTTGCACAAATATTCCCCACGGGCAGTGTCCGTAGAGGATCAGCAAATTTTAGAGTCGCCATTGACGTCAGAAGAATGGGTAGAAGCTCTTAAGGCTACCAAACCGGGCAAGAGCCCAGGCCCGGATGGCCTAACGGCGCAATATTACAAATGCTTCTCTGAACTTTTAGCGCCGGGGTTCTTTAAGGCATTCAATTCGCTGGCCAGCTCTCCCCATAATTCCAACACCCTCCTGGAAGCATACATCGCGGTAATCCCTAAGGAGGGCAAGGACCCCTCAGAAGTGGCTAGTTACAGGCCGATCTCGCTCTTAAATGTAGATGTGAAGATCTTCTCAAAAATCCTGGCGATGCGACTAGCTCTTTATGTTCCGACGTGGGTGGGCCTTGATCAGGTGGGTTTCGTCCCTGGCAGAGAGGCCAGGGACAACACCATCAAGGCTCTCAACTTACATCATTGGCTCACCTCTACAAAAAGCGAAGGGTTCTTTTTATCATTGGATGCGGAGAAGGCCTTTGACCGGGTGGCCTGGGACTACATGAACTCGGTCTTGGAAGCACTGGGCCTTGGGACCAGATTGAGGGGTTTTGTTGGAGCCCTGTACACGAATCCTCGAGCTCGGGTCCGGGTCAATGGTCACCTGTCAGAGGCCTTCTCCATCCATAATGGCACCAGACAAGGATGCCCCCTTTCCCCCATACTGTATATCCTCACACTGGAGCCACTTCTCCGTTGCATTCGGGCCCATCCTGACGTAGTAGGGGTTAAAGTACATCATAATGAATTCAAGCTAGCGGCCTTTGCCGATGACATCTTGCTTTTCCTCTCTTCCCCCTTGATATCCATACCGAACCTGTTACAAGTCTTTGAACAATTCCGCTATATCGCATACTTGAAGATTAACTATTCCAAGTCATTTGCATTGAATGTTACACTTTCTTCATTGCTGGTTACCCGCTGCCAGGAGAACTTTCCCTTTCGATGGAAAACAGATGACATTACTTACTTGGGCATGCGGCTCCCAGGTAAACTTTCAGACTTGTTTGATAAGAATTTTTCGCCAGAGTTGAAAGCCATACAGCAGGATATACGGAAGTGGGACTCCCCCACAATCTCTTGGTTCGGGCGAGCCGCTATCTTGAAAATGACGGTGCTTCCCAGAATGCTATATAAGCTACAGACAATTCCGATTTCCCTACCTCCTTCCTTCTTTGCAACATATAAAAGACTATGTAGAAAGTTTTTGTGGGGATCCAAAGCACCTAGAATAAGCTGGGCGAAACTGGTATTGCCAAAAGCGGAGGGGGGTATTGGTCTCCCGGACCTGCAAAGATACTACTGGGCTACACATCTAGCGAGAGTGGTGGACTGGCGGGCCCATACACGCTGCAAGGGCTGGGTACGGCTGGAAAATTGGATCGCCGGGGCTGACCTCGGAAAAATACCTTGGACCTCCAAGAGACACTGGACGTCTAACGTCCAATCTCATCCACTAATAGGGGCAACTCTGCTGGCTTTCACGAAGGCTTGTCAGGCATACTCAATATCAAGGACGGAATGCAGACTAACCCCTCTTAGAGGTAACCCGGACTTCATACCGGGACAAGATGGGCTCTACCTGACAGACGAGTGGCCACATGCAGATATGTTGGCCAAACACTTATTTTCTGGGAATAGATTCCTGACTATAAAAGAACTTGAGAAGATATCCCGTACCAAGAAATTTCCCTTATTCGCCTATTTCCAGGTGAAACACTTTCTTGATAACCCAAGGGTAAGGGGAAGCTTTACAAAATCGCCTACGATGTTTGAATCGCTCTGTTCTAGTACATCACCTCAGAGACATGTGATCTCGATGCTGTATGCGTCCATGTTCGAGGCACCCTTCGCGTCTCTGCAGACAGAAAAGGCTTTCTGGGAAGCTCGGTTAGACAGACCGATTGAGCCGAAGGCCTGGGAAAAGATCAACTGGTTTATCTTCAAAGGTTCACTGAGTGTGAACATTCAGGAGAACGGATACAAGATCAGGACACGGTGGTATAGGACACCGGACGTCGTCCATAAGTTCTCTCCCTCGGTACCTGACAGGTGCTGGAGGTGTGGACAAGACTTGGGCTCCTTCCTCCACATCTGGTGGGACTGCCCGCTGATTCAGCCATATTGGCAAAAAGTGCATGATGTGACAACAGCGGTCTCGGCACTTCCCCTGGAGTTTTCACCAGCACAGTACTTACTTCATCTTTCCAAAATTTCCAGGAAACGATATCGTAACTCGGTGGCGATACATATGATCAATGCAGCTAGACTATGTGTTCCTGTTCATTGGAGAGCCACAGTGCCACCCACGATAAAAGAATGGGTGGCACGCATTGACCACTTGGCAGCGATAGAGGAGCTGATATACACTGCACAAGACAGAATTCCCACCTTCACTTACGTTTGGAGCGAGTGGTTCGAATTCCGGAAAACAGCAGATTATCAAGCTCTGGTGCGACACGTGGGCTGATTGAAATCCGGTGACTTTAAGCCCGATTGGTGACTGGTTTGTGACATCACTAGTCTGTATTTCTTCCAATATGATGTGGACGGCGAGGGCAGTGGACCTCCCCCACCCCCCTCTTTTTTTTTTTTTTTTTTCTCTTCCTCTCTCTCTCTCTCTCCCTCTCTTTCCCTCGTCTTCTATATCTCTCTCTATCCCCCTCTATCTTCTCTATTCCCTCTTCCTCTTCTATCAATGATGGGAGGGCGGGTTGGTTTTGAACTGACCCACCTACCCATCCTGTTCGTTATAAGTAGACCTTAATGACAGATATAGGACTTGACTCTGTGATCAAGGAGCCATAATTGGGTATGAGGTTGAATTTGTGGAAGCATTCAGAGGCCCTTGAACACGAGCATCCTAATGTCTTCCCTCTTTACCACTTGGAGACACATCCTCCATTGGTGATATGAAAAAGATACGAGTGTTCATATGGATCGTGTGAAGATTACTTGAATTTTGTCATAGATATTCTGCTTGTACCTATATCTCATGTGTAGCTACACGTTGCAGCGCCTCTTGTATTCACTTGTCACATATGTTGCTGATGCTGTTTTATCTGTAAAGCTGTTCCTTTTCTCTCAATAAAATCTTTATGGATAAAAAAATAAATAAACCTACAATTAAAATTATAGGCTGATCATATCTTTGCCAGTGGGCACACGTAGGCCCGTCGGAACAGGAGAGGCAATGCAAGCAATTGCTTGGGGCCCCGAGCTGGAAGGGGGCCCCCAACGCGGGCGCTATGGGGCCGCAGCCGAGTGGGGCCCGGTGAGGAGACACTACACCGCCTAGAGCGCCCGGCCGCACTGTCCTCCACGGAGCTTGCACTATCCACCAGGCAGCCGCCCTGACATGTCAAGCAGCAGCGCCAACACCGCCCCCCCCCCCCGGCTTGAGCTCTTCGCTCTGACACTGTGACAGAGAGCAGAGGGGGGGAGGGGGCGCGGCTGCCTTGTTCTGAGTCTGAGCGGAGAGTGTAGAGGGGAATCTATGGACACATGTGAGTCACATGTGTCCAGCAATCCCCCTCTACACTCTCCGTTCAGAACAAGGCAGCCCCCCCCCTCTGCTCTCTGTGTCCACAGGCCTCTCTCACTTCTCTCTCTAGTGTCCAGCAGCGCAGCACAGCGCACCCCCCCTCCCCCCCTCATGCTCTCCTGTCTGGAGGGGACATGTATGGTGCATCATGGGATATAGCATGGCACTGGCACCTGGCAGCGGCTCCCAGGTTTGGGGTCAGGTGGAGCCTGGAAGAGGCACCAACACAGCAAACAGCAGGTACACTGTACTATATTGTCAGAAGTTTGCTGAGCCCAAGACCGTCACCTGGTGACACTGGTGTGGTGAATAAAAACTGTTTTATATTGTATATATGTGATGACAACTTCTTGTGTAACTTCATTTATGAGGATTTAGGTTGAAGATTGTCCTCCTGTTAATCGCTAGTGTCATTTTGGAGTATCCTGATCCCTGAACCCTTCTCATGATCATTGACATAACATTTTTAAATGTGTTTGTCTATTAAAATATCCCCCACCCTGCATTGATGGGCGTTGGTGACACTGTATTTGATGGGCGCTGGTGAGGCTGCATTTGATGGGCGCTGGTGACGCTGTATTTGATGGGCACTGGTGACACTGTATTTGATGGGCGCTGGTGAGGCTGCATTTGATGGGCGCTGGTGACGCTGCATTTGATGGGCGCTGGTGACGCTGTATTTGATGGGCACTGGTGACACTGTATTTCATGGGCGCTGGTGAGGCTGCATTTGATGGGCGCTGGTGACGCTGCATTTGATGGGCGCTGGTGACGCTGCATTTGATGGGCACTGGTGACACTGTATTTGATGGGCGCTGGTGAGGCTGCATTTGATGGGCGCTGGTGACACTGTATTTGATGGGCGCTGGTGACACTGTATTTGATGGGCGCTGGTGAGGCTGCATTTGATGGGCGCTGTTGACACTGTATTTGGGCGCTGGTGACACTGTATTTGGGCGCTGGTGACACTGTATTTGATGGGCCCTGGTGACACTGTATTTGATGGGCGCTGGTGAGGCTGCATTTGATGGGCGCTGTTGAGACTGTATTTGGGCGCTGTTGACACTGTATTTGGGCACTGGTGACACTGTATTTGGGCGCTGGTGACACTGTATTTGATGGGCCCTGGTGACGCTGCATTTGATGGGCGCTGGTGAGGCTGTGTTTGATGGGCCCTGGCGACACTGTATTTGGGCGCTGGTGACACTGCATTTGATTGGCGCTGGTGAGGCTGTATTTGATGGGCGCTGGTAAGGCTGCATTTGATGGGTGCTTCGTTATAAAGGTGGGGTATACATGGGCAGGGCAAAGGGTGTGGGGTCAGGGGTGGAGCCAAGGGGGGCGGCAAAATTAGGTTTCGCCTAGGGTGTCAAAAATCCTTGCACCAGCCCTGTATGCAGCCCTCTTTTATATGTCATGCTATGCTGGGGCACTAGTGATTCATCTTGATCCACCATCACCCCTTCCATCCACCCGGCTGTTGGTTTTCTGCTTGCTGTGGTTCTGCGCTGTGCATGCGGGGGGGGGGGGGGACCTCCATGTCCATTTTGCTTGGGGCCCCCTAATTCCTTCAAACGGCCCTGGGCACACGTACAAAATCAGAAGGGGATCAAATACTTTTTTTTCCCTCAGTGTATGGAAATGAAACTAAAATAGCGATACCCTACAGCACACAGACAGAGCTAGATATTACCTTGCTGTAGTCACAGGCTCTTACATGGAAAATTTTCCCCATTTAATAAGTGTGTCAAGGGTCAAACCTTGGCTCAACGAGTATATAAGCCATAGATAAGTTCCATGTCACATGATTTGACAGTTGAGTTGTGTTCTGTTATTCTAGCTTGAGACAACAGCTCTCTGTAGTCCCAGAGAGTAGATATTCTGCTTACTGGGGTGAAAAGCATTTTCTATTCACACAGAGCTGTGCTGGCTGGGATTAGCAGTGTATATCCTGCTGCTCCATACTGCCTCTTATCACACCACTCTTCCCAATACAGCAGAGGAATGTACTGCTCTTTAAACTAGCCATACACAATTAGAATTTTGTTAAAAAAAAAAAAAAAAAAAGAATAAGGGTTATTAGTAGCCCCCCCCCCCCCAACAGTCGATAGGGATAAAAGGGGGCAAATATTTTTGACCATAGCAAAAAAAAATAAAGTGTGGTCCGTACAGTGGCGGCTGGTGCCCACATTTTTTGGAGGAGTGCAAACTGAAAATAAATAAATAAAAATAATAATAATCAAAACGCAGCAACTGAGCCCATCAAACGCAGCGACTGTGCCAACCAAATGCCACCATTGTGACCCCCGCCCACTATCTGACTGGCACTTACCCCCATCTTCGTGGTGGGTCAGGCAGTGGCAAGTTGCGACATTCGTGTGTCTCCTCTTCCCGACTGGCCAATAGCAGCACCTGTCCTTTCAGCCAATTAGGTGACGGGTATCAGACCCACACTACCCGATTCCCAGGGAGGAGGTTCAGTGTTAGAAATGCAAATATTAAATTTGTATAAAAAAGGTCTTGACAAGAGTACAAAGCCAAAAAGGTTTCTGGAATAGAAAGGAGAAGGCAAAAGTCTGTCCCTTTAGATTACCAAGAGGCAAATGCTGCCAGACCAGATTAGAGAAATGCCAGGATGCAAGGAGTAGACCAGGGGTGGAGGTGCTTGCTCTTACACCAGCCAAAGTAGTCACTCTACATGCAATGGTAGATTCTACATACATGCCCCTATTATTTAGGACCCGAGTTTCAACAGTCATGCTGTTAAATCCAGCAACTGAGAAGGATGGAACAGAAGGCCGCAAGATAAGAGGTCTGGCTTCTTTGGAAGGGGCCCAAAGCTTATCCAGCAGGAGTCTGTTAGCTAGATTCAGGATGGCGAGCGCATAGTTGCGGCGGCGTAGCGTATGGCATTTACACTACGCCGCCGTAATTTAGCGAGGCAAGTACATGATTCTCAAAGTACTTGCCTGCTAAGTTACGGCGGCGTAGCGTAAACCGGGCGGGCGTAATGGCGCCTAATTCAAATTTAGCTGAGGGGGCGTGTTTTATGTTAATGGGGCTTGACCTGATGTGATTGACGTTTTTTTGGAACGGCGCATGCGCCGTCCGCCTACATATCCTAGTGTGCATTGCGGCAATGTACGCTGCACGGGCCTATTGGTTTCGACGTGGACGTAGGTCCCTATTCACGGACGACTTACGCAAACAACGTAAAATTTTAGAATTTCGACGCGGGAACGGCGGCCACACTTTAACATTACCATTCCAACTATTTGATGGAATAACTTTAGGCCTGATAAAGCATTACGTAAACGGCGTATCTGTACTGCGTCGGCCGGGCGCACGTTCGTGAAAAGGCGTATCTAGTGATTTACATATTCTACGCCGACCGCAATGGAAGAGCCACCTAGCGGCCAGCCTAAATATTGCACCCTAAGATAGGACGGCACAAGCCGTCGTATCTTAGATAGGTTAAAGTGTATCTCTGTTTGAGAATACACTTAAACTTAGGTCGGCGCAGATTCCGAATTAGGTTGGCGTATCTACTGATACGCCGGCCTAACTCTATGTGAATCTAGCTATGTATCTGTATACAAAAAGTTCTCATTTACCAGGTTTGGGCAATTATAATCACTGGAATCCATTTTACCGCTACCTTGCACAGTAGTTGAAGTAAAAATCGTCAATAAAAGGGAACGGGTACCAGTCTGAACAGGGACCAAAAAATAAACACGGCATCCATTACCAGGGGGATTCCTGGACCTGGGCACAAGTCAGATACAACAAAAAATTGGACCGGAGACCATGTGGTCAACATCCAGTGTTGTCCATTTCTGTCCAGCGTTGCCATCTTCCAGGGAGAGGGAATGATTGATTTCTCAGGATTTTTGGGCTCAGCTGGAAATCACTATGCCAGGAAGATTTCTACCTTGCTGGACAGCAGTAAAGGGTGACCCAAAGAAAGGATCTGCTTGTCCCAAATTGGCAGACTGTTGAGCGGCAAAGGTCTTGAGTGGAAGTGAGCAAAGGGAACGGTCTCAAAACTAGCCACTATGAGGCCAAGAAACCTCATGCAGAAGCTAGTCAAGGGATGCTTGGGTGACCCAACAGTCCAACTACTGGACTTCAAGATGAGCAATTTTTTCGGAGCAAGGAAAATTTTGGCCTGGGCCATGTCCAAGATCAGCCATCTGAATGTTTGAAAGACTGTGGATGAGAAATCGTTAAGCAGGTCATTCAGGTACCCTGCAAGGTAGATTTCCTGAGATCTTTGGGGACACTTATTGGTTAAGATATTTTAGGTCCAAAATGGGGTAACGTTTCATTTTGGTTTTGGGAATGCATAGGTTTGAGTAAAACCTTTCCATTGTAGGAACTGGTTTTACCATTCTTTGAGTCCAAGGTTGATTTAGGGTGGAGAACAAATCCTTGGAGGTTAATCTGGCAGATTTGAGGAAGGGGTAGGAATAGAAATACTATTTTGTAACCCAGAGGTTCAGAACATCTCCGATCCAGACTGGTGTAAGGGCCAACAGTCATCCCCCCACACTGAAGTGTAAGGCCTCGTACACACGGGCAAGAATTTCATCAGGAAAAAAAATGTTTTTCCTGACGAGATTCTTGGCAAGAATCTCTTGCCGCCCGAGTGTACACGCAGACCTTTCAAAAGAACCACGGTTCTCTTGAAAGGCAAGAACGCAGGGACGTCATCACGTACGACGTGCATTGCTTCACCCAACCTATGCCTTGGAAGCTACGGCGCATGCGTCAGTCATTTCGAGCATGCGCAGGTTTCCACAGCGACAGGTAAGTATACACACTCTCGGGTTTCTCGTCAGGAAACAGGCCGACAAGACTCTCGACGAGAAAATAGAGAGCAGGTTCTCTATTTTTCCCGTCAAGATTCTGGCCAGATTTCCAGACCAGAAACCTGAAAGCCTCATACACACGCTCGGTTTACTTTCTGGTTCTTGCCGAGAAAACCGAGCGTGTGTACGAGACTTGAGAGTGCCCCTTCATTTGGAAAAGGTCTATTAGATGGAAGGTTTTGGAGTCCAAAGTTTGTGACAAAAGAATGGACCTACCATTGCCTTAGAGAAGGATGCCTGGATGGAACAAAAGGATTTTTTTTTGTAAAAGTAGCTTCCTTGATAACCATTCACCATCAAAACGTATGTGTAAAAACACCTTACAAGGAAGTTTTGTAGCCAAAACTACAAAATTGTGCACAAATGCACAGAGAGCAGTGTCATCTTAGAGACCTGGCAAAATATATTCTCTCAGGCATCAAAAAAATAGCAGCTCTAAAAGGCATGAGCTGCAATAGTTCTAGCAGAACAGGGTCCTAAAAGCCAGAATTGTGTGCTCTATTCATTTTCCCAGTTCAGTTAGTAACAGTCTGAGAAAATGGACATAACTGCAATGGCCAGATTGGAAGGAGGAACCAGCTAGAGAAAATGTTGCCTTCTGTTGCGTCCAACAGAATCCTTACAGGTTACAGAGCGAATATCTCCAATGGACCGAGATGCCTGTGAACAGAAATGGCATGGTTTCCTCCTTGGACATAGTGAGAAATATATAGCTTTTTAGGATATGGCTAATAAATGTGTGTGCAAAAGAAAAGTCTTCTTCACCCAATAAGTGCCCATAGGAGCTTGTTTAGACTGAGGAGATTCTGGTGCTCCTAGGCAAAAGCTAGTATGCATCTCATCAATAAGAGTTCACAGTAGAAAGCATACGGTGTGAAGCTTTAGCTTTGCCTCATAAATAAAAAAAATAAAAAAAAAAAAAAAAACACAAAAGAGAATTAGAGGAAGGGCGCAATGTCAATATAGGACCTTGCAATGTTGCAGAGGAACAGTTATCACCCTGAGATTTTTTACTTGTTTTCTGCATCTGTAGCACAAGTGCTGTTAGGCCCATTTTTCTCTGCATCTTTTCTCCACCATTGGCAATGCTTCTTGCATCCTCGGCCTAAAAGCCAGGCCAAGGGCATCAGCCAGAAAAAAGTGCCACTGCAGCACCACTTGAACAGCAGAGCTGTATGGGAAAAATCTGCCAAACTTAAAAGGTAAGTGTTATAATAATGCTACCAACTGCCAATGTCGTAGGGACGTTTACAGAGGGTGTCGATACAAAGTGAATAACACCCGACATCTAAAAACAGGCCCTAGTCTCTAATTCAGGGAAACCCTTTCTTACTTTATCCATGCTGCTGGAGGAAATCAAACTTCACCCATAATGGATGGCATATCTCCAAAAGGGTCTGAGTGCCATAAGAATGGACCATGGTCCTGGAACTGTAGAGCTGGGCTTGACAAATAAAATTATTTTTTAACCACTTGCCACTTTCACCCCCTACATGCCAAGGCCAAAATGTTCATTTTTTTTATTTATTTTGCTGAATAAAAAATAAATAAATAAAAAAAAACACACACACACAAACTTTCTTCATACAAAACTTTGCAAATAAGTCATTTTTCTCTAGTCGTCTGTCCAGGACAGCTCTAGAGAGAGATAGGCTCCACCTCCGGAGGCAGGAAACACATCAGATCCTTAAAGGGCGGCCTAAGTCCCTCTTTCCCTGTCTTTGCGTTTCCTCCTCCTCCTCCGGAGACAGCTGGATGGAGCTCTCCTTCCCCTCAGCCAAGGCAGGCTGCCTAAAAGGAGAGGGGGAAGGAGGTCTGCAGTACCTGGAAAGGTGGCAGGCATCTGGGTCCCCTTGTCAGGCTACAGGGAAGCTGGTACCGGCACCCTCCTCCAGAATAGCCCGGGGAGGGCTGGCGTTCCCCGCACATATCTCACGGCGTTCTGCTGGCTGGATACTATGGTATCCCAGAGTTAGTCCGGTAAGGGGGCAGCGGGTGTAGGCCTTCGAGTTCCCGTCTGTGGAGCGCAGGAGGAGGACGGGGACTTTTGGTGCACCACTTCCACGCTCGCCGAGTGAACCGGATGCCAGATCCATGGCGGGATTTAAAAAAAATAAATAAATAAAAAAGCCACAGGATGGTCTGGATCCACAGCGATGCTTCAGCAAGACATCATAGATCTAGCGAAACCAAGTGGCAGTGGTGCCGGCCCACCTCAGGTAGGCGGACAAAGGGGTCCCCTGGGGCTAGGGGGTGATAGCTCCCACACCCTTTTGAGATGGGATCCAGGCTAAAGAGTCATACGAATCCTGTCAGCGGCTGGTGGGGGTGCTCATAGGTGTTGGTGAAGGTTTACACTCGCTGATTGTCTAAGGTTTTTTTCCAACAGCAGCTTATGTTTTTTCCTTTGCCTCCCTTCTCTTCTCTCCTTCTCTTGTCCCAGGCTCAGCCTAAAGATCTGGAGAGGTCGGGGGGGGGGGGGGGAGGTGTCCGTCATGCACAAACAAATTTAAAGAAGGGTGGAACAAGCCCCTCTGTAAACCCTGTATTGATAAATTGGTTTACAAGGAGGCAACAGGGCATGCAAAGAATTGATTTCTGGCAATCAGAAGGAAACGAAGGCCATTAAGTCTATGCTGTCAAACCCCAAAACAACCAGCCGTAGTTGCCCCTGCCCCCCGAATCGGGGGGGGGGGGAGGAATCAGATTTCTTGGATGAGCTAAGCGAAACGGCATCATACGAAGATATTCCGAGCCAAGGGACAAGCTCACCCATATACAGGCGCTCATTTGAGGAGGTGGATGCCTTATTGGGGGTGATCCTCGAGATGCTCAATATCAAAGAAGAGCAGGCCTACATGACCAGATGTATCAGACCCTGCAATAAGACCAGAACAGCGTATTTCCGGTACACAGCACACTGGCAGACTATCAAAATAGAGTGGCTGGAACCAGAGAATTTTTTCCCCCCCCCAAAAATCTGAAGAGGAGATTCCCCTTCTACGAGGATTCCACCTGTATTTGGAACAAAGTGCCCAAAGTGGGCGCAGCCTTTTCCCAGTGCACCAAATCAACGGACCTCACCTGTCCTTAAGGAACCCATGGAGAAGAGGATGGAGGTACTAGTCTTCAAAAGGTTAGGCTGTGTGGCATCCCATTTGGGCAAGATCTAGAAAAAGTTCTAGACTGTACTGCCAACAAGAAGAAAGCTTTCCCTATCAAAAGTAAGAAAGCTCCGGAGAAACGTTTTTCGTCCCCAAGAACAAAGGCCGTCACAGGGACAGACCCCTAAAGGGTAAACCACTAAGAAACAGTGGGGAAGGGGGGAAGCAGAAAGGTGTCCTGTTTTCCTCTCCTAAAGAGAACACCAAATACCAGTGACTTGGTTCCCGTGGGAGGGAGGTTGGGGCAGTTCCTCCCACAGTGGAAAAAGACTACCCCAAATACATTTATTCTGAGGATAATCAGTGAAGGCTATCAAATTCAGTTCAAGGGCACTCCGCCCGCAAGGATGTTCGTAACCACACCTCCCAGGGAACCTCAAAAGATGACAGCCTTGTTGTCACAAATTGGCATCTTGGTAGACCAGAGGGTTCTTGTTCCAGTGCCACAGCGAGAAATAAACCACGGTTTTGTCGCATTTTTGTAGTAAGGAAACCGTTGGGCAAATTCCACCTAATATTAAACTTGAAGTCACTGAACAAATGGGTTGCTTACAAGAATTTTCGGATGGAGACAATCTTTTTGGTGAAGTTAATTCTTCCCTCGGATTGCTTCATGGCCTCCCTCAATCTGAGGGATGCCCACTTACACTACTAAAACTACTCAAAAATGTAAGGGTGGCAATCAGGTGGGGAAAGCAGGTCCTACATTTTCAATTCAGGGCCCTGCCGTTCGGCCGTTCCTCATCCCCCAAGATTTTTATGAAAATCCTGGCAGAGGCATTGGCCCCCCTGAGAATAAAAGGGATATAGGTCATCCCATACTTAGACGACCTTTTATTTTTTGCACCCTCCACGCTCCAATTACAAGGAGATCTGCGGTTGGCCATTTCCTTTTGGAAAAGCTGGGGTGGTTGATAAACATGAAGAACCTAACCCTGACACAAGTCTTACAGTACTTGGTGAACTCTGACACAGAAAATATCTCACAGAAGAGAAAGTAAAAAAAGGTGAAGGCGACAGCAGCCTTTTTTCAGAACAATCTGTTAGTTTCCATTCGTTACGCTATGTCGGGTCTGGGTTTCCCGACAGCAACAATTCCTGCAGCGCCCATTTTAGGTGTCTCCAGGCAAATATCCCGAACAGCTGGGATGGAACGAACGCAAGAATCGTTGGACATAACCTTCAGCCTATCTCCAAAGACCAAAAGGTCTCCGTGGTGGTGGAGGGACAAAGAGAACCTTGTGCAGGGTCTATTATTATTTTCCACCCTGTTACTTATACCTGACAAAAGGAACCTCCCCTTATGCTGCCCGAGAGGAAGGATCCACTATCCCAGGGCCCAGATCTATTATCTAAAATACAGACCCTGAAATTGTCAGCTTGGTGTCTGAAGAAAGCCTCCTGAAGTCTAAGGGGCTCTCGGACAGGGTGGTAAACACCATTCTTTCTAGTATTAAGAAGGTAACCCAAGCGATTTATATTACATTTTGGAAAATTTTCTGTTCATGGTTAGATACCAAGAAGGTGTCTGCAGGTATAACAGCTGTCTTGGAGTTTTTACAAGATGATGCAGATAAAAGGACTGGCCATTAGCACATTAAAAGTACAGGTATTGGCCTTGTCTGTTTTTTTGAAGCAACTCCTGGCCTTCGACCTGGTAGTTAGTTTTTTTTAAGGAGTTAGCCGGGATTAGACCCATTCAGTTTAAAATTCTGCCAAAATAGGAACTGTCAACAGTATTGCAAGGTTGGGTTAAATGGTCGCAAAAGGAAGAGCTCAAAACTGTCTTTTTAGTGGCCATATCCATAGACACATTAGTGAGCTGTAGGCCCTTTCCATTAAGGAACCTTTCATGCTAATTTTTTTAAGACAGGCTGGTATTACATACAGACCCAGGTTTTTTTACCTAAAGTAGTGTCAAAATTCCATAGGACTCAGGAAATAGTTTTACCTTCTTTTTGTGAGTCCCCAACCAATCCAAAGGAAACTGAATTCCACCAACTGGATGCGAGAGCCTGTGTCTTACGGTATCCGGAATTGTCGAAAAGCATTAGAAAATCCAATGCTCTATTTATTTTACTTTCGGGGAAAAAAATTGGGGTTTCAAGCTTCGAAAGGCACAATTTCAAGGTGGATTAAACAAGCCATTGTGGAAGCTTACAAGATCTTAAAAAAGGAATGCCCTTTCGCCCCCCCCTAATGGCTCACTATACACGGGCACTAATCGGCCTCTTGGGCGGAGCAGGCTGGAGCAACACCAGAACAAATCTGTCGAGCAGCAACATGGTCAAACTACTCGACTTTCATGAAGCATTAAAGATTGGACCTTCTCAGAGCAAGACCAAGTGTTTGGGAGGAAAGTCCTCGAAGCAGTAGTCCCCCCCCCCCAATCTGGTAAGTTCTCGTTGATTCTCTAGTGCTGTCCTGGACAGACAACTAGAGAAAACTAGAGTTAGAAATACCCATAACTGTTTCTAGGAGTTGACCAGGACAGCAGGGATTCCCTCCCTATTTGCTGTTATAACTTTGGACAAGTGTTTTTGTTGTTTCAGAAGCTGTTCCAGGGAAGTTCTCAGATAAAGACTGGGGAAGAGGGATGGAAGCCACCCTTTAAGGATCTGATGATGTGTTTCCTGCCTCTGGAGGTGGAGCCCATCTTTCTCTAGTGCTGTCCTGAACGACTCCTAGAAACAGCGTTACCGGTAAGTCCAACGCTAATTTTATTTTTCATTGATGTGCAGTGATGAATTAGGATTTAGTGACATGGATATGGTCACCGATTGGCACTAACGGAGCTGCAGTGATAATCAGGGTAAATGTCCCCTGACACAGGACAGCGCTGAGGAAGGGAAATGCTGATCACCGGCATTTGTTTACATGTGACCATCTGCGATTGGACACATCTAGTCACAAGGTAAAGGGCCACGGAGTGGCCCCTTAACTCAACCTGTTAAAGGGTTAATCACAGCTCAAATTACCACTAGTAACCCTAGAGTTCCACGGAAACCCTGGTTGAGAAAAGCTGGTCTAGAAGATGTAGGATCTAACCAATGCACCTCTGCAAATTAAATGGTAGTCAGCAGCAGGAGACCAAAATGATCACCCAGAAAGGTCTTCTTTGTAGCCACAAGTCACTAATGCCATTAATCTGAACAGTGAAGGATGTCGCTCACCACAGTTACAGTATGTATACTTTATTTATATACAGTGTACAATGTACACATAGGCTTGACCTGCTTCATAACACACAAAAATCAATCCCACGCCATCCAGTAGTATCAATCCAAATCAATATAATAAAAACACATGTGAGTTTATAAACCATTTTTCCTTTTATATGTATGTATCAGCACCAACCTAAAAATTTCACAATTTGGCAAAAGAAAAAAAAAAAAAAAGAAAAAAAGGGAAGTGAACCATTAGCCAAGTTCCTGCCCGAGCCCCTGTAACCTGGGGATGGAGAAAGGGACAATAAATAGTATATCACGCACACACACACTACACACAGAGTCAATTCATTTCTAATAAAGACAACATATAGAAAAGATGGAGAAGTACATGCATGATAAGGACAGGATGTGGATATGTCATCTCTTTTGGAACAAAGACCATAAGAATAAAAAATAGTATCTCTGAACGACAATGCATTTAATGCTGCAGAGGTTTATTTGCATTGCCGAGAACAGTACCAATAGTCCATGATTTATTGTTTTAATCTGAATTCTAAGGAACAATTTCTCTTTAAAAAATATTTGATGTTCATTAAACCCAACTCCAGGCATTAATATAACATTTTGGTCAGACTGACGAAGGGTGCCGTTCATCTTTATTGAGGATATTTCTCTTTTTGTCCAATTTGACAAGTATCAGTATGAGGGAAAAATCACCCCACTTTCTATTTTACAGGCGTCAGACCAGAAAATGAGAGCACCCTTCAATTAGGACACAGACCAGGATGGTAGGTCAGGATTTGATTGCCTTCTATGTCCACATGAGAGAGATTTCCCTTGCTATCCTGTCTAGGTGACAAGTGTTGGACAGAAAAGAGAAAGTCTCCGTTATGGGGATACAGACCGCATTTAAATCAGAAAAATCACATTACATCTGGGACACAACATGGAAACCTGAGTGTGTCAAAAGATAGACGTTCCTATCAGCTGGAGTTGTACTTTAAAGCATCAAAACGGTCTGCACAGTGGAATCATTAGGCCCTCCCTCACTAGAATAGTCATTGATGTCTGTGCCCGATCTCCAGGGAACAGAACTTTCTGATGGAAACCAGTGTCGCATTTCCTTTAGCAATGAAATCACCTTGGTCATAACCATGTGCATCATCGGTGGTGTGTTCAGCTTCAGCATTAGTATCATTCGGTCATGACACTTCAATTGGCAGACATGCATCTTCCCTATGCCAAGTGCTACCAACATCCAGTTATGCAGAACAGGCCTGAAAAAGGCCAAAGAGTTTCCACAATCATGATTAGGGGACATTTGCAAAACAGTCCTAGTCTCAGAAGTGGAGTTGTATCTAAAAGGCCAAGCTTCACCAAATGAACTACCTACCCCAGAGCTGCACTACAACAGCTCCTGGGTAGGGTTCCAGGCAGGGTGATAACTAGGGGAGTTTATACCAATTGGAAGTTAAGGAAGTTTCTCACTTTGATGAAAGCAGTAAACAAACCATTAGGGACACTGCACAAAGAGCAATAATGTATTGAAAGCAATGCAACAACACCTTTCACTGGGCAGAATGAAAGACTTATTTAAATTGGTTGCTGGGTACTACTAATTAACACTGCTCTTTGCTATTAAAACAAGACAATTGTATGTTAAACTTGCAGTCATAATTTCTTCAGTTCTCCAAGTTGAACATGTGAAATCATTTTAGAATTACTTGGCGTGCTCCAAGCCTGGGTTCACACTTGTCCGACAAACGCTCCGACATTGGGAGCTCATGTCGCATGACGTGTGAAAATTAATGTTTCCCTATGAGAGCTGTCTTAACTGGTCCGACTTTGAAAATGCTCCCTGTACTACTTTGGTCCGACTTTGATACTACTTCAGCCCATTGAATATCATTGAAGTCGGATCCTTGTCCTAACCATCTGACATTGTGATTACAGCAGCAGTAAAAATTTCTCGCACTGGGATTGTTTTGATTGGTCAAAGAACAAGTCAGACTATTACAAAGTCGGATCAAAGTAGTATCCTGTTCATGAAAGTCGGATGGATGTAGGACCAATGTAGGACTGATGTCGCAGAGCAAAGTAGAATGAAAGTCGGATGACTGTCGTGTTGTATCAGTGTGAACCCAGCCTAAATGATCATCAACTCTGTCTTTCAAAGAGCAGCTTCAGCTGTAAATGGCCAAGGAATGCATAATCATCTGTACTGCCACAGGGTAACAGTATGCAACAGATCAGACCCCTGTGGAGCTAGGTCATGCAGACCACTGTAGCTCCATGAGATTACAAGTCAAATGTACCTGTCACCTGTGCACAATACAAGCAGCCTGAACCAATACAGAACTATTTAATATGGATCTAATATCACAAATACCTGGTAAAATTGTAGGTCAAATGCGTATAAGTTCATACTTTACATGTATTTTATCTCCTTTGAGTGTTTTCATAATGTTCCCAATCCACAAGAAAAATCAAATGGTGTGAAAAGCCATATTTTACAATTGTCACCAGACAGGAAGTGTAGAGAAATCTCCCCAATGGGATAAACCCATAAAAACCTGACAGAGGTTAATACCCATTTCCTACGCTATCCAAAACATTTTGAAAACGTGGCTAGAGGCTCTATAGAAAAAGGATGTAGATATTGTGATACATCAAACTTGTAGGAAACTCATCGACTTTGAACAAGTATAGAGATAAGGATTTCTCACTTTTCTCAAATTTCCGTTTGCATAATTTCTTATCTGACTAAATTGATGGACTGATTAGGCCAGGCAATTAGCACATTTTAGGAGGCCAGAAATCGCAACTCCTGTATTCCTCCATAACAGGTGTATGTTAAGTGATTTTAAAAAGGCCAATTTCATCCATAGCAGCTCAGATGTAAGAGGGTACTGGTTGCATCACCCCTTTTTTTATGTCATAATTCCCCAATTTCTCCTGCTAATTACACAAAACCATATCAAAAGGCAACATTCTCTCATTGCTTTTTTCATTGCAGAGATAGAAACTATTAATAAAAGGCCAATGCCATCCACTTTCCATACAAAAAAAAGCCCTAATAAAATGTTGAAGTGTCAGGAGTTTAAGTCAGGATCTAAATACATAAATGGTCCATGAACAAAGAAGCATTATGCCCAAAAAGTCACTGACAACCACCAACAGTTATAAGAACACCCATTGCGAGGAAAAATATGACTTTTTAGCATTATTTTGCTGTATGCTTAGTTCCAGGGGAGCAATAGCAGCCAGCTTATCCATCAGTTCTGGAAAAATGCTAGAGGGCAACTAAATGCAAACTTTAGTGAAAAATCACTTTTGATGAAAATTTTGATTAAATTAGCTGGAAAACGAGTCTTATAGAGTCCATTTAATACTGCCCTAAGACAGGGTATGGGCACATTATTCTAAATTTCCAACAAAGTACTGCCTAGGTCAGCCTCTCAGCAATTTTACCCCAGATGAACTCTTAAAGTGGTATTAAACCCAAAAGCAAAATATATTCTACTGTATTGCAACTTACAAATTCTTTGATGTGGTGGCTGCATTCATTCTTCCCTTAACAGACCAAGCTTTTCAGCAAAAGTGGCAGTTAGAGAAACCATTTAAAGACTGGGTTACTTTCATTGATTATTGCCTAGGGAGTCAGAGCAGAACTCGGAGCGGGTACCTGTCAAAAAAAAAGGGGACCAGCCCCCCCCAAAGAGTGCATTCTTGAAAAAAGGAGGGGGGGGGGGGTAGCAGACCTTAGATTAAGTTTCCACTATTGCAACCTGAAATCACTTGATTTTGATGCGACTTGAAGCAATGCCTGCATATTCTTTAGGTCTATGGACCTCAAGTTGCATCAATGTCGGACCAAAGTAGTGCAGGGACTACTTTGAAGTTGCTCAGATATGAACAGTACTCATTAGAAATCATGAGGTATGACTTGTCATGCGAATTTGCAGTCCCAATTTACACTAGTTGATATGTAGCCTTAAATTGGAACTTCTCCTTTTGGGTGGAGTTATGCTTTAAGAGAGGAAGTGTGTTACTGGCAGGTGAAAATAAATAAGACTACAAAAAAAAAAAAGTTAATGCAGCCACCACATAGGGATTGGTAAGCTACGATGCTTGTTTTGGGGTTTAATACAGATTTAAAATATTTTTGAAATCTTGTGGAACCCCAGCTAGAACCAATCATCATTGATGATCGGTAGGAAAAATGCCCCACTTACAGTTAGTTGTGGTACAACCACCACAGTTCAAAGAACCTCCTAGCAACCTGTGGAGGAACCGATTCTACAGAACCCCAGTTGAGAAACACTGCATTTTTCTGTCTTTTCCAGTCACCTAGCACAAAAAGGTACCATTTCGGTAAAGGAGACAAAGTAAATTACACTCTGAAGGCAAATTCTGCAAGACCCAACGAAGAACTGGCCCCCAGCTGCAGGGGTTTCACCTGATGCTTTGCCTCTGTATAAAAGGGATCCAACGCAAACTTACCCGGCCTCTTGCCATTTGCCCACCCCTGTACTACCGATCACTCTTTACTACATGAAGCTACACAGACTAGTTTTGAGGAGGATGAGAAACATTTAATGCAGATTCCGTAAAACAAAAAACTATGCGTGTTTAAATATAAACAGAATGATGAATAAATAAGTTACGAAAAGCGATCCTCAAATTCTAGGCAAGTTTTGGGTTTGCCGACTGTAATTCAAACACATTCTTAATAAATGCTATGCCATGGTGGTGAGTGACATCAACGTCTGTGGTACATATAGACCAAGCAAATGCAAATCAGCAAAATTAACAATATCATGCTTGCAAACTGCAGAGGCAGCCTTTGTAGGGTGAACAGATATTCCCAGGAATGCAGCCAAAGGACATCTTTAGGAACTTGTGACATCACTGAGGCACTTCAGCATTATATAAATCAGGCCTGATGGAAGGGTCCATCCAGCCAATACAGATCATTCAGGTTTAGCAAATGCTGGAGAACTAAACCAACAAACAGGATCTTTAGGACTGCAGCGTTTCAATCACTATACACAAATTCCCAAAGCAGCACACCTGCTGAGGAGGACCATTGGATTCTTAGTATAGTTTACATAATGGAGGATGCATAAGGCGTAGGACACCCAAAGATGGTTATGAACATCCCCGATTTCACAGTTGGATAGCAACAAAGCCAGAATATATGGCAGAGAAATCTCCCCATGAGATAGAACATTTGAGTGGTATGACCCCTTAAAGGAAACTTGTAATAAATACAGGGGGAAGTCACTGCTGACTTCTGAAAATAATCCTCTTCTGGCATGCTTACATTGTGGCTCAATAATCGGAGTCAGCGACAGGTACATAGATCAGGTGTTCAGACCTCACCTGCTACATGATTGTTGATGGCCTGCCTGGCTTTAATATTTTGAGTCTAATCCAGGACAAAGATTTTTATAGGGATCAGTAGGGTTGCACCAATACCATTTTTTTTTACCTATGAG
Source organism: Rana temporaria (assembly GCF_905171775.1). Classification (NCBI taxonomy): domain Eukaryota; kingdom Metazoa; phylum Chordata; class Amphibia; order Anura; family Ranidae; genus Rana; species Rana temporaria. Next base: position 411,539,145 of record NC_053491.1, read on the forward strand.
TACCGATACTTTCGGTCAAGTACTCGCAGGATACAGAGTACCGATACCTTTGTGGTGTAGTTGGAGCCCATACAAATGATTGGGTTCAAATCGCATCGCAAAGAATCACATGTGATTGGAACAAGAATGCGGTGTGACTCCTGTCCAAATAGCATGCAGTTTTCAGCACCGCTCCCGTGTGAACCCAGGCTGAAGTCACTATGACAAGCCTGGGTTCACACAGGGGCAGTGCAGAAAAATCTCATGCGATTCGGACAGGAGTCACACCACATTCCTGTTCAAATCACATGTGATTCTTTGCAGTGCAATTTGAGCTCATTTATTTTGTATGGCTTCAAATTGCACCGCAAAGGTATTGGTTTCAGGTATTGGGAGAATTTGGACGCACAAGAATACTCATGCAAATGCCTAGTATCAGCACTGATGCCGATAATGGTGCAACCTTAATTTATTTACAGTAATAGCAGCCCCTTATAGGTTTTCTTTAAAGAGGTTCTCCTAGTTCAATTTAAAGCACAACTTCAGCTTTGAGGCAATTCTGATAAGGCAGAGCCTTTAACATGGTTTCCTTTAAGAGAACCTGTCACCCCCCGTGTGCATTAAACCCAGCCATAGACTGTTTCGACTCTCAGCTGGTTCAGCAGGGACCTTCCAAGAGTCGAACTATGTATAGGCAGGCTGATCAAATCGTCATCTTGGGTACAACAAACCTGTCAGATTTTGCATGCGATTATTGCCAGCAGCTATAGCCTTTAGCAATAATCAGTGTTCTCCCGGCTGGGATGGCTCCCCACGACGGGAGAACACAATAACTCCATGGAGGGAGAACCTCCCATCAACACCAACACTGTTGATGGGGGAATCAAGAAGTGTTCTTTCCTGCAAACCCGTGAAAGAAAATCACTCCATCTATAGCTGGCTTAAGATGTTATGTAAATGTACTCAATAGTTATGGCTGCCTTCCTTAATAACCGACTAAGGTTGCTCCACAAAGAGCAGTTCTAATCTTCTCCTTGAACACTGAGTCTTTCAGAGGCTCTGTGTGCCAGTCTGATATTGCAGCTACCCCTTCCAGGACCCCGTCAACAGCTGGTGAAACTGTGCTTGACCCACATAGGCAGTCTTTACCAATTAAACAAGGCTATCCTGGTCACTTCCAGAAGGGGCGACTTCAGGTTGTGGGAGCTGTGGCATAAGACTGGAACAGTGGCTCCAAAACTTCCAGAAGAAAGTTAGATTCTCCATTTTCAGGACATAACCAGTCCTTATGGAGAAAAAGAAAAAAGCAGCCATAACTATAGAAATGCGAGTAGGTTTACAGAATATCTTGAATGCAATATGCATGGGATAGGCACATGGCTTCTTTAAAACAAGGAAAATTTGAAAAATTCTAACACAATGAGCACTTCATGAACCTGTAAAGATGGGAAATTTATAAATTTTACAAAGTGGCTGCTTTGTATCATTTGTCCAGTAATTAGGTGCAAAAACACTTCCAATGTGCCTTCTCCATCTCAGCGTTGCCTACCTACAGTTGGTGGAAGACTTATAAGTGAAATCCCCAAAAATGTATTTCTCATCAGCAGGCAGTGGAGATAAGATCTAGAACCTGTGGCCCTACAGGGTACATGATTATAGGGCATTTCCAGGTTGTTGGAGTCCCCCAGCAAGGGTTCAATTTATCATTAATACTACCGGGAGCCATCATCTCCTAAAGAACAGGCTGCATCCTCCTGATTATTGGTTCACGCTACAAAAACGGCCGCTTCCACAGAAGGTAAGAGACATGCTCTCATAATAGATATTATTTAATGAACACTGTCCACTTTTAATTACGCCGATACAGACCTTAAGTCGGTTACTGTCTGCTGGCAATAATTCAGTGCAGCACATTCACCAACATTGTATACAGGTACACAGTGCATATCTATAGCGGATACAAAGCAAACCTCATACAAAGTAAAAGGAGTAGGTAGAGATTCTCTGACTGTACAGTGCATCAGGTTTCTTCTACAGGGACTTGGCAAAATAATGGAAACACCATCTTGAAAAAAGGAAGTTTGTTATAACCAAGTCACAACTACAAAAATAGCTGCAATCCTAATTCACATTAAAACTGACTGTCATTACCAGAAGGTGTCCATTATAAAAGAAAAAAGGAAAAAAAAAAAAAAAGAAAAGAAGGTGTGGCAGTTAGCTATTTGATTTTTCACAGCAATATTGAGAAAAGGCCAAATTGGCAGTGCCCAAAATAGATGAGCAGCCATCAAAAAAAAAAAAAAAAAAAAAAAAAAAAAAAAGGGGAACCACCACAGAAATGACAATACATACAAAACAAGTGAAAACCGCATTGGCAAAAAAAAGGACCAAGGGTGACAAATTAATGCTCAGCGAAAAAAAAAAAATAGACTAGCAACCAATGGGATAACTGCCAAGTGCTACAAAACGACTTCCTCAATTGAATAAGCAGCTATGTCTCTACACAAGCCCTGTACATGAAGAGTCAGTTGTGACATGAATCCTTTTCAAATTTCAGGTAAATCCATTATTTTGCCCACCCCGGTCGTTGTGTATATTATGATACAATTTCTTTATGCATGTAGGACTGACCGCAGAAACTGCTTCTCCTGCCCAGTGTTTTGCTCTTGGGTGCGTTACATTGCAGAGCCGCTCCACTTTTCTGTGAAGTGGAAGGGATTCTCTTGTCCCAGAATTCAGAGCGTGAGGTAGGCTGGGAGCAAGGTAAATTCACAGTGCTGAAAAACATTCCCCTGCCTGTCGCACAATGAATGCCCCAAATAGGACCTTGTGTTCTTGAAGGGAGTGCCAGTCCAAAGCCAAAATATCCATTGCAGGTGGCAGTTGGTGGCTTGAATCATCCACTCCTTTCTTATTATTTAAGCCTGCAGTGGCAAGACCACAACACTGAAATTCTCAGCACCAACAACCATTATTAGGACAAGGTTGGGTCTCACTGTTCCTATAGAACTCTCCATAATTTATATTAAACCGAGACCACCCCCCCAGGTTATGACCATGTCAGATGGGAGGAGCTGAGAACTCGTGTACAGACAACACACTGGCAGGCAACGCAATATTTAAAAGTATGGTGGATAATTCAAATCACCAGTGCCTCATCCCAAAATATCAGCTTCGGGTAGATTTACCAGTAGTCACTTACACAAGTGGAAGCAGTCATTTTGTATGAACCAATGATCATAAGAACGTAGATTATTCATTCAGTGACATCAGTTAAAATTATCCCGCTGCTATAAAATTACATACAAACTAATGTCACCATCAATTTGTCAACAGGCTTCCCTGCCTTAGCGATGTCACAAGATCCCTGTGACAGTGTTTCCCCAGTCAGCTGCAGGTCACCTTCAGCAATTTTGTGTCTTGCCACAGATGCAAGTTATCCCTTGACAAGTTTCCATGGTGATCAACTTGCCTCCTCATCTTGCAAATGGCTTGTTCAGATACTTACTGGATGTTTCCTAGTTACCAGAATGCTCAATCACAATAACAGGAGTGAAGTTTGCATTGCACCCGTTTCAAGAGTCAACTTTAGCTGGAAGCAACACAAATCTGTAGCAGTATGGGGTAACCTTTATTTTAGTGAACAGTGGTCCAGCTTGCAGAAGGTTTGCCTCCACAACTATGGCCTGTGGGTTTCTGCTCCAACAGAGAGAGAGAGGGGAGTGCAATGGTTGATGCTAGACCTAGGGCTTAAGGTGGAGTGAGGAGCTGTTTGGCATCCGAGAATTGTGTAGCTAAATATATCATCCTTTAACGCACACAATGATATGAGTTAGTTTGATGGTAAAATGAACACAGATGGGTGTTAATGACACATTCTTATACAAGTAAACAAAAGGGAGAGGGTCTACCCAGTTCTAGGAGATGCTAGGAAGATACAAAGTACCACCCATCATTGATGATACACACCCCCAAGGTACCATTAACTGTTATTGATGTGATAAGCACGCAGCTGTCACATGCATTAAAAATAGATTGGGTTCCAGCTTCCCCCATTCATCAAACATTCTGGGAGTACAGCCGTTGCAAAAACAGTACCGCAACCCTGTGCATAAAGAATTGCACACTGTTCCATAGATATCTCTGCTCGCCTTCTCCATGCAGGTAACAGATAAAAGATGAGAGTGTCTATTTCAGGACGAGTCAAAGGCCTGAAGACAAAAGCAGCTCCTGATCTCCCTCCTCGTCCTACAAAGGCTTCTCTTGTTCCAGCAACAGCAGCTGTCGGCCATGCTTTTCTGGTCTGGGCAATAGGGAGGATCCCATGATCTATGTCCTGAGTTATTTTAAGAAGGGGGTAAGGTGATATGAGCATCTTGAAAGCAGATCCCAGGGCAGGGAAGTCTCAGTGCAGGGGGGAGAGGGGCTCATCCCATGGGATTTCAGAGTATGAATAGAACAAGCTGAAGGGCTTTATAACAGCAGCAGATTTTCAGAGCAAGAATGGGCAAATCTCTTCCTCAGCCGGGCTGCAGGGAATTGGATGTGAAGGGGAAAGGGGCATCCTTGGAGTCGCTTGGTTATTTTTTGGTTGGTCGGTGTTGTATAAAAACATTGCGGGCATGTTGGCACAAGAAGATAAACAAGAGAAGTGGGAGGGTCTCTTCCCTCTCCAGTCTGTCAGTCTGGCTGTGCTATTTAGAGTGTGTTACATTGCATATTTCTGTGTCCATTCTCGTGCTAGTCTGTTATACCTAGAAAGGAAGAAGAGGAAAGTTTTATGTGAGGAGGTCATTAAGAAATCATAAATACATCAAAACATCACCACAGAAGGCCAAGTCTAATACAAACCACATACATTACAAATCGGATTGTACAAATAAATCTCTGTACAGTCTCCTTTAGAACCCCTTCAGGCAGAACTCTGTGCTAAAATTTGAATTCAAATATTTCCCATTATAGCCACAAACAGAATAAAAATTCACTGTGTGAATCAAATGTCTTTCCAAATACAGATATTACCCTAATCTATCAGGCTACACCAACTACAGGCTGCCTGCAGAAAGCTACTAGAGGGGGCGGAGACAAGACCAGTCACTCTGCACAATGTGAGAGAGCAGCAATGACCGGTCTTTATTACAGGAATCTCCTGTCGCACTGGATTACTGCACAGATCTGGAAAAAAAATACACAAAGCATGCCAAGATTCAATAGGATTCAGTAGGAGTGGGACTTCCTGTCCCACTTCCTCCATCCGCCCAGGGACCGCTTAGGCGATACGTCATATCGCCTTTTGGTGGCCCCTCCCTGTAGGCGATCACCTGGGACACGTGACAGGTCCCAGGTGATCGCTTGTTTACTCAGGGAGCACTGCGCCGTTCCGCATGCGCAGTGAGTGGCTGGCCGTGAAGCCGAAAGCTGTCACAGCCGGGAGCGAAGCTACGGGCGTCGCTGGACTGTGGAACAGGTAAGTGTCTGTTTATTAAAAGCCAGCAGGTACACTTTTTGTAGCTACTGACTTTAAACATAAAAAAGGCTGGAACTCCCCTTTAATGTGTGATAGGCCTTAAAGTGTTATTGAAGTGTCATTTAAAAATAAAAAAGCCCCCACTCTCTCACTGGCTCCCATGGCTGTCTCAGCTAATGAGGAATGATGAGAAGCACAGTTATTGTGCACATCACTAGATCGAGAGGGAGCTCAGGTAAGTATTAAGGTGGCTGGTGGGTAGGGGGCCCCCTACGCACAGGTTTTTTTTTTACCTTCATGCATGAATACATAGACTGCATTAAGGCAAAAAACCTTGAGCCTTTAAAACCACTTTAAAAGTGGTCGTAAAGTCAACATTAAGAAATTCTATAATCCGCAGGATTATATCATGTACAGTGTGTGTGTGTAAAACTAATGCGATAAATACCTCATTTACAGCGCTGCTGGGCGCTCACGTGACCCGCCAGAGCTCTCCTTCACCACTCCGAGCACTGCAGAGGGAGGGGCCGAGATCCCCTGCTGATGTCAGCTGAGAGAAGGAGAGCAGCAGGAGGTCACGTGAGCGCCCTGCGGCACTGTAAATAAGGTATTTAGCTCAAAAGCTTTACTTAAAAAGACACACTGCACATTATATAATTCTGTAACACAGCAGATTACAGGATTTCTTAAAGTGGCTGTAATAGCAGAGGGATTTTTCATCTTAATGCATCAAGATAAAGCTTTCTGTGTGCAGCAGCCCCCCTAACACTTACCTGACGCCCTTTTCTGTACAGCGATGTCCACAAGCGTCTCAGTTGTCTGAGATTCTTTCCCAATTGGATGAGACACTGCAGCGGTGCCATTGGCCCTCACTGCTGTCAAAGTCAGCTAGCCTATTCATGGGAGAGAGGGGGTGAGGCTGGGTTGCGGCTCAGTGTCTGAATGGACACAGGGAGCTGTGACTTGGCTTGAGTGCCAAAAAATTGGGTACCAAAATTGGCAATTGGTCAGACTGCATCCTAGACTCCTGACAGGTGTCTAGAGATGCAGTCTGACCAATTGACAAGCCTCGTTTACATACTAATTTTTGAGTATAAACATCGTTTTTGTGACTTTAAAATGCTATCATGGGTAATGCAAAGATCGGTGCACCCTCCATAACCCCCCCCCCCCCCCCGTTATAATACCCATTGTTCTGAGGAGGGCTGCAAGACTACAGGCTTTGCCTAAATTTAAAGAGTTTTTAGACCAAACACCCAAGTGCAGGAGATTATTATTGTTTTGTTTTTTTTAGCATGGGTGCCCCCATATCTCCCGTTCTGAGCCCCGCTATTGCCTCCTCACGGGCTCAGGGGCTTAGAAACCCCTGGAGCTTAAAGTGATTGTAACGGTTCCGTTTTTTTTTTTTTTACAACAAACATGTAATACTTACCTCCACTGTGCAGCTCGTTTTGCCCAGAGTGGCCTCAAACATCCTCTTCTGGGGTCGCACGGCGGCTCCCCCTTGCATTAGATAACCCCCTCTGGGAAGCTCTCTCTTGCAGGCGCGCTCCTGTGTCATACACTTGGCATCCATAGACACTGAGTGTATGACTTAGCCTTGCCCGCTTGCGCCTGTGTCATTGGATTTGACAGCAGCGGGAGCCAATGGCAGCACTGCTATTAATCTATCCAATCAACGCCAGGACTCTGTGGAGAAGAGGACGTGCTGAGCAGGTGAACTGGCTCCGGTAAGTAAAAACAAAAAGGACTAGGGGGCCCATCATTGCCAGGTGTTTTTTCACGGTGAAAAAACATGAATCTTTAAAACCCCTTTAATCTCCTAAAACGTACCACAAAGTATTCAATATAACCAACCAGCTCGGGCTCTCACATTACATAGCCTTTAGTAATTTATGCAATTTGTGGGGCCAGCTTCATTTTAAACAGTCAATATTATAAAGACAGTCCTATAAAAATGAAAATATCCAATACTCACATAGTACATGTTACGTTATCACATCTAAATGAGCTTGCTTGGATAATAATCATACAGATCTAAACATTGTGTGCTTTGCACAATGGGCTCAACTGACGAAGCGACAGATTGTTCACAGCCAGATCATCACTATTTTTCCACAACAAAGGGTGGAAAGCACGCTGCTGAAAAGAATGATTTTGATGGCAAAAAAAGGTGTTTGTTATTGTTCAGTGAATGGAGCCTGATAACCATATACATAGACAGAACACTGGTAACCGGAACTCTAGGGAAAAGGTTACATATGCAGTAAAAACATATGTGGATCTGGTTACTGGCCATACTCACTTACTCTTGATTCTGTTCAGCCAGATCTGAAATTTACAAACATCTTGCACACTGTACAGTCTGGCCCGTTTACCGGTTTAGCTTTCTAGCTTCTAATGCAACCCTCTCTGCCTCCAACCTACACACTGAACAATGAACCAGCAACACACTTCCAGCTCTTTGTCCAGTGAGCAGGCAGATGACATGTCCAGAGGTGACAAGAGAAACTGTAAAGTTGAAATCAGAATATAGTGGTGGTATAGACCAGTTTTACAGTGTGGCAGGGATGTAAAAAGCTCATTTAGCTTAACATTACAAATCCTTTGTTGGGTAAAATAGCTCAATAAATGTACAACCGAGTTCATGAATTTGCCTTGAATTACACTTTAAAAAGAAGAAGTAAACTTCCCTCTAATGTTCGTAACTAAAGGTAACCCTATAATAAGGCTTACAGTGCCGATGAAGTAATCGGCGCATGTGCTCTGAAGAAACGGCCGCCTGTGCCATTTCTTCGGAAGCTCCCGGGCGCATGCTCGGGAGTGACATCACACCGCTCCGGCCAATCACAGCGCCGGAGCCTGTGGACTCAGAAGGAAGATGGGTGAAGATGGATGCGAGGGCTTCATGAGCAGGGAAGTTTCACATAATGTGCTAGTATGCGATGCAATATTAGCACATCATACCTTTACTTTGCAAGAGAAAATAAAAAAACCTTTACTTCCTATTTAATGCAGAAAACTGTTGGTGGATTTTGAATGGTTCTCTAAACAGGACCAAGATAGGTGCCATTTTACATATTAACGAAACGTTTATACATTTTTGGCCAGCCGTACGTTTTTTTTTATTTTTATTCACACCTTACTGCATTCTATGCAGCAAGGTAAAAACACCTTCTGCATGCAGCTCCTCCCCCAGCTACCTAAATACATACCTGAGCCCCATCTCAATCCAGCAATGTGCATGAGTGCAGAGGCTCTCGGGTCTCTTGCCCCTTATTGGCTCATATACAGCATCACGAGTCATTAGCTCCCACTGCTTTCAATCAGAGCCAGTAAAAAGTGACCGGAGGGGCCCCCATGGAAAGTGACTTGATATGGCAGGGGCATTTAGCGGTGAGGTGGAGCCAGGAGAGCCGGCAGGGGACCCGAGAAAAGGAGGACCGGGGCTGCTTTGTGCAAAACCACTGCACAGAGCAGGTAAGCGCAACATGTTTACAAAAAAAAAAAAAAGAAGATCAAGGTGACACTGCCTGTAGGTCAGTTGTAATATCAGATGCCAGGACTCCAATACTAACAGATGCAATGGTAAAACCTGAGCCCAAAGGTCCACATATGTGCAGTCTTACGATTTCTGTAGGATGCTTAAGCAGTCAACAGGCACGTGTTTACATCAAAAAGGTTTTGCATTCCTACTCAAGTCAATGGACATGCAAAACCCACTTGATACAGGTCAGAATGTTAGGAGGAGGTCAAAAGAACCCATCAATGAATTCTGAACGATCTCAGAAGCACCTCAATTAATGTTAAACTAAGGTCATCAACACAAGCCCAAAGCCAATTGGCACAGGCCCAAAGTGTATCTATAGAAATAATGGGTTTATTTTAAATAGTAGGAAATGCCAAAACGAAAAATCCGTTTTTTTCCCCCTCTTGCTGAATCCCATTGAAGTGATCTCATTTTCTGCGTCAAAAATGCAACAGAAAGTCTCTTTAAAAGTGAGAAGAAATCCAACAGGGGAAAAAGGCAAATCACCCCAGAGGGTACACAAACGGCAACAGGAACTTAATAGGAGGTGCTAACCAATCCCTACACCATGAAACCATGAGTTTTGGTTATAGATTCCGTTGACAAGACCCCTTTCACATCTCACACAACAATCCAATATTTAAAGTGGCTGTATAGTGTTTTTTTTTTTTTTTTATACTTCTACCTACAGGTAAGCCTATAATAGGACCTTGGTGGAAAGAAGTCTCCTGGACACATGTGCGGGAGTGACAACATCGCGGCTCCAGCCACTCACAGCGCTGGAGCCGCGATAGCCGGAAGACACGACGAGGCAACATGTCAACTACCTCAGTGTGGACCAGGTGAGTTACTGATGCCTCGTTCCAAGGTAAGTATTTCATAATGAGCCAGTATGCACCGTATACTAGCTCATTAAGGCTTTTTAGGTGAAAAAAAAATAAAAATAAAAATAAAGTTTGACAGAACATTTACGGCAATCTTGAAACCCTGTCATTTCTATCTAGTCAAAAATCATTCATATACAATAGTTTGGCTTATTGGTAATCATGTTTTCTGTGAATGGATATGAAGAGAAATTCAGTTAAATTCTACGTACTTCTCCCGGTCTGCTTTATACGTGTGAGCGATCTCTGGCACCAGAGGGTCATCGGGATTGGGGTCACAGAGAAGGGAGCAGATAGAGAGCAGAACTGAGGGAGGAAAACACAAGTCAGTACTTAAACACGAGAAAAAACACAAAAGGAGTTGGAGCAGAAATATAATCAGTGCACATTGCTGCCCTAATGTACATATATGACAAATTATACATTAAAAAAGGTTTTGAGACAGCATACAAATGAAACTCGTCCTGACAACAAAAAAAAAAATAGAGCTTCCACTGCTAACCTCATGTAAACATCTTGTTGCCTGACTGATCCAATGTATTTAATACACCAAGTCACTGATGTAGAACAAGTAAACAGATCAGAGGTTATCACTTTGCTTGACGCATGCTTAATATGAACCTGTGCTTTTCCCATGCAGAACAAAGCAACAGGATCACCTAAATGAGCAAAGTGCCCCTTTAACCACTTCCCGCCCGTAGGATGTCATATGAAGTCCTAAGGTTGAAGTGGCGATATCTGGGTGATGCCTGTTACTACTTTGTAGTTAGACGGCGATTCCATCACTTGTTCAGCCGCTGGATTGCTTTTACAGTTAGGAGAGGATGTGTGCGCCCCCGCCCTCAGGTGTCTCTCCGGTGCGATCAAGAAGCTGAAGATGAGATTCGGCAGCGGCGCCAGTGTACCATAGAGCTGGCCATGGACCGGACTGTCCCTGTCCATCTCTATAACCCTGGGAGGCCAGAAGCAACGTCATCATCTGGCTCTGGGAGGTGTGAAACACTGACAGTTTTTTCCCCTAGAAAGCAGATACATTTTTTTTTTTAAATCATACTTTCCAGGGTAGAGCAGATCTCTTGACCCTAGATGTCTCCATAAAAAGGAGGAGGACAAGGGATGTTTACAAAAAAATAAATAAAAAAAAAACAAAACAGGACCATGTTAAAAAAAAATAATAATAATAAAAAAAAATCCCCTCGTGCTTACACATAGAAGCGGATCTAACCCTGTAAAGAAGAAATCACTTAACTTACCTTTTCTGAAGCCCATCTGGTCCGGTCTCCAGAATAGGATGCTGTGTGCAGGAGAGAACAGACAACGGCTGTGAAATGCCTGGAAAGTGACATCTCCCATTCCGTTGGCTGCCACTTCTGCACACTGAAGCCGCCGCTGACAGATCAGCCTGGGACCAGACCAGCTGCAGAAAATGTATGTATAGCGATTTCTTCTTTACAGGGCTAGATAGATTAGTTTTAGCTCCACGAGTTGAAGGAAAGATAATTGCTCCATTCGCCCATCAACACAGTCAGTGTTGATGGGGAAAGTCACTCCTGCAGCGCTATTGTGTTCTACCAGCAGCAGGGAGCCTTAACTACCATCAGAACACAATTGCATGCAGAAAATCTCCCAGGTTGGTTGTACTGAAGTCTATTGATTTTTAGTACAACCAGTCTGCCCATCTCTCGCCCATCCCCTGCTGAACAAGATATGATCCATCTATGGTCAGCTTTAGAGATATCAATTGAATATTAACATGTATTGTAGCTTACTGGTCCTTAGAAGCGGCAACATTGGTTTTCTTGTTTCAAACCCCCCCCCCCTTTATTCTCACCTGAAAGTCCTGTGAATAACATACTTTCTATCCCTATGTGTCTACGCTCACTTCAAAATTGCATCTTTAAAAAAAAGGAAGCCATGGCTGTCTCCCAGACTGCACTTCAAACAGGTCTTCCTCTTATCTTCTCCATTACATTGGGGGATGGGGAGGCTAGTAGTTAACGGAAGATGGCATGCTTTGTTCTGCAATTGTTGAAAATGCCTGAAGAAGTTAAAACGAATGTAGCCGCCGCATCTAAAGACCGGTATGCTCCAATAGATTACATTTTAGTTCTCCTTTCACACATGTTTACTGACCTTTGGAAACCGTCAGGGCTGGGGACCATTGGCTTCGCAGGATGTCCAAACAAATGCTGCCATTACTGTTTATGTTGGGGTGATAGATTTTGGTTGTAAATGCCACCTGTAAAGAAAGATATAGTAAAAAAGTCAAAGCCTCTGCTACTGAAAAACCACCATGATCAATCCAAAGTGGTGCGTGACCGACAATTGCTGTGCAGTCGTTTCAGGCGATCTCTTCCCTAGACAGAAAGCTGAACCTTCTCCTTACCTTGGGGGGTTTGAAGGGATAATCTGTGGGAAAGTGAATGGTGAGGAAGAAAACTCCACCTTGGAAAGGGCTGTCATTCTGAAAATGGAAAAGCATGTCAGCAAATGGAGAGCGCCAGACGAGACCAAAAAAAAAAAAAAAAAAAAAAAAAAAAAAAAAAACAGATAGGAAACAAGAGAAAAAGGAAGAAGTGGCAAGTCCAGCGCCTGACCTAATCATTTCCTACTGTAATACAAGTCAGTCACATCTCCAGTCATGACTGTATTGTGCAGTGGTTCTTAACCCGTATACTAGAGATCTTTTTCCACACAATTTTTACGTATACAGGTATGAGATCTGCTTCAATAGAAAGTTAATCTGATCACCAAGACCTACAGTCACAATGTGGGCCCTGCTGAACAGATTTCATTCTGAAAACTGGAATGACAAGAGTCAGCCTTCGGTCACATTGAATGCAGCTTTGACCTTGTGCGACTATCTGAAATCGCACATTTTTGAAGCCACATATCAGTGCGACTTTGAAGACATGTGCAGTTTCATTCACAGATGTCTATACAAAAATTGCACCTGAAATCACCAAAGTGCTGGAACTACTTTTTCAAATCGATGTGGCACCACAAAGTCAGAATTGCATAGACTTGAACAATGCCATTGCTGACAATAGGGTGCGCCTTATGTGATTTGATCTGTCAAATTGCATGACAAGTCACTCCAATGTGAACGAGGGCTCAACTAACTTAATTCAGGTTTAAAAATGACAGGCATACCCAGGGGCGGACAATTTGAAATTCAGGAGCCAGTCTGTTATCCAGGGTGACCCATGGTTCGTTTAGTGTGCCGCTCAGACTTGATCGCTATGGGGAATAGTGTGGGTGATGCTTCAACCACTGCAGGAATGCCAGCAAGGGGTGGAGTTCGTCCCAGTTCCTGTAGTCACCAGAAGAGAGGAAATATCCATTGGTGGTACGAGAGAGACAACCTAAGCCTGGGCTACCACCAGGCCACGCCCCCCTCCCCAACGTGTTTCACCCCACCCCCGGGAGCTTAGTCCAGCAGGATTTTTTTCCCCCCAGGAGCTCCATTGACAACGTACTGGAGAAACCTCAGAAGTTAGGCGACAGCAGGAAGAAGCATTGACCACCTGGCTCCAGAGATTTGTCCACCCCTGGGCATACCCATTATGTAGATCAGCGAGCCAGGTTCATCAACAATGATATGTTCATGGAAACCTCTTCACCAAATCCGGAACTCAAAGAAGCAAACAAGTTAAAAACAAGATCCCATACCTGTATTTTAAGATTTGAAAAAAGGTCAGATTTGGAAAAGTTTTATTTAAAAGAAAACCGAATCAAGCCAAAATCCAAGCCCATAATACAGCCCTAAAGGTGGACAAGGTTAAGAACCTCTGCTCTACAGTGCAATTAGTCTGTACTAAAACCACGTCATCTTCCGGGTCCCATGCTGTATCTACTTCCTAGGCCAGAGAGCGCTCCATTTCACTGAATGGCGTCACTGCTGAATACAATATAGATCGTGCAGTAGCATCTTATTATGCATACACAGCTGGCATATAAAAAGGGTTTTTTCCTTCCTTACACATTATAAATATTTGGCAACCCACTGACATACCACTGAGAGCCAACTCATGCACCTTGTTACTGCCTGCACTGCAGATCTCGGCACAGCCTAATACAGAACCCCATCACCACTGAGCATTACTCAGCCTTTGACACTGAATATTTACTAGAATTGGCCACCAGTAGCTTTAAAAGTCCCTCATGCAGGGGCACATCACAAGTGTTTATTGCATGTTGTCTCTACAGCTCGCTACCTGCTTTTCCAGAATTAAAATATTGGCTTGGTACATATGCGTGCAATAGTCTAACAAAATCCCCATCAATGGAATCTTCTAATGGAAGCTGCCATGACTTGAGGGTCCCATGCTAAATTCAGGGAAGCCATTAAAATCACAGTAAAGCCAAAAGCATTTTAAAACTGGTGCTCAAGTGTGCGACTTGGAATGTCCCATCAGAAACTTCAGAGACAGGCACATCATTTTGGGAACAATCCCATTTAAAAGGAGAAGTATAGCCAAAGCTTGTTTGGCTGTACTTCCATGGATCACAGGAGTGCAATTCATTTTGCACTCTTGTGACCCGTTTTCAGCAGAGCGCGCTGAAGTCCGCTCTCTGCCGACATCATAGAAGTTAGTCCACACATTGCGTCATCCCAACAATGGAAGTTGGGATCTGTCAGGTCCCTGGACCGACACCCAGCTCAGCCTCTCAGCGAGCCACTGGAGAGACTGAGCAGGCTGCTACCATCCTCTTCACAGCCCAGCGCTCTAGTAAGCGTGGAGGGGACAGAGCAAAGAGCTGCGAGTCTGCAGCTCTCTGATCATGGAGCCGTCAGAACCGAGAGATCAGTGGTGACCGATTGCTTGGTTCTCAGTGCAAAGGCGCCGGGGAACAGATGCATCATCGGACCAATGCTGCATCCATCTAAATATAAATCTGTAAAAATCTTGGCACACAAAACCCCATTCCAACTCTTAAGACCCTTCCACATGGGGTGGGCTCCGCTTGCTTAGCAAGGGATCTATCCATTGATCCCTGATATACAGGCAGATGGCTGGTGCGTGTTCACTCTGCTTATGCAGAGTGAACAAAGATCGATCTGCTCTATAGGCGGTCGGATGGAAAACAGACCGCCTGTCTGGATGGAGAACGAATCCCCACCTGTCTTTTCTTAGCAGATTGCATGTCGACAGGTGTAAACAACCGCCGCTCCACAGAGGAGAATGGAGGGTCCGATCAAGTCTGCCTGAAAAACCGATAGGTGGACCCGATCGGTCTGCTTGTGTGAAAGGGACCTTACAGTCTACATGTGGCTTTTTTTATTCTAAGAAACATATCCACCTCCCTTCCGCAAAGCAATGGCCGACACTGCTCAGCTACTGGAACTGATGCTAGTCCTTGGATGAAGGCATCATTGACCGGACCCCCCCCCCCCCCTCACCCTCCGTGTACGAGCTATACATTAGACCAGCGTTTCTCAATTCCAGTCCTCAGGCCCCCCCCAACAGGTCAGGTTTTCCCTCAGATGAAAAGGCTGTGGTGATTACTAATGGCCCGTACACACGATCCGAATATCGGACGAAAATGATCGTCCGATGAAGAATCGTACGATTTTCTGATCGTGTGTACACTACGTTCAAGAGCCGATCACGACCGTTCATCCGATATTTTTCGATCGGACATGCACGAAAATTTTCCTCGTACGATGTAAGATCGTACGATTTTCGTTTAGTCAGTACAGTTGTCGTCCGACAATACAATACAAATACATTACAACACATGACATCACTTCCGATTATTTTTTTCGGTCGTACGAGAATTTTCGTGACTTTAATAACCTATTTCATTTTACTTGCGACTATTAAGCGAAAAAAGTCGTACGATCCGTCGTACGATATTCGGATCGTGTGTACGGGCCATTAGGCAGTGAAACTGATCAAATCACCTGTGCAAAATAATGGAAATCCTGAAAACCTGACCTGTTGGGGGGGCCTGAGGACTGGAATTGAGAAACACTGCATTAGACCAATAAGTTGCATCCAATGCACTGCTAGAACTCGTTCACACAGGGTGTACTACAGCATATGCCCCGTGCTTACCTGCACAAGGATGTACAGGTGTCCAATGCATACACATGCAGGCAGTCCCATTGAAGTCAACAGTTGCACAGACACAGCTACTGCTCCCAATCTTACATTCAAGCGGGTGCAAGACCCAGACACAAGCAGTGCGAGTTTAGGGACACCAGAACGGATGATGAATTGGGGGGAGCAGCAGCTGTGTCCCTGCAGCCACAACTGACATTAATGGGACTACCTGCACGGAACACCCATGCATTCCCTTTCAGGTTAACAGTCTTGCATCGGCGTACGCTGAAATATGCCCCACGTGAATGAGCTCTATGTTTTAGTCACCTCAAAACCAGCAGGTTTCTTAATTTCCCAAAGTATTGTAGCGGTCCTGAAAGACGATTGGGGGAAAAAGATCACATTAGGGGCTCTACTTACCAAAAAAAGGGTCATTTTGGGGTTTTCATACTATCCTGACATTTATATTTGCAATGATGATTTAGAATACAAAGTAGGCACACCAAGTGTAATTTCTAAATATTTTGGCCTTTTCACCTTTATATAAATCTATATCTTTGAAGATTAAATACTGCCTGAAAAAATTATATAAAAATAATTTAGGCACAGGGTTGCATAACTGAGCAATGGTCAATCAGAGCAATGAAAAACGACCTGGTAATGATCAAGTATTACAGGCTGGTTCTCAAGTGGTTAAAAGACCAGGAGGACCACTCAAACTAGCGTTTTCAGACGGGGGACAGCAACTGCATCCTCAGTACTGTATTTCTTTCAGCAAGGTTTCTTTGCAGAGAAAACCCTTAGCTTTGTACTCTAGTAGTCAGTACACTCCCTTAGTTTAGAGAACAGGCGGTGGAGGGGGTCTCGCCAATGAGAGAGAAGGGCATTCCCACTTCCTCGCTCAAATTAGAACACTATTCGACCTCACCAGATATTTGCCTCCTCCACACTTGTCACGGGACTGTCAGTGTTTTCTATTTGTGTCTAGTCCCGTACCCTAATGAGTTTCCAAACAAAATCCATCTCCCCATACAGCCTGCCATTCTAACAAGGGTCCATACTTTTCTGGGAGACTAGACTGCAATCACAGAACATAATGCCTGACAGCTCACTGGATTGCACTAAACTTCAGCTGCCGGGGTATCCAGAAGTGCTGAACACCCTGTTAAAGGATGTGATGAATATTAGTCCACACACAGACAGAGGGGTGGTGCACACAGCGTGGTACAAGATACTTACGGGGCCCATGATAGTCGCCTGCCAATGAAACACTGAAATACAGAGAGACACAACTTTGGGGATATTTCATGTACGAGAGGATTCCCTACTGCTAGTGAGATATATACGAGCAACTGTATTATTAGTGCGTGATGTGTCCTTACTGCTTTGTATTATGTAAACTATATTAAAAAAATATATATAAATCAGACACTTGCACCATTTACGATTGCGCAACAAGGTTTTCAATCTCCGATTAAAATGTATGTTTCTATGTACAGGGATGGACAAAATAAAGGAAACACTTCAATGAAAAGAGGAGTTTGGCCCCTTTTAGACGTCCGCTCCGCCTGTCCGTTATTACAAGTCCGTTAACGGACTTGTAATACATCCCTATGGGATCGCGTCCGTTAGCGGATGGAGCATCCGCTAACGTCTGCGTCCGTCGGGATCCGGTTTTCGGACGAAAGAAAACCCTATTTTTCTTCCGTCCGGCGGAACGGAACGGATGCAGATGGACAGACGGTCCGTCTGCATTCGGTTCCCCATAGGGCAGAGCGGAGCCGAGACAGGGCGGTCTCTGCACTGTGTGCGGGGACCGCCCTATCCGCCGACAGCTCAGCGGGGATCCCCGCTGAGCCGACGGAGACACACGGAGCGGACCCAGAAACGGTCCGCTCCGTGTGAAAGAGCCCTTAAACCGAACAGTAACTGATCACCATCACAGCTGCAAAGGTTAGTCACACAAGGTTGACTGCCAGTTAGCAGTATAAGTCAGCTATTAAAAAGGTGTGAAAATTAGAACTTGAAATTTGAGTTATCAGAGTCACATGACGTCACCAACAACTTCAAAGAAGCCAGATGGCCGATTCCCAAATTGCATGTGCATCGGTCACTGAGAAATTATTCAGCGAGTTAAAAGGGAACAGTAGAGAAATATAGTATGTACAACAAAAATGGCATTTTGCTGAGAAACTCCCAAAGAGTTAATCACTCTGGGGATGCTGCAACTTTCCTCGTCAGAACACTAAACCCTCGTACACACGATCAGATTTTCCGACAGGAATTGTGTGATGACAGGCTGTTGGTGAAAAATCCGACCGTTTGTACGTTCCATCGGACAATTGTTGTCTGATTTTTTTTTAGAGGACAAACGGATGGCAGGCTTAAAAAATGTCTGCTCACCAAACACAACATTAGCAGAAGGTGCCCAAAGGGTGGCGCTAAAGAGCTAAAACCACCTAGTACGTAACTACATTCATGTTTGTTGGCAGACAATTGTGTGTCGTTTGAATGCAAGACAGTTTTGGCCAACGCCCTTTGGACAAAAGTCTGAGGCTTTGTCTGCGGAAAATCTGACCGTGTGTACGAGGCTTAAATGCATCAGCTGAAAAACTATACTGCATTGTGAAAAAGTAGTCGAACGCCGGCCTTTACACACAAAAACTTTAATGGCATGCCAGTCTTAGGGCCCTTTCACACAGAGCAGATCAGTAATGATCCGCTCCATGTGTCCGCAAAGCTCAGCGGGGATCCTCCGTAAAATCCTTGCTGAGCTGGCAGCCGACAGGGCGGTCCCCGCACACTGTGCAGCGCCCGCCCTGTGTTTCCTCCGCTCTCCCCTATGGGGGATCAGATGAGCACAGATCGTATGTACATGTTCATCCGATCCGGCAGACGGAAGAAAAATAGGATTTCTTCCGTCTGCAAATGCGGATCTTTACGGAGGCGGACAAATTACGGGTGTCAGCGGATGTTCATCCGCTGACACCCGTAATCACATAGGGACCCATGTATGTCCCGTTTTCATCCGCAAACGGACGGATGAAAATGCGGACATACGGTCCGTACGTGTGAAAGGGCCCTTAGTCTGTAGGGTTCAATGTTGAGTTGGCCCTCCCTTTGCAGCCCCAACTCTTCTGGAAAGGCTGTCTACAAAGCTTAGAAGTGTGTCTATGGGAATGTCTGACCATTCTTCCAGAAGAGGGAGGTCAGGCACTGATGTGGACGAGAAGGCCTGGCTCGCAGTCTCCGCTCCAATTCATCCCAAAGATGTTCTATCTGGTTGAGGTCAGGACTTTGTTTAGGCCAGTCAAGTTCCTCCACCCCAAACTCGCTCATCCATGTCTTTATGTACCTTGCTTTATGCACTGGTCCAAATCATTTGGTGGAGGGGCGATATTTTTTTTTCAGGGGTTGGGCTTGGCCCCTTAGTTCCAGTGAAAGAAACTCCTAAGGTGTCAGCATACCAAGACATTTTGGACAATATGCTCCCAACTTTGTGGGAACATTTTGGGGATGGCCCCATAAAAGACACGGATGAGTGAGTTTGGGGGTGGAGGAACTTGACTGGCCTGACCCTCAACCCAATATTGTTCCAACATGACTGAGCGCCAGTGCACAAAGAAAGGTCCATAAAGACATAGATGAGTGAGTTTGGGTTGGAGAAACTTGACTGGCCTTTGACAGAGTCCTCACCTCAACCCAATAGAGCACCTTTGGGAACAATTAGAGCAGAGACTGCAAACCAGGCCTTCTCATCCAACATCAGTGCCTGACCTCACAAATGCGCTTCTGAAAGAATGGTCAACCATTCCCATAGACACACTCCTAAACCTTGCGGACGGCCTTCCTAGAAGAATTGGAGCTGTTATAGGGTGGGCCAACTCAATATTAAACCCTATGGACTGGGATGTCATTAAAGTTTGTGTGTGTAAAGGCAGGCATCACAATACTTTTGGCAATACAGTATAGATAGGATAGAAAGATTTTTTTTTCAGCTGATGCACTTAGTATTCTAATGAAGAAAGTTGCAGCATCAGCATCCCCAGAGTGATTAACTCTTTGGGAGTCTCAGCAAAATGCAATTTTTGTTGCACAGGATGCCTGAAATCTGACTTGTAGCTTAGTGCAGACTTCCATACACTGTACAGAAGGCCTCCAGTTTGTCACATTGCATTCAATTTTACATAAAATTACAGAGCTGCACATTGAAAAGGAAAAATCATTTTTAATAACGATCAATTAAAGTATGAGTTGTGTAGCAGCTGTACCATTTAATAAGGAATGCCAGAGACAAGCCAAGCAGATTTCCACCTCCTTTATCTCTCAGATAACTAGAGACACTTCTTCTGAAGAATGAAGTGGAATCCCATAACACACCGATCACTACTTGTCTGACGGCATTCCAAGAAGGTCCGAGTACAAAATCAGAGCCAAAATTCTTTACTAGGACATTCATTTTTAATAGACTGCTAGAAGATTCCATTATTCTGTCCACCTCCTGTAACTGTGAATCTATTATTTGTATTGTAGGGACAATATGTGCAGGAGAAGTGCATGGTCTAGTCTCAGGTACACAAGTGCCAATTATATAATAGTGACGATTTAAACATTAAATATTACTCAAGTCTGATGTGTTTATTTGTAATAAGAACTAATTTCCCTACTAATGTACAATGTAATGTACAGGATGCAATACATACAGTCCTCTCCCACGGGACCAGCAGAACACTGTGCTGGGGGGTCCCTCTGCAAATCCATAAGTTCCTGTGGATAAAAAGACAATATGACTTTAGAAAAAATATATTGCAGAATAAACATCCAATAAATTGTTGCTTGTGTATATTAATTATCTGATCATTTTATTTTTTAATGACATGCCTCGAGAGGCTTTAAAGAGCAAATATCACTAGGACCGCCACAAACATCTACACACCAAAAAAGCTGCCTTGGTGTAGAAACCCAGATCTGACCAGAACGAGAGGATGACCATAGTCTGCATGGTCTTAACTTCCCTAAAGTTCACCTTTAACCACTTGAAGACCCGGACTTTTTTTATTCAAAATAGTGAAAGATCCCACCCCTAAACTGTGCTAGCTGTACCCACCCCCATCGGGAACACCCATAATTTGGGCTTCAGAATGGGATGGTGCTTCTGCCAGTATACAGAGGTGTGTTTAGGGAACAATGAGGCCACAAATTGTAATAGGATGTTATATGCACTTTAAGCCTAGTACACACGGGCTGAATGCCTGGAGACATCGGCCAGTTTAAAAAAAAAAAAAAGGAAGGACCTACAGCCGACATTCGGCACATGTGCATGTCGGTCTGTCCGACAGAAGCCGGCCAAACCAGCAGCCAACTCCCGATCAGAGCTCTCAGCCAATGGCAGATTAAAGTGCTGATCGGAGTGTTCTGTCGGGGGGCCGCCCCCTGTCAGAAAACAATAGCATAGCGGGGGAGGTCGTTGAACTTGCATCCCACATCGGCTCCGTGCTGTCAGGTTTTTTTTTTTTGTTTTTTTTATTTGTGTACCAGGCTTAAATCTCCTGGGGAATTAAATATTTTTATAGTATTTTAGAGTTCTTCTATAACACTTACACAATAGTTCTATACCACCTAGAAAAGGTATAGAAATAAAAAAATAAAACATCTTTGGCTATAAAAAGGGTACATACTGTACAATGGCAAAGCATTCCATGTCTGCAGTGCCAACTATCCTCTGTGCCTTTAGGTTTTAATTAGAGATGCACCAAAATGTTGGCTGGCGAAACATATTAGGCAAAAATGGTGTTATTGGCATTCGGTGTCGATAATGGCACTGTGATTTTACAGCGAATTCACTGTGATTTTGCTGCAATTTTACAGTGAAATCACAGCGAATTTACTGTAAATTTGCTGGCTATTTTACCCCGTTTTTGTGCCGATTTTACTGCTTTTGGTATGTTTTTCATAGGTCATGCAACTTTTTTTTTTAAAGTTGTCACGATTTGTTTATGGCACAAAAAATAAAAATTGCAGAGGTGATCAAATACCACCAAAAGAAAGCTATTTGTGGGGGAAAAAAAGGACGCCAATTTTGTTTGGGTACAACGTCGCACGACCGCGCAATTGCCAGTTAAAGCGACGCAGTGCCGAATCGCAAAAAATGGCCCCGTCATTGGGCAGCCAAATCTTTCCGGGGCTGAGGTGGTTAAAAAGGGCATCCAAACCAATACACTTAGGACTCGTGCACACGGGGCATCTGAAAAAGACGCTCTGAAAGCCAACCAGTAGGAAAAAAGTGACATAAAAAATTTGCTATAAATGAATGCATGAATGCATTCTACTGGCCAGAATATTCATTTATTCTGCCCAATTGAATGCATTTACGGTCATGGCGCAGAAAAACATGCCTTCGTGAGAGGGGGGGGGGGGGGGTTCTGCCTGTAAACACTCCCCTTCTAATATTCCTGTAAATGCATGGACATACAGGCTTACATAGACGGGGAAAATAAAAATGGCTCAACTCTTGCAGAAGTGTTATTCATGGGGCCTTAGACCAAATAGGTTATTGAACATGTTCCTGAAAAACAAGCATTTCATTCAATGGAATCATACAAGCAAGCACAGGCACTTCCCTTCCCAGACAACAATGACTCATTTCAGCACAAGTGTTGTCACCTTTACACACCCGATGAGCAGTCCCACCAACAATGTACTAGAACATTCTGTGGTCAGTTCTCTAGCAATGCTGAGAACTCTGCCTGCTCTCCTCCAATGAGCAGACTTGTCCTGACACGCCCCGCCCCCCTCCCCCAGCTATTCACTGGGAAGCTCAGTGTGCTGTTGCTTACCCCCCCCCCCCCCCCAACTCTAATGCAGCTATACACAAATGCTTTACATTTCATTTACATTTTTAACTGAATGGGTTGCGTTACAAGGTGATTGTTTACAATGACTTTAACCTCTTCTGGACCGCCACATGCATATAAACTGCGAAATCACGTACCTGTATGTTATTTCTAGTTGCAGATCTGGGGAGTGCACGCCCACTGCGTGCAACCCGCTCTCGTTGTGTTTAGACACAGCGGGAGCCAGAGGGTGCGGTGGACTCGACATTCGCCAGCACCCCACGATCGTTACGAAAAGAGGCAGAATGGCGGTCTGCCTATGTAAACAAGGCTGTGAGAGGAAGATGGAGATCTTGCGTTTCTGCCAAGTAGGAACACAGATTCTCTGTCTTCCCCCAGTCAAAGCACCCCCGCACACAGTTAAAAAGCACTCCACGGAAAAAATGTAACCCTTTGATCTCCCATGATGTTATCCCCTTCCCTGCCAGTGTCATTAGTATAGTGACAGTGCATTTATTTATTTTTTTAGCACCAATTATTCTGTTGTCACTGGTTCCCAAAAAGTGTCAGTTGTCTGCCACAATAGTTACACTTCCGCTAAAAATCGGAAATCACTGCCACTAGTAAAAAATACAACATATCTTATAGTTTGTACACGCTATAACTTTTGCGCAAACCAATCAATATACGCTTATTGGCATTTTTTTTTTTTTACCAGAAATATTTCACAGAATACATATTGGCCTAAATTGTTGAAGTATATGTATATGTACTCGAGCAAATGCTCCGATGCTTCACCCGATAGCTGGACAGTGAAGGTGATCAGTGCGGTGGGAGGAGTTACAAGCACTGATCAACCTGTATAGATTTCAACAGGGTGATCGGTGCTTGCAACTCCCCCCACCGCACCGATCGCAGCCGACTGTCCTTGTATCCTCCTCCAGTCCCCCTTCGTTCTGCTGCTGTCCCCTCCATTCTGTTCCATGTCACCCTCTGTGCTCCATGTCCGCCTAAGTGCTCTGTGCTGCTGTCCCCTCCGTTCTGCCTTAGTCCCCCTCTGTGTCCTCCTCCGCCTCCTCTGTCATTGAACTGTTAGAATGGAGAGCGAAGGTAGGAGAAAAAATAAAATTGCAATAAATAACAAAAAAAATAAAAAATGAATTGGAAAAATAAAAAAATTAATAAAAAGCACACTGACACGTCCACCCACAAAAAAATACAAATAAAAAAAGCATTGTAAAAAAGCTAAAAAACAAAATTATTGTAAAAAAATAAAATCATTGTAAAATAAAAAAATATATAATAAAAAAAAAAAAAAAAAAACACGCGCCACTGTCACATGACAAAAAAAAATAAAAATAAAAAGTATCGGTATCAGCGAGTACTTAAAAAAAGGATCGGTACTTGTACTCGGTCTTAAAAAAGTGGCATCGAGACAACCCTAGTTCGTATGTTTTTTTTTTTGGGGGGGGGGGGGTTAAGGATATGGATATAATTACACTTCACGTTAAAGCGGGAGTTCACCCGAAAAACGATTTTTAACATTAGATTGATGCTCATTTTGTGAAGGGGAATCGGGTGTTTTTTTTTTTAAATCGAAGTTGTACTTACCGTTTTAGAGAGCAATCTTCTCCGCCGCTTCCGGGTATGGTCTTCAGGACTGGGCGTTCCTATTTGATTGACAGGCTTCCGACGGTCGCATACATCGCGTCACGAGTAGCCGAAAGTCGGCGCGGCTCTATACGGCGCCTGCGCACCGACGTTCGGCTACTTTCGGAAAATCGCAAACACGCTGTATGCGACCTTTGGAAGCCTGTCAATCAAATAGGAACGCCCAGTCCCGCAGCCCATACCCGGAAGCGGCGGAGAAGATCGCTCTCTAAAACGGTAAGTACTGCTTCGATTTAAAAAAAAAAACACCCGATTCCCCTTCACAAAATGAGCCTCAATCTAATGTTAAAAATTGAGTTTTTGGGTGAACCCCCACTTTAAGGACTCCAATAAACCCATTGCTCGTCAGTCAATAACACAATTAAAAAAAAAAAAAAAGTAGAGCAAACAAACTATTGCTTGTATACACAATTGTGAACTGATTTTTACAAAAATGTGCAAAAGGTCAAGGCTCGTGCATCCCACTTCCTGATCTAGGACATCTTGTATTGTTGTGCTCTATTTTGCTGTTTACAGGTTCGGCTTTTACTGCCACGGAACAAAATTTTCTGCATTTTTTAACAGGATAATGTGACCCATCGACTGATCTTAATATGAACATAGAAAAATAAAAAGGTACTAAGCATTGTTTCAATGGCAATGCTTGTGCATGGTCTAGGCTTTCCTGAGATAAGTGTTGTTACCATTTGACTTTGTGCTCTGCAAAGCCAAAAAAAGGGAAATTACTTGATTATACTACAAATTAGGATTCACTGCTTCTGCCTTTTTGACATCAAAAAGCTAAAATAAAAATAAAGATTGCGGCAAAGTCTTGTGAAGCAACTTATCTGGCTAAAAATCACACGCGCGTTTACTTCTACTGCCTCTCATGTGTTCAGTTGGTTGTGCGATGCCAACCATTTCTGTAGCAAGAAGAGCGTTGACGCCAATGTGCACTGATCTCAAATAAAAAGGATTAATGTTTGAGGGCTGCTAATCACCGAAATGCCTGAATATCTGACAACAAACTGGCTGAGACAGGTAAACAAATCCCCGTAGGTGGTGTGCAATCTCAGTGAAGAGCAGATCTTCCACTGTCCAAGGATCTAACAAATCCCCCCGGCGAGGGGCTCATGGTTGTAGTCTGATGGTTTAGTGAGCATTCCCCTATGCCCCACGGTTCTAGTAAGTGGATTCCACGGGTTCTAGTGAACGAACCTCCTATGGTCTATGCTTCTAGTAAGCAAGTCTCCAATGCTTCTAGAGCAGGGATCTCCAAGCTACGGCCCTCCAGCTGTTGCAGAACTACACGTCCCATGAGGCATTGTAAAACTCTGACATTCACAGACATGACATGATGGGAATTGTAATTCCTGAACAGGAGGACCATCGTTTGGAGACCCCTGCTCTATAGAGTGGCCCATGGTTTTAGTGAACAAGGTTCCCATGGTTCTAGGAAACAGGCCCATGAGTCTCATGTGCCATGGTTCTAGTAAGTGGCGTACCTGCATGGCATGTGTCAGGGGAAGAGGCCGGTAAATGTGTCATTTATCAGCCCCTTCCTCGCCTAAATGAATAGTCAGTGATCTGCACCGATCACTGACTGTCAATTCATAACTGAAACATAGTAAATTGTGTTCACTATGCTTCGGTCTGTGAATGGATGGAAGATACAGAGCCATCCCTGTCCATTTTTTCTGGGCAGCTGAGGCTGCCAAAACGAAGATTAAGGGCAGTGTCCTCAAAGTCCTTTGTCTTAAAAGGTGGAACATCAGAGTTCTGTTTAGATCCCTTATATCTCACCAACAGAAATCTAAAAAACATATTGTTAAAAAATGTATAATATTAATTACTAATGACACAAGTGACTGAATTACCAGGATGACAAAGGTTGCATTTACGACCGGGCTCTGGTGTTCTGCCACCAGGCTCGGAGGGAATGGCCCCGACCGAAAGGCCCTTCATGGTTTCTTGCACCGGGGCCCTGACGGTTCTAGTTACGCCACTGGCAAGTCCATGGTTCTAGTGAGTGGCCCATGGTTCTGAGGTGCAGATCTCACATACTCCATGGTCCCATCCCTCTAGATAACACGTGTCAAAAACAAGGCCCGCAGGCCGAATCCGGCCCTTCAGACCATTTCATGTGGCCCTTGCACCTCTCCTGTAGCTGCAGGAGAGCTCCAGACCCGTACTTTCTGCTTTCAAGAAATGCATCCAGCTTCTTCCCAGCAGCAGCATAAGGAAAGGGGGGTGTACTGTGATGTAAGGGAGAGTGGGGGACCCAACTTCTGATGGTGGGGTGGCTCTTGACATCTAATGTAAGGGGGGGGGGGGGGGGGCTGGACATCTAATCTTACAGATACAAACGCCCCCTTTGAGGGCAATCATAATGCTGATGCGGCCCATAATGAAATTGAGTTTCACGCCCCTGATCTGGATCCTGGGTCTATGGTTCTGGAAAGCAGATCTCCCATTGCCCGTGGGTCAAGAGAGCGTTCTGCTCATGTATAGACAACCCGTATTACTGACTTCAATTAACCAGCTATACATACTGTGTGCCTACATACAGAACAATGGCTGCCTAGTTTTAGAAAACACCATCTCTGGACCAACATGGTTGGGAGGTAAGCTCTCCGGGGGATCCCCTCCCCCAATCATATACCTTGTTTATCCCCCCTATAGGTGTCCCTGGTACAATGTGGCACTGGAAGCTCTGGTCTCCCAGTCTGGCCTTGCCTGCAATGTATACAAGTGTTATGGAGGAAGGGCCCTGGTGACAATGCTTGTCTATGGCCATCCTCCATTGGAAGGTGTGGACATATCCTGAGCAGTGATCCCCGGGCTCCCTCGCCCTCTCTCTGTCCCCTCTTTCCATGTAAGGTCTGTCCCCAGCAGCTGGCCTAACGATCACTATTTGGCAAAGGGTTCGAGAGAGAAAAGGGGGGGAGGTGTGAGAGCAGCTGTCACCGTCGGCGCACGCGCACTACAAAAGCGGCTCAGTCACTCTCCCGGCGCATGCGCCCTCACGGCCCCAAGGCCCGTTCTGCACCACTGCGCATGCGCGGCTCTCGTTCTCTGGGGGGCGAGGCCTCGGTGACAGCCGGAGCGCACGCGCAGACCCTACGCCTCTTGGATCAGTATCTGGCAAGCGGCTCCGCGCCGTCCTTGGCTCTACCGGGAGCCCCCGTGTGATTCGGCCCCTCACACTCCTCCCCCACCCTCCCGGCACCCTGCCAGCGCATCGTCGTTTCTGGTCACCCTCCGCCCAATGACGGCGCTCTCCTAGGCGGAAGAAGCGGCCCGGGGGTCCCTCCGTGCGGGGTGAGGACCCGAGCCCGCTGCGGTCGGGCGGCTCCTGCTCATCTCACCTTCTGAATCCTTTTCAGCGCCATGTTGTCCCAGAGCCAGCGGAGCGAGCTGTGCTGGGGGCAGCAGGAGCCCGACACTGACACGTAACTCCGCCCTCAGCGACCACTGCGCACGTCCACGCGATGGCTTCTGGGAAGTGTAGTCTTTGTCGACTCCTGGGGCATGGTGGAGCGGTGCATGCTGGGAGATATGGGGCTTCTCGCCGCTGCAGCGCATGCGTGGCAATACCTCCTCACGCTGGGGAGTTGTACACAACGTATGAGGTCACGTGGTGCTGACCCGGGGGAATGAAGGGAGTTCTCCGCTCTCTACATGAGGTGTGAATGACTGGGACATCTGTGTACCTGCCTGGGCTCCACTGTTCTACCTAGAGAACTCATAATAAAGAGATAGCTCCATTCCTTCCCTCACACAGAACAATACACCCCACGGGCTGGAAACCAACACCCTCCCGTGTTTTATATACATATACACCAACGCTGCTTCCCCCCTCCTCTACACTTCACAAAATACAGTGTCATCAATTATAGTGAAATATTATTTCCCTTAAAAAAAATACACAAAATCAGTGAAAAAAATAAGTTAAAACATTGAAAAAATATACAAAATCAGTGGAAAAAAATAAGTGAAAAAAAAGTTTAACCACTTGCTTACTGGGCACTTAAACCCCCCTCCTGCCCAGACCAATTTTCAGCTTTTAGCGCTAACGCACTTTGAATGACAGTTGCGCGGTCATACTACACTGTACCCAAATGAACCCATTGTACCCAAAACGGTTTTTATTTTTGGTTATTTTTTTTTATAAAGACTGAATAAAAAAAAATATATATATATATACAGCCCTCAAAATTTCCACTCGCCTACTAGCATTTGGCGAGTGGATTTACGCTGGGGGCGAGTGATGACAGGGCTGCATGACCAATCTCCCTCCAATCTGTGCCTACACTTAGAGTCCCGATGAGATTGGCGGCCGAAGAGGAAAGGTACATGCTCGGGAAAAGTAGTCTGGTGAGCCGCGCACAGGCAGAGCAGTACACAGGTGCTCTCCTTACAATTCTCATTAAGCCATGGGACCTAACAGTATGACCACTCTGAGCCTGCCCCCCTCCCCCCGACCAATGTAGCTGGAGAGCAGAAAGTAATGAGTGAGGTGGAGGATTGCAAAAATTACCACTCCGGTGCAGCGCTCACTGAAAGTTGCCCTGACATGAGAGCGGCAGCCTTCTAGTTTGTGCATTTTTCTTCTCCTTGTGCTCTATGTAAGTGTCCAACAGTTTAGCCTGAGCACTGTGAACAGACTGGTCTCAATGTGTGCTGTGCGCTGTCAGCGTGCGCTGTGCTATGGTGTCAATGGCTGTGCAGTTGTGTGGATCTCAGCGCTGGATTGTACTCCCTCCCGTGCTGCAGCTTCTCTCCTCTCTGCCAGTCTGAATAAAAGGGGGAAGTGGGGACATGCAAGCGTGGAGCCGCACACACAGGCTCCTGATGATGAGATGAATGGGAGAGAGAGGATGGATGGGAGTTGCAGAGCAGACAGCAAGAGAATGGGGAAGAGACCCATTTCTAGTGCCCTGTCCCTCTGGTCTGCCCCCAGTGCCCTGTCCCTCTGGTCTGCCCCCAGTGCCCTGTCCCTCTGGTCTGCCCCCAGTGCCCTGTCCCATTTTGTTAAAGTTGTTGTTGGTAATATTGAATTTTGTAACTTGATTCTGCATAAAACATTGTTATTCCATGAGATAATCTACGAGGGCGTGTTTACGGGTGCAATTAGGCGCAGGGCAGTGTATGAATTAGGTGGGGCAACTGGTGGCGAGTGACTCTTGAGGCATGGCTAGTAGCTCAGGACTTGAAATTTTGAGCCCTGTTATATATACATTTTTTAAAATTTTGTTATAACATTTTGCAAACAGGTAGTTTTTCTCCTTAAAGCGGAGGTTCACCCGTATATATCACTATTTCCCCCTAGATGGATGCTCGTTTTGTCTAGGGGATTCGGCTAGATGTTTTAAAATATGAGCTGTACTTACCGTTTACGAGATGCATCTTCTCCGCTGCTTCCGGGTATGGGCTGCGGGACTGGGCGTTCCTATTTTGATTGACAGTCTTCCGAGAGGCTTCCGGCGGTCGCATCCATCGCGTCACGATTTTCCGAAAGAAGCCGAACGTCCGTGCGCAGGCGCAGTATAGAGCCGCACCGACGTTCGGCTTCTTTCGGCTACTAGTGACGCGATGGATGCGACCGTCGGAAGCCTCTCGGAAGACTGTCAATCAAGAAGGAACGCCCGCTCCCGAAGACCCATACCCGGAAGCGACGGAGAAGATGCATCTCGAAAACGGGTAAGTACTGCTCATATTTTAAAACAAATAGCCGATTCCCCTAGACAAAACGAGCAGGAATCTAAGGGGAAAAGGGCAAAAAACAAACAAATGGGTGAACTCCCGCTTTAATTGATGTATGCTGCCCATCAGTGCAGCCCATCAGATACTACCTCCCCATTGATGACCCATGCTCTTGCAGTCTGGGATCACATTAATCCGATACTGGACTTGACACCCCCTGTGTCCACTGGGAGGGTTCCTGTGGTTTCCTCCTGGGGAACAAATGGCCTTCTTAGAGCCTTGGGTAGAGGTTGATAATGCCAGCTCCTGAGGAGCAGCAAGCTGCTGACGTTTGAAACCCCGAAGGCCCAACATGGAGGTTCCCATATGGATTTCTGGAGGTATAGGCAACACCACCACTTTTTTGAGGTTAATGGCCACTTCATAAGGGATATTTCCTCCCTCACGCCTCTTTATAGAGGAAGAACCTGTACCGCATATGGTCTCCGAACTATATCAACTGCTAGACTCTGCCACTTCTGAAACTAAGCCCACATATATACAGGTCTGGAAAAAGGACTTAGGGCTTGAATTTTTTTTTTTCTTTTTAGGGCTTGAATTTTCTTTAGCTCAGCTAACCCACCTATACCAGCTTACTCACTCAAGTTCTATTGATTCAAAATCACAGGAAACAAACTCAAGTGTCCTCCAGTTTAGATCTGGCATTGCTGGATTTGGCAGAACCATCTCCCGACAACATATTTGCCCGCTTTAGGTGGGGGATGCGATTCTTTCTATATCCATACAACTTTTCCTACGCCACAATTTTCAGATATTTATTTGTAAAAAGAATTGAAAACCATTTATACACTACCTTATTGCAGTCCTCCTTCACTTACCTCATCCTTCGATTTTGCTTTTTTTTCTTCTGAGAAATGCTCACTTCCTGTTCTTCTGTCTGTAACTCCACACAGTAATGCAAAGCTTTCTTCCTGGTGTGGGGGGAGGAGGCGAGCAGGAGTGTCAGGACACCCATTAACACACAGCTCCTTTCTCTATCTGCAAAGTAGAGAGTGTCCTGACTTGCCTGCTCGCCCCCTCCCCCCACACCAGGAAGAAAGCCTTGCATTACGGTGTGTAGTTACAGACAGAAGAACAGGAAGTGAGGATTTCTCAGAAGAAATAAGGACATTTAAAAGCAAAATGGAAGGATGAGGTAAGTGAAGGAGGACTGCACTAAGGTAAAGGAAGCTATTTAGGGAAAAAAATGTTTTCCTTTACAACCCCTTTAACACATCCTATTAGAAGGATATTCTTATATGGTCATTTGCATCTAACTGTCTATATCAGGGAACAGGCCTCTCCCCGTTCTTCAGCTCCTGTGACCGATCGCGGGACACCGGCGGCGATCGGGTCCCGCAGTCACGGAGCTTTGGACCGGGCGCGCGTGACCCAAGGCTGGGCTCTTAAAGGCGACGTACATGTACGTGCCTGTGCCCAGCCGTGCCATTCTGCCGACGTATATGTGCAGGAGGCGGTCCTTAAGTGGTTAAAACAAGATTCTATCACATTATACATCTATTTCTATTCAATATACCGAATCTTATTCAATGTTCATAAATCACATTGCCTTTTAAAAGAAGGTTTCCTACATCATATACCCTCCATTTACTCACAATCATACATTCTCATTCATGCTCCCATAAAAAAAATATATATATCCCTTATATTTTCTCTCTTTCCATCTAATAATTCTATATTTCCCTTTTCATAATTTTTTTTCATTATTATATATATTCTTTCATTCCTTTTGAGAGCCGAAATTCATCCCATTTTTGCCATATATCTGGCATTGGACTATTTATATATTCTTCTTCTCTTATCTGTCTTTCCATATATTGTATTTTGTTCATTTCACATATCCATTCTGTTATATTTGAACTTTTATTTTCTTTCCATTTGCGGGCTATTATTGTTCTAGTTGCTGATATCACACGAGATTTGGCTGTGTGCTCTGTGTACAGCCATATTTCGCTGACACTAGCTACTGGGCTTTCTTGTAAAGATTATTCCCCTTGTTATATGTACAAGCTGGTGACATAGAGGCTACCCCACTTCTTCTATTACACAACTGTTGTTCCTTTATTATTTTCTTGTTTAGTATTTGTATTTCACGTTTCCACATTTTTTTACATGTCCTTTCAAGCTTCTGGTTTTATGCTACTGGAAATGTTTGCTGAGACGTATTATTTTGTCCTAAATAAAGATTATACTAAAAAAAGTTAAAAAAATCGGTAAAAAAATAAATATGAAACCAGTGAAAAGAAGTGGAAACATTATATGAAATTAGTGAAAAGAAAAATAAGTGAAAAATTATGAAATCAGTGAATAAGTCAGTAAAAATATTCAAAATCAATGGAAAAATATCTAAAGATCAGTGAAAAAATATTCAAAATCTGTGAAATTCTTTAAAAAATATCATCTAAAAAGACATGAAGGCACTGAAAAAAGTGGAAATATGAAATCCGTAAAAAAAAATACCAAAAAATCTGTGAAAAATTATGAAATCAGTGAAAAAAACAGTAATAATAGACAAAATCAGTGAAAAAAATATACGACATCCCCCCAATAAAGTAAAGGTTATGAAATCAGTAAAAAGAAAAATTTTTTGTAAAAAGAGAAAATATTTGTGAAAAAAATACAAAATCAGTAAAAGAATTATATGAAATCATTAAAAAAAGTGAACGAATCAGTGAAAACAAATTACAAAATCAGGGAAATAGGAGGATAAAAGGTAAAAAAACATTAAATTCACAGAAAAAAAATGGTTTTGCCTGATCCTCTTTCTCTTGGGTCCCCCGCCGGTGCTCCTGGCCTCTTCTTCCTGGCAAGTGGCCTGTTTGCTCTGGGGCATCCAAGCAGGCTTGCTTTTTCAAGCTCACCTCTTCTCTCTCCTCATTGGTTCATTGCCTGAGCCAAAGACTCCTACTGCTTTTTCAGCCAAAGAGGAGGGAGAGTCCCTGGAGATCCCATCACCTTCTCCGCCTACTGCGTAGACTCATCCCCTTCATCCCGGAAGAGGATACAGCGGTAGTAGTTGGAACAATCATCAATTCTCGACTCGACTACGCAAACTCCCTCTACTTAGGACTACCAAAATACCAGATCTCGCACCTACAAGTCGTCCAGAACACAGCAGCCAGGCAGGTAACAGGAAAGAAACCCTGGGAATCCATCACCCCATCCCTGAGGACCCTTCATTGGCTAACAGTAAAGGATCGGGTCACATTCAAGACCCTCTGCCTCACCCACAAATGCACACAAGGAAAAGCTCCTCAATACTTATGCAAGAAAATAAAACACTACACCCCCAATCGCACTCTCCGATCGTCTAACCAAAACCTCCTCTACATCCCCAAGTCCCACTACAAATCAAAGGGAGAACGAAGATTTGCAGTCCAAGGACCACGGCTATGGAATGCTCTACGGACATCTGCATTGAAGAAAACCATCGGGCCTTCAGGAAAAATGTAAGACCTACCTCTTTTGAAGGATAAGGAAGACAACAGATGGAACAAGCGCCTTGAGGCGATTAAGTTTGCATGTGTAGCGCTATACAAGTTATTCACTCACTCAGAGCCGATGCTCTCGTGCACATCGCTGGAACACGGTGGGGCTCAGGTAAGTATTGGGGGGGGGGGGGGCTGCTGCACACAGACGTTTTTTTTACCTTTATGCATATTATTATACAGGATTTATATAGCGCCAACAGTTTGCGCAATGCTTTACAAAATGAAGGCAGACAGTAGAATTACAATACAATTTGGTACAAGAGGAATAAGAGGGCCCTGCTCGTTAGAGCTTACCATCTAAAGCCCCATACACACCATCAGTTTTCCTTAAGGTTTTTCTCTTCAGGTTTACCAAAACCATGTAGTACAAGGGCCTGCCTGATTGCATACAAATTGAAACTCTTGAGGTTTGACCTCATATTAGATGGTTTTGGTAAACCTGAAGACAAAAACCTGCAGGAAAACTGATGGGGCTTAATGGCACGTACACACGACCGTTTTTCGGGTTGTAAAAAATTACATTTTTAATGGTCTAGAAAAAACAATGGGCCAGATTCAGAAAGAATTGCAGCGGCGTAACGTATGTCCTTTACGTTACTCCGCCGCTTGTTTTCCTCGTAAGTGCTTGATTCACAAAGCACTTGAGTGTAAACTTGCGGCGGAGTAACGTAAAGCCATCCGGCGCAAGCCCGCCTAATTCAAATGGGGCGGGGACCATTTAAATTAGGCGCGTTCCCGCGCCGAACGTACTGCGCATGCTCCGTTTTGAAATTTCCCGCCGTGCTTTGCGCGAAATGACGTCGCCCGACGTAATGTTTTGAATGGCGACGTGCGTAACGTACTTTCGTATTCCCGGACGACTTACGCAAAAAAAAAAATTGAAATTCGACGCGGGAACGACGCCCATACTTTAACATGGCTGGTCTAAAATGAAGCCATGAAAAAGCAGGTGTAATTTTGCGACGGGAAAAAACGACTAGCGACGACGTAACGAACGCGCGTACCTTCGTGGATCGCCGTAAAAGCTAATTTGCATACCCGACGCTGGAAAACGACGCGAACTCCACCCAGCAGCGGCCGAAGTATTGCATCCTAAGATCCGAAGGCGTACGAAGCCGTAAGCCTGTCGGATCTTAGCCAAATGCCATCGTATCTTGTTTGTGAATTACAAATTAGGATACGACGCGGCAAATTTGAAAGTACGCCGGAGTATCAGCAGATACTCCGGCGTACTTCTGTGAATCTGGCCCAATGTTTTTTTCAACCTGATCGTTAAACCGGCCTTGCCTACACACGATCGTGAAAAAAAAATGCTCTAGCAAAGCGTGATGACGTACAACATGTACAACGCCACTATAAAGGGGAAGTTCCATTCGGATGGCGCCACCCATGGGGCTGCTTTTGCTGATTTTATAGTAAAAGACGATTCGCGCTTTTTAGTCTGTTACAGCGTGATGAATGTGCTTACTCCATTACGAACGCTAGTTTTACCAAAACGAGCGCTCCCGTCTCATAACTTGCTTCTGAGCATGCACGTTTTTTTCACGTCGTTAAAGCCTACACATGACCATTTTTTACGCCGTTAAAAACGACAACGTTAAAAGCGGCGTGAAAAATTAGAGCATGTTCTAAATTTTTAATGGCCATTTTTTTACATCGTGAAAAATGCTCTGGAGCCCACACACGATCGTTTTTAATAACATAAAAAAAACGTAATTTTTTACAACCCGAAAAACGGTCGTGTGTACGTGGCATTAGAGTAGAATGCATGAAGGTAAAAAACCTGGAGCCTTTAGAACCACTTTAGAAAAAGGCTGTGAAATCAGACCAAGCTCCAGCTTATCCGCCAAACATCAGCACAGCAGGACATTACCAGAGCAATAGGGACAGTTCGACAGACTTCCGACGGTCGCATACATCGCGTCACGAGTAGCCGAAAGAAGCCGAACGTCGGTGCGGCTCTATACGGCGCCTGCGCACCGACGTTCGGCTACTTTCGGAAAATCGCGACGCGATGTATGCGACCGTCGGAAGCCTGTCGGAAGACTGTCAATCAAATAGGAACGCCCAGTGCCGCAGCCCATACCCGGAAGCGGCGGAGAAGATCGCTCTCTAAAACGGTAAGTACTGCTTAGATTTAAAAAAAACTACCCGATTCCCCTTGACAAAATGAGCATCAATCTAAGGTTAAAAATGTACTTTTCGGGTGAACCTCCACTTTAAGTTTGGTCAAATAAAGCTTTTTAGTCACCCCAGACTAACAGATCATGTTTTCCTGCTAGTTGGTCCATTGATGTGCCTCCATTATGACTCGATATATATTAGAGAAAAAAAAAAAACTCCAAATAGTGCTTATATCGTTTTTAAACAATATTCAATTTATTAAAAATTGTGCGCAGAACTTACATTTAAAAGGTGCTCCGGTGCACCAACTGTATACAACGTATGTCATATAAAACCACGATGCTGCAGCTACATCCGTGAGAGATGCAAAAGCATTTTTCCAAACCAATCTGAACCTGGGCAAGACACTTTTGCATTTGCTTTTTTTATAAAATAAATAATAGAATATAATTTTTTTTTTTTTAAAGCACCCCCGTCCCATCATGCATATGGGCTAATGCATAGGAATACGTTACTCCCGCACGTAGATGTAAATGGTGATTACACCACACATGTGAGGTATTATCACGCACGTCAGAGCAAGAGCGATAATTCTAGCACCAGACCTTTTCTGTAACTCTAAACTGGCAACCTGAAAAGACCTTCAAAGCGTCGCCTATGGAGAATTTTAAGCACTGTAATTTTCCACCATTGCACAGGCAGATGCAATTTTAAATCGTGACATGTTAGGTATCCATTTACTTGGTGTAACATAATCTTTCACATTATACCAAAAATGTGGGCAACTACTGTGTGACATAAAAAATAGCAACACCCACCATTTTATTCTATAGGGCATCTGCTAAAAAATATATATATATATATATTTATATATATATATATATATATAGATAGATAGATATATAAAATGTTTGGGGGTTCTAAGTAATTTTCTAGCAAAAAAGGTAGATATTTACATGTAGGAGCGAAATGTCAGAATTGGCCTGGATGGGAAGTGGTTAAAGCGGGAGTTCACCCATGTATTAAATTTTTTTTTTCTCCCCTTAGATTCCTGCTCGTTCGGTCTAGGGGAATCGGCTATTTGTATTAAAATATGAGCAGTACTTACCCGTTTTCGAGCTGCATCTTCTTCCGTCGCTTCCGGGTATGGGTCTTCGGGAGCGGGCGTTCCTTCTTGATTGACAGCCTTCCGAGAGGCTTCCGACGGTCGCATCCATCGCGTCACTCGTAGCCGAAAGAAGCCGAACGTCGGTGCGGCTCTATACTGCGCCTGCGCACCGACGTTCGGCTTCTTTCGGAAAATCGTGACGCGATGGATGCGACCGTCGGAAGCCTCTCGGAAGACTGTCAATCAAGAAGGAACGCCCAGTCCCGCAGCCCATACCCGGAAGCGACGGAGAGGATGCATCTCGTAAACGGGTAAGTACTGCACATATTTTAAAACAAATAGCCGATTCCCCTAGTAAAAACGAGCAGGAATCTAAGGGGGAAAAGTGCCCTCTAAGGGTGAACCCCCGCTTTAAGAACATTAATTTGATTTTTAGATTGCTAGGTGGGTCAGACTGATGTTTGTTTGTTTTTTTTCAACACAGTGATGGAAAAACTGAAAGGAGCAGCATGGAAAATATTTCTTAAAACAAACATATTCTTAGCCGTGATTGTTTTTTTTTTTTGTTCAGGAAAGTCTATTCACTCCAAAATTAATGTTAAACACAAATGTTTTTCAAAGTACTTGCAAAGAATGTCTGGCTAAGAATGGAGAATGAGAGAGAGAGTGCTCTCTGCAGCTGCTGCCCTGTGGTGCTGAACTGGTTAAGAGATATGCACTAGGAGTTATCTGCTGTGCAGCAAGAGTGCAATAGGCTGAGTGAGGCAGCACTGCACTGTGGGAACTGTAGTCCAGAGGAGAGAGACTACTGTAACCAAAAGCTTTTGATCTGCATTTCCCAGAGGGAGATTGCCAGGAGGAGGGGAAAGAGCTGCATTTTCTCAGGTTGTACAGGACACAGCTTTCTCTTGCCATGAGGAAGCCAAGAGAGTGCACATATCTTTCCAGTGTGTACCACCAAAGCTGCATAATGGCAGCCTGAACAGGATCCAGAGTTCATGTGTGTCAACAGCCAAAGCCACCTGGGTGCAGAGCAGGGAGTGTACTAATCGTTGCGTGTGACTAGATGGTGGGCTGTAATATTGCTGGGACTGGTGAGCTGGTGCTGTGGGCATTTACTATCTGCTGCTAGAGAGAATAAGCCCTTTAGGAACTGATCATAGAGTCATCTCGTAGTCATAGTGCTGGGACTATTCTCATGTGCACCGATGGTACAACGGGGCCCTGACACTAGCCAGCTGAAGAGTTAGGACTAAAGACTTTCCCTTTGCAGAGAAGAGACAGAGACCATCACTTATTGCTTATGCTAAGATGTACTTCTCAGGGGACATTGCATCATATCCTAGCCATTCTCCTAGAGTGCACTCTAGACTAGTTATAGTATTACTATTCATATTACAGTTAATGTTTATATGCACTGTTTATTGTTGACTTTGCTGATTCATGAGTTAATCCCAGTCTAACGGTACAGAACTATATTCTAAATTACCTTAGCATAGTAATTATACCATCTAGCTGACTGTGTCTAAATCTATTTTATGTGTGTCCATTTATGCTCAAACTATCATTTATTCAAACCTGTACCAATACACTGAATTGATTTATCACTAATCTGTCTTGTGTCTATTTCCTGATACTAATTCACAGCCAAGTAAAAGGTATCTATACTCATGTTCTTAGTGCTTGCAGTAACTTTCATTTAACCAGGTGTGTCAGAGGGGCTGAAGTTGTTGTTGGAGTCAAGGCACAGAACAGAGAACACACATTACCAAGTAGCTCCTTCAGGAGTAGTGCTACAAACATTTTTTAAGTTATCAGATGTACACAAGGATGTTATCTGATAGATAACTAATCTCTTAAAGAGATATTCATGAATGTGAAAGCCCTCATAGCCTAAATTCAAAATGGAGAGAGAAAGGAAGATAAGCCCTTAAGCTAAAAAAAATGTGAGGGTGGGGTGATCAACAGCAGCTGTATAAACGTCATTCTCCATTCCATGTTTTCAATGACAGATCTGAACCTGGAGGTAAGATAATGCACGTTGCTTCCATGTTCATTCACCAGAGGGGAGATCAACAAACTAATGTTTGCTGATATCCCTCTGTTCCATCTGCTGCCACCTGCCACGCTGGTCATAGGCCTATAGGTGGGACAGTGAGGGTAGTCGGGCGAGGGGGTGATACCTGGAAGGTCTGTGGAAGTGATCAGGAGGCTTTACAGCTTCCACCAGAAAGTTGACAGTCTGCTTAATAAATTATTATTATTACTATTCAGGATTATAGATGTTGCTCTTGTGGCCAGAAGTATGTTTAAAGCCTTGTACACACGATAGGTTAACCAGAGGACAACGGTCTGAAGGACCGTTGTCATAGGTTAACCAATGAAGCTGACTGATGGTCCTTTACGCCTACACACCATAGGTTAAATAACCGATCGTGTCAGAACGTGGTGACGTAAAACACAACGACGTGCTGAAAAAAGTTCAATGCTTCCAAGCATGCGTCGACTTGATTCTGAGCATGCATGGATTTTTAACCGATGGTCGTGCCTACTAACGATCGGTTTTGACCTATCGGTTAGGAATCCATCGGTTAATTTTAAAGCAAGTTGGCTTTTTTTTAACCAATGGTTAAATAGCCTATGGGGCCCACACACGATCGGTTTTGACCGATGAAAACGATCCTTCAGACCGTTGTCCTCTGGTTAACCTATCGTGTGTACGAGGCCTTAGTCTCCACTGGTAGACAAGTGGTTGAAAAGCAAGTAAATTAGATGGTCCTTGTGCGCATCCTCAATATCCCAGACAAGTAGATCTACTCATATGAACACACATCACCCCCATGGAAGACACAAGCTTGAATGCTTGTAAGAGGCCATCACTGGGATGGGTAATGAAACTGTGTACAGTCCAAGGTAAGAGCGATCCTGTGTCATCTGCTGCATGGAGGAGCACTGTTCTGAGAGGAGGGGAGAGCACAGCATACCTCCTCCCGACTCTGTAGTGGTCAGGGGCAGATCCAGGGGGGGCAATGGGGAAATTGCCCCCTCCAAAGAAAATATTGCGACTCTGAGGCTCCCTCCCACCTCACCGGTTTTAATTTTCGTCATCATCTAAATGCAGCTGCAGGGACTTTATTTCTGCTTCCCCCGACTCCTCCTCTCAGCTCCCAGGTGGCCTAAAATATATTCCCTGGGCCCTGTCAGTTCATTTAGAGGGGCCCAGAATGCTGTAGCATGGAGAGATTTTTTGTTTTTAACTCTGCGCTCAGATGGAATAACACCACCAGGAGCCGCATTTTGCGATAAGGTACGGCTCTGGCAGAGTGATATCAGTCAGCAGCCTTATCACAGCCTCCCTGACCAGTTTTCTTCTCATCTTTTCATCAATTTTGGAGCAACTTCCAGTTCTGTCACTGTTGTGCCATATTTTCTCCACTTGATAATGACTGTTCACTGTGTTCCATGGTATATCTAATGCCTTCGAAATTCTTTTGTACCCTTCTCCTGACTGATACCTTTTACCAATGTGATCCCTCTGGTGCTTTGGAAGCTCTCTGTGGACCATGGCTTTTGCTGTAGGATGCGACTAAGAAAATGTCAGGAAAGACCTACTAGAAGAGCTAAACTTTATTTGGGGTTAATCAAAGTCACTTTAAATGATGGCAGGTGGAAAAAGTTCTGAAATGATTTCTCTTTGTCTCGTTTTTTTACATCAAAGAAACCTGACATCTTAACGTGGGTGTGTAGACTTTTTATATCCACTGTAGATACTCTATACGGATCCAGTTGATTTTGGCATTTACTAGTGTACCTGATGAAGGATAGGGACACCCAAAACTGTTGTATGTATGAACCATTGTACCTATTCTGAATAAAAGTAGTGTGTGTATTCTGAGTATTTGCTTCTATCACCGAGAATTGTGTTTTGTTGTAGTAGATTTCAGATAAGTGATCACCACTATTACTATAATCAGGTTTATTCAATAAATAGTGCAAGGAGCAAAATTGTAACCGCAGTAAAGCAAAGGAAACAATCAAAATTCAGTTTAATAAAGCCAGAGCAGATGGATTATAATTGCTTTTGTTAGCTACTACAGTTTGCCCTTAGTACTTTGCTCCTTGCACTATTTTATAGAACGCCTGAATGTTTTCCAACTTTATGATGTCTCCAACGGGTTCTATTATTATGTTTCCAATTTTGTTCTATCTTTATTATGTTTCCAGTGTTTTCTATCTTTATTATATTATGTGTTCTTTTAACCTCTTGCTGACAATGTAGCCCATCTATGCGGTGGCAAGAAAATGCCCAGTTTCCACACATATGCTTTCACAGGGGCCTGAGGTTGTGTGCTGAAAGCGTGCTCAGTACACGCTCCCAGCACACTGAAAGAGCTGTCATTGACAGCTCTCGATCAAGGCTATTGATAAGCTATCATCTTTATTTTATCCAGTATAAACATCTTCAATAAAAACATATCTTTCCTGTGTGCATTTGCACATGAATACCCTCTATTATCATCTGCCACATGGATAAGGACCATTGTGGTTTGGTTGAAACAGGAAAAAAAATTGGGGTTGACGCGTTTTGCTGGTTTACCGCTTCTTCAGGACTTCCTATCTCTTACATAAACATGAAGGAATAAATTAATTCTTTCCATAAGGTGTAAGTCTGCATCATATGTTATCCACCCATTCAAATTATCAAAGAAAATAAAGCGTTGCAGTCAGGAGAGCTCGTGTGAACTTGGTCTTACCAGCCCCTGGGAGAGTGACCAATCTCAGAGTGGATTTTTATACTAGAGAGAGGTGTTACATGTACAAAGCTGAACAAACAAACTGAGCTGGCAATGTGATGTCCAAGCCTTGCAAGGCTTGGACTTGATGTTGCCAGGTCAGTTTACTTGCTCAGCTTTGTACAGCTTTGTACAGCTTTGTACCAGGTTCACACAAGCTCTCCTTACTGCAACATTTAATTTTCTTTGATGATTTGAATCGGTGGATAACATATGATGCAGACTTACAGATATTACATGCATGCCTGCTTGCAATCTTTAAAATGAAGACTCCACACAAGGGGCTAGGCTTAAGAAGGCTAGGGAGGGTGAACTGCGGACTCTGCTGGCTAGGCTTCACACGGCGGAGCTTACCCATAAAAAAAAGGTCACCCCAGAGCTGGCGGTGGAGCTGGCCTCCCTCCGCCGGGATCTGGCGGATCTACTGGACTCTAAGATCAGGGCACGGCTACGATACCTGACCCATAAATTTTATGAGTTCGGCAATAAATGCGGGAGGATGCTGGCTAGGGCCCTCAGGGGCCAACGGGACGCGGGCCACGTACACAAATTGAAGTCTGCGGCGGGCACGCCTGTTGTCCATTCATCCAAGATAGCGGCGGCGTTTCGGGACTTTTATGCCCAGCTTTACAACCTCCCAGACACGCTGCCGGGCGTTTCTGATACACAGCGGGCAGCTAGAATACACCAATACCTGGCAGAGGCGCAATTCCCGCAGTTAGAAGCGTCGGTGGGTAAACAACTTGATGCCCCTATCACGGTCGCAGAGATTCGGGCGGTAGTAAAGGATCTCCCTAATGGGAAAAGCCCTGGCCCCGACGGCTACACCAATACTTACTATAAAAAATATGGGGAGGAACTGTCGAGGCCTATGTGCGCGTATTTTACGGCGTTGGCGTCAGGCACAGCTATGCCTCCGGAGGCACTGCTGGCCCATATTTCGGTTTTACCAAAGGAGGGGAAGGACCACTCCCTACCGGGTAGCTATAGGCCTATATCGCTCCTGAACACCGACATTAAGATTCTGGCCAAAATATTGGCCAATAGGCTAAAGCCGGTACTCCCGTCTGTGGTACACCCGGACCAAACTGGCTTTATCATGGACAGGGAAGCGAGGGACAATGCGAATAGGGCACTCCAGCTGATCCACTGGGTAGAATCGCAAACAGCCCCACAACCATGTCTTTTGCTTTCGACTGATGCCGAGAAGGCATTTGACTGGGTGGATTGGACATATATGACTATCGTTTTGACCAGGCTTGGTCTGGGTCCTAATATGCTGGCATGCATATCCTCCCTGTATAGCTCTCCGTCCGCCAGAGTCAAGGTTAACGGCCTACTATCAGATCCCTTTACAATTAGCAATGGGACGCGGCAGGGTTGCCCGCTGTCACCCCTCGTGTTTGCTTTGACGCTTGAACCGCTGCTCAGCCGGATTCGCCTCAATAGCAACATCAGGGGGTTAAAGGTCGGCCCCAGGGAACATAAGTTGTCCGCCTATGCGGACGACGTATTGTTTTATGTGTCTGAACCTCTGGTGTCATTGCCCAACATTATGGCAGAGTTGGCGGAGTTTAACCTTCTATCTAATTTCAAGATAAATTACGCCAAGTCGGAGATCCTATCACTGACCATTCCCCCGGGACTGCGCGCGCAGCTGCAGGCTGCGTTCTCATTCACATGGTGTCAATCGTCACTGAAGTATCTAGGAGTTCATCTATCAGCGAGCTGCGCTCGGTTGTATGAGTATAACTACACCCCACTGCTCTCGACCATCAGGGTGGATTTGGGAAGGTGGGATAAGGCGGCCTTCTCATGGATGGGCCGGGTCAGTGTGTTGAAAATGAATGTGCTCCCCAGAATTTTGTTTTTCCTACAGATGGTTCCGATTGCTCTGCCCAAGGCCTTCTTCTCAAGCCTCAATAGCCTATTCATCCAATATATCTGGAGTGGGAAATGTCCTCGGCTAGCTCTCCGCATTCTGCAACGCCCTAAGTCTGCGGGTGGGCTGGGGGTCCCGGTGGTGAGGAGATATTACGAATCAATAGCCCTTCAGCGCATTTTGGACTGGAACCATAGTGTCCAGCACAAGATGTGGGTGCCTTTGGATAAGTACCTGGCGGGGCGTAATCTGTCCCACGCCCCGTGGGTGCCAGGGGAGCATAGGGGTTTGTCTGGACTGGTTTCCCCTTTTGCGGTCCATGCCCTGGCGATCTGGGATGCCTTAAACAAGTCGGGGGAGTTGGCTTTGCCTACCTCTCTGCTGGCGCCCCTGGGGGGCTTCCCCTGGTTTAGTCCGGGGGAGCACCCGTCCTTTTTCCGGACGTGGACGGAGGACGGGGAATCCAGGTGTGGGAGGTTTGTCCAGGATGGGGGTCTGCTGCCTCTGGCCACGCTGAGGGAACAATATGGCCCCTTTCTAATGGATGAGTGGCGCTATCGGCAACTTAGTCATTTT
This sequence comes from Rana temporaria, assembly GCF_905171775.1. Taxonomy (NCBI): domain Eukaryota; kingdom Metazoa; phylum Chordata; class Amphibia; order Anura; family Ranidae; genus Rana; species Rana temporaria. Next base: position 411,583,277 of record NC_053491.1, read on the forward strand.
CTCGCCTCTCTGCCCCGGGGAGTCAGGTCACCCACGCAGGCGTCCCCTTTTGAACGCCTCTGTATGTCCCCAGCGGCTGTCCCTCACGCCATTTCTGTGTTATATGCCTTGATCTACTCCCTGCTGGAGGACGGGAAGCCAAGGTTCATACGGGAATGGGAAGGAGACCTGCAACACAACTTTACTCAGCCTCAGCTGGACCACATGTACAAGCTCACACACTCGAGCACGGTTGACACAAAGATGCAGGAAAATAGCTATAAGGTGCTCACCAGATGGTACAGGGTCCCAACCAGGCTCACTCAGATATACCCTTCTCTTTCAGATGCATGCTGGCGGGAGTGCGGCCAACGGGGCACTTTCCTGCATATTTGGTGGGAGTGCCCCAAGCTGCGCCCCTTTTGGCAAGATGTCCATGCCCAGATCAAACTGATCCTGGACGTGGTACTTCCAGACTCCCCATTGGAGTCCCTGCTCCACTTCCCTACCATCCCAGTCAGCCTTTATCGCAAGTCTGCACTGCCTCATCTGCTCAATGCGGCCAGGCGGCTGATTCCAATACATTGGAAGACACCTCAGGTACCGTCCCGCTCTGAGTGGGTGAATATGGTAAACAAAATTATGGAAGCGGAGAAGTGGATGGCGCAGTGCAAAGATAAATATGACAAATTCTACTCAATATGGGCGACTTGGATACACTATACGGGCCCTGAGGAGCTGCCTGGGCTTGGGCCCCCCCAGGGGGTGAACCCCTCTGGCAGGGGGCCCAATGTTGTTGAAGGAGGTGCCGCCGATGACCCTAATGAAACAGTGGACTGATGTAGCCATAGTAGAGATGTTACAGTCTATCTAGTACCGAAAACCCCCCCCCCCTTGTTCCTTTTGTTATGTATGTGACCCTCTCCTACCCCCCCTTTCTTTTCTCTGCTTTCCCATTGCATGTTAGCCCGAAGCTCGGAGGCTTGTTCAGATAATTTTAGCTGGTGGAGGGGCATCCCTCCTCCTGGGGTATGCTTCAGTGGTGCGGGCGGGGTGATCCATAATGGAATTAGCTTATAATATACCCTGTATATGATGCTCCTTATTCCCCCAGCCGTGCGCCCTGGCATGGGCATGCCCTAGAAGATATGTTTTAGCAGTATGTTCCGCTCGAATGCCCGAGATAAGATCCGTATTGACGTGCACTGCAATATGATTGTTGTACTTCTTGTACTTCATTTATCGGGCCATGTTGGCCATCCGTCTGTATGTTTGTTTTTCCTGTGAAAAAACCTTTTTGAAAATAAAGATTATATAAAAAAAAAAAAATTAAGACTCCACCCCAAACTCGCTCATCCATGTCTTTATGGGCATTGCTTTGTGCATTGGTGCACAAAGTTGGGAGCATGAAATTGTCCAAAATGTCTTGGTTTGCTGACATCTTAAGAGTTCCCTGCACTGGAACTAAGGGGCCAACCCCTGAAAAAACAAATCATAATCCCCCTCCACCAAATGATTTGGACCAGTGCACAAAGCAAGGTCCATAAATACATGGGTGAGTGAGTTTGGGGCGGAGGAACTTGACACGAGCGGTTTTCCCGTCGGAAAAAAAATTATGGTTTTCCCGTCGGAAAAAAACGATGGTTTTCCCAACGGAATTCCTCTCAAGCTTGCCTAGCATACATACGGTCACACAAAAGTTTGGTGAAATTTTGACTGCCAAGAATGCGGCGACGTAAAAGAATACGACCAGCCAAGAAAATTAAGTTCAATGCTTCTGAGCATGCGTCGACTTGATTCTGAGCATGCACGTTTTTTTGCGCGCTGAAATTGCATACAGACCAACGGTTTTCCCGCTAGGATTTTTTCCTGACGGGGAAAAAATAAGATCCTGCTCTCTTTTTTTTTCTGGCAGTTTTCCTGTTGGAAAAAGTCAGATGGAGCATACACACGGTCGGTATTCCTTGCCCTCATTGGACTTTTTCAGATGGGAAAACCGGTCCTGTGTATGGGGCATAAGACTGGGATGCCATTAAAGTTCATGTGCGTGTAAAGGCAGGCGTCCCAATACTTTTGGTAATACATGTAGCTCTTTAAAAATGCCCTTTTTTTTACCCAGCTCCTCTCTTAAAGCGGACGGCGCTGGACTCCAGCACAGGTAAGTGTCCTAATATTAAAAGTCAGCAGCTGCAGTATTTGTAGCTGCTGGCTTTTAATATTTTTTTTTCATGGCACATCCCCTTTAAATTGTGTAACTTGTTTGCAGGCAATCCCTTATAATTAACGTACTACATTTAAAAGTAAATACATAATTTTTTTTTATATTTTGCTAAAATTCCAATCTGTCATAATGAATTTATTGTAAAAAGAAAACACAAACTCTAGAGAACATTTACCTCTGGCCGAGAAGCTGCTCTAAATGTATATAAGTGCCGTATATGCAGTCCAAAAAAGCGGATCCCACTTGCATTATGATCTAATATTAATGTCACACTAGAATACTGGCTTTGATTTGACAGGCAAGAACCACTACACTAATGAGGCACTAGATGGCACAATCACAGCATGTTACCTATGGAAGCCGCGCGTCCGTATTTCTGTGCTGCAATTGCTTCATTGTTTTTTTGCATAATTGGGACCAGTTCCAACATTACAAAACACAATTGGAAAAATATGAATACTGGTGAAATTGAAAAAAAAAAATCAGATTTACAATTTTTCATACTATGCTTTTCAATTCTACACCTTGATGTATTTAAAGCATGATTGAAACACCACATAGTAATGTTTTAGACAAAACTTGACTTGATCCAATTTGATTAACTCAAGGTTAACATTTTGTATAAGTTTTCATTTGTGGTCGGGGAAAGGGGGTTAGTAACATGCGACTGAGCCTCAGGTTTACTGTCCCCCCACGCCCCTCTTACGAGGGTCCTTGTTAGTCACTATTGTTAATATCCCATCCAGTCAATAAGAACTGGTGAGGAAAAGCCAATCAGTGTACACATAACGGCATTAATAGAACTCCAGATCCACTTTCCAGAATCCTTCAAGGTTTGGGTTCTTCTCTGTCACGATACGTTGGGCTTGGGCAACTCCCATGTACTCATTTCTAGAAGCAGTCTTGTTGTTCTTTGATATGATCAAACAGTTCTTCCAACAGGTAGGGGAACTTATGTAAGTAGGGGCTAGTACCCCTTTTAGAGAAACCACTTCCCTGGGTTGGCACTGTGGGGGGTTGGTCAGGGATAGCCTCTCCCTTTATAATCTGTAGCTGGAAGAATTGTAGAGAGAGGTTGATTGAAAAAGGAATTTTGTAGAATACTGCATGTAAGGTTACAGCCCAAGTGAGGAATGCCCTGCATAGGCCCCGGAGTCTCGGTGTTGATTGGATAGATTGATAGCCATTGGCCCCCGCTGCTGTCAATCAAATCCAATGACGCGGGCGCCAGGGGACGGGGGCCGAGTCATACACTTGGCGTCTATGGACGCCGAGTGTATGACACAGGAGCGCGACCGCAAGGTAACCCCCTTGGTAGAGAGCTTCCCAGAGGGGGTTATCTAATGCGGGGAGGAGCCGCGAGAGCCACCGTGGGCCCCCAGAAGAGGATTTTCGCAGCCACTCTGTGCAAAACGAGCTGCACAGTGGAGGTAAGTATGACATGTTTGTTATTTTTAAGAAAAAATATCTGAACCTTTACAACCACTGTAAGGATACAGATACCTTATGAGCAGTGGAAGAAAGAGGAGGACCCGGACCATTGATAGTCCTCTATGTAACCCCCAGGGAAGGGGAAAAGTGTTCATTGACCTGTTACAATCTATAAGTCAATGCTTGAAGGTGAGGGTCCATCCTGAATGATGTGCACTTTTAACAGACTATATTTACATGTTAATATATTTATGATTTTATTTATGTGAAGAAATTTTGGATGGTGTTACACTTTTATACATGGAAACACGTATTGATTGAATTTTCAGCAGCACAACACATTTCTTTGTTTTTAGTTGTATATTTGTGATGATCACACAATAGCAGTGATTGCAGCAGCTGGATTAATTTAAAAAAACAATCTTTTTAGTTTATTGTATTCTCACACAGTACACTATTTTTGGCAGTGCACAAAGATTTTGGGTTTAATTATAATCATGTGGACAATCATTATTTTCTAGAGAGCCTCAGACCAGGAGCATGTGATTCACTAGGATGGTGGGGTTCCTCCACTTCACAGGTGTGTGTGGTACCGTATCTCATCCCTGTTATTGGAGGACTATGATCCTTGGCCAGCATGAGCGTTTTTGCCGGTGAATCAGGGCCCTGCTAACACTTGGTGTAGTCAGCTGGATAGGGTACCTCAGCACTTGGGGATGATGTGTTGCCTTGCCAGTTGGATCTCTGCAGGAAGGCTTTGTTAAAGAAGGAGTGCACAATACACAAGAGCCAGAAGGGGTGACAGTTGATCAGTCTTTTGAAGTGCAGAGATGTTTCACCTTCCATGGAAAAAGGCCTCTAAGGAGGGGGTTAAGCCTTGGATGTCAATACCCATATACAGGGGGATGACTGTGGATACCAGACTGCATGCAGGGGATGCTGCGAAACGATATATATGTAGCAAAGTCTACAAAAAAGTGTAATTTTTTCCCAAAAAAGTGCGCTTGTAAGACCGCTGCGCAAATACGGCGTGACAGAAAGTACTGCAACGATCGCCATTTTATTCTCTAGGGTGTTAGGATAAAAAATATATATAATGTTTGGGGGTTCTAATTAGAGGGAAGAAGATGGCAGTGAAAAATGACATTAGAATTGCTGTTTAACTTGTAATGCTTAACTTGTAATACCAACGGCCACCACCAGATGGCGCCAGCTCACACATCTGGTGGTAATAACTTGTAATACCAACGGCTCACCACCAGATGGCGCCAGGACACCATTTCTAGTCGCCATGGCCCAGGATTTGTCGAGCCCTGGCTTAGCAAGTCATTTTCAAACTTGCAGCTCAATTGCTTCCTTTCTGGGAGCATAAGTGACCTAAAGCCCTCGTTCACAAGGAAGGCAGGTTTGAAATCATGCAAGTTCCGCTGAACTTGCACGATTTCAAACCTGCATTTCTTTGCGAGTTCAGGGGCGATTTGAAAGACAACTGTACGGGTTCATGCACAGATATCTATTGAAATTGCCCCTGAAGTCACCAAAAGTAGTGCAGGAACTACTTTTGGAAATCGATGCAGCACTGCAAAGTCGCCGACAATAGACTGCGATTTGACATGCGATTCGACATATCAAATCGCCCCGATGTGAACTTAAGGGCAGATTTTGGAGATTACGGGCCAGATTCAGAGAGAACTTACGCCGACGTATCTGTTGATACACCGCGTAAGTTCTAGGATGCACGGTCGTATCTATGCGCCGTATTCTTGAAACCAGATACGCCTGAATTCTGGCTCCATCCGACCGACGTAAGTCTCCTACGCTGTCGTATCTTGGGTGCATATTTACGTTGGCCGCTAGGGGCGCTTCCATTGATTTACGCGTTGAATATGTAAATTACCTAGATACGCCGATTCACGAATGTACTTGCGCCCGTCGCAGTAAGCTACGCCGTTTGAGTAAGGCGTACGTCCAGGGTATAGTTATCCCTCATAAAGCAGGGGTAAGTCATGTTAGGGTATGGACGTCGGAACAGCCGTCGGTTTTTACATTGTTTGCGTAAGTCGTACGTGAATGGGGCTGGGCGTAGGTTACGTTCACGTCGAAAGCATTGAGCCGACGTATCTTAGGGAGTATATGCGACGTGATTCTGAGCATGCGCCGTTCGTTTGGGAATTCATTTACATGGGGTCACGGCTAATTTTAATACAACACGCCCACTACCTTCCTAATTTGAATTAGGCGGGCTTACCCCGGCCCATTTACGCTACGCTGACGTAACTTAGGGAGCAAGTGCTTTGTGAATACTGCTCTTGCCTTTCAGAGTTACGTCTCTGAATCTGGCCCGATAATTTTACAATGGCAAGAATGCTTTAGGTTGGGGATTTGAAATTAAAACCAGCTGGTAGGGCTTAATAACCCCCCCCCCCCTCATCCTGCCCCATAGAGGTATTCCAGCAATGATATCATTAGCCTTCATATAGTAGGTAGAATGGGAAGAGTTAGGTTTCGTACACACGGTCGTTCCAAACCGATGAGAATGGTCCGACGGGCCATTTCCATCGGTTCACCGCTGAAGTGGCCTGATGGTCTGATGTGCGTACACACCATAGTTCCAAAAACCGATCGGGTCAAAACGCGGTGACGTCAAACACACGACGTGCTAAATAAAACGAAATTCAATGCTTCCAAGCATGCGTCGACTTGATTCTGAGCATGCGCGGGTTTTGAACCGATGCTTTCTGTACTAACCATCGGTTTTGACCGATCGGGCAGCGGTCCATCGGTTCGATTTTAAAGCATGTTTTAAAATTTTGGACCGAAGGACAACAGACCGATGGGCTATACACACGGTTGGTTTGGACCGATGAAACTGAACCTCGGTCCATTCTCATCGGTTTTGTCCGACCGTGTGTACGCGGCCTTAGTTGTTTGGAAAGTTCTTGCGTAGTGGATGTTGGCAAAGCCTTCAAATGTGACAAAGTCTTCAGCAAACATATGCAAAATGAGTTAATAAAGATGCTTTACTATGCTCCTAGCATCTAAATGAGCAAGACATTTCTAAAATATTTTGGTTTCTTTAATATCACTATAAGTGCATTTTGAGAACCATCAGAGAACTGCACATGCGGATGTTTCTGCATATGCTGAAAAGTTAAATTGCTAGTCAGCATAAGGAATTCAATATGATGGTGCTTAGAATACAGATTGTAATGATAATTACCCATACATTCACTTACTTTTCCATAGAAGAGCACATGTGTTTTTTGATGTACTTTTTAGTTTGGCGCATGCACATTTCATTGCTCAGTGAGGACACATAAATAGGGGGGGGCAGATCCACAAAGCACTTACGACGGCGTATCTCGAGATGCGCGGCATAAGTGTAAATATGCGCCGGCGTATCTATGCGCTGTATCCCCAAAACGAGATACGCCTGAGAACTAGGTTTTTCTGACCAACGTAATTTTGCTACACCGGCGCATCGTGGGCGCAAAAATACGCTGGACGCACCATTGTTTTGCTATGCAAATATGCAAATGAGGGAGATACGGCGATCCACGAAAGTACTTTTGTCCGGCGCAGGCTACGCGCTGTGTGCGTAAGCTGTACATCCGGTCTAAAGTTACCCCTCATAAAAGCAGCTTTAACTTTGCACCAGACGTGTGCAGGTCAGCTAAAGCAACACCGTTAGGGACGACCTGAGCAGCCACACTTGCAGGACAACAATCTGTATGCCAACATGCCAGGGGCATCCATGGTCATAGCTATACTACTGGCTTTAGATGCACGTAGAAGGAGGAGGGCAAGGAGGAGGAGAAGGGCACGGGAGAGGATATACCGACTGCGCATAAACGTCTTTGGCATGGGTGATTCGGAGGTGTATCGCATTTTCAGATTCACCCCTACTGCCATCATGGAATTAACCACAACCCTGAAAGATGACATCACCAGCCAGACAAAACGCTCACATGCAGTGAAGCCACTGGTCAAGGTACTGGCAACACTCCATTTCCTTGCCAGTGGCTCGTTTCAGCGTACAAGTGGAGTGGTGGCTGGGATGGCACAATCCTCCATTAGCAGATGTGTGCACCAGGTTGTCCCCGCAATCCTGAGACGCATGGCCAACCAAATCATCAGACCCACCCATTTATTGGGGGGCCTCCGGGATCTGGTGGGCCGGGTGGCTGCTAGACAGGGTCCCCCTCCGCAGGTGGCCCCTTGGACAGGTGTGGTGGGGGAAAAGTTGGCGAAGGAGGTGGCGCTGGGTCGGATGGGCGGGCCATTTGCGGTCCCGCCATTGCTGGATCTGGTGGTGTTTCCATTGGGGGTGGTGCCCAAAGAAGGAACCGAACAAATTCCGTCTTATTCACCACCTGTCTTTTCCAAAAGGGGGTTCTGTCAACAATTTCATTGACCCCGACGGATGCACGGTGTCATACACGTCGTTCGACGCAGCGGTCAGGTGGGTTAGGTGGTATGGACGCGGAGCACTGATGGCTAAGTCGGACATTGAATCCACTTTCAGGCTGTTGCCAGTACATCCCGAAAGTTTTTGGCTGTTGGGCTGCTGCTGGCAGGGTCAATTTTATGTGGATCAGTGCTTACCCATGGGCTGCTTCATTTTGTGTGCCATGTTTGAGGCTTTTAGCTCCTTCTTGGAGTGGGTGGTGGGAGATGTGTCGGGGCTGGATTCGGTCATTCATTACCTGGACGACTTTCTCTGCGTGGGGCCACCTTCCTCTGGTGTGTGTGCGATTCTCCTGTCTACGTTGCAGCACATCGCAGGACGTTTTGGTATGCACCACGACGGAGATTAGTTTCTTAGGGATAGTAATAGATTTCGGGGCGATGGAGTGTCGTCTGCCCAGGGACAAGTTGGAGTCTTTGCAGAGGGAGGTTAGGGAGTTCCAAGGTTTGCGTAAGGTGCAGTTGAGAGCGTTGCAGTCCTTACTGGGTGGATTGAACTTTGCCTGTAGGATTATCCCCATGGGTAGGGTCTTTTGCCGGCGGCTGTCGGCGGCTACGGCAGGGGTGAAGGCCACGACTCACTTAATTCGCTTGACGAAAGAGCATCGGGAGGACTTGAAGGTATGGTATGAGTTCCTGGCGTCCTATAACAGCAGATCGGTGTGGATGTCCGGCCCGGTGAGTAACTTTGATGTGGAACTGGTCACGGATGCGGCAGGGTCCATGGGTTATGGGGCATTTTTCCAAGGGTAGTGGAGCGTGGAACCTTGGCCGCGGTTTTGGGTGGAGGCAGGGTATCTGCGCAACCTGGTACTGCTGGAGCTTTTTCCGGTGGTCTTGGCCATTGAGCTTTGGGGTGAGTCATGCCGCAACCTGAAACTACGGCTGAATTGTGACAACATGGGCGTGGTTCAGGTGGTGAACCGCATGTCCGCGTCCTCACAACCGGTCATCCGGCTGCTGCAGCATTTGGTGTTGAGGTGCTTGCAGTTGAACATTTTCATCTATGCTGTGCATCTCCCAGGCATCAATAACACGCTGGCTGACTCCTTGTCTCGATTTCAGTGGGACAAGTTCAGAGAGCTGGCCCCGGCTGCGGAGGCAGACCGGGTTCCTTGCCCGGGCTGGATTTGGGAGCTGGCGTTGGAATTGCTGCCGGATGGATCCGGCAGTCGGTAAGCGAGGCCACATGGTCCGCCTACGCCAAGGTATGGAGAGAGTGGTTGGACCTGGGGACCGAGGCGAGGGTCGTGAGCCATGGGCCGGAAGCTTGGTTGAGGGTGGTATACTTTGTGGCTAGGAACATGGAACAGGGGGTGTCTGTGTCTGCTATCGAGAAGAAGCTGGCGGGTTTGGCATTTTTCTTTAAGCTCTTGGGCGGGGAGGACTGGACGAAGGATTTCTGGGTTAAACAGTCGGTGAAGGGCTATAAAAAAAGTGTACAGGTTGAAGGATACTAGGAGGCCGGGCACTTTTTACAATCTCTTGGACATTTGTGATGCTTTGGAGGGGGTGTGTACGGGCGGTACGAATGTCTGCTTTTCCGATCGGTGAGCTGGTTAGCCCTTCCCGGCGGTTTGCCGGGGGGCTGTTAGGGGAGGATGTACGGGTGGTGGTGGTGGACAGGGTGTGTGTTCGACTGCGTCGGTCTAAAACTGACCAGAAGGGTAGAGGGTTAGACGTGGTACTGTTTTCGTTGCCGGGGTCTAGGGTATGCCCGGTATCGGTGGTCAGAGAGTTTGTGAGGGTTAGGCTGGCTAGGGGTAGTCCGTTGTTGAGGCATGCTGATGGGTCCTTTTTGTCCCGGTTCCAATTTGTGGTTGTGTTTCGGAAGTGCTTGCAGAGAGTGGGTTTGGAGGGTTCCACTTATTCTTCTCACTCCTTTCGCATCGGGGTGGCTACTGAAGCTGCCAGGTGTGGGATGGATGAAGCGGCGGTATGGAGGATTGGGAGGTGGGAATCAAGGAGATTCCGTTCCTATGTGCGGCCACATTTAGTTGTCAATAAAAAAATAAAATAAAAAAATAAGAGGATAAACAGGTACATTAGGGCCGCCAGTAACAGGTGGGGGGGAGCGGTGGCTCTTGGGGGGGGGGGTTAGTTGTGGGTTGGATTGCTGTGTTTTTCACCAGGGTGCTCTTGGGTCCTATTTGTCTTGTTTCAGATGGAGGGTCTACACACCTCGTCTGGATACTTGGTCACTCGTACGTCTGTTGGGGGGCCAGGAGAGCAGACGTGAGACCTGACAGCAGAAAATTGGGTATCTCAAGGAGGGAGGCTGCAATACGGTGGTTGGGGGTACCAGGCATGATGTGGGGTAGAGTTTTGCCAGATGTAGAGCGTTACGCCAGGCTGGATAGACCTCCTGATGTGTTAGTTACACATGCCGGGGGCAATGGTTTGGGTGTCCATAAGATCAGGGCTCTGATCGCGGACATCAAATTGGACATTGAAAAGCTACGTGCGGCCTGTCCATCTACTGTTCTGGTGTGGTCGGATATTGTTGCCTGAACACAGTGGCACAGGGCCTGGTCTGTGGCTAGAATCAACAAGGCCAGGATCCGCGTTATTAGGGTGGTGGGCAGGTTTATGGCGCGTCAGGGGGGTTTGGTCATTCGGCATTTGGAGCTGGAGTCCAATTTGGGCATTTACTACAGGAGGGATGGGGTGCATCTCTCGGAGGTGGGGATTGATCTGTGGTCTTTGGGCCTCCAGGAGGGGATCCAGCGGGCCCTGAGGGTGTAGAGGGGCCTTTAAGGTGGAGGTGTCATCCTTGCGGGCTGTGGCGGTGTTTTTCTGTCGGTCTTTTAAGGTGGCAGTGAGAAATGTGATAAAATGGGGGTGGGGGGGGGGGGGCTCATCAGTGTATGTGCCCCTCCGGTGTAAAACAGCTCGATTTCAACAGGTATCAAACTAGTTATAATGCAAAATATTACTTTTTACTTTATCAGCTACTGTCAGACTTTAATTTAAGAGGAAAATATTTTTGTCTTTACAACCCCTTTAAGGTGTTGTCTCATTATTTTAGAGGTTAAGTATGGGGTGGAGTATAAAGGTGATAACGGTAAAAGTAAGAGGGGTACCTCTGGACTACACTAGTCAAGTGAGGCCCGGAACAAAAAGACAAAGACACATAGTTGCTGGGCATGACTGTGTGGCTAGGGTGCACTGCAAGGGTTAACAATACAGAGGGGCGGTAGTGAGGAGTAAGAAGAGCTGGAGGGGAGTGGTTCTATTTAAGGGAAAGGCGGGGCCAGAGAGGGACAGAAATCCTTAGTGAGAATTGGAGGAGGCAGTTTTTCCCACCCTCCCTCCCTATGTATGTTGTTTGTGTGTTTTCTTTTTGCAGGTGCACAGGCAGATGTTGGTCTTTTACGGTGGCAGTGAGAAATGTGATAAAATGGGGGTGGGGGGCTCATCAGTGTAAAGGTCATAACGGTAGAAGCAAGAGGGGTACCTCTGGATTACACTAGTCATGAACAGGGGCACAGACAGCAAAACAAATGTTATAGGGGTGATAACCCTTCCCTATGCTATCCAAAAAGCTTAAAAATTGATTTTTTGGCTGGAGCTACACTTAAAAAATGTACCTGTTCCAACTTACAAACAGATTCAGTCCCTGTCTTGTTTGTAACCCGGGGACGGCCTGTATTCGCTGAAAGACACAGGCTCCCATCAATCCTTTCCCTTTCCTATGCAGTTCCACACATTACACTTATTCACACACTAACTCTTTGGCACCCTCTGCTGGCCTTTTCTAAATCAGCAACACTATTCAATTCTCAGCCTATAATAATAGCACATTAAAGCAGTGTTCCAGACGATTATAACCAGTTCCCTACCGAGCCATTGTCAAATGACGTCCGAAGGAACCTTGTCTCCCTCCAGGTGGACGTCATATGACGTCCTGGGCTTTCTGGCCGCTAGGGGGCTCGCGCGCGCCACCGGCATCGCTTGGGACCCAGTGCGCGTGCCCGGCGGCCGCAATGTCCCCGGGCACCCGCGATTGCCCGTGAGTGTGGATCTGTGTGTGTAAACACACAGATCCACCTCCTGTCAGAAGTGAGGAGACCAATGTGTGTTCCCAGTACAGAGGAACACACATCGGTCTCCTCCCCTTGTGAGTCCCCTCCCCCTACAGTTAGAATCACTCACTAGAGAACATATTAACCCCTTCAGCGCCCCCTAGTGTTAACCCCTTCCCTGACAGTCACATTTACACAGCAATCAGTGCAGTTTTATAGCATTAATCACTGTATATATGTGAATGGTCCCAAAAATATGTCAAAAGTGTCCAAAATGTCGCAATGTCACGGTCACAATAAAAATCGCAGATCGCCGCCATTACTAATAAAAAAAAAAAAAAAAAAATGTAATAAAACTATAACTTTTGCGCAAACCAATCAATATACGCTTATTGCGATTTTCTTTACCAAAAATATGTAGAATACATATTGGCCTAAGCTGAGGAAAAACATATTTTTTTTTAAAAATGTGATATTTATTAAATCAAAAAGTAAAAAATATTGTTTTGTTTTTTAAAATTGTCGCTCTTCTTTTGTTTATAGCGCAAAAAATAAAATCTGCAGAGGTGATCAAATACCACCAAACGAAAGTGCTATTTGTGGGGAAAAAAGGACGTCAATTTTGTTTGGGAGCCACGTCGCGCAATTGTCATTCAAAGTGCGACAGCGATAAAAATTCAAAATTGGTCTGGGCAAGAAGGGGGTGAAAATGCCCTGTATTGAAGTGGTTAAAGGGTAAGTTCACTTTTGTACACTTTTTTTTTCCTAAGTTCCAGCTCCCCTACGAACCAATATAGCATTCATTTACTTTTTTTTTTTAAATATCAAAGCTTTCCATTAAATCTACAGTCACTTACTTTTCTTGTCCTAATCCACGTTTCCAGACGTTTCCACTAGTAACGTCTTTCCTCCTGATCAGACTTCAGGTCATGACACAGGAAGGAGTTGACCAGCTAACCTCATGAGCACACATCCTGCATCATCCACCCTCCCATTCCCAGGTGCATGTTTTTGAAATGAAATGCAATCAATCAGTCAGTGATCACCCTTCTCACTAAATACACAATCAGATTGCACAGTGTATTGCCATCTTTATACAAGTACATAGGAGGGAGAAGTTTATTAAAAGTACGTTTATTAAAAGTCAGCAGGTACAAAATGTGTAGCTGCTGACTTTTTTTAAACAGACACTCACCTGCCCCACGGTCCAGTGATGCGGCCGCCCGAAGCCTCGCTCCTCTCCCTCTCCTTTCCGCAATGCCGGATTTGCTAGTGTGGGCAGCCAGCTGTGACAGCTTGCAGCTGCACAGCCGGGTGCGCACTGTGCATGCACGAGTCGTGCTGGGCCTTTCCAGTGGTCGGGAAATCTTCTGGAACCTGTGACGTATTCCAGAAGATTGCAGGGAGGGAGGGAGGGGGAGAAGAGGAGTCACCTAGGCAGCGAAAGCAGAAGCGGGAGCTAGGCAGGCCTGGACTGGCCATAGGGCATACCGGGCATATGTCACGTCTCTGTAATGTAGGGGGGGTCTTATGGGCTGTGTTGTAGAGGGGGGTCTGTAATGTAGGGGGGTCTGTATTGTAGAGGGAGTCTGTAATGTAGGGGGGTCTGTACTGTAGGGAGGGGGGTCTGCAATGTAGGGAGGGGGGTCTGCACTGTAGGGAGGGGGTCTGCACTGTAGGGAGGGGGTCTGTACTGTATTCAGAGCATAATAGCTCATTATGAATTACTTACCTGAGATCGAAGCCCCCGCAGTGGCCCTCGTTTGCCTCCTCCGTCGCCACCAAGTGACTTCCGGGTATCGCGGCTCTGGCGCTGTGACTGGCCGGAGCCACGCTGACGTCACTCCTGTGGATTCACGCGGGAGCCACCAGTGACGGCATGATCGACTTCACTAACGGCACGCTCAGTGCGCCTGCGCCGCTGTCTACGGCGCGCAATGCGCCGTAGACATCGGTACAGTCTTTCCTGCAAATATCTCCTAAACCATGTAGGTTTAGGAGATATTTCTTGTACCTACAGGTAACCCTTAATCTAGGCTTACCTGTAGGTAAAAGTGGTCTGTAAGTGCCCAAGTAGTTAATAAAAAAAAAACAAGCTGGAGCTTTAAGAACAGTGTTAGGTGTTACAATGACCCCTCTGTACACTACACCTATAAGCATGTGAAAAATCAACTGCCCATTGCCCACCCCAACTAGTAATCAGTAATGGTCAGGGCAGGTTATAAAAATAAAGAATGGATACATATGGTTACATCGGGCTTGGTGGTTACTGCGCCAAACTGAAAATAAACTACTGAAAACACCAGATGACACAAAATAACTTCCAGTTTTGTATAAATAGAAAAAAAACACGTGGAGATGGCAGATACCCCCACATTATATCATGGACATCAACACAGTTACAGTGTAGACAGCTGGTAGTGTACAAAATGTGGTTGTAGAATGTTACAATCTTTTGAGCCTGGCTTCTAAAGTTTTAGTTACATAAATAATCTGGTTGAAAAAAGACACAAGTCAACCCAGTTCAACCAACAGAGAAAAAAATCCCAACACACTCAAATAGAAAACCTCCATATACAATACCCACAGTTGATCCATAGGAAGATTAAAAAAAAACAATAAAGCATGATCCAATTTGCTCCAGTGGGGGAGAAAATTCCTTCTTGATCCCCCAAGAGGCAATCGGATATTCACTGGATCAACTTTACCTATAAATTTTAGTATACAGTTATATTATGTACATTCAAGACAGAATCCAGGTCTTTCCTAACGCTAGGGTGACACCTATGCATTTTTGGAGGACACATTTGCACAGGCACGACAGGCTATTCAAATTTTATATTTTGTTACAAAATTTTGCAAACGGGTAATGTTTCTCCTTTATTGATGTACGCTGATGAGGCTGCACTGATGGGCACAGATGGGCTGCACTGATGGGAACCCATAAGGCAGCACTGGTGGGCACTGATAGGCAGCACTGGTGGGCACTGATAGGCAGCACTGGTGGGCACTGAGAAGTGGCACTGATGGCTGGCACTGAAGGGCATTGATAGGTGGCACTGGTGGGCACTGAGAATTGGCACTAATAGGTGGCAGTGATGGGCACTGATAGGTGGCAATGATGGGCACTGATAAGCACTGGTAGGTGAGACTAATAGGCAGCACTGCTTGGTGGCACTGATGAGGCACTGATTGGCACCACTGGTGAGCATTGATAGGTGGCACTTGTAGGCATTGATAGGTGGCACTGTTTTGCACTGGTGGTCACTGGCAGGCGGTACTTGTGGGGCACTGATGAGGCGAATGCGCCTCTTCCACTCGGGACCAATGTCCCTTACACAAAAGCCGGTGATCGGCTTTCTTTTCTACGCTGTCACCGTGAGAAAAAAAAAAACGAATACCAAGCTTTTGTTTACATCACATGATCAGCTGCCATCGGCGACTGCGACTCATATAGTAGCGCGCGCAGGGAGCGTGCAAAGGGGAGGCCGTCTATTGACGGCCTCCCGGCACTTCAGGTCTGCGCTGTAGCTGTCATTCAGCTATAGCGCGAATGCCAAGTCGTTAAAAGAGAAGTCTGTTTTTTTTTGGGCTGTTCATACTTACCACGTTTTCAGCGGAGAGCGGTCTGAAGTCCGCTCTGCACTACACGAGCCGCTGAGACGCCGAGACGGCTGCTCCCCACCCCCCCACTGCTCAGCGCTGATACTACATCTATCTCCCTATCTCTGCACTGAGCATGGAGCCACCGAACACCGTCGATGGCTCGGTTCTCACTCCTCCCCAAGCAGAGCAATGCTGACTTTTACTCAGCATAGCTTCTGTTCTACTTCTCAGCGCTCATTGGAGCGCTGAGCAGTGGGGGGGTGGGGAGCGGTCGTCTCAGCGTCTCAGTGGCTCGCGTAGCGGAGAGCGGACTTCAGACCTGTGACCGCTGAAAACGGGTCACAGGAGTGCAAAACAAATTGCACTCCTGTGACCCATAGGAGAAGCCCAGCCTAAAAAGCTCAGGCTGGACTTCTCCTTTAAGTGGTTAAGAAGGGCCTACAAGTTATCAATAGGGTTTAGGTCAGGTGAGGAAGGGGGCCATGTTATTATTCTTTCATCTTTAAGGCCTTTACTGGCTTGCCACGCAGTTGCATGTGATGGAGCATTGTCCTGCATTAATACCATGGTCTTCTTGAAACATGCAGACCTTTTCCTGTACCAAGTGTAAGTGTCTTCTAAAAACTGGCAGTAGGTTTGGGTATAGATTGAGTCCATCCTCAACTCGAAAAGGTCCAACTAGCTCATCTTTAATAATACAAGCCCATACCAGTACCCCACCTTCACCTTGCTGGCATCTGAGTGGAAGTGGAGCTCTGTGCCTATTACTAATCCTTAACCAGGCCCATCCATCTGGTCCGACAAGAGTCATATCATCAGTCCATAAAACATTTGAAAATTCTTCAGAAGTCTTTTTGGCCCAGTCTTGACGTTTCAACTTATGTGTTTTTTAGTGGTGGTCGGGATTCAGCCTACCTTACCTCGGCCATGTCTCTGAGCACTGAACACCTTCTACTTCTGGGCACTCCAGGTAGGTTGCAGTTCTGGAATATGACAACACTGGAGGATAATGGACTCCTGGAAGCTTCACATTTGATTCTTCTCAAATCTTTGGCAGTTAATTTGTGTTTTTTTTCCTCAACGCGTTTCTTACGACCCTGTTGACTATTCGCTACAAAACATTTGATGGTTCTGTGATCACACCCCAACATCTTAGCAATTTCAAGAGTGCATTCAAGTTTATACAGCTTGGAGTTGGACAATATGCAAAAAAACTCACTTGCCTAATAATTGTGCACACAGGGCCAGATTCTCGTAGATCGTCGTATCTTTGCGCGGGCGTATCCGATTTACGTTACGCCTCCGCAACTTAGCCGGGCAAGTGCTGTATACTTAAAGCACTTGCTCCGTAAGTTGCGGCGGCGTAGCGTAAATCGGCCGGCGTAAGCCCGCCTAGTTAAAATTTGGAACAGGGGGGCGTGTTTTATGTAAAACTACTGTGACCCGATGTGATTGATGTTTTTGCCGAACGGCGCATGCGCCATCCGTGGAATTTCCCATTGTGCATTGCTCCAAAGTACGCCGCAAGGACATCATTGGTTTCGACATGAACGTAAATGACGTCCAGCCCCATTCACGGACGACTTATGCAAACAACGTAACTTTTTCAAATTTCGACGCGAGAACGTCGGCCATACTTAATATTGGCTGCGCCTCATATAGCAGGGGCAACTTTACGCCGGGAAAAGCCTAACGTAAACGTTGTAACTTTACTGCGTCGGCCGCGCGTACATTCGGGAATTCGCATATCTAGCTGATTTGCATACTCAACGCGAAATTCGACGGAAGCGCCACCTAGCGGTCAACAAAAAAAATGCAGTTAAGATCCGACGGCGTAAGAGACTTACGCCTGTCGGATCTAACAGATATCTATGCGTAACTGATTCTATGAATTAGTCGCATAGATACGACCGGCCGGACGCAGAGATACGACGGCGTATCTGGAGATACGCCGTCGTATCTCCTCTAAGAATCTGGGCCACAGTTTATTGTTTGTTTTTTTTCAAAATTGACAGTAATTTTTTTGTTTATAGCACAAAAAATTAAAACCGCAGAAATGATAAAATGCCACCAAAAGAAAGCTCTATTTGTGGGGAAAAAAAAACATAAATTGTATTTGGGTACAGCAACACACGACCGTGCATTTGTCAGTTAAAGTAATGCAGTGCCGTATTGCAAAAGATGGCTTGGTCATTAAAGAGGGTAAACCCTCCAGAGCTGAAGTGGTTAAAGTGACTAACTCTACACCAAGTTCACTATCACTATATGGACCACTCATGTATTTATACATGTTGATCATATCCCCCCTTAAAGGGGTTGTAAAGGAAAACATTTTCCCTAAATAGCTTCCTTTACCTTAGTGCAGTCCTCTTTCACTTACCTCATCCTTCGATTTTGCTTTTAAATGTCCTTATTTCTTATGAGAAATCCTCACTTCCTGTTCTTCTGTCTGTAACTACACACCGTAATGCGAGGCTTTCTCCCTTGTGTGGAGAATGCCTCTTGAGGGGGAGGGGGCGAGCAGGAGTGTCAGGATGTCCACTAACACACAGCTCCTTTCTCTATCTGCAAAGTAGAGAGCGTCCTGACTTGCCTGCTCGCCCACTCCCCCCTTAAGAGGCTTTCTCCACACCAGTTTTTCTTTACAACCCCTTAAGAGTCGGTTCACACATAGGCGGCATGACTTTCGCGGGCGACTCTGCAAGTCGTCCTGAGGATAAAACGACTTCTGTATAGAAGTCAATGCAGATCGCCCCGAGCCGCCCCGAAATACTACAGGAACCTTTTTTCTAAGTCGGAGCGACTTGCGTCGCTCCTATTAGAACGGTTCCATAGCATTGCATGGAACGCGACACGTCAGGCGGCTGAGCCGCCTGTCGTGTCGCCCTAGTGTGAACCGGGTCTTAATCTCCACTTCTCAAGAAAGAATAAATTCAGTTCCTCTAATCTTTCCTCATAGCTGAACTCCTCCATTCCTCTTATCAGATTGGTTGCCCTTCTCTGCACTTTCTCCAGTTCCCCGATATCCTTTTTTGAGAACTGGGGCCCAAAACGGAACTTCATATTCCAGATGAGGTTTTACTAATGATTTGTATAGTGGCAAGGTAAGGCTGTAACCTTTTATATTACCAGATGATGGCACTGCAGTTCAGTTCCACCGATATATGGAGGGGTGTCAAGTAATACTCAAGGTAGGGGGAGGGATGAAGTCAAAAACCTGTAACAAAACATATACAGGGTATAGAGAAATTTGCAAAGTAAGGAAGAAGATGCATCCCTCAGTGGTAATCATGAGGGATGGCATATGGAGGGCAAATTAACTATTTACCCCCCCCCCCCCCCCCAGGTATCTTACACAAATTTTCTTATGATGGCTTCCATAGGTGACAATCTATTAGGCCGCGTACACACGATCGGTTAGACCGATGAGAACGGTCTGATGGACCGTTTTCATCGGTCCAAACCAATTGTGTGTGGGCGCCATAGGTTATTTATCCATCGGTTAAAAAAAGCCAACTTGTTTTAAATTTAACTAATGGATTCCTAACCGATGGGAAAAAAACGATAGTTTGTAGGCATGTCCATCGGTTAAAAATCCATGCATGCTCAGAATGAAGTCGACGCATGCTTGGAAGCATTGAACTTAATTTTTTTCAGCACGTCGTTGTGTTTTACGTCGCCGCGTTCTGACACGATCGTTTTTTTAACCGATGGTGTGTAAGCGCGACTGACCATCAGTCAGCTTCACCGGTTAACCGATGAAACCGGTCCATCAGACCATTTTCGATCGGATGGACCGATCGTGTGTACAGGGCTTTAAAGTTACAATGCCCCACTTTCTGGCCAACGTTTGATGCCGGCTTTGCAGGCATACATTTGCAAGTCAGCCTCCCCATAGTTCCTGTAGCCTGGGAACAGCTGTGCCCACCCCCCCATACTTCAGTAATTTTGTGTATATGGATATATGTATAATGCTCATGCTGCATGTAATGCAGAAATCTAGGTCTCCCTAGCTCATGTGCAGCAGCTGCTCCCAGGATTCCGTGATGTGTATAAATGAATAAGCCCAATTAACCCCAGCCTGCTCTGTAAGAAGGGGCACCGGGGACATCATTAGCCATTTCAATTAGCAGGAATTAAGTAGCTCATCATACGAAGGAGGGGTAAGGAGGCTGTTACACTGGAGACACCATCAATTCCCATGGGATTCTGTTGAAAATCCAAAGCAGTCACTATTAATCCAGAAGTGACAATCATGATGACCTGAAACTTCAGACCACAAAAGCAAAGCAAACAAACAAAACAAAAAAAAAACAAAAGCAAATAATATGTAAAACAATCTTTTTATTGAAGCTTAACTCCAGGTACCCCAAGAATGGGGCATAAAACAGTCATTTATACTTTTTATCAATGCCATTAAAGATAAAGTTAAAAAAAATGACAAGTATATACCAGCAATGATTATTCTTAGCTTCTCTCCCATTATGCTCCTCTTCAGCTAAAGTCACTATTGTGTAGTAGAAGAAATGTGACAGACACTAACATCGAGACAGCATGTCTAAGCACGCACTCTATGCACATCATTGTAATGAAAGTCTTTTGTTTGGTTTAAATAGGGATCCACAGTAGAAGATGTACCAAGTACTATGGGTCAGGACAGTTGTTATAAGAGGCAGGAGGACTAATGGCAGGAAAGTGCAGAAGGAAATGACTTAAAGGAAAGACAAATAACAAAGAGAAAGATGGGATAGCAAGGATGACACTTCAGAGAAGAAATAGACCTATCCACCATTCCTCACGGTATGACCTTGTACACACGATCGGAATTTCCCATGAAAAAAGTCAGATGGAATTTTTTCATCGGATATTCCGACCGTGTGTATAGCCCATCTGAGTTTTTCTATCGTAAATTCTGACGGACTTAGACATGTTCTCTTTTTTCCGATAAAAACAATTTCTATCGGAAATTCCGTTCGTCTGTATGAAACTCCGACGGAGAAAAAAACATGCATGCTCAGAATCGAGTCGACGCATGCTCGGAAGCATTGAACTTCATTGTTCTCGGCTCGTCGTAGTGTTGTACGTCACCACATTTTGGTCGGTCGGAATTTTAGCGGATCTTTAGATCCACGTAATCTATCTGATTTACGTTCCGCCGGCGCAAATTTTTGAGGCAAGTGCTGTATTCAGAAAGCACTTGCCTCTAAAGTTGCGCCGGCGGATCGTAAATCCCCCGGCGGAATTCAAATTCCGCGGCTAGGGGGAGTTTACTATTTAAATCAGGCTCGACCCCGCGCCGATCGAACTGCGCATGTGCGGCCGGCTAAATTTCCCAGCGTGCATTGCTCCAAATGACGTCGCTAGGACGTCATTGGTTTCGACGTTAACGTAAATTACGTCCATCCGTATTCGCGACCGACTTATCCAAACAACGGAAAAAATAAAAAATTCAACCCGGGAACGACGGCCATACTTAACATAGGATACGCCGCATATAGCAGGGGTAACTATCCGCCGGAAAAAGCCGAACGCAAACAACGTAAAAAGATAAACTCCGGGCGGGCGTTCGTTTCTGAATCAGCGGAACTCCTCATTTGCATGCGGCCGGCCTGGAATTGCAGCCTAAGATCCGACGGTGTAAGTCACTTACACCTGTCGGATCTTAGGGAGATCTATGCGGAACCTGATTCTATGAATCAGGCGCATAGATACGACAGACGGAACTCAGAGATACGACGGCGTATCAGGAGATACGCCGTCGTATCTCTATCTGAATCCCGGCCACAGTGTGTATGCAAGACAGCTTGAACGATAATTCCGTTAGAAAACTCAAGAGTCTATCCCGATGGAAATTCCGATCGTGTGTACGGGGCACAAGGCTTCAAAGCGCTCAGTATTTTGTTTGTGTGTGTCCCTGTTTAGTGAGCCAGTTAGGTATTTTCAACCATGAAATAAGTTTTGGTTCCCTTTTTACCTTATGCCGCGTACACACGACCGTTTTTAATTAAGTTTTTTTCGACGTGATTCTTGTCAAGTCTGCCTTGCCTACACATGATCGTGAAAGAAAATGCTCGAGCAAAGCGTGGTGACGTACAACACGTATGACGGCACTATAAAGGGGAAGTTCCATTCAGATGGCGCCACCCTTGGGGCTGTTTTTGCTGATTTCGTGTTAGTAAAAGTTTGGTGAGAGACGATTCGCGCATTTCAGTCTTCGTGCTTTTCAGTCTGTTACAGCGTGACGAATGTGCTATCTCCATTATGAACGCTAGTTTTACCAGAACGAGTGCTCCCGTCTCATAACTTGCTGAGCATGCACGTTTTTTTTCATGTCGTTAAAGCCTACACACGACCGCTTTTCATGACGTGAAAAACGACGTGAAAAAAAAGAGCATGTTCTACATTTATAATGGCTATTTTTCACGTCATGAAAAATGCTCTGGAGCCTACACACGATCGTTTTTATTGACCATTTAAAAAAAAAATATTTTTCACGTCATGAAAAATAGTCGTGTGTACGAAGCATTACAAGGGAGGTTTACTCCTTGAAGAGTTGGGATTGAATAAAGGAAAATTTATATGAAATACTTACCGTAATTTTCCTTTCCTGATGGACTCCATGGCAGCCTACGTGTGGGTTAATCCCGCCTCTCATACCTCATAGGACCCTACTCCCATAAAGCTTTGCTTCTCCCAATAGACTGTGTTCCGTAATTTAGCCTACTCCAGCAAAGGGGAGGGAACTCCTGCTGCCATGGAGTCCATCAGGAAAGGAAAATTACGGTAAGTATTTCATATAAATTTTCCTTTTTCCTGACAGACTCCATGGCAGCCTACGTGTGGGAAATAACTAGCCATACACACCCGGGTGGGAAAATTGCTGGTTAAAGAAAAAGTTTTAATTGACATTGTCAACAGATAGAACATGTAAACCAAAATTAACCGATGATAAAGAAGCCGGTTCTACGCAGTAGTGCGTCATAAATGTATTCAGTGATGACCAAGAGGCCGCTCTGCAGATTACTTCCAGAGAAACATGTCGGGCAGCAGCCCACGATGTAGCCACGCCCCGAGTAGAATGGGCGGTTAACGCTTCCGGAGTCAAACCCTTCGCTTTATAAGCCCCTTGGATGGCCTGTACAATCCATGCTGCAATAGTTCTAGGGGAAGCACGCATTCCCTTGTTCTTTCCGTGAAAGGAAACAAATAGATGATCGGATTGCCGAAAAGATGCTGTAGCTTCCAGATACTGTTTTAATACATTCCCAACATCCAAAGGATGAATTTCAGAGTCCTCAGAAGAACGAAAGATGGGAAGGACGATCTCCTGGTTCTCATGGAAGACTGATGTAACTTTAGGTTTGTGACCTAGCATAGGAATCAAGACCACACGATCCGGGAAGAACGTAAGGAAAGGTTCCTTACACCCCAATGAGCCAATTTCTGACACCCTTTTAGCTGAAGTCATGGCCACGAGAAAGACCACCTTGAGAGAAAGAGCTTTGATTGATTGTTGGTCTGAATTCTGCATGTTTGAGAAAAAGTCCAAAACTAGCGGAAGATCCCATTTGGAGAATCTTGGCTTTCTCATGCCTAGTACACACGAGAGGATCGATCCGCGGAAACGGTCCGGGGGACCGTTTCCGCGGATAAATCCTCTGGCGGATTTTGATCTCATGGTTGTACTAACCATGAGATCAAAATCCCCGCGGAATTCCGTCCGCGGTGACGTGTCGCGCCATCGCCGCGATGATGACGCGGCGACGTGCGCGACGCTGTGATATAAGGACTTCCACGCATGCGTCGAATCATTACGACGCATGCGGGGGATGGATTTGGACGGATTGATCCGGTGAGTCTGTACAGACCAGCGGATCAATCCGTTGGACTGGATTCCAGCGGATCGATTTCTTAGCATGTCAAGAAATTTTGATCCGCTGGAAATCCATCTCCGGGGACAAAAATCCGCGGAAAAAGATCCGCTGGATCGTACACACCAGGGGATCTATCTGCTGAAACCGGTCCGCGGATCAATTCCAGCGGATCGATCCTCTCGTGTGTACGGGGCCTTAGAGGTCTCAGTCGGATAGCTCCTCTGAAAAACTGTCTGACAAGAGTGTGAGTGGCCCAGGATATCCCGGTGAATGCGGAGAAAGCCGAGACTTGGACTCTTAGTGAGCTAACAGATAGAGGTAGCTCAAGACCCGTCTGAAGAAAACCTAGAATGTCTTGAATTCTGGGATTACTAGGAGAACCGTCCATAGAAGTGGTATAGTCTGAGAATTTTGACCATATCCTTTGGTAGATTCTGTTAGTACTTGGTCTTCTAGCGTTCAATAGGGTGGAGATGGCTCCGCTTGGACAACCTAACGCTTCCAACCTTCCCCTTTCAAGAAGCAGGCCATCAGATGTAGATGGGTTGGACATGGATGAGGAGTCGATCCTTGTAGCAGGAGATCTGGTCTGGATGGGAGAGGAACTGGATCCCGGAAGCTCAACTGAAACAGCAATGGGAACCACGGCCTGTTGGGCCAGTATGGGACTATTGCCACTATCTCGACTTCCTCCCACCTGAGTCTCGATAGAAACTTGAGGATGACTGGAATTGGAGGGAAGGCATAAGCCCTGCGGAACCTCCACTGATCCGTTAGAGCATCCACCCCGAAGGCCTGGGGACAGCGACATCTGGTGTAATACTTCTCCAGCTTGAAATTGCATGGGGATGCAAACAGATCCACTTCTGGTGAAAAATCCAGTGACAGGATCCAACTGAAAATCTCGCTGTGGAGAGACCATTCGTTGTTGTCGAGAGATGTCCTCGACAGGAAATCCGCCTGTAGATTCTGAGATCCGGGGAGATATACAGCTGTCAAATCCTTCAAGTGTGTCTGCGCCCAAGACATAATTGGATTCACCTCTTTCAGTAGAGACAGACTGCGAGTGCCACCCTGTCTCTTAATGTACGACACTGCTGACGTATTGTCCATCCTTAGGAGGACTGAAGATCCTTTTATCAGGTGAAGAAAAGCTTGTAGGGAACAGAAGGCTGCGCGAAGTTCCAGCACATTGGATACGATTTTCTGGGACGGAAAATCCCACTTCCCTTGGGCTACTTCCTCCAGGCAGAGAGCCCCCCAACCTGTGTTGCTGGCATCTGACGTGATCGTGATCCAAGACACAGGGGCTAGAGAATGGCAATTGAGGAGATTTTTCCTTAGTAGCCACCAAGAAAGACTTTCCCGCATGTGTGATGTTATCCGAATCATTTGGTCTTGTGATCTCGGATCCCACTGCTGAAGAAAACCCTTCTGGAAGGGCCGCATCTTCCACTGTGCCCATCTCACCATCGGAGTTGTGGAGACCATGGTGCCTATAATGTTGAGGCATTGTGAGGCTTTCAGAAAAGGAGATTCTAGAGCGCAACGGATCCTGTCGCGAACAACTGGGATTTTCTCCAGGGGCAATGAGATGGTACTTAGAAATGTATTGAATTGGGCCCCGAGAAAGATCAGAGATTGTGTCGGTACTAGGTGACTCTTCTCTTTGTTCAGTAGCCAACCAAACTCGGTCAGAATCGATATGACCAGATCCCGGTGCATCAATATTTGCTCCTTGTTTTGCGATAGCAGCAGTAGGTCGTCTAAGTAGTGGTGTAGACGAACGCTTCTGGTTCTGATCAGGGCCACAACAGCCAGTAAGAGCTTTGAGAATACCCGTGGTGATGTTGTGATAACGAACGGAAGACAAACGAACTGGAGGTGAACACTGCCTACTGCAAACCGCAGATACTTCTGGAATTCCATTGCTATGGGCACATGAAAGTAAGCATCTTTCAGGTCTATGGCCACAAGCCAGTCGCCTGGTTGAACTGCTTGACGGATCGTGAGCAGTGACTCCATCTTGAATTTCTCCTTCTTGATAAAGGTGTTTAGATGTGTCAGGTCTATCACTGGTCTCCAGGAACCTGACTTTTTTTGGACCAGAAAAAGGGGTGAATACATCCCCTGGAACCTCTCGGCCGTTGGGACGTGTATAGCAGCACCTTGAGCCACCAGGGAGCTTGTGTATGACAGGAGGACTTGTCTTTTTTCCTCTGAGCCTGGCATTGTTGTGTGAATGATTTGAAGAATAGGGGATTCTGTAAAAATCCAGGAATGGCCTATAGATACCGTCTTGATGGCCCAGAAATCTTTTATTGAGGTTGCCCAGACATGCTTGAACTGGAAGAGACGAGCCCCGACTCTTTCCGTCTGGGCCGGCTCTACATCAAAAGGATTTGGGGGCGTTGCGTCCACTAGAAGAAGGGCTCTTTGCCGGCTTCTGACCAGAGGGTTGGTTTCTTCTCCAATTCCTCCTGAAATCACGTCCAGGCCTGTACCGACGAGCCTCCCTTGCCCGATCTTGATCCTGCCTGGGAAAGAATTTTTTCTGTTCATACGGACGACGATCCTGGGGAAGGAACCCTGACTTTCCCCCTGTGGCTCGGGTGATGGCATCATCTAATTTGTTCCCAAACAGGGAAGAACCCAAAAAGAGTATCTTGCACCATGCCTGTTTAGAGGCAGGGTCAGCCACCCAAGGGCGTAGCCACAGGGCACGCTTGGCTGTAACAGAGGAAAGCATGACCCGAGACACTAGACGTATAAGATCAAGGGAAGCCTCCCCCAAGAAGACTGAAGCCATCTTTAGTTCTTGGACTGGAATGCTTCTGGCTATGTCTTCAGAGACACAAGACAATACAGAGTCCATTTCACCTGTCCAGGCCTCCATTGCTTTTGACAGGGCTGCAAGAGCTAAGGCTGGTTTACAAGCCATGCCCGCTGTAATATAAATTCATTTTAAGTCAGTGTCTATTTTCCTCTCCAGGCCATCTTTAAAGGAAACGGTGTCTTCCAAAGGGAGAGTGACATGTTTCACCAGTCTCATCAAGGCCGCATCAACTAGAGGAGCTGACTCTAAATGTCTCACCTCTTCACTTTTGAATGGGTACAGCTTCGCTATCTTGGATAGTAAAGAATTTTTCTTGTCTGTACCAGACCATTCCTCTATAATCACGTCTCCAAGCTCACCGAGGAGGGGAAAATTTGGACGGTCTTTTTTAAGCGGGCTGAAGAACTTCCTTTGCTTGGAAGGTGCTTCTACTGGATCTTCCCATTTTAAAGCGTCCTTGACTGCTTTTACCAATGTTGGAACCAGGGAAAAATCAAAACCTGCAGCATAATTGACATTTTCCATTTCACTTTCTGAAGATACACTTGGGGAGCGGTTAACTCGAGAGGGCCCTGCAACTTCAGGATCATCCTGCACCAGGACTGGGGATGGTTCAACAGGAGGAACAACCGCTTGAGCCGTTCAAGGATTCTTGGACCACTCTTCTGACCAGGGCTTCTACCTGCTGGTCCTCACCCCCTCTTTCCCTTACAGCACAGGAATAACATGGCTCACAGAGGGATTTTCCTTCTGGGACCTGAGCTCTACATCCCCAACAGGAATTCCTTCCAGAGTGACTGGAATGGAGGTGAGAGCGGTGACCAGACGAGGATCTAGAACCTTCTCTATAATTTTTAGATGAAGATCTAGAGCTTCTAGAACTTAATTGATGTTTTTGCGACTGAATTTCAACATTATCTTCACGTGCTACTATTTGAGAAATAGACCTAGAGGGACTGGAAACAAAAAAGACAAAATACATTAAAAAAAAAAAAAAAAAAAAAAAAAACCCCATAGAAAACAGGCAGAGGGAAAATAATTCCATCCTACCTGCAGCGTAAGGTTTGGCCACAGGGGGGCGGTGACACATCCATGGCAGTGAGGATAACACACAGTACTAAAGAAAAATGAAACAGGAACAGTGCATCAGGCAAAAGGACATCTAACTACAATGAAACATTAAGGCAGTACAAGTACAGCCTCTTACCACAATCCACAGCCAAAACACCTCAATCCTGGACCGTCAGGGATGTGCCACTGATTAGCTGTACCTGACAGCTATTTAAACTTGCCGCCCTGTTGATGACGTCACCGCGCACCGGCGTGTGCATGCGCGGTTAACCCACGTCACCCCGTCGACCTTGTGCGCCTGCGCGATCATGGCTAGCTGGACCAAAGAAGCGCACACACATCCAAGCCTCGTTCGCAGAACGAGGCGTGCGCATGCGCAGACTGCCAGCAAGCGGCGAAGCTGGAACGCACTGCGTTCCAGCGGCCATAGCTAGAAGGAAAGAGACAGACAACACACAAAAACTGGCTGCCATAACAGTAAATGCATTTGTTTATACATTACCACCATAGGAACCCCATGATCCGGCCTGGAAACGGAAGCCACCGCTGCTTACTCTGCAAGGTCTGGGATAGTGGAGACCCCCTGCTAATAGCCAGGATATATGGTCAAATTGTCGCTTACCTGCTAGTGGCAGGCTAGAAAGCTC
Source organism: Rana temporaria (assembly GCF_905171775.1). Lineage (NCBI taxonomy): Eukaryota > Metazoa > Chordata > Amphibia > Anura > Ranidae > Rana > Rana temporaria. Next base: position 411,611,434 of record NC_053491.1, read on the forward strand.
TTAAAAGGGTACCACAGACACTATAAATGTCCGTCCAGCTAAAAGCTGAGACTTGTAGGACTTCAGAGCCACCAGGATTAGGGATCAGGGAATATAACTTTTCTTTGAGGTAACAAACAACTACTTCGGTCCTAGGAGGAGGACAAAAAAGGAACACAGTCTATTGGGAGAAGCAAAGCTTTATGGGAGTAGGGTCCTATGGGGTATGAGAGGAGGGATTAACCCGCACGTAGGCTGCCATGGAGTCTGTCAGGAAAGGGTAGATCATTCAGTAACAAGCAAGTCAAAATGGTTGCAAAAAAGAAGTACCCATTTTACTGAGGCAGATCTGGCTTGAAATGAAAACTACATGCAACTGTTCCCAGGAGAACTGCAAGAACCTTGTGGCCAAAGCTGCATTTGCAGAATCTTGGACTTCCACCTCGCAAAAGGTATGAACTGAAGACCAGGTGGCAGCCTTGCAAAACTGGGCAACAGAGGCTTAATGCATAGGAAACACCCATTGATATTGTGGAGTGAGCACCTAATGCAGCGCACATACCATCACTTTTTGTGATGAAAAAAAACGACATTTTTAAAAACGTCATTTAAAATGACCGTGTGTGGGGAAAACGTTGTTTTATGTTTTCTGAAAAACGACAAAAAAAAATTCGAACATGCTTCAATTTTTTGTGTCGTTTTTCAAAACGTCGTTTTTTGTGTCATTTGATAGTGTGTGGGCAAAACGGCGTTTAAAACAACGTTTTTAAACCCGCGCATGCTCAGAAGCAAGTTATTAAGCGAGCTTCAATGGAACAGAGTGCCGCCGTACGTGCTGAACGTAACAGCGCTTTGCTAGAGCATTTTGAAAAAACGATGGTGTGTATGCTACGTCGTTTTTGAAAATGAAGTTTGAAAAACGTCGTTTTGTTTCATGAATTAAAACGTTGTTTTATTTCATCACAAAAAAATGACCGTGTGTACGCGGCATAAGAGTGCTGGAGGTGTCTTATACTTAGAGGATAAGCTCTTGGGGTGAGTTGTCTTATCCACCTGGCAATAGTGGATTTCGAAGCAGGATATCCTTGTGAGGTCCTGATGTCATGACACAGAGAGATTGTTGCTTTTAAATAAATTAAAATAAACTCTGATAGCTCTGACATATCCAAACGACGAAGTGCAATCTCTTTAGGGTTCTTGGGAGCACAACAAAAAGAAGGAAATACTATGCCTTCACAAATGTGGAGGTTAAATACCACCTTAGGCAGAAAACTAGGTGTTGGGCGCAAACTACCGTATTTATCGGCGTATACCGCGCACTATTTTGCCCTGAAAATCAGGGCAAAATCGTGGGTGCGCAGTATACGCCGATACCCGCTTTCCCGCCATGAGTTTGAATACTGCGCCCGCATATAGCGAGCGCAGTACACTCGTGAATCTTCGGCCAGTCTCGGCGCCTCTCGTACTGACGTCCTGAGTGTACAGGACGTCAGTGCGAGAGGCGCCCGAGCCTGCCCGAAGATTCACGAGTGTACTGCGCTCGCTATATGCGGGCGCAGTATTCAAAGTCGTGGCGGGAAACGAGCGGGAGGACGCCGCCGAAGGACGCCGGACCCGCCGAAGATGGACGCCGGACCCGCCGAAGATGGACACCGGACCCGCCGAAGAGGACACCCGACGAGGCCGCAGAAGGATGCCGGACCCGACGAGGCCGCAGATGGACGCCGCGCAAGACATCAAAACTGTAAGTACAAAACAACAAAAAATCTTTTTTTCCCACAGGATTGGGGGCTATATGTAATGTGCTGGGATGTGATCTAAGTGCTGGGATGTGATCTATATGTAATGTGCTGGGATGTGATCTAAGTTCTGGGATGTGATCTATATGTAATGTGCTGGGATGTGATCTAAGTGCTGGGATGTGATCTATATGTAATGTGCTGGGATGTGATCTATATGTAATGTGCTGGGATGTGATCTATATGTAATGTGCTGGGATGTGATCTATGTGTAATGTGCTGGGATGTGATCTATGTGTAATGTGCTGGGATCTGTATGTAATGTGCAGGGGGCTTTGGAATATAAAAGGGGCTGTTGAAAGTTTTTTTCCTAAAACTTCCCTCCTAAAATTAGGGTGCGCGTTATACGCCGGTGCGCGTTATACGCCGATAAATACGGTACTTTGTCTTTTTGTAGGATCAGGAATGACACCTTACAAGTAGGGATGAGCCGAACACCACCCATTCAGTTCGCACCAGAACCTTCGAACGGACCGAACATTCGCACAAACTTTTAGAAGCCCAATGAAGTCTGTGGGACTCGAACGTTCAAATTCAAAAGTGCTCATTTTAAAGGCAAATATGCAAGTTATTGTCGTAAAACGAGTTTGAGGACCCAGGCCATGCCCCAGGGAACATGTATCAATGGAAAAAAAAAGTTTTAAAAACGGTTGTTTTTTTGGGAGCAGTGATTTTGATGATGCTTAACTACTAGCCGATCAGCCGCCACAGTTATATGGTGGCAGGTCGGCTCGGCTGCGCGAAATCACGTAGGTATCCGTAATTTCGCATTCCAGCCATTAGGGGCGTGTGCGCGCCCCACCGGAGGCGCGCACACGCCCCCTGCTCGCCCCTGGTGCCGACGCGCATGCCCGGCGGGCACGATCACCGCTGGCACCCGCGATCGCTCGTTACAGAGCGAGAATTGGGAGCTGTGTGTGTAAACACACAGCTCCCGGTCCTGTCAGGCCTCGTACAGACGAGCGGACATGTCCGATGAAAACGGTCCGCGGACCGTTTTCATCGGACATGTCTGCTAGCGGATTTTGGTCTGATGGTTGTACACACCATCAAACCAAAATCCCCGCAGACAGAATACGCGGTAACGACGCGGTGACGATGCGGTGATGTGGCGGCGACGTGGCGGCGACGATGACGCAGCGACGTGCGTGAACCCGGAAGTTCAATGCTTCCACGCATGCGTCGAATCACTTCGACGCCATGCGCGGGTTCTCGGGCCAGCGGACATGTCCGATGAGTCGTACTGACCGTCGGACATGTCCGACGGACAGGCTTCCAGCGGACATGTTTCTTAGCATGCTAAAAAAAAGTGGTTAAAGTGAATTTTTGGGGGGAAAAATTCCTTTAAATATCGTACCTGCTGGGTGTCTATAGTATGCCTGTGAAGTGGCACGTGTTTCCCGTGTTTAGAACTGTCCCTGCACAAAATGACATTACTATAAGAAAAAAGTCATTTAAAACTGCTTGTGGCTTTAATGTAATGTCTGGTCCCTGCAATATGGATGAAAATCATTGAGAAAAATAGCATGGGTTCCCCCGCCCCCTCCCCCCAGGTCATTACAAGCCCCTTTGGCCCTATATACTTTGAACAGCAGTATACAGGGACTGTAGGTTTGTTGTTAAAGCGGAGGTTCCGTTACAAAAAAAAAAAATTAAAAGTCAGCAGCTACTAACACTGGAGCTGCTGACTTAATAAGGACACTTAGCTGTCCTAGCTGCCAGCGATGTCGGGCCCCCGCCGAGGCCGATCCTCGATTCTGGCAGCTCCAAGCGCCGCCATCCACAGTAAGGGAAACAGGCAGTGAAGCATGAGCGAGCAGCGCGGCGCTTTGTGAATGGGCCGGCTGCTTTCTGGGACACACACAGTTCCCAGAATGCAGCGCGCCCCATTCACAAGAAGACACCGAGTGTAGGAGGAGGAAGAGAATCCGCCGCGGAGGATGAAGAGGCAGATTCGGCATGTCCGCATAGCAACAGCTATTTAGGGTAAGTAAAACATATTTTTTTTTTCCATTTTTATTTTTTTTTCGATTTCTGGTGGAATTTTTTTTTCAGGTGGAACCTCCACTTTAAGTAGAATCTGTTTGTAATTTTGAAGTGGTACTTTTTTAAAGTGTAGCTCTAGCCAAAAAATCTATTTTTAAGCTTTTTGGAAAACATAGAGAAGGGTTATCACCCCTGTAACATTTGTTTTGCTGTCTGTGTGCATCTGTTCAGAAGATTGCAACTTTCTGTCCCAATGACAAATGTATTTTTGAAAATTTGGGTTTTTTAGTGAAACAAGGAATGGTGAAAATACTTGCAGAATGATCCCCTGCCTGTGGTATTAATATGAGCAGATCTCTGCCAGTAGGAATGAATATGAGAACACCAGATTTACGTAGCTTTAGGTGCACACTTTGCAGAGGACACAGACAGTACACACACCACGTAGCTTTAGGTGCACACTGTGCAGAGGACACAGACAGTACACCACGTAAAAATACTTGCAGAATGATCCCCTGCATGTGGTATTAATATGAGCAGCTCCCTGGCTGTAGGAATTAATATGAGAAAAACCAGCAAATCTATTGACGTAGCTTTCTTTAGGTGCACACTGTGCAGACGACACAGACAGTACACCACGTGAAAATACTGCAGCTAGCACAATCACCTGCCTGCCTGTCAGTATATTAGGAAGAGCGGATCTAGCTAAACTGAATACAGTGTATAAATATATACTGTATACAACACCTGGGATGCATATATATCCTCTACACACTGTAACATTAACTGACTAGCCTGCCTGCCTGCTCTATCTAACTCCAAAAAATGACACGCTCTCTCTCTCTCTCTGTCTTTAACCACCAACACACTACACAAGGCCACCATGTGGTATTCTCCTTTATTCATGCATTGCATGAATGTATGTTATTATTGCCAGCTGCCGCTGGTCTATTCAAGGTGGCCGGACATTGAGCGCCAACCACCTGAATAACGGCAGCTGGTTGGCTGTGCGGAAGTGCCTATCAGAGCCAGCGGCTTTGATAGGCTTTCTGTGTACAGCCCTCGTCCTCCCGGATGTCTTATCCAGGGAACGTACGGGGTGCGTTCCTTGGATAAGACTGACGGCCGTCTCAGCCAATCAGGTTCGCCGATTCTGGTTATCGGTAACCTGATTGGCTGAAGCGTCACCAAGGCGGGAGAAGAAGACATCGAGGGACGTCGAAGGATTAAGGTAAGTGCATTTTACAGGGCACAGCGGCGACAATTGGCACAGAGGCGACAAAGGGCACAGTGGCATCAATGGGCACAGTAGTGACAATGGGCACAGTGACAACAATTAAAGGGCACAGTGACATGCACAGTGGCAACAATGGGCACAGTAGTGACAATGGGCACAGTGGCATCAATGGGCACAGTAGTGACAATGGGCACAGTGGCGACAATTAAAGGGCACAGTGGCAACAATTGAGGGGCATAGTGGTGACAATTGGCACAGTGGCGACAATTGAGGGGCACAGTGGCTGCGTTTGGTGGCATGGCACAGTGCTGACAATTGATGGCACAGTGGCTGTGTTTGATGGCATGGCACAGTGACTGCATTTGGCATGGCACAGCGACTGCATTTGATGGCATGGCACAGTGACTGCATTTGATGGCATGGCACAGTGACTGCGTTTGATGGCATTGCACAGTGACTGTGTTTGATGGCATGGCACAGTGACTGCGTTTGGCATGGCACAGCGACTGCATTTGATGGCATGGCACAGTGACTGCGTTTGATGGCATGGCACAGCGACTGCGTTTGATGGCATGGCACAGCGGCTGTGTTTGATGGCATGGCACAGTGACTGCGTTTGATGGCATTGCACAGTGACTGCGTTTAATGGCATGGCACAGCAGCTGCGTTTGATGGCATGGTACAGAGACTGCGTTTGATGGCATGGCACAGTGACTGTGTTTGATGGCATGGCACAGTGGTGATAATTGATGGCACAGTGGCTGCCTTTGATGGCATGGCACAGTGACTGCATTTGATGGCATGGCACAGTGGTGCGAATTGATGGCATAGTGACTGCATTTGATGGCATGGCACAGTGGTGACAATTGATGGCACAGTGGCTGCGTTTGATGGCATGGCACAGTGGTGACAATTGATGGCACAGTGGCTGCGTTTGATGGCATGGCACAATGGTGACAATTGATGCCACAGTGGCTGCATTTGATGGGCACAGTGAGACTGCAATTTTTTTCTTTTTAAGTTTGCGCCCCCCCAAAAATTTTGAGCACCAGCCGCCACTGCTAGCTGTGCTGGGAAATCTGCCTGTTCTCCAATGATCAGTTTTCTTCTGACACGCCCCCCTGCACAAGCTTTTACTGGGAAGATCAGTGTGCCATTGCTTCTCCTTTCCCCAGCTCTAATGCAGCTGAGAACAGAGGGAATGTGATCATTAAAAAAACAAAGGTATGTAGAATTCTTTTTTTTTAACTAGCCACAAAATGTTTGCCTTTAATTTACATTTTATACTGAATGTGTTGTTTTACAAGGTGATTGTTTACAATCACTTTTAACGTCTGGGGGGATGGCACTTAACCAGCACCCCTCCTCGATCACTGTCTGCCGGTGTCTCCACCACTTACCCCATCTAGGTGGGGGATGACAAGCGGCGAGCTGTGGGTCAGGCAGCGGGTGACGGGAGGCAAGCGGTGGGTCAGGTAGGGGCTCCTGCGTCCTCTGTGTGTCTCTTCTCCTCCTAGGTGTCCAATAGGATCGCCTGTCCTTTCAGGCAATCAGGTGACGGATCTAAGATCCACTTCCTGATTGGCTGGGAGGAGGATCAGTGTGGCGATAAAAAATATTCATGCGCTATCTTCACACAACTGGGTGGGCATTAGGTGCAGTGCTCTGCGCCCCAAGCCCATCCTTTTTCGAAGGCTATTAGAGCCTCTGGCTCTAATCACATGCTTAAAAAAAAAACACCCCCAGCCATTGGATTCAATGCATCCGGCATCCCTGTATGTAGATCAGGGGGCCGGACGCATGAATAGGGGGGGCAGCGCCCGTGCGCCCCTAATGGACGGGCCGCCACTGGTTAAAAGGGTGGTAGTAAACACCTGAATACCTTATAAAGGGGTCTAGGTGGAAGTATTGAGAAGTCCAACCTGTGGTGTGATGTAACATCTAGTCATCCACCTTAGACTATGCTTTAGGTCAGTGTTTCTCAAACTTTTTAACTTCGAAAAATTCCTGACAAAAGTCTGAGATCTCAGGGATCCCCTGAAATAAGTTTCATATCTACAAATCACGGAACATCGTTGTGATCAGTGAGCTGTAGATATAACAACAAATGTTCTTAGAAATTGCATTAAAGTGGTTGTAAAGGCAGATTTTTTTATTTTTATTTTTTCATCTTAAAGCGGGGGTTCCGCCGTTTTTTCTTTTTTTTTTTTTAAATCCTTCTGCCGCTCTTAACTTCTTAAATAAGAAACTCGTGTGTCCCAATCTTCTGGGCGCCAGGAATTGTTTTCTCCCGCAAACGATATTTTAGAAAAATCCATAGATGGACGTTTCCATCTTGTTTGTGGGCACTGTGAAGCCCAGCAGGATGTCCTTCCGGGATACTCAATATCTAAAATGGAGAATTTGTAGCCGCCCACGTCACTTGACCCGCTTGACGAGTCACATGACCCGCTTGTCGAGTCACGTGACCCGTGAGATATCGCGGGATTACAGCACAGCGCGTCTCCTGGGATTCTCATAACTCACTCCCAGGAGACATTGCGCAGAGCTCCCCGTCAGGGAAAAGGCACGACACGCCCACTCCCCACAGGGAAGAAGACCCGGAAGTCATGCTGGATACAGGTAAGGGTACAGACATTAAACAAAATGACAAGGCTGCATGTATTTATTAGGGCTGCAGATATGATAGACTCAAAGTTCAGTTTGAGGGTGAACCTCCGCTTTAATGCATTTTATGCATTAAGATAAGAAACCTTCTGTGTGTAGCCAAAATAGAAAAATAGCCGGCAACTCCAATCCATAAGAAAATGTATTGGCACACGTAGGAAAACAAAAAAGCAGATGTGTTCCGTGTGAAGAGCCTTTGCCCCTGATAATACTTATCTGAGCCCCATCAGTCATCCGGGACTCTCCCTCCTGATTGGCTGAGACACAGCAGCGACGTCATTAGCACCCGCTGCTCTTAAAGTCACACACAAAGGCTCCTGGGATGGACAGGAGGGGAAGACCACCCAGCCTAGGCAAAGAACAGTGATGCCAGTTTCTCTCTGCAGCTTGTAGTCTATTGTTCATCTGCTTGTGATGAATGACAGATCATGGCGGAACCCCGGTTGAGAAACACTGCTGTAAGTGGTGGAATTTTATCACCAAGTTTAACACTGTACAAGTGAATAATTTTCAAACAATTCCATTTCCCGATAGTTTTAATGTAGAGCAAATTCTATTTAGGAAACCTGTAAGTCTACATTCTTGGTCCAGTACAGGTTAAACCGGTCTTACTGGTCCATGTCACTATCCCAGGCTTCCTTTGTCATGGTGGGCATACCAGAGGTATGTTCAGGGTCTGCGCTCCATAGGTAGGGACACAAGGTAAAAAGTGCGCAGACTAATAACTTCAAGATGATTTTTATACTTGTGGGTATAAATGACAAATACATCAGTCTGTATTTTAGTTGGGGAGGGGATAAAGCCAATCCACAATCAATGGTCCATATTAAAAAGTGACAAAAGTCCCATAAGATAAAAAGTCCATCCACAGAGGGCTGCCTCCAACAAAGGAATAGAAGTGCCTCTTTCTTGTATTCCTAAGAGTAGGAGTAACGGTCACAATTGAATATGAATAAAACAATTGCCAACTCACAAAAGGTATGGAGATAATAGGCACATCAGAAGAGAGGGGCATCCTGATGAGCTGTCATCATTAGATGTTCCACAGTGGAATGCCTACTGCTGACAGCTCATCAGGATGCCCCTTTCTTCTGATGTGCCTATTATTTTCATACCTTTGTGAGTTGCTGATTATTTTTTTCATATTCAATTGTGACCGTTACTCCTACACTTAGAGGCGCCGCTTTCTTGTATTACTCCATAGGGCTGGACCAAAGTCCCGGATCTGTATATTACCCTGCAGCTAACTACACAGATTGCACTAAGTGGCAAGGTGAGCACCCAAGTAGGATCCAGTGCCCGAAACATTACAGGCTGCCCCCAGCATAGAGTGCAGGTACAGCTCCCAAGGTTTTACCAAGGTTGGCCAGATCCAGGTGTGCTGCTTCTTTTGTTGCATTGGAAGACAGTGATGTGTTGACTAGTGTTGAGCAGAATATGCCATATTCGATTTCGCGATATATCTCGAATATATATTCGAATATTCGAGATATATTCGCTAAATTCGAATATTCGTGATATTTTATCGAAAGTAAATGATTGCGATTTTTCGCTATTGCGAATGCGAAAATAATTGCGATTTTTTGATAACTGCGGTAGGAGCACTCTGATTGGCTCAGAATATTCGTGATATTTTATCGAAATATCGCAACATGCGAATGCGATATTTATTGCGCAATTTCGAGAAATGCTGGAGGAGCGCTCTGATTGGCTCAGAATATTCGTGATATTTTATCGAAATATCGCAACATGCGAATGCGATATTTATTGCGCAATTTCGAGAAATGCTGTAGGAGCACTCTGATTGGCTCAGAATATTCGTGATATTTTACAATACAAAATAATTGCGAATATTCGGCAAATGCGGAAGGAGCACTCTGATTGGCTCAGAATATTCTTGATATTTTACAATACAAAATAATTGCGAATATTCGGCAAATGCAGAAGGAGCACTCTGATTGGCTCAGAATATTCTTGATATTTTACAATACAAAATAATTGCGAATATTCGGCAAATGCAGAAGGAGCACTCTGATTGGCTCAGAATATTCTTGATATTTTACAATACAAAATAATTGCGAATATTCGGCAAATGCGGAAGGAGCACTCTGATTGGCTCAGAATATTCGTGATATTTTACAATACAAAATAAAAAGTGTTTTGCATTGGTGGTGATTCTTTACTCTATCCATCTGTCACAGCCGTTTGTCAAACACCTTAAAGATTGAACACGTTCATGCTGCATGCTTTGGACTTTTTTTCACTTCACATATCAAAGACATTTTTATGAAAGATTATTTTTCTATTATTGGGACTATATTTCTTTATATATTTGTTTCACTGTGTATTTCACAAGTTATTTGCGCTTGCTTATTTTATAATTTGCCCACATGTCTTGTCACTAGACATATTTTTTATTCTTGTAGAGCGACTCCATTTTCTGTCTTGTATTAATTTATGTTGTATAACATTTTTGAGTTGCTGCTGTATTCTCCCCTTTTTTAAGGTATGCGCAATTTTTTCCTTCTTACAAAAAATAATAATATCAAACATACAAATATTCATAACATACACATACACAAAGCCCCCCCCTTTTGCATCAGAGACAATCAGAGTTCTCCTACCACAGTTATCGAAAATTCGCAATCATTTTCGCATTCGCAATAGCGAAAAATCGCAATTTTTTTTTTTTCAATTTGGCAACATAATAGGATCGCCTCAGCTTAGCTACTCGGCCCAGGGTCTCTAATCATACCAGCAATGCTTTTAGACGTCGATAGGATGTGATCTGTTTTAAAAATCAAATTGAAAAAATGCGAATATTCGGAATTGCGAATATTCACCGCGAAATTCGAAATATAGCGCGATTTCTCGAATATGCTATATTCGAGTCGAATATTCGCAATGCGAATATTCGTGAGCAACACTAGTGTTGCCTGAATAATCCTAAGTAAAATAATAAACTGGTGAAGAAATAGGTCCTCCACCATTGAGGTCTCATGGAGTAGGGTTATTGAAGTACACTTGGGTTGTGTGTGTGTGGGGGGGGGGGGGGGGGGTTGGGGGTTAAATGTCCAGCAAACCTTTACTAGTGTCCAATCACCTGGAGGTACCAGCTCATGACCTTGAGTCTTTAAAGATTCAGCCTGTGTCCTTTCCTTTATGACCAAGGTAAAACTACTGTCAAATACTTTTAGTATAAAAGTCCCCTTCAGCAACCAGCAACTACGGCACTACTATGTGGGCATGTTGATAATGGATGAGATAATTGTGCAGGCTTACCAATGTAAGGTTTACATTCACTCTT